>NC_134484.1:236594405-237194405 GCF_040206685.1 Ascaphus truei | reverse complement strand
AGAATATAAAAATAAAAAATGAAGAGAAGAAAAAAAAAATTTTTTGGGTCAGTCTTGAATTTTTTTCCCCACAATGAGCATTAATAATCAACACAGAAGAATAAATCAAACCAGGCTCTGCACCAGGAATGTGATGACAGGAATGTGATTGAAGACAGAAAGCCATCCATTCAAACGAATGGTGTGGGAGAGGTGTACTGTAGATAAGAAGTTGAAATACCCTGCAGTCAGTGCAGTACATTAGCTTGTGTGTGTGCGGGGGCGAGCGAGGGGAGAGCGCAGTATACGCCGAAATGTGATACTGTTACAGTACACGCCTATACGTTTCAACAATGTTCAAATGAGCCATACAGCACTGTACATGCATGTATAAATATGCAAATTTACAATTACTGCGCGCGCACACGCAGACTGTGTACTGACGTAGGTTGAACTGCTACAGTATTAGACTTTGAAGACAACAGCTCACGAACGCCCACCTTAGTTTTTAGACGGTATTGCAGACAGCGCTAATAATATGCTAATTTTACGAGCGCTAAAATACCGGAAAATATTCCGGAAAAAATAAAATATACTGCATCTGCCCGCGGTTATCAGAGTTGTGCCACTACGGCCGCATTAGGATAAAGGAGGCCGCAGCTATAGCAAGAAACCTTGACATTTTAGAACACAGACAGCCTCCAAAGAGCCTCTTACAGCCCAAAAAACTGCAATCCAACAGCTTGAACAGAAACACTAAAGTGATCAATTGTATACGTCGTTCTGTAAAATTGGTCATGTGTTACCAGTGTGGAAAATAGTATCATCATAAATGTCCAGCTATGTGCAAGACATGTTACAAGTGTTGCAAATTGAGCAATTTTTCAAAAATGTAGAAATCTATGGCTGTGATGTTGCAACAGTTGAAAGAAATTTGACAGCAGGATGTATGGCATCACACAAACAGGATGCATAGCCTAACTCGCACAGGCCCTGTATGAATGTTCCTTGTTGACAAATTTGTATTTGTTACTTCCGTTATGGAAAGAGCCTCAAAGGCACTAGCCAGTAGTTCATATTTACCATAGATGCAGGTGCTTCAGTAAACATCATAAATCACTACACTTATGACTAAACCGACACCAAACCCGGACTATCTAGAGTATACATGAAAATAAATCCATTTCGATCTGAGACTCCTCTGTCTGGAGAGATGATATTTGATGCAGTCCTGACCTATTAATGAAGGTACAGCATGGCATGTCTCTATGTCCTAGTGGGTGATGAGCCATTGCCTCATCAGTTTTTTCACAAGACTTTCAGGTGCATCTCCTTTTGGATGAATCAATAAGGCTAATTACTTAAGCACACAGGTGGATTCCAAAACAAGTGGAGGTGGTAAAGATGTAATCAGTACCTGGATCCACACCATGGGTATCAACCTGGCTGCAGTTCCAAAGCCAAAACAAAAAAAACAAGGAATGACTTTGTATGGACATGAGACTTTCAAATACTGCTATAGGCTTTGAGTGCCATATTCTATCTCATCAACAGTAAATGATATGACATGCCTTGAATGTTTTTTTTTTTTTCTTCAAATTGAATTTCAACAAAAATTAGCTGAATGTCTTGCTTGCCAGACAGTGATGCCATATGATAGGCAACAATATTTAGATGTCAAAACTGCCAATGCTATCAAGGATGCTGTTGTAATTCATATATATATATATATATATGGGCCTCGTCCATGCTTAGGGTAGTAATGTTGGAGAAATATTTACGATATCCAGAAATTTAGTTAATCTCCTCTATAGCTGCTAATGTGCTGTGCTTGTCAACATCTTCTCAACCTATGGGATTCCTTCAATTATTATGGTCCATTTTAATAATTCAGGCATTTTTTACTTGACATTTTATCATGGGTAAATTACACTGTGCTGACTGCAAGCAAATAATATAGTGGATACATTTATGGGGATACTGGGAAAAGGGTTTAAATTGCATATCTTTAGCAAAAGCCATTACAACAATAATTAAATCAATTTGTTTGGACCTACTGCAGTCTGGAAATCTCCCCCGTTGTCAGTTCATGATTGGGGAAAATGATGCTAAGATTTGAGAGAGATATAAACTGAAGATCTATGCAGATGACAATAGACTATCTCAAATGTCCTGTCTCTCTCTGCCACAGAGACACTGTGTTTATCAGCAGAGAACCGAACAATCACATTTTTATCCAAAACATTTCAACAGGATCAATACAGTAGAAAGGGGAACAGGATTATAGCTGCTTGTGATGGACAGGTTATTACTAGAAACTCTGCCTGTTTAACAGCTGCCCCTGTAATGTTGCCCAATGTTTTTTCACATGATTTCACAAAACGCATAATCAGAGATGCCAAATACTAATCTACGGTATATCATAGATACCCAATAAAAATTATAGTCTTCCACGGCTCACTAAAGAGATATGTACTGTAGTGGCAATATAAATGGCTGTACTCATTTAGGCTAAGGCCCCGCTGCCTCAGTCAGCATGCCCGCACTGCATGCAGGCGGCGTGTTGAGAGGCAATTGATCGCTACCTGCGGTCCGTAGGGAGCGGGAGGGGGCGTGGTTTTAAGGGTGTGTGGTTTGAGGGGTGTGTGGTTTGAGGGGGCGTGGTTTGAGCGGAGGGCTGCAGCGGGGGTCTCCCGGGCTTCAAAAGGGTGCAGCGAGCCCAAACACATGCCCTCTGCTGCTCCCCCCACCCCCCCCCAACATATACATACATACAGTACACACACACAGCCGGAGCTGGTCGCAACCTCCACAGCACGCGCAGCCTGCAAGCCGGGCACCGGAGAGAGGGAGGGGGGGGAATGCTGCCATACTTGTGCAGTGCAGATTTTGAATTGCAGGCGTGGGTGCACATAGCCACAAACATATACACTCAGACCTCCCTCCCGTAGCTCTAGACAGCTCCCCTCCTCCCCTCATTGGCTCCCTGCCGCACCATGTGACGCGTTGCCGCTTGGGATCAAGATCCACATGTATCCCCTGCTGGCTGACGCTTCACAGTGTGCAGCAAGCCTTGCAGTGAGGAGGGACTGGGGCCGGCTCGGGAGGAATTCTGGTCTGGTGAGTGAGGCGCACGTGCACGCCGTCGGATGTAGCGGGACCCAGACCTTACCTGAGCTTACTTACAGGCAGACAGGGTCTTTTGCTCTGTTCAAAAGACTTGCAGTAAGGTGTCTTCCGGATCAGGTAGGTCTCTTAGGCAATTACATAACATATACACTAAGAGAGGCCTACAAACACGTAGTGTGTTGAATCACTTCAGAATAGCACCCAATCAAGATTTCAGGGGCTTGTGGTGCATTGGCATCGAATGTCCCAAGTCAAATTGGCGTGGTGGCAACAGGTTTGTACAAATTTCAAGAAGGGAGACATACTGGATCTACCAGTTTAAGACCCCTTCAGCACAGGGTCTGAACCTGGATTTCGATCTAGGTTCCTTTCTTAGAGATTGACTTCACAATGTAATTCTTATCAGTTTATTTGCCTAAATGCTGTGATTGATTTCGGAGAGTAGTCCTTCAAATCAAATAGATTTTTCCATTTCAAATGAGATTAGTTACAATATCTTAGACCCTCCCTACCCATCCTTTAAAAGAGATTATAAAGATATACTGTATCTGTTTCTAAATATTCATCTATATGGATTTTTTAAGATTTAAATAATCTTTGGATATTGATAGATGTCCAAAATGATTCTCACCGTATATGTTATATTTTATTTTATCTGAACAGTAACACTGGCTGAGTCACACAACACTAATAAGAGCCATATTCTAGAAACAATTGAATATGTAATTCAAATTGTTAATATCAGTGAAATCATCCAGTGGAGAGTTATCCCTCCCTTGTTTCCAGACTTGGATTACTACTATTGATATATCAACTTTGGTTGAGATATAGATATATGAAGATGCCTTATTATACCAGCATCTACAAGTTTAGAATAACCCATTAAATGATGGGTTAATTTCTATTGCCTGTGATGGAGGGAATTGGTTAATGGCTGTACTTGGTGAGGGTGTAGGATACCTAGGTGTTGAAGTTTCACTGAAATGTATGTATTAAAGTGCCTCACGTTAACCTAGGGCTTAAATGGCTATTGAGGTTTTTTTTAATGATTAACGACTCTATACTGTATAAAGGATCACATATCTTTTTGGACACTATATACCCTTGAGGAAGCGACCTGATTAGACATGAAATGCATAGGGCTAGTTTACTATCTTTGTTTGAGCGACAATACTGCATCCAAAGTTAGCCTGATGATTAGTTGGACATTGTGATGTCATCACGGCAAGAGGTGTGTCCAGGACGCGATTGAGGATGTGAACATCCACCGGATTCTAGGAGCATGTGGGATCCAGTACCTCCATGCCAGATCTCCAGTGATCTCAGCTCTGTATGTTGCAGGATTAGGACTTGTTACCAATTAAAGTACAAAAGACCAGGGAATTTGTGAGTGCGTGTAACGGGTGCTCACCACAAACAGGACGGGACAGCAAGGCTGAGGTGGGGACGATAGAATACACCGACCTTCAACCACGTAACCGCGTCCGGATTCCAGAGTCGTAGTCATGTAGCCGGGTAGGTGAAGTTAGAATGGTCGTGATACTCGCCGTGGTCTGGGGTTGGAGAAGTCGGATGGTCGTGGTGCGTAGCCGGGGTCCAGGAGTACAGAAGGTGGGAGTCCAAAATACAAGCCGAGGTCAAGGGTCAGAGAAGGCAGAGGTCCAGGTACAAGCAAAGGTCAGTATCACAAAAAGGCAGCAGGCAGGAATCACAAGGCAACAGCAGGAAGCTTGAGGCGAGCACTAGTTACCAAACAAAGCTTATGCTCAGCCAACTTGGAGGAGGGCTGGCTGAGCATGTAAGGGAGTGACAGCCATTAGCAAGGCTGCACAAGGCTTTGAGGGATGAGTGATTAGACATATTTTGTCCACTGGCAAGCAGGGGCAGAGTGTAGTAATTGGAGGTAATCGTGTTAACCCCATGTGTGTCCCTGGAAACACGGTGCTGGTGTGCAGGTGCGCAAGGGAACTTCTCTGTGGCATCATGGGGGCAGGGCCTAAGCCCGATCCATGTGGTGACTTCATGCCTGGGTGCACTGCGATGTGCACAACCTCAGTGCGAAGCGCATCATCTGTCTCATCACGGGTCGCATCATGGGAGCGGGACCGAAGCCCAATCTTTACAGTACCCCCCCTCCCTTCAGGGTCGACCTCCGGGCTTCCCAGGGGTGGCTTGGAGAGAAACCTGTGGTGGAAGGCCCGAACGAGCCTTGGGACATGAAGTTGGTCCCAGGGGATCCAGGAGTGCTACTCAGGACCGAAGCCTCTCCAATGGACAAGGTGTTGGCATTTTCTTTTGGTTAACCTGGAGTCCTGGATGGTCTGGACCTCAAATTTCTGTTGGCCTTCAACCAGGAGAGGCTCAGGAGGAGACGTCGAAGCAGGGAACTGGTTATCATGGATGAAGGGCTTGAGTAGGGAAGTATGGAAGACAGAAGGAATGTTCATCGATGCTGGCAACCGCAGCCGGAAGGCCACCGGATTGACCTTCTCGATAACGGGAAATGGACCAAAAAACCTGGCTGACAATTTTGCAGAAGGAACCTTCAGCCGAATATTTTTCGTAAATACTCTGCGGAATTCTTTGATGAAGTGGTCTATGTCGCAGGTGAGGTCCGGCCTTTGTTCCCAGATGGGTGAAGCCAAGGCGTCATCAATGACCAAGGAGATGATATAGGCCACCTTGGATCGCTGGGACAAAAAACTGGAGGGCATCAATTCGAACTGTATTAAACTTTGAGAAATCCCCAGCAACCAAGCGGTTCACCGCAGGAAGTCAGGATTCGAAGGCTGCGTTCATGGGAATGGCTGTGGGAGCAGACACTGCTGAGGGAAAAGAAGAGAAGAGTTGGTCCATACACTGATTATTCTGGTCAAAATACTTTTCCAGTTTCGCAAACATTTCAGAGTGCAGGTTCAAGACTCGCCCCACCTCAGTGGTGCTCACGATCCGCAGCTGGAGTTGTAGAGGAATCGCCTAGCTCCACATAGACTCTGCTCTACCACCCCACTAAACAACTACATTCTCCCCCAAACTCCCCAGCAGGATCCTCTGGAAGGCCCTAGCCAAGGGGTGCTTGTCCGGGAGCCCCCATCGACCCCCCCACGGGAATCAAGAAAACTTTCAGCCCCCGCAGGTCTACTCACTTTTTTCGCGGGGCGGCCATCTTCTCCTGCCCCTTCCCCGAGGCGAGCGGGAGCAGCCCTGTTCTTCACGGGCTGCCTCGATGACATCACTGGCTCCCGCGAGACTTGAAACGGGACGCATGCGCAGAGGGACCCAGCGGCGACGGCACTGGGCGATGACGTAGCCGAAGCCCTAGATGGCGCCAGCGGGGTCACGCCAGCACCCGAACCCCCCCCCCTGGGACCCAAATATGTCCCCGAACCGGCGAGACCTAGCAGCTGGACACACCGGGCGGCACACCCGGCGATGGGACACATCCAGGGACAAGAGGGGCGGGATAGTGACGTCAGGAGGGGTGGGATAATGACGTCAGTGTGGGCCGGACCGGAGAGCAATAAGAGATGGGACCCGCAGCAGGGGAACCCTTCCGGGCCGGTCCCAGTCCCCTTTGGCTGCGCGGCTGACTGCACGCGGTGACGCGTCGGCCACTGGGGGATACAGGAGAACTGTGTTCCCTGGATCCGGCACGTCGCGTGGTGTGGCTGAGGGCCGGGAGGGGGGAGGGACTTCAGGAGGGGGGGGAGCGGGGAGGAGTGTGGGGGGGGTAACAGGGATGCCTATCTGTATATGTGTCTGGGTGTCTGGATGCCTGTACTGTATGTGTGTGCCTGAGTGTGAGTGCCTGCCTCTGTCTGTGTGTGTGCATGTGTATGTGTATGAGTGCCTGCCTGCCTATGTGTGTGTGGGTGTGTGTGAGAGTGCCTGTGTGTGAGTGAGAGTGCCTGTGGATGTGTGAGTGTGCCTGTGTGTGTGTGTAAGAGTGACTGCGTGTGGGAATGAGTGCCTGCGTGTGTGTATAAGCGCCTGCGTGTGTGTATGAGTATGTGTGTTGCTTGTGATCATCAACTCCAGCCCGAGCCCGATCCCTCCGCTCAAGCCACGCCCCCCTGCCGCTCAAGCCTCCCGCTCCCGACCACCTCCCGCTCCGGCTCCCGTTCCCTACAGAGCGCATATCGCGGTCGGTGTATTTCAGCGCCCCGCCTGTCGGCAGTGCGAGAGTGCTGATGGAGGGAGTGGGGCCTTGACCTTAGAGTGTTGAAGGAGTGGGCTGGTGGGTGGGGGAAGGGATGTGTAAATGCATACCTGGGCCATCCGAGGGTTGGGGAGTCGGTGGCTGCCTCCTGCTTGACCCCACATGGGAACATGGACCACCATAGGGCGATAGGTCGGCATGTGGTCGACTAACGTCAGCGTCATGTGCGCTAGTGGCCCCTCCACCATCTTGGATGCCGATATGTGGTTACAATACATGCAGACCACCCGCACATTAAACGTTCACCACTCACACATTAAAACACAGAGGCACTTAAAGGGGGGGAGTCCGGAACCCTACCATATAGAGAGTAGACATTCACACATAAGAGCATAATGAAAACTAAGTAGCCGGTCCTCTGAGCTCCTCACCAACAAGAGTGGTCGAGATTGGTGCTATGAGGACCGCACAATAGGAACCCTTTGGGGGGGCACGGTGCTCCTTACAACCTACACTCACATAGAGGGCAAAAACAGAAGGAGCAGGGAGAGGTGGAGTTTAGGGAGAAACTCATTAGGTAGATGTTATGTGATTGAGAGTTTTTTATTGATAAAGTTATAAGTTATACTGTTATTTAACTGTCGTCTGTTTAAAGGAGATGCGCCGGCGGGACAGTTTCCTGATCGGCGTGTACTGTATTTGTCCTCCGCTACGATCCCTGCAGAATAGGGGTCGCAAACAAGTCCCAGGGAAGCCAGGACCCAGCAGGCAGGGGAGATCCCGTCGTCAGTCTGGGCAAAAGGACCCATCCCTTGGGCGCAAGGGCCACTCTCGGGGGCTCCCGGAGTGGGCTCTTGTCTTCATGTTCCTATTTGTTTTTTGTACATTAGAGTATTTGTTGTTTTGTGTCGTGAACCCAATCCCCTTGGTGTTGACCCTCATGTGCTCCTCCCAGTCCCCCCTTTCCCTCCCCCTCCCTCCCCGCTGCCTCCCACTCCCTCCTTACCCTACCCTCAAATACCTACCTACGAATATGCGCCCTGAAGGAAGTGATCGTCCGGCCCTACACATGGATTCCACGGGTAAGTCAAGCAACATAGTGATGCGCGTAGTCACACACAGCAATAAATGGCGTTGACTTTTATATCTCACAATGTGCAGGGCTTTAACAACCCCACTAAATGCAAACTAGCCTTCACAGATTATAAAAGAAAACATGCAGATGTGTTGCTCCTACAGGAGACACATTTCAGCAAAACCAATACCCCCAAATATCTTGATAAAGTCTTCTCCCAGGTTTTTTCGGCCTCTGCTGAAGTCAAAAAGCGTGGAGTTGCCATCCTATTCCATAATAGCATCCCTTTCGAAGGCCTGATAACCAAACAGGATAACGATTGCAGGTATATTATAATAGTAGGAACTATTAGGGGACAGAAGATCACAATCGCCTGTATATATGCCCCCTGTGAAAAGAGTGCAATCTTCTTCGAGAAATTCTTTAGAATCCTAAACTCGGTTGCGCAGGGAACCGTGGTCTTAGCAGGAGACTTTAATATGGTCCTACAACCTCACATGGACAGATCAGGTGGAGTTACCCTACACAATAAAGGAGCAGGTATATCCCTACGAAGAGGTCTCAAATGTAACCAACTAATAGACATTTGGAGAGAGCTACATCCAGCAGATAGAAATTACACATTCTTCTCGCACCCACATAGCTCATACAGTAGAATTGATTACTTCGCAGTGTCCTGTCACCTGGTCCCTAAGGTCACCCAAGCGGAGATCCATGATATTTCATGGTCTGACCACGTACCCATAGAGCTCCGGTGCAACAATATTAGACCAGCGGGTAGACCAGGAACGAACTGGAAGCTAAATGAATCCATTCTAAAAATTCCAGAGATCTGTGATACTGTGGGTAATGAGATAGACCAATTTTTCAAGGTAAATGCCGGCTCTGTCTCCTCACATCTGGTCCTCTGGGAGGCGCATAAAGCGACTCTCCGAGGTACCCTCATAAATATCACACCTAGACGAAAAAAAGAGAGAGAGGCAAAAATTGTCACACTCCAAACTAAATTACAAGCTCTCTCCACCAAGCATAAAAAGAAACTAGACCCGCAAACCCTACAAGAGGTAAAAGACACAAAAATTGAATTAAACATGATACTGACCTCCAGGGCTGATAATTCATTGAGTTGGTCAAAGAGGAAATTTTATGAAAAAGCAAACAGGCCGGATACGATGCTGGCCCGCATGCTGAAAGACAGGCAAACTAAATACAACATCCAAGCTTTACGCTTAAAATCTGGTACCCCTACTTCCAACCCCCAGAAAATAGTAGATGAATTTGGCTCCTTCTATGAGACACTCTATAATGGTGAGAAAGTGGCACATAATCCTAACACGAGCAGTAAGCTAAGAGATTTCCTGGCTAGCTCCAATCTGGTGAGATTGACAGAATCAGACAGAGCCTCCCTAAATGCCGACTTCACACATGAGGAGTTGACACAGGCCATTTCGGAACTTTAAGCTTCAAAGGCACCGGGGCCAGACGGCTTCTCAGGGTTATACTACAAGAAATTTATCGAGTTGCTTGCCCCAAGGTTGCTCCAAGTATTCAAAGCTATTTTAGCGGGAGCCCACATCCCCAAGGAGATGTTACAAGTGTCTATATCAATCATCCTGAAACCAGGGAAAGACCCACTAGATTGCAAAAGTTACAGGCCCATATCACTAATCAATACGGATATCAAGCTGTATGCTAAGTTACTGGCCAATAGAATATGTCTTATCCTACCCAGACTCATACATCCAGATCTGGTCGGATTTATCAAGGGCCGACAAGCCGCAGATAATACCCGTCGATTTATAGATCTGATAGATTTGGCCACTATTGACACTGCTCAAAGTATGTTGTTAAGTCTGGACGCCGAAAAGGCTTTCGATAGGATAGACTGGCCCTACCTAAAGGAGACGCTTGTGGCATTTGGCTTTGGAGATCGGGTGAGTGATGCGATTTTATCACTGTACTCTAACCCCACCGCCAGGGTTGTACACCAAGGCTACCCCTCTCGGCCCTTTCAAATTAGGAGTGGTACGAGACAGGGTTGCCCATTATCTCCCCTCCTATTCGCCCTCTGTATCGAACCCCTGGCGGCGCAAATCAGAGGAAACCCTGACATCTCAGGGTTAAACGCATACTCCCAAACCCATAAAGCGGCCCTGTACGCAGATGACATCCTCTTGATGATCACTAAACCCCTCACCTCACTACCGAACCTATTTGACCTGCTGAACCGGTTTTCTAAAATTTCCGGCTTCAAAATCAATCAATCCAAATCTGAGGCTCTCAATGTCAATCTCCCCAGCCATATAGAAAAATTATTAAAACTAAACTTTACATTTCACTGGCAACACAAGTCTATAAAATATCTGGGTGTCCACATCACCAGAAACGTCAAAGAAATATATGACGCAAATTACCCCAACCTAATCCGGACCCTAAAATCAGACCTACAAAAGTGGACATCTAAAAGGATCTCCTGGATAGGAAGAATCCATAGTGTTAAAATGAACGTACTCCCCCATATCTTATATCTCTTCCAAACTCTCTCAGTGCCACTCAGATTGAAGGACCTGCACTCACTTCAATCCAACATCTCCAAGTTTATATGGAGAGGTAAAAAACCAAGAGTCAGCAAAATTAATATGAAAAGGCCGGTCTTGGCTGGGGGCCTAGCGGTACCCTGCCTGTTATCATATTATAAAGCGGCACAGTTGAGCCAAATTGTACAATGGCAGTCAGACCCGAGATCTAAGAGAGGGGTCGAATTAGAGAGCGCAGCATGTGAACCTATAGAATTACGTAATCTAATCTGGCTCCCCAAAACGGTGCGAAAAGGCGCTAATATGCCGCTATCCTCAATGACCAACTCATTGTCAATTTGGGAGGCCACAAAATTTAAACATTCCCTCACAACGACACGCTCTATGATGTCACCCCTGTGGAACAATTCCGAGTTCGTGCCGGGCCTATCGGTCGGTAATATATCAATTTGGAAAAAGAAAGGTTATAATCGGATTAAAGATCTGGAAGGCCATGACAGAAAAGTTAAGATGTTTGATCATGTCAGATTAGAAAAAGAGATCCCCCACTCAGAATGCTTTAGATACCTCCAGATCAGGGCGTTCTACAACAAATTTGCCCCGTACCCACAATTGAAATCCTTCAAAAAGCTCTGTCTGGCAGAGACCGACACAAGGGACTTACCTCGCAGATATACAGCGAAGTGATCAGTTCTAGCGAACAAGCCCATGAGATACCCTCATTTAGATCGCGATGGGAAACAGACATCGGAGAATGTCTGGAAGACGAGGACTGGAGTGCTATTTTTCTAGCCACAGCAAAGTGCTCCATATGTACCACCCTCAAGGAGAACGCATATAAGGTCCTGATGCGATGGTACCTTACCCCACTAAAATTATCAAGGTTCGTGCCGGGATCCTCCCCGCTGTGCCCACGCCAGTGTGGAGGATCAGCAGACCTGCTACATATGCTGTGGTCTTGCCCGCGGTTCTCCTCATTCTGGGAGACAATTAGACTTTGGATACAGAGACTGTTTGATCTCACTATTCCCCCAGATCCGTGGCTGTTTCTCTTGAAAAGACCATTAGCGGGTCTCTCTAAAGCTCACAATAAACTTATTGCTCACTTTGCACTCGCAACGCGGTGTGAGATCACAGCACTATGGAAAAGCTCAGACATACCAACCATCCCAAAAATTCGGAATCGTATTTGGTTTATCTGCCAGATGGAAAAGTTAACGAGTCTGGTTAACGACACTGGCGACAATTATCTAAAAGTCTGGATGCCTTGGTTGGCACAGACAGACATCCCGGGGATAGAAATGGCATCAATCTGGCTATGATAGTTTCCAGGTCCGTTCTCCTTGGGAGAGGTGTGCTGCACCCATGCTCGGCATAGGATGATCATATTTTAGCCAGGTAACATACCTAGAGAGGCAGCGTAACAACTATGAGAAACACTCACGATCACTAACACCTATCCCTACCCCCCTACTTCCAACCCCCTCTTCCCCCCCCCTCTTCCTCTTGGTTCAATGTTTGTCCACTGGTTTGTCCGTCCGTATGGTTGATTGTTTGTCGGTCTTCACGTTTGTTTGTCTACCCATGTAGTTGTCTACCTGTCTATGTATACGTCGTCTGGATGAGTCGTGTGTCAGCCGGTTAGTCGGCCGGGCGGTTAATGAATCGGTGACTGAGCTTTTGCACCTGGTCCCCCCCAATTAGAAGGGGGGTTTGACATCATAATATGGACCCCGGAATGCGAGCCGTGTCTCGATACCCCTTTAGGCCCACCAGTCTGACCACAGGTTAAAGTTCTATTCCACTGATATTAGTAACGTTATACTTCCGGATACAATGAGAATCACCATGACATAATGTATTTCGTAATGTATTGTACTGTATAATATTATAAAATAATAAAATTTAAGTTACAAAAAAAAAAAACAGGACGGGACCACGAGGCTGAGGTGGTGATGTTACAATACACTGACCTACAACCGTGACCGGATTACAGAGTTGTAGTCGTGTAGCTGGGAGAGGGTAGGAAAAGTTAGAATGGTCATGATACTCACCTTGGTCTGGGGTTGGAAAATTCGTATGGTTGTTGTGTGTAGCTGGGGTCCAGGAGTACAGAAGGTGGGTGTCCAAAATAGAAGCCGAGGTCAAGGGTCAGAGAAGGCAGAGGTCAAGGTACAAACAAAGGTCAGTATCGCAAAAAGGCAGCAGGCAGGAATCACAAGGCAACAGCTGGAAGCTTGAGGCAAACACTAGTTACAAAACAAAGGTTATGCTCAGCTAACTTGGAGGAGGGCTGGCTGAGCATTTAAGAGCGTGACAGCCAATAGCAGGGCTGCACCAGGCTGTGAGGGATGAGTGATTAGACCTATTCTGTCCACTGGTAAGCACGGGCGGAGTGTACCGCAGGTGTGGAGTAATTGGAGGTAATAGTGTTAAACCCGTGCGTGTCCCTGGCAACACGGCATCAGCGTATAGGTGCACGAGGGAGATTCACCATTGGCATTACAGGGGTGGGGCATAAACCCGATCCATGTGGTGACTTCACGCCTGGGCGCGTGGTGCCTGAGCGCGTGGCGCCTGTGCCCAACCTCAGTGCAAGGCGGGTCACCAGTCTCGTCACGGGGCGCATCTTGGAGGCGGGACCGAAGCCCAATCCTTTTTTTAATGTTTTTATCTTAAATCTGTAACAGTATCATGCTATGTATGTCTCTCCATCTTTATATTTCTGCATTATTGGTATTTGATCCACAGCATCAATTTTGAATATATGTTCCAACAGTTGTAGCGGTGCTTCCCCCACCCTCTGGGAGATTTGCCCTGCTACCAGGTGTATAGTGCTGGTACCTGCTGGCTTACAGGATACTGAGTTGTCCGCCGGTGGTGTTGGGGACATCAGGACTGGTTTCTGGAGTAGATGATGGGTTTTCATCTCATTGGTGTCAGCTCCTCCATCTCGTGCAGGCTCCAGGAAAGTGAAGGCAATCCCTGCAGGAGAACTCACACTACTCCCCCTGATAGATTGCACTCACAAGGCAGTAGTATATTTTAACAAGAGGGGTCTTTATTCTTCACAGCATATACAGCATACACTGGACAGCAATCACTGTCCCTGGATTCACACCCCTGGCCTAGGGCACCATGGGCATTCCATGCTCTTCCCTGACTCACTATTAGGGTCAACGGTATGGTTCTCACCCCCACTCCCCAAGGGGAGGGGACAGAAGGGGCCAGAGCCCTGAATACCTCTGCGTGAGACCAGACTCTCTCAAAGGGGAGAGACAACTAACTAAATTTAGTAATGCAGTCCCTTAAGTACCGAGGGGGAAGGTCCAAGGTCTGAGCCCCTTATTGGGCAGAACACAGGCCTAAGCCCACCTCCTCCCCTGTCACTCAAGGAAGCTGCTGCATATGTGAAAAACCCTGGATTTATCCCGACACTGCCTGCACTGTAACCAGGGCCTGTGTGTCAGGGAGGGCAGATTAGTAACAAAACCAGGAATGGCTACACTGTCTACAAATCTCTCATCTTAAAGAGTGACATCTCACCTGATAGCATTGTATAACAGTGTGAGTGATTTGATGAATTCTAACCATTCCACTTTACAATCACTGGGAGCGGAATATGGACCAATAACCACTACCATTCTTTGAGGACTGTAGATATTTGTGTGCATGAATCTTGTTCAAAATCAATCACTAGATAGTTTGTATGATTAATCACTTTGCACAGCTCACAGTGGTGTGCAAACTGAGGGTGTAACATTTTCTGGGGGAGGAGGCATGGTGGTTACAGAGGCCCAGCGCTCTTCCCTAATGCATTTAAATTTAATGTGGGGGACAGCGCTCGAGGCCTCTGTAACTCACTTACCTGGTCTCCGACAGCTTCTGATGATGCGTCACCATGCAACGCTGCATCAAATGATGCAGTGGGGTAACATGACGCATGGCAACACCACGTCACATGACGTCGTGATGTCAGAAGATCCAGAGAACAGGTAAGGGGGGCAGGGAGGGAGAGCAGATGGGGGCGCAAACTGAAAAGTTTGTGCACCCCTGATATAGAAAAAATAAAAACTGCGCACCAAATAGTATAATGTTGTGACAATGTGATATGTATATTAAAGTGATTCCTAGATTAGGTGTTAAATAAAAACCTATCTTAAATAAAGTGTATTTAAAACCAGAGATGAACATGAAACACAGACAGAGCTCAATGCACATCCAGCGAAACTTTATACACGGTACAGTGCCTAAATATACATGTATTGATATCTATTAAATAAAATGATCTTTTAGTTTAACATTTTGGCCAAATAGTTGTAAGCCCCTGAGCCACTGCACGGCAGACCAAATCTCAAGGGTCACTACACTAATATAAATTCTTAATAACCTGTGCATTGCCAGGAAGAATGATTTATAATAAATCTGTCAAAATTAGTTGCAAAGTTCTAAGTCTGATTGAAGCTTTTATTAACCTGTACATTACCAGGAATAGATATCAATACATGTATATTTAGGCACTGTACCGTGTATAAAGTTTCGCTGGATGTGCTTATATATATGTTGTGGCTATTTTGGGGGTTCAATATGAGCTTGGGGGTGTTCGATATGTCTTACAATTCTTGTTCAGCTGGTCTTAGCTGATTGGAGGGTGGAAACCTCCTACCTAATTTAAGCTCACCCCTCCCACTTTTAAATGGTTAAAAGCTCACTCCATAGCATCTCCCACTCTCAGGGGAACCTGCCTGCTTGCAGTGTGATTGTGACAAATCTAATACAGAGTGCTTTTCCTGGTAATGTACAGGTTAATAAAAGCTTCAATCAGACTTAGAACTTTGCAACTAATTTTGGCAGATTTATTA
The DNA here is from genome assembly GCF_040206685.1 of Ascaphus truei. Taxonomy (NCBI): domain Eukaryota; kingdom Metazoa; phylum Chordata; class Amphibia; order Anura; family Ascaphidae; genus Ascaphus; species Ascaphus truei. Next base: position 237,178,664 of record NC_134484.1, on the reverse strand, counting down.
TAAATCATTCTTCCTGGCAATGCACAGGTTATTAACAATTTATATTAGTGTAGGAACCCTTGAGATTTGGTCTGCCGTGCAGTGGCTCAGGGGCTTACAACAATTTGGCCAAAATGTTAAACTAAAAGACCATTTTATTTAATAGATACTGTATCAATACATGTATATTTAGGCACTGAACCGTGTATAAAATTTCGCTGGATGTGCATTGAGATCTGTCTGTGTTTCATGTTCGTCTCTGGTTTTAAATGTATATTGCCATGCTCAGTAGCACTCCTCTGTGACACTTATACGCTTATATATGTTGTGACTATTTTGGGGGTTCAATATGAGCTTGTGGGTGTTCTATATGTCTTAAATAAAGTGTACCCTAAATTGAAGACAAGTATACAATATTAAAATAATATTGTGACAATAAGTGATAGTATGATTAAAAAAATACATACAAAAACCTTCAATAGTGATGAGAGTCTGCTGCTTGTCAAAGCTCAACACCAAATGAATAGACATGAAAAAGAAAAAGACATAGCGCACAACTCTCATAGTGTAAGACAGTAATTATATTGTTACTAACAAGTGAGTTAATGCAAATACAGCGGCCGTTATTCGAAACACTTCACAGGTTGTATACCTCGGAATACCCATGTCATGGCGCGTGATTTCTTCCAACCGTACCGCCTTTAGACGCGAGTGCAGAAAATGGCATTTTAGTGTTCTGGTTTTTAAACACCTGAAATTAACACAGTAGCACAGTAGCACAGTACTGTACACATTACAATTCATTCATTTCATTGCATTTCATTGCACACAAAGAAACAGAATCCATGAAATTCAAACAAAGCAACCGCGATAAACACATTTGCCTGGGGCGATTGGCCGTGTTAATTCCGTGTGGAATACAGCAGAGTACACGAAAACGGCTTCGTGATTTGTTCGAATAATGGCCGCTGCATCTGTATACAGCATTCACGTACAAAATAACTCAGTTATAAAAGATGGGCATGTTTAGGGTACATGTTACCACTGTATACTCCTACTGTCCAGAAGTTGAGCAGCAGATAAGAGAAAACAGTCACAATGAGGCAGGTGATCCAGATAAAGAAACAAAGTTCATATCACCATGAAATGTGCTGCATCTCGGCTCGAAACCTCTGGATTCCTTCCATGATGGTAACTGCAATTAAGTCGCCATCTGTATAGTCCTTATACCGCTGAGTAGCGCTATGTGAGGGACGTAGTAAGTTCAGCTCTGAAACCGCGTCTCCGTCGTGCAGCCCCGACAGCTGTTTCACCCCTCAGGGCTACTTACAGATGGCGACTTAATTGCAGTTACCATCATGGAAGGAATCCAGAGGTTTTGAGCCGAGAAGCAGCACATTTCATGGTGATATGAACTTTGTTTCTTTACCCGGAACACCTGCCTCATTGTGACTGTTTTTTCTTATCTGCTGCTCAACTACTGGACAGTTCATTTATTTCATTGGGAGTAGGATTCCTTTCTTAGATGCAATTTATTACCTTGCTCTCATTTGGGGTCAACATTTACATGTGTAGCCATTTGTAGCATATAGATGGTACTTATCTAGCTATGTGATAAGACTAATTGTTCTTATTTATTCATGTGATTTGGTGCTTTCCATCCTTTGGCTCTTATTTCTCCACACTATGCATTTGGGGAGTATAGGCATTTTCCCTACTATACTCCATGTGTGGAGTCTCTGCCAGTTGGCTGTTTAGTACCATTCCAAGTTTTGTATGTGTGTGTACTCATATATGGGGTTCTCCATGTCAGGTTCATCTTTGTTTTTGACCTTTCAATGCGACATTCATTTGCTTGCTATCATTTGCACTTCTCCATTTCCCCCTTCATTCCTGTGGTTTTCTCTGGGGAGCAGCCGGTCATAACTCCAAGTGGGATCTTCTGATCTCCACTTGGAGTACTAGGATTCTCTTCCCCCTTATAACATTCATTTGAGGTCTCCGCAGTTTAGGGGGTGTTTACACACCATATGACAGATTTATTAGCTCTCTTTACCATGTTTTTCCTGTCTGCCATGTGTTTTTAATTGTATGTTATATTTTTTCACCTTGTTTTTCATTTTTGTCATGGTTCATGTTCATTAAACCTTCTTTTGTTATAATTCATCCTTATGATCAGAGTGCTTGTTTTGGGATTTCTTTGTCTTTTTTTGTGTTCCTATATCCATTATTCCCATAGCACCGCCACTTACCTGCATTTTATGATATATTTGTGGTTTGTTGATCATTATTATCATACATTGATTTTTGATGTGGTTGTGTCTGTGTATGTGTATATATATATATATATATATATATATATATATATATATATATATATTAACACACACAGACTACCGCATGCACACCACTAATGAAGATACTCAGAAAAGCTGGCAAATCTACCAATAAAATATATATGGGGCCAGCGGGGCTCCAAAGGAAAAGATAATAGGAAAACTATACAAAAAAGAAACCTTAAAGGAGCACTCGAGTGTATCAAGAAAATAAATAAAGAAAATAAAGATAAAATGTGGAAGGGGCCAAAACCACCTATAAGGGGCCTAACAAGGGACACACACAGAAAGTATGGAGGCACGGCATAGAAAAAACTAATGGAAAAAGAAAATGCAGGCTCTTGCTAGACTTCTGAAATATAGGAAAGAGACCAATACAGTAAAGTATTGTAGGTATATTAGTATCACGCAATGGTGGAATGCTACTCACAGTGTAACATAGGTAGTTAACAAATAAAGTATATAATCTTGGTAAAATGTTCACAGTTCATCTGGACTCTGTAATACCATAAAAGATGCATGGAATCTAAAGAGCTAAAGTTAATAGACAGTAATAAATCACAACCTACCTTTTAAGACCTACATACTGCAAACCTTGTCCTGTAGAAGGTAGCATTTTGGCAGTTTGTCTGAGGATGCATGCAAATGCAACACTTTGCAGATAGCATAGCAGACTGCGGTTTTAATGTTTTTATTGCTCTCATTAAAGAAGACCTCATATTCAAGATGGATTTACTAGATGCTAGTATATTTACACAACAAACATACAGTACAGTATGACTGCATGCAGAAAACGTGCTTATCACAGGTGGTTTGACTTTCTAAGAACCACACACAGCATAAAATCTGGATGACTGATCCTGTTTCAAGTAAACACGTGCTAAGTATTTTGATATCATTTGTTTCTATTCTTTGAGTAAAATATGTAACACATAAAAAATATATGTGCGAAGAGTCCAAGAGTATGGAGAAAACGAAGCACACCTGCAAAAATTGAAGAGCTACAATACTGGAACTAAGTTAAAAGCATTTTAATGAATGAGTGACAACATAGCAAGATGTAGTAAGCAACTCTAACGCATTTCACGCATCTTTCAGCGCTTCGTCAGAGAGTATATACCTCTATTGAAAACAGAGGTTTAAATAGCTTTTTCCCACAACCAGAAATGACGTGACGCCGGGTGCCGCGCAAGATAGTATCAACAAGATTGAACGTAAAAAGTCAAGTATCAATCAGCGATCAGCAGTGGCACCCTCCGGATGGAGGATCAAGTAAACCATAAATCACACAATAAAAACAATTCAATACATGATAAAGATAGAGTAAACAATAATCTGTATCAAGAAATCTAAAAGTGACAATAGAGCTTACTATGGAACGAGAAAAATAGAGCTAAATTTATCTTTATGTATATGCTCTAAATTACATACCCGAATACATCCCAGTAATAGACGTTAAGCTTCCAATAGGGTATATATTTATTTATTTGTTGTTCAATTAAGTCATATATGGAAACAAGAATACCCAACATTAGAATTAAATTATATCTAATGAATAACTAATCCAATGTACGAGATCTAAATATTTAAATTACTGCAATGATGAAATTTGCTGATATAGAACAACGAATTTAATACAATGAAAAGTGTATTACTAGAGCTCCATCTCTGGACTATATGAAAATAGCTCTAGGGTAGTGGTCCACTTAGGAAGAGAATCGGACAGTGCTGTTTAACAATAGTTACTGTATGTACTATCAACCAAGGACATTATATGTACACCTACCCTTACTTTGAGCATTTATTTTACAAATAGCCAGACTCCAAGATGCCTTGAATACCTTTTTTTCTCTAAAGCAAGTTGATACTTTCTTCATCAGTAATGAGACTGTCATTTTGTGTTCAAAATTTGGAAGCACTGATCATTGAAACGTAGTTTCTTTATTTCCTAGTAAAAAAAATATATTGCTGTCCTCTATTCTGGACTTGAATATGAGATTCAGACAATTTCAGTAATGTATCAAATTATTTGATCAGATCTGAATTGGAAATATGTCAGTAATTGTTCATCTGCTTGTTAAAGGTCTGGCAAGAAGAAGCGCAGAAATTCACAATTTCAGCCAGTTTGATGATTTTAATGATAGAGCAGCATATGTGCTGTTTTTTGGTCTCCAAACAAAAGCAACTCCAGATCTCAGCTTTTTCCTGAACAAAGACAATACAAAACAATGAGTGAAAATCCAGGTTAATTGGCTGAAATGCTAATACAGTATGCCAACCTAAAAAGCCCACCAATGCTTCCATAAGAAACGTAGACCAAACACACCATAAACAAAATTCCTACAAAAATGTATGGACTATTTCCTATTACTGAAGGCAGTTGAATCGTCTGTCTGTTAAGAGTTCTAGCCATGGCTTTATGTTGGATTTTGCTTTAGGTTCATAGCCAAACATGGGCAGGCAGCTGTCCACGGTACTGCAGGTGCTGGTTCCTAAATGCTATCAAAGTTGCTTCAGATGTTTAGCTAAATGTACTACTGGCTCACAGTGATAGAGCATGTAGAAGCAAGCGTACACATAAATATAGTTCAGATATAATCAAATGCAAACAGTGCCAAAAAACAGCCCCAGAGTTGCAGAAGTGGTACAGATAATCCTCAGATGGTCTCTTCAAGGCACTGTCTTGAGTCTATAGGGTAAGCAGAAAAAAGAGAAAACTATAGTGCAATATGTTGCCAACAGAGTCACTGATAAAACCACAAGTTCCTACTTACACATAGTAAGATGATAATAGGCACTGGAAAAAATCTCGGAACGGCACTTTTTTACTGTAGATCCTGGATAGTTCTTTGCCTGGATATATTTGGCCACTTTGTTCCCCATTGTAGTGGTGACATTACTCGCAAATGAAGAAAAGATATATAGTGCAATACAATAACATTTAATATACACGGAAGACCTAGTGTAACACAAGATCAACGATCTTTCGTGCTTTAAAAAACTACCGTATGCAGCATGAATCCTGGCGTCCTACAGCTGGTGTTGGCATCTCTCTCCTTGCGGCAACATCTCACGCCCCTCTTCCCCGATGAAGTCACTGTATCTCTGCCTGCTCCCTCTCTGTACTGTTTCATCATTAGGCTCCACCCTATGCCTTTTGTAACCTGGACTGGTCACTTCCTCAGGGGTATTGATGTCGTCTTGCCTCTTAAAGTTATAAATAGTCTAAGAAATGAACCCTTTGGTGTCTTGACCATAAATGTTTCTTGCATGGAAAGTGTTGTAAAATGTCACTTATATCATAAATTCTCACTGATTTATGGCAAATATATAAAATATATGAATACATATTAAATAAAAGAATATTACATAAAACATTTTGGAATTATCAACATAAGTTGAAAATCTGGATATATGACCATGGAAGATGATCTCAATCTACCTATTATAGCTAAGAACTTAAATAAAGCTAGTTAACTTTCAGAAAATATGCTAAATCAAACTCTATATTTAGTCCCTCAGGGGCCAATGTTTTCAAAATATAGATCAAGTAACTCACACGTCAGGATAGATGATTCAGTTTATTTCCCCCTCTCTAATTGGGCTTGGGACAATCTATCCCCTTGCAGATACAGCAAGTGGTATCCCATGAGGGAATTAATAAGCGGTGCACTGTAAAGGAAAACGATGGAGGCTGGATCGCTCAAAAATAGAAAAGCTTTTTATTGGGCCATCATCAACATGTTAAAAACATATAACAACAGACAGACCTCTGATGCGTTTTCCGCAATGTGTGCGCTTTGACAAACGCTTGTTCTTTGTTTTTAACATGTTGCTGATTGCCTAATAAATAGTTTTTCTATTTTTAAGCGATCCAGCCTCCATCATTTTCCTTCGCAGTGCACCGCTTATTCTTTCCCCCATGAGATACCACTTCCTGTTTCTGACTGCAAGCCAGGAGCACGCTACTTTCGGATACACAAATAACACAGTCGTGAGTACCATCCAAAGTGATGGTATTATTGGTATTCAAAAATAATTTCTGATTGCCTAAGTCTAACTCCAGGAGATATCACCTTTATGTCATGAGGGGGTCCGTATTTTCCACCTTGTGGTTTTTGTTTCAATTTTTTTTATTGGTTTTTGCAGGGTTTAACAATTTTTCTTAACCATGTTACCACTTTTCACAGCAAGATATTTCTTATATTGTACAGAGAACATGTATTAGGCAAGGACCACGTTACATTTTGAAGTTTGACATTCTCACATGTAGAAAATATTCTGCATATTTTTTTCGAGAACCTGTGATTGACACCCATTTTTTAGGTCCCATTGAGAAATTTAGAAAGGACAGAGAAAGGTTATAGATGGAAGAAGAGAGAAAGAAGGGGGAAGGAGGGATAAGAAAGGGTAGGGAAGGGAGGGAAGGTAGCACTGCTCATGTTATGTGAGACAGAGAGAAGGTCAAGGGGGGAGAAGGATGGAGGATGTCGTCCCCCCTGACCCTCTCCCCCCCAGCCCGCCATCACTGTATGGACACCTCAAGTCCAGTTCTCTTATTCTTGCTCCAGAATTATCTTATTTTCTTTTTATTTCCAGATTTTTCTAGATCTGGAGCCATGATTCCCAAATTGTATAGAATTGATTTATATTTTGTTTTAGCTGGGCCGACAGTTTCTCCATGAGCATGACCTTGTTTACACTTTTAATAATAGTGCGTCTTGATGGGGTGTTTATTTTCATCCAGGCCGCTGCTATAGAGCAATGCGCCGTGCTTAGTATAAAGGAGACCAGCCGTCCCATGGGAACCTGTAGGTTTTTTATGGGTTTAGCCAGCAAAAAGGGGTCCAGCGGGATACTCAGCTCTGTAGCCTATTGGATCATGTTTTGGACCATGTATGTATGTATGTATGTCTTTATTTATATAGCGCCATTAATGTACATAGCGCTTCACAGTAGTAATACATGTGGTAATCAAATAAATAACAGATAATATAAATAACAGATCATGGGAATAAGTGCTTTAGACATAAAAGTAACATTAAGGAAGAGGAGTCCCTGCCCGAGGAGCTTACAGTCTAATTGGTAGGTAGGGAGAACGTACAGAGACAGTAGGAGGGAGACCTGATAAGTGCGTCTGCAGGGGGCCAAGCTCTATGTATCATATGTTCAGAATATCCACAGTGCTATTCATATGCTTCTTTAAGCAAGTGTGTCTTAAGGTGGGTCTTAAAGGTGGATAGAGAGGGTGCAAGTCGGGTACTGAGGGGAAGGGCATTCCAGAGGTGTGGGGCAGTCAGTGAAAAAGGTTTAAGGTGGGAGAGGGCTTTAGATACAAAGGGGTAGAAAGAAGACATCCTTGAGATGGTCCAGAAGTTTTGAATCTGTGGGCAAGTCCACCATATGTGGGCCATATCTCATCTCAGGCCACACCCTCTACAGCATAGGTCAGGTGTCCCTGGGAAGATATGGCTCAGCCTACTAAGAGTTAAGTAACATTGGAATAGAATTTTGTATATATTTTCCCTTATTGTTGTTCAAATTGAGGCTATTCCAACGTATATTCCAGATATCAAACCCCTCTGTAGGTGCCTTTTTTTTTTTTACAGTGTTTCAAGTTTTGATAAGTTTGGAAGACTCGCTTTAAGTGAGATTGTCAAAAGAAATGTCTAATTTGGAGAAAGTTAAAAAGTTGTAGATCTTGCGTTTGATATTTGTTTTGGAGTTCCTGGTAGGACATGATCTTCCCCTTTTCCACCAAGTCGTTTGCTATTTTAATATTCAAATTCTTAAGTTGCGTGAAGTATTTCCTCTTGTTTTTGGACCATACGTTCCATGTGCACTTCATCGATCCCAGGTCAAATCTTCCTGTCAGCATCTCCTTGTCCCCTTGGGACCAAAGAGCCGCTGTGACAGACTTAGGACTCGCATAAGAAGTTTCGATCCCCAACCAGTAGCAAGTTGCTGGGTCATTGTTCCAAATCACTACTTGTTTTAGTTGGGCCGCTTGATAATATTTAATTATATACGGAACCCCCATGCCTCCATTTGCCCTTGGGGCTAACATTACTGATCTCGTCACTCTCGGTCTTTTGTCATTCCATATGAATTGGAAAACCCAATTTTGTATGTTTTTAAGCTCCGAGAGAGGGATGATTATCGGGAGGGTTTGGAAGTGATATAGAAGTCTTGGTAGGATGTTTATTTTTACCGAGGCAATTCTTCCCAGCCATGATATCTGGAATTTGTTCCAGGTCAGCAGGTCTTTTTTAATGTTCTCAAAGAGGGGCGGATAGTTACTCTGGTAAAGGGAATTATATGAGCTCACTATCTTAGTTCCCAGATATTTAATATGAGTGGAGCTCCATTTATAATTACAATTTACTTGCAGAAGCTTAATTTCTGTGGCTGGAAGTGATACATTTAGAGCTTCCGATTTGTCGTTGTTGATTTTATACCCTGAGACTTTGGCAAATTTATCCAGTTTAGTTTGCAGATTAGGGAGGGATGTCAATGGATTAGCTAGTGTTAATATTACATCATCTGCAAATAAGGATATTTTATAATTGGACCCCCCAATTGGAATGTTCTGTATATTGACTTCTCTAATTATTGCCGCAAGGGGCTCGATTGACAATGAAAAGAGGAGTGGGGAGAGGGGAAAGCCCTGTCTGGTTCCATTTTTAATTTTTATGGGGTTCGAGTCACCACCAGGAAGCTTGACATACGCTGTGGGTGTCCTGTAAAGAGCTCTAACGCCCTCTAGGAAGGGGCCCGAGAATCCAAATTTTAACATAGTTTGTTCTAAGAATGCCAACTTATTTCTATCAAACGCGTTTTCAACGTCTAAGCTCAATAGAATAGTCTTCGTACTGGTCAAGTGCACGTAGTCAATGATGTTTATGATCGTTTGGGGGTTTTCTGAGGCTTGTTTGCCTGAGACAAAGCCTACTTGATCTATATGAATCAGTCGTGGAAGGATCGGATTCAACCTGTTCACTAGGATCTTACTGTAGATTTTTAGGCCCGAATTGAGCAGAGATATTGGCCTATAATTTCCACACTGGAGGGGGTCTCTATCCTCCTTGTGTATGATGGCTAAATTGGCCATGGACATTGAGGTAGGAATAGCTGCGCCCTCCAGGAAGGAGTTGAATGTTTCGAGAATAAACATCTTAAATTTCTTATAGCACTGGTTGGAAAAGCCTTCTGGGCCTGGTGTTTTATATGTTTTTAGAGATTTGATAGCTCTTCCTGTGTAATTTTCTTATTTAATGCTTAGGAGTCTTCCTCCTTTAGACCAGGTAAGTTACACTGTTTTAAGTATTCAGATATAGCCTCGGACCCTGTATGGCGACCTCTTACTGAATCTAGGTTATATAATTTTGCGTAGAAGTTTGAGAATTCCTGGGCTTCCTCTTTCTCATTATATGGGATCAATCCTGATTTAACAGAAGACAGATTGGTGAGGCGATGCAGCTGCCTTGTGAAAAAGATGCAGACCGGGACTGGATTCAGATCAGTGCAAAAGTTTTAATGGCACATAACAGCAAAGAGATCCACTCTTACGCGTTTCGCATGGGAGACCGCGCTTTATCACTCTTTAATAAAGCGCGGTCAGCTTTTGCACTGATCTGCATCTTTTTCACAAGGCAGCTGCACCGCCTCACCAATCTGTCTTCCGTTGCTTACCTTCGGTAGGAGCACGCCGTCACCGTCAGCGTCTGGAACCCACATCCAAACAGTGAGTCAATTCTGGTTTATTGTTGGTCCTGTTCATACAAGACATACCTCATGCCAGAGGCTATTGGGGGGACCTGATCACTGTGTTACATTTTGGCTATGTGGGACACTTCACTTAGACGGTTACTGTGATATTATGCTCATGTATTTACAAAGTTTGTACTTTACTGAGAAGCGCCGCTAGGGAGTGCTGGACTCCCATCTCCTTCTCTCTGCATATCAATCCTGATTTAGTCTGAATCGTGGAGATTTGACTCTCATACCTCTAAGTTTGTTAGCCAGAAGACGGTCTGCTTTGTTGCCCCTATCATAGTTACGTTGGTTTGTCCATTTTAGTGCTCTCTCTACTTCGTCAAGTTGGAGATGTTTAAGTTCAGCCCTAGTTTTGTCTAGAAGTTTGAAAAGTTTTTTTGTGGGATTGTTTTTGTGTTGTTCTAATGAGACATGTTTGTCAGTGTGACAGGGTGATTAAAAGCCACCAGCCATATGCCTGGCAGACCTATATGTAGGTCTGCAGTGCAGCAGTTAGGAGGTTAACTTTCAGGTGAGTTAATTAGTCTGATCCCAGCTGCCTCATCAAGGTGTTTTAAAAACCCAAGGCTGTACACACATGCAGGCTAGCTGGTCAGGAGACAGGAGTGAAATGCTGAAGTAAGATTACTGCTACAAGTACATGTTTGATGAACTGTCTGTGTCCTGCATGCTGAAAAGAAGCTGTCTTGTTTTTCTATGCTGAAGAGAAGCTATTTTGTTTTTGTATGCTGACAAGAAGCTGTTTTGTTGTTGTGTGCTGTAATTTTTAAGGCTCAATAAATAAGCCTTATCAAGAAAACCCGCGTGTGGTTGCATGTACCCTGCAACAGTCAGTTATTTCTTTAGATTGTTTTTGTTTTTGTTTGACCTTTATCCTATATGACGCTATGGATATAATATCTCCTCTAATTGATGCTTTGTGGGCTTCCCACAACATTGCTGGGGAAGATATCGAGCCATTATTTATTGTGAAATAATCAATAAGTTTTAGCTTGATTGTGCTCTCTATATCCGGCGAATTCAATAGAGAGTCGTTTAGTTTCCAATTATATCGATTATTTTTGCCGAAGGGAAGACAGAGAACAAACTCGATAGGGCATAGTCAGACCAGGATATTGGGCCTATGTTAGGCTGGGAGGATGCCTGCAAAATATCTTTGGTATCCAGAAAATAATCAATCCTTGAGTAGGTCTGATGTGGTGCTGAGAAAAAAGGGTAATCTCGCTGACCTTGGTGCTGTGCCCTCCATATGTCTACAAGGGAGAAGTGTTTTATTATTCTGCATTTGAGGAGACAAAGCATGCATGGCATGGGCTACAGCACTTTACAGTAGGATTAGAGGTTTACAGTAAAAATTATTATACCATGACGCAAGTACAGTCCATTATTAAACAGTATCTTCTAGTTTGGGGTTTTGGAGGAGACAAAGCATGCATGGCATGGGCTGCAGCACTTTACACTAGGACTAAAGGTTTTAAAGTACATTAGGTTTTGGGGAGTATGGGGGGAAGGAACATGGCATGCATGGATTTGAGCACTGTGCCTTACCTGGCAGTATTGCTGGGAGAGTTTCCTGCACTAAGGGGGGGTTCCTGCACGTTGTCTTTCCCCAGCTCCAGATATGCAAAATAGAAAATAAGCATTAAACAATGAAATAATTTTTTAAAAAATCAACTGTTTTTTTTTTAAGATTAAAAACATTGGCGGTGCATCTTTATTTGTAAATAAATGTATAACAAGTAGTCATCAAACAAGTCGATGGACCACCAGGGAAGAGCCCTTATATGCCTCAAAAGGCTATTGATGCTGTCTCACGGTTTTCAGAAGAAGACTGGTAGCTTCAAAATAACACTTCACTATATAACTATGTAACTTCACTTCCTCCATATTTGTTCTCTTTAAATTTGATCGAAGAGCCTTTGGTATTTATTGCCTTCATAATCCATATTCTCCATGGTCTCCAAAAGACGATCCATCTTGGCCTCCATTTAGTCCCTGTATTGCTCTGTTGAGTTGTCAGTGATTTCGGTACCACTGAAAACATCCAGCATGCGGGCGACCGAGATGAACATCTGTGTGGCTTGGTGCTGGAGGAGGTGAGCTGGGGGCTTCAGGACCAACATCGGCGTTGCTGGGTGCATGAGCAGGTGAGCTGAGAGTTTCTGGACTAGGATCGGGTGGATGGGTGCAGGAGCTGTGAGCTTGGAGTTTCCGGACGAGCATCGGCTCGGATGGGTGCTGAAGCCGGTGAGCTGGGAGTTTCTGGATGAACATTGGCGTGGATGGGTTTTGGACAAGGTGAGCTGGGGGTTTCCGGATGAGTATCGGGGGACAAAGGGTCAGAGCGGCCGAATGTTTTGGAATCGGTGGCGGTGGGCGATGGCAGTGTATAGTCCGGGACATCAAATTCGACTTTGGTGGGTGCAGGGGCACTTTTGGTGCCTGTCCAGACAACTTGATCCTCGTTGATTTTGGTAGATATGGAAGAGAAGTGACCCAGGTGTAGCACTCATGCTCACCCTCTGGTGGTAAGTGTAGTGTTTAAAATATAATTGTCAGGGTCGCCTAGACCTCCTGCCTAGCCATAGATTCCTTGTCCACTGGGTGTGCTGCTGCCTTCTGTTGGCTCTGGGTTCCTCTGTCTGTCTGTCTTCTTGTTGCTCCTGTCTCTGTCCTTTATAGCTTGCTTCTTGTCTGTTGCTTTTGCCTTTGCTTCTAGTCAGACTCCTATGCACATGCCTGTCTTTGATCCTGATCTGTTTATGTACCTGTACCTGTATTATAGTACTGTATGTTCACAGTAAAGGCCCTTGCTAGTAATCTGGCTTGTCCCTGTTTGTTCCTTGCTCCCCTGTCTCAGTCCCTGCTCCCCGGTCTCAGTCCCTGCTCCCCGGTCTCAGTCCCTGCTCCCCGGTCTCAGTCCCTGCTCCCGGACCTGTCCTGCCCGCCTCTCCTGTTCCAGTCTCCTCGTTGCCGACCTCTGCTTGTTACCTGACTTAGCTACCTGCCGCCTGCCTCAGACCCCTGCTTGTTACCTGACTTCGCTACCTGCCGCCTGCCTCGGACCCCTGCTTGTGACCCCTACTTCGCTTCCTGCTGTTCCGGCCACCAAGATCCTACCCGCCACAGGAGTCTCCCATGACAGAAAGCAAAGGCCACTTCTGGATCTCGCTGGAACAGATTCTTCTTCTGCCTGCACCCTTTCCTGCCTGCTGCAGCAGACCACATCCGCATGGTTGAAGATAAGTACTTTTGTTTGTTTTTTGGAAATCCAAGTTGGGATTTTGAAAGGTTTTTTTTGTTGCTGCTAAGTGTTCTGCAAGAATTATTGCGTTCATAACGAAAAAACATTTTTTCTGAGACTAGAACTGTTGCTGCAGAGACTAGTGCACCTTTCTTTGAGATTTTTCTTTTGTGCAGTGCCTGGGTTAACCCTTGCAGTACCTGTTGCCACCTTTTATACGCTGACTTTTCATTCCCTGGATAAGGCTTGTCTCTGCATCACTGGTTGGACCACTGCTGTTCACAGGGTTCCCATTTCAAAAGACAAGAGTGCTTCTATTATTTTGTTACTGCATACTGTGATTTTTCCTGCAATCTGTAGTTTTTCATATGATTGGTTCTAAGGTTTCAGGTTTACCTGCGAGTTCCCCTAAAGTTTGTTTCTTTGCAACATATGATATCCCTACGCCTGATATCAAAGGTTTCAGATTTGACTGCAGGGTTCTCTGTCTGATATTCCTATGTCAAAAGTTTCAGATCTAACTACAAGTTTTCTCTGTATTAGTTTCCTGCTGTCTATGATATTTCTATGCCTGATATCTAAAGATTCAGATGTAACTGCAGGTTCTCTCTGTCTGTATGATATCCCTACGCCTGATTTCTAAAGTTTCAGATATAACTACAGGTTTCTCTGTCTATGTTTTTTCCTTGCATTTATAAATCTCTGTGACTGATGCTAAAGTCTCAAAAGGTCAGCTCTCCTATCTTGTGTCTCTCTGTGTCTAATATTCCTGTTGTTCATTCTAATGCTTCTGTTTTAAAAACACATTTCCTTTTTACTGGTTTCTTGGGAAGTGTGGTTTCCCCATGTCTGAAATTATGGCTCCCACTCAAACAGTCTTGAGCAGTAAATGTGAACATAGTACCACTGATTCTTCAGAACTTCTCAAAGCAAGGAAGAAGAAGAAAAAGAAGGGAGGCATTACTGTGGAAGTTGCAGAAGAAATTAAGAATGAAAATTTAACCTCAGAGTCTGCATTTGATGAAAGAGATATGCTGCAGCTTAAGGCAACTCACAGACGTATCCCAAGAATAGTGGAAGAGAAGAAAGATGCCCCTACTCAGACGCTTCAAGCTGCACAGAAAGCGATTGATTGTCTTTATGGACGTTTAGATAAGGAGCAAGAAGCTAATTCTGCACTACAAAACTGTCTATCCTCAGCAATTGCTAAGTGTGTTCTCCAGGAGAAAGAAAAAGAGCAGTTGGAGAGTGACCTGGATGGCATTTCAGGTGAGCTGGAGAAGGCATATACTGATGCTGCTGAGAATCGGCGCCTCGCTTCTAAAAGTAACGAATTCCTGGAAATCTCTATGAAGGAAATTGACAGGCTTAATACAGAGCTTAAAGTCTCCCAGGAGGAGATTTGCTACTTCAAAAAAGAGATGGAAGTCGTTCGGGAGGAGAGATGCTACTTGAAAACAGAGATACGTTCTATGAGAGACGCCTCCGAAGAGTTAAATAGTAGGTTTGAAATTATAATGAGTAAGAACTTCTCTGTCCAAGCCAGTGAAGGAGATAAAAGATAAAAGACTCCATTAATCAGAAGAGGAGAAGAGACTATTGATAGAAAAAAAGTCAAGGATGCAATTAGCGCTGGAAAAAGCAGAGGGTGACTGGGAAAAAGAAAACTATCAGTTGGAGAATGACAGGTTGATCTTATCAAGTAAGCTGGAGAAGGCCTACACTGATTCTGCCCAGTACTAGACTTTCATGCTCAAGTTGACGCAGCACTGGAAGCATCTCAGAAAGAGGTTCACAGGCTTACTACAGAGCTGGAAGCCTCTAAGGAGAAGAGTTGCCACTTCAACACAGAACTATGTTCATTGAGAGAAATCTTCGAAGGGTTAAATATCAGTTTTGAAACTGTAACCCAAGAGTGCAAGAATCTCTATGTCCAAGTCAGTGAAGGAGATAAGAAACTCCATAAATTAGGAGAGGAGAAGAAACAGTTGGCCCAGGAAAAGTTAGATGTGCAGACAGCACTGCAGAATGCAGAGAGAGTGCTGCAAGAAGAATGTGTCTCCCTGGAGCGGCGCACACAACAGAAAATATGCTGCAGAGTCAGTGGCGAGAACTGCGTACACATCTGCAGGACACCAAGGAGAAATGGGTGAATGCTGAAGAAAAGCAGCAAGTTCTGCAGGAAGAAAGTTTCCAGACTGCCTACAAAATAATGATGCTGCAAGATTATTTGAGTACCCAGTGTGTCCCCAAAGAACAGCATGAGGAGCTGAAGGCCACACTGAGCATAACCAGAGCCTCGCTGGAGGAAGAGCTGAAAACTCGAATAGCTGGTTTTTCATTGGGTGATGCCACGAAACGGCAGTCGCAAGAGGAGACCATGGAGAGCGAACTCTGTGTCCCCAATGACTCATGTCAAAAGGCTGCAGCCGTCCTTGATGCCCACATTCCTGATGTCTCTGCCCCTGCTTTTGGGCTGAATGCACCCATTCGGAGGTTCCTTGCAGCAACCAATGTACCTGTGGAGTACCCTCTGCCCGCTGACAAACCACCAGAGGTGGGTCACCTTGAGTCCACTTTTCACCAAGGCCTCCGGGAAGAGCCTCGAGGATCGTCCGGAGAACGCTCTCGAGAGGGGGGAGTAATGTCAGGGTCGCCTAGATCTCCTGCCTAGCCATAGCTTCCTTGTCCACTGGGTGTGCTGCTGCCTTCTGTTGGCTCTGGGTTCCTCTGTCTGTCTGTCTTCTTGTTGCTCCTGTCTCTGTCCTTTATAGCTTGCTTCCTGTCTGTTGCTTTTGCCTTTGCTTCTAGTCAAACTCCTATGCACATGCCTGTCTTTGATCCTGATCTGTTTATGTACCTGTACCTGTATTATAGTCTGTTCACAGTAAAGCCCTTGCTAGTAATCTGGCTTGTCCCTGTTTGTTCCTTGCTCCCCGGACTCAGTCCCTGCTCCCCGGTCTCAGTCCCTGCTCCCCGGTCTCAGTCCCTGCTCCCCGTTCTCAGTCCCTGCTCCCGGACCTGTCCTGCGCTGCCTGTCCTGTTCCAGTCTCCTCGTTGCCGACCTCTGCTTGTTACCTGACTTCACTACCTGCCGCCTGCCTCGGACCCCTGCTTGTTACCTGACTTCGCTACCTGCTGCCTGCCTCGGACCCCTGCTTGTGACCCCTACTTCGCTTCCTGCTGTTCCGGCCACCGAGATCCTACCCGCCACAGGAGTCTCCCGTGACAATAATCTTTATTATGCAACAAATAAGTTAAAATAATAGGTATTAAAATGACGAGCTGAAGTTATGCTGGATCTAATGACTGATTACCGTATTGGTTCAGGATCCTGAGATCACTAGTGGGTCAATAGACCATTGCTAAGACTCCATTAAATAGCAGTCCTTGTTGAGGATCTGTTTATCGGGAAGACGTACAGGGAATTCTCTAACTTGTGTACAAGATAACGTGTGCTGTAAATCAATCAGCAGACGTACTGATAAACCAAATAGAGTATTGGGTAGAACGGTTTGATTTACAGCTTCTGGTATGGTTATTGTGGTACCTAGTTTATAGTATATTTAGTATACCACAGTTTAACCAGTGAGTAAAATGTGATGGATCAGGGCTGATCTGAATCCTCCAAGTATATATATTTTAGTTTAGAGTATAAGGTTATCTACACCATCACAGTGGCTGATATGACCTCAGATAATCTTTCACTCAGGGAATAAACAGCAGGTTATCCAAGCAGATATGTGTGATACTCGAATGTCTTGTCAGTATATGACTGCGTTATTGACACCGTGGTATATAGTGTGGATCGATTGTGATAAATACGATCCACAATAGGATAAAACCTCTGAGCAGTTGTAAAAGTGTAAGATTGTCTGTGCAGCCACAGCACCAGTTATAACAGTGGTTCCCAAACTTTTTTGGTTCAAGGTTCCCAAACTTTTTCGGTTCAAGGCTCCCCAAGGCGATAAGGATTTTTCCGCGGCGCCCAAAGTAAAGACAAAGTTGTATTTACATACCTAACAGTTGCAGTGCGCAGTTGGTGTCTCTCTCAGGCACACACTCTCTCAGACATACACTTTCACTCTCTCTGACACACACTCTCTCACTGTCTCAGACACACTCTCTCACTCTCTAAGACACACTCTCACTCACTCTCTCAGACACATTATCTCTCTCACTCTCTCAGACACATTCTCTTTCACTCTCTCAGACACACTCTCTCTCACTCACTCTCAGACACACTCTCTCACTCACTCTCTCAGACACACTCTCTCTCACTCACTCTCTCAGACACACACTCTCTCTCAGACACACTCTCACTCACTCTCTCAGACACACTCTCTCTCTCACTCTCTCAGACACACTCTCTCTTAATCTCTCAGACACACTCTCTCACTCACTCTCTCAGACACACTCTCTCAGACACACACTCTCTCTCACTCTCTCAGACACACTCTCAGACACACACTCTCACTCTCTCAGACATACTCTCTCTCACTCTCTCAGACACACTCTCTCTCACTCTCTCAGACACACTCTCTCTCACTCTCTCAGACACACTCTCTCCCACTCTCTCCCACACTCTCTCCCACACTCTAAGACACACACTCTCTCAGACACACACTCTCTCACACACACACTCTCTCAGACACACACTCTCTCAGACACACACTCTCCCAGACACACACTCTCCCAGACACACACTCTCCCAGACTCTCACTGATACACACACACAGTCACTGATACACACACACACTGATACACACACACACAGTGGAGAGCAGTGGAGAGCAGAGGCAGAAACGGATGTGAGTGACTGGGGGGAGGGAGGGGGGGGAAAGGCAGGAGATCCGTGCAGGCGGCTCCCTGCACACAGTCACTGATACACATACACACACACACAGTCACTGATACACACACACACAGTCACTGATACACACACAGTCACTGATACACACACACAGTCACTGATACACACACACACACACACAAACAAACACAGTGGAGAGCAGAGGCAGCGACGGATGTGAGTGACTGGGTGGGAGGGAGGGGCGGGGGAGGAAAGGCAGGAGATCCGTGCAGGCGGCTCCCTGCACACAGTCACTGATACACACACACACAGATACACACACACACACAGATACACACACACAAATACAGATACACACACACACTCTCTCACTCTCTCAGACACACTCTCTCTCTCACTCTCTAAGACACACTCTCTCTCTCACTCTCTCACTCACTCTCTCAGACACTCTCTCTCACTCTCTCAGACACACTCTCTCTTAATCTCTCAGACACACTCTCTCTCTCACTCACTCTCTCAGACACACACTCTCTCTCACTTTCTCAGACACACTCTCTCAGACACACACTCTCACTCTCTCAGACACACTCTCTCTCACTCTCTCAGACACACTCTCTCCCAGACACACACTCTCCCAGACTCTCACTGATACACACACACACACACACACACACACACACACACACACACACACACACACACACACACACACACACACACACACACACACACACACACACACACACACACACACACACACACACACACACACACACAGTCACTGAAACACACACACACACACACACACACACACACACACACACACACACACACACACACACACACACACACACACACACACACACACACACACACAGATACACAGATACACACACACAGACACACACACACACACACACATACACACACACATACACACAGATACACACACTCAGACACACACACACACACACACACACACACACAGACACACAGATACCCACACAGATACACACACACACACACACACACACACACAGACACACACACAGATACACACACACATTGGAGAGCAGTGGAGAGCAGAGGCAGCAATGGATGTGAGTGACTGGGGGGGGTGGGTGTAGGAGGAAAGGCAGGAGATCCATGCAGGTGGCTCCTTGCCTCCCCCTGCACCCACCGACAGGACAGGCAAATGTACAACTCACTCACTCACCCCTCCACCCCCAGAAATCCCGCTACCTTCTCCTATCACCCAGGGAAGAAGGGGACGGGAAACCGTGCAGCCACCAGCAGACAGAGGAGCCAGGAGAGGGAAGGCAGAAACACACTCACCATCTCTCAATCTCTCAGACACACTCTCTCCCACTCTCCCAGACAAACTCTCTCTCAGATACACACTCTCTCAGACATACATTTTCTCAGACACACACTGTACCAGACACACACTCTCTCAGACTCACACTCTTTCTCACTCTCTCAGACACACACTCTCTCAGACATACACTCTCACTCTCTCAGACACACTCTCTCTCACTCTCTCAGACACACTCTCTCCCACACTCTCTCCCACACTCTCAGTAACACACTCTCTCAGACACACACTCTCTCACACACACACACACTCTCATACACACACTCTCTCAGACACACACTCTCTCAGACACACACTCTCCCAGACACACACTTTCCCAGACACACACTCTCCCAGACACACACTCTCCCAGACTCTCCCTGATACACACACACACACACACACAGTCACTGATACACACACACAGTGGAGAGAAGTGGAGAGCAGAGGCAGCGACGGATGTGAGAGACTGGGGGGGAGGAAAGGCAGGAGATCCGTGCAGGCGGCTCCCTGCACACAGTCACTGATACACACACACACAGTCACTGATACACACACACACACACACACAGTCACTGATACACACACACAGTCACTGATACACACACAGTCACTGATACACCCACACACACACACAGTGGAGAGCAGAGGCAGCGACGGATGTGAGAGACTGGGAGGGAGGAAAGGCAGGAGATCAGTGCAGGCGGCTCCCTGCACACAGTCACCGATACACACACACACACACACACAGATACACACACACGATACACACACACACAGATACACACGCACACAGATACACCCACACAGATACACCCACACACACAGATACACACACACACACAGATACACATACACACCGATACACACACACAGATACACACACACACACACACACACAGACACACACACACACACACTCAAACACAGATACACAAACACACACATTGGAGAGCAGTGGAGAGCAGAGGCAGCGACGGATGTGAGTGACTGGGGGTAGGGGGGTAGGAGGAAAGGCAGGAGATCCGTGCAGGTGGCACCTTGCCTCCCCCTGCACCCACCGACAGGACATGCAAATGTACAACTCACTCACCCCCCCCCAGAAACCCCGCTACCTTCTCCTATCACCCAGGGAAGAAGGGGACGGGAAACCATGCAGCCACCAGCAGACAGAGGAGCCAGGGGACGGGAAGGCAGACACACACTCACCGTCTCTCACTCTTTCAGACACACGCTCTCTCACTCTCTCAGACACACTCTCTCTCTCATTCTCTCAGACACACTCTCCCTTACTCTCTCAGACACTCACTCCCACTCTCTCCCACACTCTCTCCCACTCTCTCAGACACACACTTTCTCAGACACACACTGTCCCAGACACACACTGTCTCAGACACACACTCTTTCTCACTCTCTCAGACACACACTCTCCCAGACACACACTCTCCCAGACTCTCACTGATACACACACACACAGTAGAAACAACAGAGGGATAGGGAGTGATCACAGGACCATACCAATTGAATAATGTAGTCAAATATATAAGTGAGGTAATCAAAGAGATGGGTGCAAACTGTGAACTGAAAAGTGAATCAGAAAAAGGGGGGAAGGGAAACACAAAATGAATGTGCACCCTAAAAGAATTCACTTATATGCACACCAAACTAGTGTAAAAATTAACTTTTAATAAATTCCTTAAAACATATATTACCAAAGTAATGTGTAATGTGAATTAAAAATGTATTAAATCAGAAATATCTGGCATCCGTGTCTTTGATTATTGGAGTCGTGCTATCCCAGATGTCCACTTAATATTAGTGGGATACCAGAGACAGGGGATGCTAAGAGTCAGGGTGTTAACCCCTCTGGAGCAACGATGAGACCCAGTAGTAAGAGTATATAGTGGTTCACAAGTAGGTGGCCAACAGATTAAGCTTCCTTGCTAGATGGACCAGCACTGCGTACTGCAATGAAGGCTTAGGTGTATTAAAGTACAAGTGCCTGGATAATAAATCTAGCACATATAGGGCCTCATGCAGTAAGCGTCGATTATGTGAAATCGGCAATCTTACCGATTAGTCATGTTATTGGCGATTTTTCCTCTCCGTATGCAGTAAGTGCCGAATACATTCAAAATCAACCCGAAAACAAATCCGCCCACTCTCACGATGATTAGCCGATCACACACAGGTGTATCGGCGTGCGTGGCGCGGTGCTGTTAGGTTGCCCAATCACAAATCTTGCTGAATCAGGCGAAACAAGCATGTTTTGGATTGCGCGCCATATTTAAAGGCAACGTGTACTGCTAATCATTCTCTGTGTTGTTGGGAGTGAGAGAGAGAGAGACGCACAGAGCTGGCTGTTTGAACATTTGCATATTGACTGAGAGACTTGTTGTGTATTGGGTGAGCTTTGTCCTTTGTTGTTTTGTTTACATCTTTGTCTTGTTTTATATGTGGAAGTGTTTCGTGTGATTGCCTGTACATTTCTTGTCTGTTTTTTGTGAGTGCTGGAAGTATGCCCGCAAAGCGTGGGAAGAGTGATGCCGGTGGGAGTGGGAGTGCTACTCGTGCGAGTACGCGTCGGAGTGAACGTACTGTTCAGGGGAGTGATGTTGCTGAGAGTGAGAGTAGTGTTGCAGGGAGTGGGAGTGCTGGTGCTGCGAGTGGTGTTGCTGGGAGTGGGAGTGCAGTTGCTGGGAGTGGGAGTGCTGTTGCTGGGAGTGGGAGTGCTATTGCTGGGAGTGGGAGTGCTGGGAGTGCTGGTGCTAGGAGTGTGAGTGCTGTTGCTAGGAGTGTGAGTGCTGGTGCTAGGAGTGGGAGTGCTGGTGCTAGGAGTGGGAGTGCTGGTGCTAGGAGTGGGAGTGCTGGTGCTAGGAGTGGGAGTGCTGGTGCTGGGAGTGCTGCTGGTGGCGCAGTTGCAGATGGGGTGGATGGTGGTGGCGTGCTTGCTGGTGGGCAGCTTTTGGAGGCTCTTCCATTGGAAGAAGGAGAGTCCAGTCAGCACCAGCCAAGCTCTGACCCTAAACCTGCTCGGAAGAAACGTGTGGAGAAGCCACGTAATCCTCGCTTCAATGACCAGGAAAATACAGCTCTTGTCACAGGCATTCTGGAGCACTATGACAGTATATATGGACATTTACTAGGTAAGTGTACCTTTACATTTATTATTCAAATACATGTGATCCTAGGTCATCTGAGTTTTGTTCATATGCAAATATGGGTTCAGAATATCTTTCTATGTTAATTAGTCTGGAAACACAGCTTTTTATCATGCCTTACAAGGACAACTAAACACAGGCGGTCAATTTGCCATAACTGCATACAATATGAATGCAACCTTGCTTACATGTATAGGTTTAGTAGTGAATGCTCATGTGCTTCACATATTACACCTAAAACAGCATGTTTGCTATCTCTTGGAACAGCTAGCAGTGTAGGAAACTGGTGCTTCTATTATTAATCATTTACCTCATATATTTTATATGTTTTTCAAGGGCGGACAAGTTCAGCAAGCAGAAAAGAAATGTGGGACACAATAGTCATTGGTGTCAATGCGTGTGGGAATCATGTGAGGGACAAGCGGAATTGTCACAAGAGATTTGATGATATTAGGTCCAAATTGAAAAAGAAAATACAACACCAACGCGTGCATGCTACTGGCACTGGAGGTGGGCCGACACCACAACGTCTCATATTAAGTCCATTGGAGGAGCTGCTTCGGGCAAAATTACTTCCCGTCGTCGTGGAAGGCTTACCTGGTGACCGTGATATAGGAATTTACCCCTCACAATTTCCACCAGGTGAGAAATATTACTGTACTAGGCGTGTCGTTGCTTACAGTTATTTTGCATAGTTACACTGCTTTTTATACTGTCTTCACAATATAAGCATACCTGCATCTATATATGTATATGTCTGATTCTGTATATATATATATCTCAAAATAGACATATATGTTGTAGTCCTACTAAAAGCAGTAACTAATATAGCACGTGCCATTGCGTGCTCATTTACATGTGAATTCCCAAAATGCATTGCTGCAGTGGAAGCAATTGATGGTGGGCGAAGATGGGGAACAACAGGGTAGTACACATGTGTAACACATGTTAATGAGAAATTATTTCTAGCTACAGGTACAGAACAGAAATATGTATAATATTATTGTGTATTTTATTTATTTTACTCCGACAAACATGACATTACTGCCTATTTTAAGCATGCATCAAATATATTGCATGCAACGGCCTACAAACATCACTTGCACTAACACATCTATAGTTGTTTATGAAAAGGTCCATTTTTGCTTTAAGTCATATACAGACAGCATAATGAGGCACACGTATCATATGTTATGTCATTGTTTTCATAACTTAAAAACTGCACACGACTATTTAGCTCATCTACCATTGTGTTAAAGCAGCTGCAATTAATATCTCATCACAGCATACACTTCAACAGAGGGGGTGGGGTTCAGCACACACACTAATTACAGCCTCATTTTAGGGTCAACTTAGTTCACACCATTTTCACCTGTTTCAAGTAATTGAAAGGTGTGGCTGATTAGGCTTTTTGGGGAAGGGAATACCGTTCTTACAACCTGACTAGCACAACTGAAGTTAATCACACTCATTTGAAAGCTTCACTTTAGCTACTAAATGCCCCAACAACTCATTACTTATCAAACCGTACGTCACACATTAGTTCACTCATATCTATAGTTGAACTACTACTATCAACGACACATTATCACACACTGCATGTGTTGTCTTGTTTAGTCACAGCCACATTCATGTGTGCCACATCTTATATTAATGTACCACACATATCCTCTACCAAAAACAACACTTTTTGCAATATGACCACCTTCATGATAACCATTCTGAATGGTCATCTCATGATAGTTATGTACATTATGATACTGATATCACTACACAACATATGATTTTTATGTACAAATTTTATCTATTTATCCTCACGCATTACTGCAGGAACATAGTATGTTTTATGTTAGGGAACTCAAAAGTTCTAAGTACACAGGCATGTACATTGTTATTACAACTATTTATGTTCACTTTCACACACACATTTTGGGTTAAGGAAATGATGCTGTTAGGTACTCATAAATACAGAACATACAATAACTGTTTGTTCAATATTTACACATGTAAATGTTAAACTTATGTTATTGTTATATATAGTTGCCCCTGAAGGACATGTGTCACCTGAGACTGAACAAGTGTCTTCACCTGGGTCAGCCAGCTCAACACACCTAGAAGGTGAGTGTATCAGTTGGTGGCCATATAATATGTGCTCTTCTATATGTTATGTTGTCATGTTCATTATTTGTTTTGCACATCTTCTTTAAATAGGATTACTTAGTGTATGTGAAAATGAAGTGTAAGGCAACTTGTATTGTGTTAGTGATGTTAACTATCATGTAGGAGTTGTGAGTTTACAGCAAGTTTTCATTCACTCATATTTCATACTGAGTCCAAACATTATTCTTAAGTCAAGGTAGTTTTTAATGTGAGGTTATAAAACGTATGGAAACATGTTAGTTGTTTCTTTTGACACAGTAGAATTACATAGTAACACAGCAGAGATTAACATGCCATTTAATAATGTGTACATTTATTTGTAGAACATGATGAAGAGGATTATGATGATGATGATGATGATGATGATGATGATGATGATGATGATGATGCCGCCGCCGCCGCTGCCGCCATAGACACACAAATACAAGCAAGTGACCATGAAGAGGTTCCAATTGAAACTGTTTTACCGCCAAAACGTCCAGCAAATACCACATATGATGCAATTGTAGCTTCTGAGGGAAAAATTGTGGAAGCAGAAAATCGTCGCCATTCTGACCTGATGACAGTGCTGGAAAGGATGATTGCACTGCAGGAAGAAACAGTTTCACAATTGGCACATCTCCACAGAGTCTTCATTGAAGTGCCTAAACAGTTGCAAAAAATCAACACCTCATTCGAAGCATTAGTTGTTCAGCAAACACAAGCTAATTACTGGAGAATGACTAATGTACCACGATTCAACACCTCACAGGCAGGATCTGTTCATGCAGGTCAGTTTTCACCACATTCATCTGATATTCATTCACCAGGCCCAAATGTTACCGGTCAAGTAGCAGACATTGCTGTGCAGTTTCCTGATGACATCCTACCGCTGCCATCTGTACAAATTCAGCAGCAGACACCTACAAAGGAGGCGACAAAAACAAAACAAGACACACATGAAACAGACCAACCATCACTTGTGCAGTGTCTACCAACTTGCTCACATGTGTCAGTGGGCACAAGCCCTGTCCGTGAACAGTCACTACCCAAAAGCCCTGTAGGTGAGTCACTGCCCAAAAGCCCTGTAGGGGAATCACTGCCCAAAAGCCCTGTAGGTGAATCACTGCCCAAAAGCCCTGTAGGTGAATCACTGCCCAAAAGCCCTGTAGGTGAGTCACTGGCCACAAGCCCTGCCCGAGAAGTGCCAGAGGCCACTCAAAGTGGCTCTGTTGTAGCTAAAGTTGGTGGCAAACGAAAAAGGAAAATTCAAGAAACAACAAGCAGGCCTGTTACTCGGTCTCAAAAGGAACAAAAAAAATAAATGTTCTAATTCACAAAATATGTCTTTGGCCTTGTTTTGTTGACTTCAGATTATCTAATTAATATTGTATGTATGCTGAAGAGTGTGTTGTTTCCAAACTTTCAAATATTTTCTTGTACACGTGAAGTTTTGGAAATGTTAACACTCCTAATTAATGAATAGTGTTATAAATAATTATGTTTTAATCGTCTGTTCAGTAATGGTCCACCAGGAGCCAGTTGCTAAGTTTAGAGAAGCTGCCATTGACTTTGCAGCAAAACATTGCATTTGGGTGTGTTACTTGATGTAATCATTGCATCTGCATATTATTCACATGCAATTATAAAAGTACCTATTTAACTGCAAACATCTTTCTTGTACGTGTACAGCAGGATTTTGTGTTAAATATTACTTACCTTTGCTGCCCATTGTAATGTTGTCCTTTAATCATTTATGTGTTCTTGTTTCAAGAACATCTCTGAATTTATACTAATATATATGTAGTATGTATGCATATATGCACACACACACACACACACACACACTGTGTGTGTGTGTGTGTGTGTGTATGTATATATAGTACTATCTAAACTGGTATAGATGTATTTACAAAAACATACACTTCATGCTTCCTTGTGAAAACACAGTATTTAAATAATACAGGCCTAATGTTTGAGAACTATACTAAGTGTGAGCCTCTAACATTATTGGGCGCAAACAAATGTTTATTACTTAATTCACTCATGTTTATCACCATTTAAATAGGTTTCATACAAGGCCTACTTACTGCCATCAATATGTTGTGTGTACTCCAGCAATATTAAAAAAAAAAAAAAAAAAAAACATTTTTTTTATATATATATATAATATATATATATAAAAAAATTTTTTTTTAATTTTTTATATATATAATATATATATATATATATAAATATATATATATATATATATATATATATACACATATACACATACACATACACATACACATACACACAATATACATATAGTACAATATACACTTTATATATATATATATTTATGAGAGAGATATATTTATATATATATATAGATACACACGTATTTAAACTCATGCAGACAGGGACTTAACCAGACTTTCAAATACACACAGAAATGTATGTGGGAACAAAACATTTCATTTTGCAGGTGTGTGTATTTACTGATATGGCTGTCTAAGCACTATTTTCACACAGTGCTCTTTGTTATTTTGCAAGAAAACTCAATGTTACTGAATGAAAAGTGTAGTAATGTTTTCAGAAACGAGATAAAAAAAGGATACATGTTTGTCCCACATGCGGCTATCACAAACCACAAATGTTCAAGCAATTATAACTAGAAATCCAATTGGCGTTTGAAATAAGGAGTTACAGTTTATACTTTTGTTGACCTTGAAAAGGAAACACAGCAATTTGTTAGCCATTGAGCAGTTTCATTTTGATGAGCAAAGAACAGATACCTGCACACATCTTTTGTGCTACTCTGCAATGGCTGATGAATTGGTGACAATTATGAATCCAAATTTAGGTTATAAATACATGATTTCAGAAGCAATTTTATCAACTTGCGGACACCAAGCAAGCACACGCCAAATCTATGATTTGATTCGAGCAAAATATCCTTATTACCAAAACCGTCGGCATGCGCGCAATTTTAATTCCTCAATAACATTCACTTTATCAACTAATGACTTTTTTGAACGTGTGCAGGATAAGCTAGAACACAACTATGGTTTCTGGAAGATTGCCAAAGAAAAACATTTCACCGTGAAAGAAGGCACATATATTGTGGTTAAAGGCATATTTATTCCTAATGCCAATAGCAATGGATCCGCTACTACTGTTCCGTGTGAATCGATACCTGCTGCAATATCTGCACCCTCCATTCCTGAAACCCACATTGTACAAGAACATAACTACTATGATTATGTACCAAGCCTTTCAGCTGAAAATGCATTGGAATGGGTACCCGAAGAAATGAACATACCTCCCGACCAATTGTTTGAAGAAAGCAGTGGCGATTCCTATGAGCGCTTCATGGAGGAGATGTGTGTCATACTGGATTCAGCGGGTGGGTCAAGCGTGGATGAAAAAGCCTTGCATTTCTGGAGCGACCAGTTGCAGCCAGACGAAGAGTTAATTCTAGAAGAATGGTAAATATAACAACCGTTATGAGTTGACTCTGCGTTTAAATATTTTTTTTTTTTCTAACCACCATTTTCCCTTTCAATGCGTGGATACAGCGTAACATAGCAGACTGCATAACATGTAGCGATCATAAACAAATTGTTTCCGAATACAATATAGTAGAACCTGAAAGAGTAGTACACATTGCTGACGGAATAAATATACGTACTTTCCTATCACTTTAAACATATTAGCAACATTTTACCATAACTCTAACATATACCTGTTTTGTTATCATGCTACATCTACAACATTTAAAAGCGGGTCCACCACGTATGACGTGGGACCCTTGTCATGGCCCAAGGCGTCCTTAAAAAGGATTACGTATGTAAGTCCCGCCCCCAAGCGACGTGCGCGCCTCAAAGCCTATTGGCTGTCATGTTTTGTTATAGTAACGGTAACTGCAGTGTGTCATACAGTGGGGGCGTACACTGGGCGTTAGCTGAATGTTAATTGAGTGGGAGGAGTGTTAGCGTGCGTTTCACGCTGGTTTAACATGACGTCACACGTATTGCATTTGCGCATTGTGTTATCGGCCGTCCTTTGTGTCCAAACACGTCTGTTTAAAAAGAATACAGATGTACTCGTTTAGAACGAATGTAGTTTCGTATTCATTGTATTTGAAATAAAGATTTTATGTTTAATGATATTTTCAAGATGTATTGAACGCACAACGTACGCTTTGTTTTGCGCATGCGCAAACAGTTAGTGCAGCCAAGCGTGAAGTGCGTGCGCACACTAAGATGTGCGCGCACATTTTTCAGTATACAGGCAACGTTCACATCATATACATACTGCTGCGGCACAGTTTATTCGAGCATTTGCCCGTTCTGTGCCGCAGCAGTAGCCTGGCGCGCGCCCGAGAGTGACGGGCGCACGCCGAAGCAGCGGAAGAGCGCCCTCCGATCGGGGCGCTCTCCCTACCGCTGCCGGGTCCGCCGAGTCCCCCGGAACCCCCTGCCGCTGTCCCGCGATCGCGGGACACCAGGGCTCCCTCGGGGAGCCCCTGGACGCGCGTGCAGGGGGCGCACGCTCCCGATGACGCGTGACCGCGCGTCTATGACGCGCGGCACGCCGAGGGGCGGCCACTAGCAAGCCGGGAGATTTCCCGGCTTGCGGTACCGACCACACTTCAATAAAGTGTGTCGGTAGTGTAGTTATGCCTGCTACAAATTTAAAGAAACATTACATACTGATGTACACTTGTACTTCTAACATATAAGTGAGTGACGTGTGTATGCACACAATCATATAGAGCTGTGTAACGCGTTGTCACGGATACATATATAGTAAGGTGCCATCTTTGACCATCATGTGTTTGCTGTATTTCAGAAATGTCGGGGAAGATACAATCGGATCAATGTATGATTTCAGAAGAGTCTACCTTTATATGAGATGATTGTGAGGAGGAGCCACCGACTACTATACTACATATGGAACTAATTTTATATTGCTTGCAGCGCTTATTAACAAACAATTAAAAATGTGATACACTTATGCCTATATTGCATAAGCACTTAATTAACATAATGATGTTGCAAAATAGTGCCTCATGAATTTTTATTGAGTGTTCTTTAATGACTACTATCATTTTATGGCATGGTGTGTTTTATATATAACAACCATTCCCACTCTGCTAACACATTTGTGTATTCTATTGTGTAATGGAACGTATGACTGTCGAAACTATGTAACAATAATAAGAAGAATAATAATAATAATTATAATATCAGCATGTTCATGTATAGCGCTGCTAGTTGTACACAGCGCTTTACAGACACATTTTTAACGCTCAGGTCCCTGGCCCGTGGAACTTACAATTTATTTTTGGCCGCCTGAGGCACAGGGAGATAAAGTGATTTGGCCAAGATCACAAGGAGCCGACACCGGGAATTGAACCAGCCTCCCCTGCTTCAAACTCACAGTGCCAGTGTGTGTCTTTACTCACTGAGCCACTCCTTCTCCCAATGTAAAGGACACTTACAACCAACTAGCCCTTTATTGTTAAAAATCTCTTGTTACATGGGTATGTTGATAAAATGGTTTGGGACTGTAGCAATTAATGTTATTGGCCAGATGTTGTGGTCCCCTACAATGCATGATGTTCTGAATATGACATCAACATCATGTAATGAAGTACGTTTCTGTGTATATTTCATTAACCTAACTAACTATAGTTTACTGTGTTTATTAAACTTTCTAAAAATACATCGTATAGTCAATATGATGATATAAGCTACCATAATAAAGCTGGTGTTATCATTTGTCGGTGTTATACATGGATCCTACACAAATTGATACAGACACAAACAGTTGTCTTAAAAAGTGTGTCTATGCTAATGTGCACGTGATTGACGTTACAATTGTGAGAATACTTGATAATTATCATCATGATAATGATGAAGTGACGTGAATTATATTGCAAAAATATTACCAACATTGTCATATAGGTAAATTAGAAATGCTAAATGACAGTAACATTTGCAACAAAATTGTGGTTTCTGTTAACAGTTTTACACTTGGTACATGTAGGACACATCCACACACGTGTGACTTATACATACACATGTCACAAATTTAAATTCATGTTGACTATTAATTCCTAGCATTAAAAAACACCTACATTGCTAAATATAAGATGTAGTACGCATTGTTGTGATTACAGGCATTCATGCATGGAGTGTTATGATCAGTCAATTTCATCCGTGATGAATGAGCTCCCGTAAGTAAACAAATAAGTACAGTTATCCCCTTTTCTCCAAACACCTCTATATTACATGAATGGAATTTATAAGGAAACATACATAAAATGTGATGAAATGGGAGTAATCATTTTCTAATACAATGCACATGAAAGCTCAAGAGTAGCTAAATGCATATACATGATACAGAAAGTACATGTATGTTACATTTGTGTTTAAACCAATATGTTGTGTTTTGACTTCAAATAATTATAGGAAGATTGAGGTAGGCACATCTTATGAGAGATGTCAGCAAATATACATACCATGATCAGTCATACTGGAGATATACCTATAATGCAAAGGAACAATATATAAATTGCAAACATTGACATGCCATCTTCAGTACCGTAAACAACACAGCAAAGTGTGTATTTGGTGTTAAATGTGCAACACCATGTATATTTAATCAAATTCAAAATGTAAATCAGCCTGGTGTACACATCATATGGATGTACATGTTACACTGCACCAATAACATTGTATGTAAGCATACTAGAAGCATGAATGAGTATGGGCATAATATGTGTATTGTGTTAGCATAAGGAACAACACAATGCTAAAATATTAGTGCTTTGTTACCCCAGTTGTATTCACATACACACAACTAAAGTACAATTGAAGAGGGATTATATAACCTGTGCAACAATAACATACCTGTGCCACATCCCTTTGTGCACACAGCAGAGAGAAGAAAGGTGTGCAACCCATATTCATCTGTGTCCTACCAGAAGGGTATATAAAAACACATTATTGTTAAGATAACATAATGTAAGTATAAAAGTAGAACTTGGAACATATCTGATTTTACTTACAAGAAAAAAATGAATTGATGAGATTCTGGCGTGTCTGGCCACCACTGGCTGTTTGTTCATTTTCAGCAGCTACATGGGTGGGATGCTCGTCTACCAAAGGCTCAGCTAGGTCTGATTGTACATTGTGCCTGAGTGCAACATTGTGCAAAATGCAACAGGCAAGGATAATATCAGACACTTTTTGAGGCTTGTATAGAAGAGCCCCACCAGTTCTGTCCAGGCACCTAAATCTGGTCTTGAGTAGGCCAAATGTCCTCTCTATAACAGATCTTGTAGATATATGGGCTGCATTGTACCTGTCCTCTGCTTCAGTTTGAGGGTTTAGCACCGGAGTCAAGAGCCACGGCCTAATTCCGTATCCTGAGTCACCTATAATGAATGGAGCACACATAAGCTGACATTAGTGATCAAATTGTACAATGCCAACATTCCTAAATAAAAATGTGTTTTGTGTTAGAACATGTAAATGTGTACTCACCCAGCAACCAACCATGTTCAAAATGTCCCTCTTCGAACGCATGGAAGACTGAAGAGTTCCTCAGGATAGAGGAATCGTGACTGGAACCAGGGAATTTGGGTACCACATGCATTATCCTCATGGTCGCATCACATACCACCTGTACATTGAGTGAATGGTAGTGCTTACGATTGCGGTACACATGCTCACTCTGACTAGGTGCAATCAAAGCAACATGTGTGCAATCGATTGCACCCAGCACACATGGTATCCCTGCTATATTATAAAAGCCAGTCCTGACTTCCAGCCACTCTGTCGCCTCTGTAGGAAAATGAATATAATTCCTAGCGCGTCTATTGAGTGCATAGAGAAACTGAGTCAAGGCCCGCGAGAATGTAGATTGCGAGACCCCGCCCACTATGCCCACAGTTGTCTGGTATGACGCGGAAGCAAGATAATGTAATGAGCACAGCATTTTAACAAGCCCAGGAACTGCACGACCTCTGGCTGTGAAAAAATCTAAATCTCCCCTTATCTCCTGATAAAGAGATAAGATTGCTGCTGAACTCAAACGATAGCGACTTACAATCTCCTCCTCACTCATCCCATCTAACAGGGTTCTCTCCCTGTACAGACGCGGACGAGGCACAACTTGTCTCCTCTGTCTTCTCCTCTGATCTCCTGTCCCTCTCCCTGTCCCTCGGCCTGTCCCTCTCCCTGTCCCTGTCGTATCCGCGTCACTGTCCCTGTCACTGTCCCTCGGTGTGTCCCTCCCTTGCCCTAAGTCATTCTCTTCATCATCAAGCATGTCATAGAAAAGAATGTTCCTCCGTCTCCTAAACAATCTCAACATTTTGAAATGAGTAGCTGTGAATGAGCAGGTAATGGGCGTCCTTTAAATAGGTATGTGATGATGTCAGGTGACATAGTAAAATGCAAGGTGTTACATTAACATAATAAAGTACTTGTGTGGCAAGCTGTGTGCAGTTGTTGTTATAAGTATTTGTTGTGTGTATTCTGCAGGGAATGATGATATTTGCCAATGATGTGACGTGATGCTTTGTACAAACATTGCTTGCAAATAAATAGTTGCATGTGCAATGCATGTAAAACTTCTGAACGCAAGAGTCAGTCATGTAATGAGACAAAAAGGCTGAGATTGATGTGGGAAAAGTTTTGTGTAACATGTGTAATTAGCCATGTTATTGTGACATGTTGCCAACAATGAATAGTCGTGTGCATATGCATGCATTTCTGTAATGAGGATAGTTGCTATAGAATGAGTTTACAAGGTGTCCCAATGATGAATTACTGTAGATGTGTGTATAAGTTAGGTTGAAGTGCTTGTAATGCAACGGTTATAATGTAAACATGCAATGTGATTGCGCGTCCAATAAGTGACGTCATGAAAATAGGGAGGACCAAACTTAGATGTAAACATGAGCATAAAGATGTACATGAACGTTTAAAGATGCGTCACACATTACAAGCATTGTGTAATGTTAAGGAACATGAATATACGGTGTATGTGTGACATGTGTGACATGTGTGACATCATGTAAACAATTGTCGCTCAATTCAGTAAAATGTGTGATATGATGTGAGGTTCTCCTTTAAGAGTTGAGTATAGTATTTTCCCTTGACACATCATCACATGATGAGTAATGTGACACGCAAATGCTGAAAACATGTAAAAGTATAATGTTATGCAAATAATACACGTCAGCCGTGACACAATGCAGGGAATGCCCCCCACACTGTAATGCAAATCCCCTTTGTATTGTGAGCAATGAAACGTAAACAGTACTATACTGTTATACGTCCCCGCTCCATTGACTCCATTGATGTACAGAAGATTTTTTTTTTCTAAGTGCCGTTCCGGCAGCCTTAGCGATCGTTCTCCCGTCCAAACTGCCAACTTTAGTTGGCGGCAGAAATCGGCCATAACATCTCAATTTCGTAGTGCCGATCAGGCCCGATAAGCTGTTTTTTTGTTGTTGAATCCAGCCGATTTAAAAAAATGGCGATCAGTGGCGAAAACAGGCTTATCGGCAGCCGACTGGCCATAACAAAATAATCGGCTCCGAAACCTGGCGAAATCAAGCACTTATCGGCGCTTACTGAATCTCAAACCCAATTTTGGCTATAAAATGGTGATACTTCCCTTATCAACGCTTACTGCATGAGGCCCATAGTGTAATGATGATACAGACACTGCAGCATAAAACTGCCAGACACAGCAGTGCTGGGGTGAATAGCACAGTAATAACTGTGA
The DNA here is from genome assembly GCF_040206685.1 of Ascaphus truei. Taxonomy (NCBI): domain Eukaryota; kingdom Metazoa; phylum Chordata; class Amphibia; order Anura; family Ascaphidae; genus Ascaphus; species Ascaphus truei. Next base: position 237,144,067 of record NC_134484.1, on the reverse strand, counting down.
AAGCGCCTCACATAGAGTGCAAGGAAAGCAGGCACACAAACTGTGAGAATAAATAAATGAACGACTAACTGCTAGGGTCTGCAAAGTTAGAACCAGGAGACTGCAGACACTACATTAAAACAGCTCCAAGTAGGAGACTGACAACATTGCGCGTCCAACGCGCGTTTCCCTCCAGCAAAGGAGCTTCTTCAGGGACAAGTTTTGGAGCTGTTTTAATGTAGTGTCTGGCAGTTTTATGCTGCAGTGTCTGTATCATCATTACACTATATGTGCTAGCTTTATTATCCAGGTGCTGGTCCATCTAGCAAGGAAGCTTAATCTGTTGGCCACCTACTTGTGAACCACTATACACTATATATGCCAGATATTTCTGATTTAACACATTTATCACATTACACATTACTTTGGTAATATATGTTTTAAGGAATTTATTAAAAGTTGATTTTTACACCAGTTTGGTGTGCATATAAGTGAATTCTTTTAGGGTGCACACACACACAGTCACTGATACACACACACACACACACCCACACAGTGGAGAGAAGTGGAGAGCAGAGGCAGCGACGGATGTGAGTGACTTGGGGGGAGGAGGGGGGAGGAAAGGCAGGAGATCAGTGCAGGCGGCTCCCTGCACACAGTCACTGATACACACACACAGATACACACACACACACATACACACACAAAGATACACACACACAGAGATACACACACACACAGATACACACACACACACACACACACACACACACACACACACACACACACACACACACACACACACACACATACACACACACACACACACACACACACACACACACACACACAGAGATACACACACACACACACAGAGATACACACACACACAAATACACACACACACAGATACACACACACACAGAGATACACACACACACACACACACACACATTGGAGAGCAGTGGAGAGCAGAGGCAGCGACGGATGTGAGTGACTGGGGGGGAGGAGGAAAGGCAGGAGATCAACGCAGGGGGCTCCCTGCACACAGTCACTGACACACACACACACACACAGATACACAGACACGATACACACACACACACAGATACACACACACAGATACACACACAGATACAGACACACACAGATATACACACACACACAGATATACACACACACAGATACACACACACAGATACACACACACACATACAGATATACACAAACACAGATACACACAGACATACACAGATACACACACACACACACACACACACGCACGCACGCACGCACACACACACACAAACACACACACACAGATACACACACACACACACACACACTCACAGATACACACACACACACACATATACACACACACATTGGAGAGCAGTGGAGAGCAGAGGCAGCGACGGATGTGAGTGACTGGGGGGGGGAGGAGGAAAGGCAGGAGATGCGTGCAGGCAGCTCTTTGCCTCACCCTGAACCCACTGCCAGGACAGGCAAATGTACAACTCACTACACCCCCCCCAGCATACCCGCTACCTTCTCCTATCACCCTGGGCAGAAGGGGACGGGACACCGCACAGCCACCAGCAGACAGAGGAGCCAGGAGCGGGAAGGCAGACACACACACTCACCGTGTGCTCTGCACAAAGCGGAAGCCCCACCCCCGGCTTCCTCTGACCTGCAGCCAATCCCCTGCGGCCCGGCCAGCATTAAGGAGGGCTGGTGGGGAGGGATAATCGGAGGGATGGTGGGGAGAGATAATCGGATGGATGGTGGGGAGGGATAATTGCAGCGCCCCTCTAGGCAAGTCACAGCGCAGCATGGCACCGCGACGCACAGATTGGGACCCACTGATTTATGACCTCCGATGATCTTGGAGTTAGTAAAGCATTCAGAGGGTGTCCTATAGTAACCCTGTATGGTCAGAGGTGATAGAGTGTAGACGCCTTTTATAATAGGAGATACTGTACCATATACTTGTAAGTGATTGATCAGCTAGATGAAAGCTGGTCATAGAGTAGACAGATACTATGATCAGTAATTTTAATGTATTTTCAGACAGCAACCCCTTAGAGTGAGTTGCTCACATGAACTGTTGTTGGAGGAGAAACTCCTTATGCACATATGAATTTATTTTCAGGAGTATATCACGTTTCAAGCTAATGAGATGCACTGTCTCTCAGTCTTGCATAAAGTAAATATATCTTGTGAGAATAATATCCTTGTATTTCTTATACGAGGTTTTGCGTGTCCGTCGGGGCACAGTAAAACCTATATCGTGCAGGAGAAGGGAGCCGCTCCAGCTCGCCGTTTGAGGTAGTCAGGTGCGGTGATTATCAGACCCTGCGCGTGCACATCTGGAAACGAAGCCGACGCCCGCGTTTCGCGAGAGACGCTTCTTCAAGTCAGATTGTAAGTAATGATGAGGGGACCCTGCATGCTAGCAGGTATTTATATGTCCTCCAGATAAGTGACGTCACTATTAACCCTTGCTGTATCGTTGCGTGTATGGAATTCTGTGCCCTTATGCACAGCAATGAAATCCTATGTGTGTGCACGCAATCTTAACAGATCTTTGTGTACCTGATCACAGCTTTGTTTAGAGCATACTTGTTGAAATGTACATTAGTTAAGTATGCAGTCAGGCTACTCAGAGGGTAATGAGAACTCTCATTCCCTCTGGTAATTCAAAGGTAGTCAGCTGTCTTTGTTATATCATGGTGATATGACTCCTGATGGTTTCAGTAAATCAGTCATAAATTCAATGGTGAAAGCTCATTGAATTATAGGGTCCAGAGATACCCTTTTGGTTATTTAGCTTCCAGTCCTGGAAGGGTAAAGTAAGATGTCATAGGATGCGGTTATCCCTGACTTAGAGATATACGCAGGAAGTGTGAGATGGATTGGTGTTTGTAATGGGTAGTGTTTAATTACCCAGATTCCTATTACAGGAAGATATTCAAATTGCTCTATTGAATGTGGATCAGATGAATGGGGTGAACATGTATCCCTCCTTCAGGCCTCTTGGTGCTAATGTTCCAAGTGTGTATATCCACTTAGATTATTTTTGGAGGAGGGCTGTATCGCAGTCCCCCTTTCTTTGGCCGTGTTGCAGGGTACATGCAACTACACACGTGGGTTTCTTGCCAAGGCTTATTTATTTAGCCTTAACAGATATACAACACACAAAACAAAAATAGCTTTTCTTCAGCAAAAAACAAAACAAAACAGTTTCTCTTTAGCAGACAGTGTGTAACTCAGGCAGCAATCCCTTTTCTAAGCAGGAGACAGACAGTTTATAATTCAGTTACTTTGTTTATCAGACCTTGTATCAGGAAATCTCTTTAGCAGCAGCTTACTCCTCTCTCATCAACAACCAAGATCCATGTGTCTATAGCCTGAGTTTTAACACACCTTGATTAGGCAGCTGGGATCCAACTATTTGTCCTGAGGTTCCCAGCTGAAGTTAACCTTGTCAGTGCTGCACTGCAGACTAGACATAGGTTTTCCAGGCATATTACTGGTGGCTTTTATTTACCCTGTCACAGGCCGCTAGTGAAATGATCAATCCCACAGAATTTCACAGCTCTGATATCCCCTTCATGACACAGATTGATGTGTCTGGACAGAGGTTTGTCAGCTTTATTCCTTATTGTGCCGGTGTGTTCAAGGACTCGCTGTTTAAGGCAACGTCTGGTTTTACCAACGTAGATTTTCCCGCAAATACAGATGCCTTGGTATATTACACCTGTACTTAGGCAGTTTATGAAGGTACGAATCTGGTATGTTTTTGTGTTGTTCCAGTTGGTAAACTGTTTCATAGTCTTCATATGTTGACAAGCCTTACACCTCTGACAGGTATAGGATCCTGTGGGTTTGGGTGGTACACTGGCGACACACTTTATTTGAGCTCGGCTAGTCTCGCAAATTCGGGTATACTCGGGTGTATTGAGGTTTGTAACTGTTTTCTGCCCGAGTGCATTGAGTTATTTTCCCGGCAGGGATTGAAGCATTTTATTCCGGCTAGCTACAATACTGCAATGCCGTGTAAAAACACATGAGGGCGCTTGCGAGCTGTTCTCTTGAAGCCGTCCCCTATAGTGAATTGTAATGCAGTATATATACTGTATATATATATACTGTATAACAACAGCCCCTATAACCCCTAACATACAGTACTGTACACATACAGTACTGTATATGCACATACTGGGGGAGAGATGTGTTTGCAGCAGAGAGAGATCCGCTGCTCTCTCTGTGCAAAGAGCGACACATTAAAAATTATTTTAAATACATTTTTATTTATAGTGTAGATGTGCAGGGGGTCTCGGGAGCTGAACCGCGTTGGTTTCAGGTCGGGGGACACCCCAGCCCCCCGAGATACAGACCCCTTTATGAGGTGCCAGTATCCCTCTGCGTTTAAAGGTCCCGATCACGTGATCGCGGCCTGTTAAACCAAGTTGAGGGATACCGGCACCCCCAAAAGGGGCCTGTATCTCGGGGGGCAGGGGGTCCCCCGACCTGAAACCAACGCGGTTCTGCTCCCGAGACCCTCTGAACATCTACACTATAAATAAAACACATACAGTATATACAGTAAATAAACACTCGTTCTTTACCTTAGCGGCTATGGGCTATGGTAAAGAAGCAGCATTTCTGTATTTTTAAAAATATTGTACAGTGAGCAGGGGGTTCCCTGAGCCAGAAATCTAAACTCAGGGGACCCCCTGCTCCTGCACAATATTATTAAAAGTACAGAAATGCTGCTTCATTGCCATAGCATATAGCCGCTAAGGCAATGAAGGGGTTAACCCACCGTGCCCGCTTTATTGTGGGTAGCGGGGGTGGGTGAAGGGGGTATTTGGCCCTTGGTGTGAGTTTAGGACTTGCGGGGGGTTGCGGGTGCACTTAACCCCTTCACGACCGTAGCAGTTAATACCGCTACGGTCATGAAGGGGTTAACCACTCCCGCTACCCCCCGCAAGCCCAAAACAAGCACCGTTGGGGCTAATACCCCCTTCACCCCCTCCCACTACCCACAATAAAAAATAATCACACAGCATCCCCGCAATACATAAATAAATAAATAAATAAATACAAATAAATACATTTGAAATACATTTTTATTTATAGTGTAGATGTGCAGGGGGTCTCGGGAGCTGAACCGCGTTGGTTTCAGGTCAGGGGACCCCCTGCCCCCCGAGATACAGGCCCCTTTATGAGGTGCCGGTATCCCTCTGCGTTTAAAGGCCCCGATCACGTGACTGTGGCCTGTTAAACCAAGCAGAGCAGAGGGATACCGGCACCCCCTAAAGGGGCCTGTATCTCGGGGAGAAGGGGGTCCCCAGACCTAAAACCAGTGCGGTTCAGCTCCGGAGACCCTCTGCACATCTACACTTTGAATAAAACACACACATCATTAAAGAATCATTCTTTACCTTAGCGGCTATGCGCTATGGTAAAGAAGCAGCATTTCTGTATTTTTAATAATATTGTACAGTTAGCAGGGGGTTCCCTGAGACAGAAATCTAAACTCAGGAGGCCCCCTGCTCCTGCTCAATATTATTAAAAATACAGAAATGCTGCTTCATTACCATAGCGTATAGCCGCTAAGGTAATGAAGGGGTTAAGGCATAATAAACAATTAATACATTCAATACATATTTTTCATGTCTGTGTTAAACTTCCCTGACTTCACTGTAATCTATGTAAAAACCCCTCCCCCTATTCTCTTTTAAAACTCCCTGCCTTCTCTCTAATCTATGTAAAAAACCCTCCCCTTATTCTCGCTTTTAAAACTCCCTGCCTTCTCTCTAATCTATGTAAACCCCCCTCCCCCTATTCTTGCTTTTAAAACTCCCTGCCTTCTCTCTAATCTATGTAAAAACCCCTCCCCCTATCCCCCTATTGTGTGTGTGCGTTAAGCTTCCCTGCAATCTATGTAAAAAAACCTCCCCCTATTGTGTGTGTGTGTGTTAAATCTGCCTGGCCTGTGTTTCTGAGTGCAGTGTACTGTATGTAAATGTGGGGAGGGGGATCCCGTGTAAATAACCACACCCACCCCCGCTACCCACAATAAAAAAAAATCACACAGCATCCCCGCAATACATAAATAAATAAATAAATACAAATAAATACATTTGAAATAAATTTTTATTATAGTGTAGATGTGCAGGGGGTCTCGGGAGCTGAACCGCACTGGTTTTAGGTATGGGGACCCCCTGCTCCCCGAGATACAGGCCCCTTTAGGGGGTGCCGGTATCCCTCTGCATTTAAAGGCCCCGATCATGTGACCGCGGCCTGTTAAACCAAGCAGAGCAGAGGGATACCGGCACCCCCTAAAGGGGCCTGTATCTCGGGGAGCAGGGGGTCCCCAGACCTAAAACCAGTGCGGTTCAGCTCCGGAGACCCTCTGCACATCTACACTGTGAATAAAACACACACATCATTAAAGAATCATTCTTTACCTTAGCGGCTATGCGCTATGGTAAAGAAGCAGCATTTCTGTATTTTTAATAATATTGTACAGTGAGCAGGGGGTTCCCTGAGACAGAAATCTAAACTCAGGGGGCCCCCTGCTCCTGCTCAATATTATTAAAAATACAGAAATGCTGCTTCATTACCATAGCGTATAGCCGCTAAGGTAATGAAGGGGTTAAGGCATAATAAACAATTAATACATTCAATACATATTTTTCATGTCTGTGTTAAACTTCCCTGACTTCACTGTAATCTATGTAAAACCCCCTCCCCCTATTCTCTTTTAAAACTCCCTGCCTTCTCTCTATTCTATGTAAAAAACCCTCCCCCTATTCTCGCTTTTAAAACTCCCTGCCTTCTCTCTAATCTATGTAAACCCCCCTCCCCCTATTCTCGCTTTTAAAACTCCCTGCCTTCTCTCTAATCTATGTAAAACCCCCTCCCCCTATCCCCCTATTGTGTGTGTGCGTTAAGCAACATTGTAAAAAAAGAGCAATGAGCGCGAAATTGGCGTGGGAACTTCTGTTCTAGGGCCCCTAGAAATAATATTCTTTATTTTATTTATAAACTCACATTTATAAACCCCGTCACCCACCCCCGCTACACACAATAAAGCGGGCACTCAGAAACACAGGCCAGGGAGATTTAACACACAACAGGAGGAGGTTTTTTTTTTACATAGATTGCAGTGAAGGTAGGGAGGTTTCAAAGAGAATAGGGGAGGGGGTTTTACATAGATTACAGTGAAGGTAGGGCGGTTTCAAAGAGAATAGGGGAGGGGTTTTTACATAGATTACAGTGAAGGTAGGGAGGTTTCAAAGAGTATAGAGGAGGGGGTTTTACATAGATTACAGTGAAGGTAGGGAGGTTTCAAAGAGAATAGGGGAGGGGTTTTTACATAGATTACAGTGAAGGTAGGGAGGTTTCAAAGAGAATAGGGGAGGGGGTTTAACATAGATTACAGTGAAGGTAGGGAGGTTTCAAAGAGAATAGGGGAGGGGGTTTTACATAGATTACAGTGAAGGTAGGGAGGTTTCAAAGAGAATAGGGGAGGGGGTTTTACATAGATTACAGTGAAGGTAGGGAGGTTTCAAAGAGAATAGGGGAGGGGGATTTACATAGATTACAGTGAAGGTAGGGAGGTTTCAAAGAGAATAGGGGAGGGATTTTTACATAGATTACAGTGAAGGTAGGGAGGTTTCAAAGAGAATAGGGGAGGGGGTTTTACATAGATTACAGTGAAGGTAGGGAGGTTTCAAAGAGAATAGGGGAGGGGGTTTTACATAGATTACAGTGAAGGTAGGGAGGTTTCAAAGAGAATAGGGGAGGGGTTTTTACATAGATTACAGTGAAGGTAGGGAGGTTTCAAAGAGAATAGGGGAGGGTTTTTTACATAGATTACAGTGAAGGTAGGGAGGTTTCAAAGAGAATAGGGGAGGGGGCTTGTTTGTTGTTTATTGCAATGCTTCAATGTGTGTTAATGTATAATGTTTTTTACAATTAGGTACACTGTAGATGTAATCCTTGGTATTGTAAGGGTTAGCTTTGGTTTTAAATTGTGTTTTCTGGTTGGTACTTACAGTACAGTATATATTTATTTCTCTTCATGTATTTATTTATTTATTTAGATGTATTTACTAATTGTGGGGCTGCTGTGCGTGAATTTTTTTTATTCTGGGTAGCGGGGATGGGGTGAAGGGGGTATTAGCCCCCCCCACCCACCCCCACTACCCACAATAAAAAAAATTCACACACAGCAGCAGCAGCAGCATAACTATTAATAAATACATCTAAATAAATAAATAAATAAATAAATGAATATAAACAAATACATTTAAAATACATTTTTATTGATAGTGTAGATGTGCAGAGGGTCTCCAGAGCAGAACCGCACTGGTTTCAGGTCTGGGGACCCCCCGCCCCCCGAGATACAGGCCCCTTTTGGGGGTGCCGGTATCCCTCTACTTGGTTTAACAGGCCGCGATCACGTGATCGGGACCTTTAAACGCAGAGGGATACCGGCACCTCATAAAGGGGCCTGTATCTCGGGGGGCAGGGGGTCCCCCGACCTGAAACCAGTGCGGTTCAGCTCCCGAGACCCCCTGCACATCTACACTATCAATAAAAATGTATTTCAAATGTATTTATTGTCATTTATTTATTTATTTATTTAGATTTATTTATTTATTTTTTGGCGGCTGCTGTGTGTGAGTTTTTTTTTATTGTGGGTAGCGGGGGTGGGTGAAGGGGGTATTAGCCCCAACAGTGGTTTGTTTAGGGCTTGTGGGTGGGTAGCGGGAGGGCTTAACCCCTTCATGACCGTAACGGTATTAACTGCTACGGCCGTGAAGGGGTTAAGTGCACCCGCAACCCCCCCCGCAAGTCCTAAACTCACACCAAGGGCCAAATAACCCCTCACCCATCCCCGCCACCCACAATAAAGCGGGCACGGTGGGTTAACCCCTTCATTGCCTTAGCGGCTATCCGCTATGGTAATGAAGCAGCATTTCTGTATTTTTAATAATATTGAGCAGGAGCAGAGGGTCCCCTGAGTTTAGATTTCTGGCTCAGGGAACCCCCTGCTCACTGTACAATATTATTAAAAATACAGAAATGCTGCTACTTTACCATAGCGCATAGCCGTTAAGGTAAAGAACGAGTGTTTATTTACTGTATATACTATATGTGTTTTATTTATAGTGTAGATGTGCAGAGGGTCTCCGGAGCTGAACCGCACTGGTTTTAGGTCTGGGGACCCCCTGCTCCCCGAGATACAGGCCCCTTTAGGGGGTGCTGGTATCCCTCTGCTCTGCTTGGTTTACAGGTCGCGGTCACGTAATCGGGCCCTTTAAACGCAGAGGGATACCGGCACCCCCTAAAGGGGCCTGTATCTCGGGGAGCAGGGGGTCCCCCGACCTGAAACCAGTGCGGTTCAGCTCCCGAGACCCCCTGCACATCTACAATATAAATAAAAATGTATTTAAAATAATTTTTAATGTGCCGATGTTTGCGCTGAGAGAGCAGCAGATCTCTCTCTGCTGCAAACACATCTCACCCCCAGTATGTGCATATACAGTACTGTATACTGAACATGTAGAATAAATGCATAGTTTTAATTTATTCGGGTTTTATTACACAGTATACTGTTCGGCCGGAAAACATCAGCATACAGCACAATATTATCCATCGAAATCCCCCCATTAGCCATTTTCTTTTCTGAGGAAAAACAAAATGAAAATTTTTAATGTACAGTAATGGTCAGCCTCCTAAAGAAGTACCCAGCCAGCCCCACCAAAATAATACGGCAACAATACAGTACTCACCATACTATTTCCCATTCAGCTTGCGCCGGCGCTGGTCCACTGCCAGTACAGCTTTCTTCATCACCCACCTGTAGTCAGCAGGTGAGGCGGGAAATCGCTTAGGTACATGCAAGCTTCATCAAAACTGGCCGCAAAATCCGACTCTGTCTCAGGGTTGTCACTGACAGTGGGACCGTCATTGGAAGCCGGTGCTGGTGCTGGTGCTGGTGCTGGTGCATTGCTTGGCAGGGACTGTCGCTTCTTAGTTGGTTTTAACACGACCCTTCGCCTTTTGCCGCCTCCATGATCATAGATACGGGAAAAACCCTGTGACACACACCAATACCCTCCAACAAATTGGGGCTCAATACGGTGAAAACAGGGGTCACTACATAACCTTTTCCTTATTGCACGCTTCCACAAATGAGGAGTTGGCGAAAATTTGTAAAAGTCATAGTTTTCGATAAAATACTGATAAATTTGAACAACTGTTGCCATCTTATCCTCTGTTGCATTAATAGCGGCCCATATCAAATAAGCATAACTTCTGTCAGGTTTTTGGAGCACGGGCTGCACTTGAACACTCATGGTGGGTCTCTGGAGAATAGTGTAACTGAAACTGGTCTTTGTCTTTATTTAATATGTAAAGCCTAAATTTATACATTTTTGCAACTCTTCCTTCAGTCTCAAGGCCAAGGCCAAGTTACTGTACTGTACAATGGCACACTGTGGTACAGTATCTTTTTTAAACGAAACAACTGCAAGCCCACACATTACTGATTCGGCGCTTTACAAGTCAGGAGTTTATGCCATCTGGTGGACACGCGAAGCATTGCAGCCTAGTAAATCCTGATCATTATCATTTAACACATCAGCCGCCTGTCAGCCAGGCATGAACCGTGGCTGGGAAGGCAAACGCAACGCAGCATGCAAGAGGTGAGCAGCGGCGGATTCCAGGTATCTGCCTGGTACAAACTGGGCATTTGCTCGAATAAAGTGTGTCGCAGCAGTAGCCATGTCCTTGGTGTTTTTTCTGTGAAATGGCTATGGACCAGTAGGTTCTTGTTAATTTTGGCCATTTTCTTCACATAATAAGGGGCAGGGTTCGTTGCGTTGGGAGCCTTTGGAACCTTCTGAACCATTTCTCTAGGCACCTTTGGTTTGGATTGAAAACATCTTCCAACTTTCGCTTTCTTGTGGTCAGCACAGTAGAAGAAAGCAGGTTCCTGTGTCCGTAGAATCGGGGTTGATCCATGGAAGCAGATGGAAGAATGCACAATACAGTATCTGTTCAAGAGCTCGTTCAGATAGAGATCAACGTGTGGGAGGCTATGCATTTTGTGTCACCTTTTATGCACTGTGTCCCTAATGGAATTTTTGGGCGGCTGTGGACATGAGCTGCAGGTGTTAAAAGTGGGTGTATACCGTACAGTGCTTTACCTCTTGTGGTACATTATAAATACACCATCACTTCTGTTGATTCATTGCACATTGAATATAGATTCAATATACTTTCCTCTGTGGGCAAACACACAGATATAAACCCTCTAAAAAGCGCTGACCTACGCTAATATCTAAGTGATAGTGCAATAATAAATCAAATGGTGATAATCAAATGTGATAATCAATAAGTGATGGAAAAAAGCAGCCTAGGGGACAATATACAACAGACTATTCCAAATCTGATACAGTAAATACACACACAAAGTAGAAAGTCCCCAGCGCTAATAAGTCCAAGATACCGTGATCTAGAAGGCAGTCTCTGAACTAATTCTCCTTTTGGACGGATTATGGGCTTTGTTGAAAATGTTCCAGATGGGAAGGTGTTCTTGTTGTGGAATTCCACTGCTTCTGAAATAACAGATAACAAGGCACACCTGATTGCGTAGCATATTTCTACAATCAATCCCTATCTTGAGCTACGAAGAATCCTACTCACATAATGAACGCCTGCACATTCAGTGGAGAGAATCTGTGGTCACTTCCCTTCTCCTCAGCTCTTCTCACGGACCCCGCGTGGAATGGCTTGCTGGAGTGCTCCTCAATCAGCGATGGCGTTGGTAGTAATACCAATGCGGCACCCCCACGGATATTAAAATAGGGATTGACACAGATATGGTGCAATACGAAACAACTTTTTAATAAAACATAAAAACATATAAAAACCCACACTCACAATGTCAGGGGGTATGCTGGGACACTCACGAATGCCGTCCGCAACTTGGAAGCTCCTCGCTGTGCGACGGAGAGGATCACTTCACGCAAACCCGCTGTCGGCAGAGCGTGTGACGTCAGTGATGCAGGGAACTCTCCTCGCATCTGGAACTACGGATGCCGGATCGGCTCACAGAACTAAGCTCCTCCTCCCTACGCGTTTCGTGACTCGTGGTCACTTCGTCAGAGGCTGTCGGAGCTTAGTTGGTGAAACCTTTAAATACAAAACCCAATTGGAGGTAACCTCCTACTAGGGGTGGTGCTTGGGATTAAGGTTATATCATAATGGATCAACATTTCAATTTTGATCGTGAACGGGGTCAGGACCATGATACAACCTAAACCCTCTATCAAAAACAATAAAATTGCATAAAGGATAATAAAAATAGTTAAAATTTCCGATTAAGGGTCACAATGATTGCATTATGCTCCACATGAAGAAAAATTGCATATAGAACCTGCTTAATAAACTGTACAGAGACTAACAGCACATTGGAGAACTGTACAATACAGAACTATAAAATATAAATGGAAATGATATAGTGGATATATCACAAATAGAAATAGCTCAATGTAGTGTGATAGAAATAAGTAGCATAGGCACAAATTAAGGATCCTTCAAAAAGGCTGCAAGATCGAACTCGATATTAAGGCCTTGGGGGACAGAGTTTTAAGCACATAAATCCAATAACTCTCCCGTTTGGAAACCGTAATTAACCTGTACCCCACACGCCAACTGCTTTTAGGGTTGTCAATTCCTACACATATTAAGCCTTCTGGACTCTGGCCATGATGCTTTCTGAAATGATTTGAGACACTATGTGTCTCGAGACCCCTCCTGATGTTATAAACGTGTTCTGCGAACCGTCGTTTGAGGGGTCTCCCAGTGTGGCCCACATATTGCAGGCCGCATGGACATTCCAGTAGATATATGCAGAAACTGGTCCTGCCATTAATAAAGGTTGTTATATCGAAGCTTGTCCCTGTCACATTGGATTTGAAGGTTTTTGTTTTTTTACTATGTTTACATCCAATGCAATTGGTGCATGTATAATAACCTTTGAGAACATTCAGCCATATTATGTGGCCCCAGGAGGGGCTGGCGGGTCACCTGACAGACCTACAGGGTACCAGAAACTTGTTTCACACAGGTTCTGGAGGCCTGTTGGTGGGTCCCGCCAAGTGCTATGGCCCCCAGGTGGTCTCCTTGGAATTCACCGTGGGCCACAATTGGGTCCCCACGGTAGGCCCGCGGATGTCTGGGAGCCCCGGGTCAGACCCACAGGTGTCTGCGGGGCCTCGGGTAGTTCTCACGGGGGTCTGGAGAACTCACGAGTGCTCACTATGGGTCCGCGGTGCCCCCACGGATGTGGGACCACCGCTACATCCTCACAGCTATGGGTCCGCGGTGCCCCCACGGATGTGAGGCCACCGCTTCATCCCCGCAGGTGTCATCCATAGAACCACCAGCCTAATACCCATGAGATACCCGAGGAGACCGCAGGTGGTCTCCAGAGGTCTCACGCAGAACCAAGAAACCAACCCTGAATGTAAAAAAAATAAACCTGGCCTATACATTCCATACATACACCCCCCCCAACACCTACAGTACAATAATGTGCAAAATAACTATTATCCAGATAGGGATAATAGATTATTTGCCCATTATTAAACACATTAACTAACATATTAAAATAAATAAAGTACTACTGACCTCATCAATAAGAAGCCCCCATCGCCAGCAAAATCCTTGTCTTTCGTTGCCCACAAAATACATAGCCAATACAAAGCCAATACATTGCAATTACATTCAGATATCAATTTACCCCTTAAACACCTTATCAGATAATAACCGCAAAGGTAATTAAGGGGTTAAGCCACACTGGCCCGATACCCACCCTTCACCCATTGATTAATATTTTTGGGGGTGGTTTCTTCCCCGACTTAATTACACCTGAAAAGTCTAATTACAATGCAAAATTTGCAACAACTGAAGGAGAAAAATAAACCCCCAAAATGAGCACACACACACTATAAGCTTGGATGTGGTATGAGACAATTAAAAATAATTTTATTAGGAACAAATAAAATAATGGGCTTTAAAAGAAAACACATATCACATATGTGGAACCTATAGAAGTGAAGTAACACAATGGGGACACTGTCCATCTTACAGTATATGAATTATAAACACTGTACCAATTGTAGGAGGCTGACTGGAGTTGGCCACCTACCCAGGGAATAAAAATGCCAAAGATTATGAATGATTACCACGGGTAAAATGCTCAAAGCTAGTCTGGGTGAAGTGTGCTTTCCAATAGCAAGCTTCTTCAGTTGTTGCAAGTTTAGCCCACCCCAGCAGCACCCTCACATTTCTATTACATACTTTATCATAGCTGTAGCGTTGGTTCCTCTCCAGTTCTATAATGCAAAATGCAATGTCATAGATAAATAAAAATGTAGTGAATTTATAAATGTAAAAATTGATAAAATATGAGAAAAAATGCATAACATAAAGTTTTCCTTAAAATCACTCATTTATTAAGTCCTGCTCGAGAAAAAAAGAAAAAAAATGTATTTTTTTTAACTTGAAATTCACATGGGCAGTGAAGTCATTCTGGACAAATCACTATGCAGGACTTCTCAGACATGCGCATGTGTGTGAAACCAGGCAAAGTAATTTTTCGGCCAAGAACAAAAGGTTCAAACATAATGTTACTTAATTTTTTAGGTCCCATGGTCTGGTGGAGTGGAGGTGTTGATAACGAGCCAAATGCCTTTTGCTTGGCTTAGTGAGGGTGGTGTGGGCGAAGGTGCAACTACGTAAATTGTTTCATCTTTGTGTAATTCTGGGACGACTGTGCAGGATTAGACTTGAAAGAAATCATTTGAAGGTATTGAATAGAATTCCCCCCCCCCCCCTAAACTTAATTCATTATTATTTTTATTTTTTTTCCAGGTTTCTTGCCCGAATAAATTACACATGCAAAGCCCAATTATACAGTAAAAAGCAACCTCATTGTTAAAATAATAATGTTGTGATTTGAACAATGTTGAAATTGATGAAATATTTAAATAAATAAAAAATAAAAAAAGCATTGCATAGTGTTTCTTCAAATCACTCATTTATGAATCCCTTCTCGAGGAAAAAAAAGAAAAAAAAAGAAAAAAAAAGGATATGCCTTTTTTTTTTGACGACTTGAAATTCACATTGGCAGTGAAGTCATTCTAGCCAAATTACAGTGCAAGTCTTCTTATCAGCCACGTGCATGCATGTGAAAGCAGGAAAAGTAATTGCTCAGCCTAGACCTGAAGTATACGTAATGTGTCTTTCTGTGAATGTCCTGGATTGGCATGGGGAGGTGTTGATAACGAGTCAAATGCCTTTTGCATGGCTTTGTGGTGGGGGGGGGGGAGGGGAAGGTGCCACTACAATGTTTCCTCTTGGTGTAATGCTGTGATGAGCATGAAATGTTATAAAATATAATTAAAGTTGTCAGTCCCTTGAGACCATGTTTGTGTGTGTGATATTTCCCTAAAAAGTATGAAAAGATGACCAAAAAATATGATAGTACTGTATGCCACCTCATAACGAAATTAAAAGGTAGTGATTTTATAAATGTAAAAATGTATTAAATATTAAAAAAATGCATTGTTTTGTTTACAGCTCACAATTATTCTCTCCTTCTAAAAAAAAATGTTACTTTAATTTTTTTGTTTCCTGTTTGATTTCTACAGTAAGTCCGATTGCAGTGAAGGCTTTCTTTTGTACACTAGTCCACAATGTGCATGCATGAGGAAGCAGGAAATGTAAATTTCTATTCTAGCAGACAAATCATGAAACTGTCTTAGACTTTCTCTGTTATAGGTATTTTCTCATATCCCATGCCTTTGCTTTGTGGTGGTGCGGGGGAGGTGAGATGCAACTCAATTGGTCTGTTTACAGTACTGCACGGATGATTGTGAAAGATTAGAAAACAACTGTTTCAACTGTTTGCAAATGTAGTTATTTTCTAAATCTTAATATTGATTAAATATGTAAAAATAAAGCATCACTTAATATATTCCATTAACCATGAAGTGGAATAAAGTCAATAAACATCTCAGTGTGAAATTGTATTATAGGTTATGACATGTAATTGAATCACAGTGCATAGTGTGTTGTCCAAAATAATACTGTAGCGTGGCAAAGTTTTAAAAGTGTGAAGCTGGTAATACTGGTTGTATAAAAGTAAAAAAAGCAACGTTTTAAAAAAGCAATATTAGAGTTCCATTGAACTTCAGCCTTATCTTTTGACGATAGATTTCAAAGTTTCTTTTCTGGAGAAAAAAAAATTATGCTATAAATTCCGGTAGCGTGCATGCGTCAAGTCACGCTCTAGTGTGCATGTGTACAAGCATTGATGGGCTATGTCAGGCATACTGTACACTATACAAGGGTGCTCTACGTGGAGCATCACGCCACCTCCCCTGCTCAGCTCCGGCATCAAATTACTCGCAGGGTCATGTGACATCACATTGCCATGGTAATTTGATGCCTGGTTTCCATGACGACACATTGCTGGAAGGGAAGGTACTGTAAGTATATTTTGTATGCTTCGCGTGATCCCCTGGCATTTAATTTAAATGCCTGGTGGGAGAGCGCGGGACCCGTAGAACTGCCGCTCCCCCCCAGGGGAATTAAAGTTAATACTGTATAGTACATTATATTTACCTTCATTATAAACTTTGCCAACTGGGTGGAGATGAGCCAATGTCAGAGGTGTATTGTGCGTACAAGCTGCGGTCACTCATGCAGTCTGCATTATATATATCTTTATTATATACCTTGCCAACCGGGTGGAGATGACCCAATGTCAGGGATGTACAGCATTGTGCGTAACAGCCGGAATCACTCATGTAATCAGCATTATAGTTGACAGGCGCCTGATGAAGCTGGTAAACAGGCGGGGCCAGGGAGCAAGTTTTGCAGTTCACCAGGTTTTTGGTCACGGTTGGCCCGTTATTGCAATAGTATTGGGAACCCGATGTTGGTACCTGTACACTGAAGGGTCGGGAAGTACGTACTGTATGAATCTTAAATGGATGAAACCTGACCTTTCTTCTTTTGAAGTCACCATGAGCAAACATGAAGGCAAAAGCTGGTAGCACAGACCAATATACTCTTGTATCTCCCTGAGGAGGGGTTGTGCGAAAAAAAGCAATCATCATTAGTTAAAGTTTGTCTTATCGAATGCTTCCAGCCACGTTGATTTGGTGAAAATTTGAAGAATTCATATTTTTCAATTATATAGTCGTATATCTCTGTTAAAGTCGCCTTCTTATCTGTT
Organism: Ascaphus truei; assembly: GCF_040206685.1. Lineage (NCBI taxonomy): Eukaryota > Metazoa > Chordata > Amphibia > Anura > Ascaphidae > Ascaphus > Ascaphus truei. The sequence goes on along the minus strand of NC_134484.1, from coordinate 237,126,750 downwards.
CCAGCTTTAATTGCCGAAAATATGATAAATGCGTAACTACATTGTGATTTGGTATAAGGACTTGACATGATGTCTATTTCACCAAGTGCAAGGATTGCAATGTAGAATAATGGAACAAGCATTGTGTATAATGTGGAGATTTTAATTATGAAACGCCTAAATTTGATACCGTCTTCGGCGACCAAGGTGAATTTACAATGGATGACTGTAGTGGCCACATTTTATATCTAGTTTTAAAAACCTGCAAATTGACTACACACAATTCACAGGTTGCCAAGTGCAAAGGGATTCACTTTCAAAGGAAAGGAAATCACAATCACAGAAATCACAGAAATCAACAACAGTAAACATGTGTGTGATTGCCAGTAACGAGTGGAAAATGCATGGAATACAGTAGACTTTACGTAAACGGCGCTTAGAAATGATCGAATAATGGCCGCTGCATCTGTACATTGACTTACAGAAATATGTTAGGTGGTTAACTTTAAAGAAGTATTTCCTTAAATCAAATGCTGAAAACAGTGCCACAAATCCACTTGATGAAGCAAGGGAAATAAGATCAGAATTTAAACATACACCATTGAAAACAAGGTCCAAATTTTTTTCCACATACTGTCGAGGGCCATTTATTGAAATATTTCAGAAACTTGTGGAAGGAGATATTGAACAGATGGATGTAAAATCCAGTAAATTAAAAGTAAATATCACCAAACTGGGTCAGTTCACAAAGAGTGAACAGGAAAGGGAGCAAGGCACAACAGATGCAGGAGCTCAAGGCTACAAGAAGTTATTCTCAGCAATGACTCTGAGCATGAGCAGGATATTTAACAGGAACAGGAACAGTAGCAAGGGAGGTGGAGCGGAGTCGCAGCCTCGGCGGAGGCAAGGATTGGCTGCAGGAAACAAGTGGGCTAAACGAGTACTTGCCACGCAGCTTGGGAGCAGTGCACACCATCACGTGAGCGCGCCACGCATGAGAGAAGCGCGACACGTCCGAGGGGGCAGAGCTAAGCTCCTTGGCACACTGTAAACATAGCGTGGTTGCACGCACGCGCTGGTGCCAGAGCGGAGGTCTGAGATATTACATGTAAGGAGGGAACACGTCGCAAAGGACGTATTCCCCGATTCCTTTACAGTACCCCCCATCCCCTTTAGGATCAGCCTCATGATGATTCCCATAGGGCTTGTGCAGGAAACTGGCATGGAATCGCCATAACAAGCCGGGAGCATGGATCTGACTCTTCTGGTTGACGATATAAGTGAAGAGAATGATGAGAGGAAGCCACAACTGTCAAAGACGCTCTGCAGAAAAATCACAATATAACCGCATCGGAGAGCAGCATCAAGAAGATGAGATGCAGATTGGGATGCAAATATGGACGTGTGAGGTTAGTATTGGACAGTAAAGGAGGTAAAAGTGTGGTTTAAGAAACTGTACAGTACCCATAAAATTATTCCTTGTCATTACAGAGCGTACCCTATGATAAGGGACGTCAACAAGATAAAAAGAGTGGTCCAATCACAGGCATGGATCGAAAGTGGCAAAACTTTTCAGAATTGAATCTTTACTGACGAGTCCATTGTATCGCTTGAGAAATTTGCCACCTTTGCATTCCACAAAAAAGGACGCATATCTATGAAACCGCGTCCAAAACACCCAGTGAAGATGCATGTGTGGGGTGCCATCTCTAGGCGTGGACCAGGATGCATCGTCATCTTTGATGGTAAAATAATGCACAAAGTTACATGCTGTAGACTTATGCACTGTACTGTACTAGTGTGCATTATTTTGATCACTTTTCTTTTCTTGTTACAGGAATCATGAATAAAGTTTTTTTTCAAGAGAAAATAGTGCCCGAGATTGTGGAGTACATCACACGTGAATTCCCAGATGGTCACCGGTGCTTCCAGGACAACGATCCCAAACACACTGCGTCAACTGCGCATATTCTTGCCTGCGGTATCAACTGTGTATCTCTTTAACTATTTCTCCTTCTTTTCCCCCTCCAGTGACAGATCGCCAGACTTCAATCCTATCGAGCTGGTATGGCATCAGCTGAAGGATCATATCCGAAAAGTGGTGAAACCCTCAAAAAAAGATGAATTGGCGGGTGGCATACTGAGTTTTTGGAACAATGTACTCACCGTCGAAAGATGTAATAAATATACAGATCATATTGCGACTGTGTTGCCCATTGTGATAGAGCATAATGGGCATGCATCAGGAAGGTAGTATGGTACATTACTGTACTGTAGTATGGTAAGTACAGGCACACCAAGTACAGTATGATACAGGTAAGTATGGCACAAATTGTATTACAGTATACAGTATGCACTTAACTGCACTGTTTTTTTCTTTTCAGAGAGAGCTGCACTACAAATCTTGTTACAAAGTACTGCACAGTAGTTATACAGTACTGTAGTTATAATGTGTACTGTATAGAATTCCAGTATACAGTACTTTGACAGTAGTAACTGCATAGTCCAATATGGAGTAGTGATACTGTACACAATGCCATTATATGCACTTAACTGCACTAATTTTTTCTTTTCTTTTCAGAGAGAGCTGCACTACAAATCTTGTTACAAAGTATTGTACAGTAGTTATACAGTAGTTATAATGTAGTACTGTATAGAGTTCCAGTAGACAGTAGTTTGACTGCATAGTCCAATATGGAGTAGGAGTAGTGATACTGTACACAATGCCATTATATGCACTTAACTGCACTATTTTTTCTTTTCTTTTCAGAGAGAGCTACACTAAAAAAGGACGGGCGTGGGGAGGGGGTATCATGTGTAAAATTAGTGAACTGTGTGTGTAGTGTATCAACAGTCATAATTTACACAAAATCCACCCTCTCTCAATGAACTACTGTACAGAATGCAATGTGGCCATGACGAAGAAGAAAAAGAGTATAAATCTTGTATTATTCATGATTCTTTGCATGTTTCATATTTCCATGATTATCCTGACAAAATAAAAAAAATTTTACCTGTAAATTTTCCGAGAATCATTTAAACACCCCCAGAAAAAGAAAGAATGGCAAGTATTGTTAACTTACAGTATCAAAAACATAAATCAGTACTTAAAAAAGGGTTTATTTTATTTTGAATTTGAAATTCAATTTGAATGTGTGTGGTGCTATTCTCCATGAAGGGCTTATCACACGTTAATTGCAGTGTGTACGAGATTAGTGGTTCAGAGAAATCTTATGGCCAGTGGTTAAACTCATCCCATGACCAAAAAAAAAGCCTCAAAAGTTTTTGATTAAAGGCTCTGTCTACACTAGTTAGTCGCCAAGAAGGGCTAATCAGATGAACATATAAAATTTGAGAAGGGATTATCACACATACGCATGCGTTACCGTAAACAAAGCCTCAAAGATTTCAAGGATGAGTCATTCTCGCCAATACACATAAAAACAACAGAATGGTTTAGGAGAGGTGTTGATAAGAAGTTGAAATACTTTAGCCTTGTGTGTGTGCGGGGTTTGGGGTGTGGGGGAGGGGGAGAGAGCTGTATGCTGGATTACTAGTTCAAATAAATATTTTCAACAGGTCATGATTATGTTTTGATCCCCACACCCCCAAATAAAAATCACAGTACTATGCCACCCACCTCATAAACTACATACATGACTAGTGTAGAATTAAAAAGCAACAGTAGTGATTGATTCTCAGAATATCCAGAATTGTTATTCAAGCCCATGTCGATAACTGAAAAAATATATATATATTTTTAAAACTTGATTCTCAGAATATCCAGAATTGTTATGCAAGCCCATGTCGATAACCAAAAAAATATATATATTTTAAAAACTTGAACTTCTAATTGAATGGGAAGTCATACATGCATGCGCAGAAATGTGATGCCACGCTCGGGAAGATTCAAGCCAGAAAGGCATCCATTACAACTGAATGGTTTGGGAGAGGTGTCGATAATAAGTTGAAATACTTTAGCCTTGTGTCTGTGCGGGGCAGTGTGGGGGGGGAAGAGCGCTGTATGCTAGATTACTAGTTCAAAGAAATATTTTCAATAGGTCATCATAATGTTTTGATCCCCACACCCCCAAATAAAAATCACAGTACTATGCCACCCACCTCATAAACTACGTACATGACTAGTGTAGAATTAAAAAGCAACAGTAGTGATTGATTCTCAGAATATCCAGAATTGTTATGCAAGCCCATGTCAATAACCAAAAATATATATATATATATATATATATATACAGACAAAAAACAACAGCGCAGATATAGACAATATGTTGAATATGGTTAGATAAAACCACACTCTCAGCCAATCAATCAATACAAGGTATATACCCTTACAATCTACTAACCCTACAGACTTGCAGCCAAGTTAGGTCTGCGGCTCCACAACGCCGCTGGGAATGTATTGCAAAGAATGACCTAGGCGCACATATGCAGGGGAAGAGAAAAGAAAAGGAGGAAAAAATCATAGGGCAGTATATCAATACAAGCAGATAAGAATTCGGTGAGATATGCACTTACACTAGTAAGATCATTAAATGCCTTTAATCCACTTAGGGACTCTCGAACTCAGCTCCTGTAGTTCGTCTGTTTCTTGGCTCCTGGATCTCTGGAGAGGCTTGTCCTGAAGGCTCCTTGCAGCAGTCACGATGAGTCTGTTTTTAGCAGACTATACCTTGGTGTGGATCTCAAATAAAGGGATGGGTAGGGAATAAAAGGAGAAACATATGTGTAAAACCTTTTAATAAAACATCTAAGGATAAAACAAAAGTATTTAACTCACATTCTATGAGTTAAAAACGGGCAGTAGAGAGTGTTTAGCGAGTCTCTCACACTCGTGGTATAGAACGCCGACTTCCAGACCTCCTCACACCGGCAAGTGCTTCCGCATCAGGTGATCAGATCTCGTACGGCTCTCGCGAGATTTCCCTCTGTGTAATTCACTGCCAATGCTCCGTTCAGCTCCGTTCAGCTCACACTAGGAACAGTCTCTTGGCGTCACTCTCCCTGCTCCAATCACGCTGGCCCTACGCGTTTCTCCACTCGGGCTTCGTCAGGGGCTGCTATGGTTACCTTATCCCCACCCTGGGTATTTAAACCTACCTCTATTGACCGATTGGCTGATATTTCATTTAGCTGGCATATAATTAATTAAACATATAGCAGGCATATCTAGACCATAGTGACACATCAAGGGACTTGAATAACAATTTATTCCTATTCAATGGCCCTATATACACAATACCTGCCATATATAGATAGCAAATATGTGTTTAACTGGAAATCACTAACGTGTTCCGATTTGGGGGTTAATTATATACCCCATCTAAGGATGTTTTTAAAGACTCATACACTTAATGGCAGTTATTGTGCATTTGGCAATTTGAATTTGAAAGTTAATTTAGTTTGTAATACAGAGCACATTCGATATATTAAATATCTAAAATAAACAGTTTCTATATTGTTTGTAACCACGTTTTTGGAGCAACATGAGATACATATAATAATGCAACCCTATGTTGCCAATAGACCATATCCAGACTTACATTAATTATTTCTCATAATCTCTAGAGAGGACTTATTAATCTACCTATAATTTGCTGGAACATATATTTCCATTATTAGAGAGATGAAAATATTAATAGATTTTTATTTGTTTTTGTTTCAGTAATAGAGAGGGTTATATTCGTAGATTGCATCAATATATATACATAACGATTTTTGTCCGTCTTATATATTCACCATACTTATTCCAATGTTTAGAGCATATTGGATGATACCTATTAAAGATATTATAATTTATCATTTCGGCCCAAATTATCTTAACAAATAATTAATAAACAAACCCGTGTATTTATTATAAATAACTAATATGTGTATCATTAATATAAAGATTCCTAAAACATAAATGAATTTATTCAAAGAGTGACTAATACAGAAGTGATATGAATTTATATAAACTATATCCTTATTTGTGATTACTATTAGTGAAATATACATGAAATACATCATATATACTTTATCTTTAACCCATTTATCTAACCAATATATATTGGCCATATTAAATAAACAATATGTATCAGATTTATATACCATTACTCCAATCAGGGACAACAATATGATTTGTGAATATAAACATATGCACCGATCACGTGTTTACGTGGCCTAAATCTTGCCAATTTTGTCATATGTATACGAATGTTGGGTCTATACATCTCTTTATGCATACGTATAACAGCACCATAACTCCGATTTTAATTGATCCACACTTCGCTATGTCAAGTATATCCAAATTTATATATATATAGCAAATCATTATGTTGGGCTATCCCTATGTATTTATTAGACGAAAAGAGTCATCTTATGATGATATTGAAAATAATACTTAAAAGGATACCACTCAGCATTGTGTACTTTAGTCTACGATATTACGTTCTATATAGAAAAAATGGATATTTACAATTGTATATATACAACTGTATATATATTTACGGTAAAGACAAGAATTGAGGGGGAGTTGTAATTGATCTCCCTCTCTTTACATTAATTCATAAAATGGACCAGAGAGCGTAATACACCATTTTACAGGATGTCACTTTTTACACAATAGTTTGCAATATTAGCATTTGATAATCCCTATTGCATAGAGTTTGAGTATATGCAATTGTACATACACATAAAAAGTAAAGTACACCATTTTGGGGAGGGGAGTATGTTATTACATCCTGTATTTTACACATATCACAGACCAGACTATAAACCAGATTATAGAAGATAAATCAAGAAATACACATAAACTTTGCGAACTTTATACAAAGAGGAAAAAACGAATATATATCTCCTAGTTGACCTTTGATGTCACCAGTACATAGTGTGAATCAATTGTACATAATATAAATCAATTATGTTGGAGATATGAGTTCTCACTCAACAAAGAACAGAGTGGGACATTGCGCTAACAGACTTTTATTTAATCTTTAAGGAATGACCCCAGGTCGATGTCTATATTCATCCCATTTGGTATGAGTGTTTTTAGGGTGTAAATCCAGAAGGTCTCTTGCCTTGAAATTTTAATTACCTGGTTACCCCCTCTCCAATTGGGATGAATTTTATCTATTCCAAAGAATTTCAGACCACTTGGGTTTTGATCATGGTGTTCCTTAAAGTGCTTGGATACGCTATGTTGCATGAATCCCTTCTCTATGTTCTTAATGTGTTCAGCAACTCTCATTTTTAATTTCCGAGTTGTTCTCCCTATGTATTGTTTATTACAAGGGCATTGCAACATATAGATTATATAATTGGAATTGCAGTCAATAAAATCCTTTATTTCGTATTCCTCTTGTGTTATTTCAGATTTTATCTTTTTGAATGTTTTCTGTGTATTTGAATTCAATTTGCACCCCTTGCATGTTTGACACTTAAAGAATCCATTTGTTACACTCACTGGCTTAACACATTCTTTTTTCAAACAGCTTGGCGCCAGTTTCTGTTTTAAATTTGGCGCCTTTGTAAATATTATTTCTGGCTTAGATGGTAAAATTTGTTGTAAGATTGGATCTTTGTGAAGAATATTCCAATGCTTATTGAATATTCTTTTAATGTGTTTTGAGGAGTCTGTATACCTTGTTACAAAAGGTATTGAGATTTTATCCTTCTCTCCCCTCTCCTTCCTCTCCCCATGTGACCCATAGGATAACAGATCTTTCCGTTCCATCTTGGTAACCTTCTTATAGGCCTCATCGACTATTTCCCTCTTATATTTTCTCTCAGAAAATCTTTCCATTAGCTCATGAGCTTGTTCGTGAAAAATGTCTTCCTGTGTGCAATTACGTCTTACTCTCTGTAGTTGTCCTAGAGGGATGTTGTTGATCCATTTGTCAAGATGTCCACTATCTCCCATTAGGAAGTTGTGGCAATCTACCTCTTTTACAAAGGTTTTGGTCTCCAGTATACCATTGGAGACATACAATTGCAAGTCCAAAAATTCTATACTCGTTTGACTGTATTTGTGGGTGAATCTCAGATTATATGGATTGTTGTTTAGTTGGTTCAGAAAGATGTTTAATGATTCTATGCTGCCGTTCCATATGAACAGTATGTCATCTATGTACCTATGCCAGGATACCAGGTTTGCTCCATACCCATGACCTGACCAGATGTAGTTGTCCTCCCACATCCCCATGAGGATGTTGGCATAGTTTGGAGCAAATCTGGTACCCATGGCAGTACCCCTAATTTGTAGGTAGTATTTGTCGTCATACCAGAAGTAGTTATGGGTAAGTATATGTTTAATGCAATCAACAATAAACTTAATCTGTAACTTGTCCAATTCACCATTTTTAGTCAGATTTTCTCTCACTGCATTGCATCCCTGCATATGGTCAATTACCGTATACAGGGAGCACACGTCGCAAGTGACTAGTACATAATCATCACTCCACACCATATTCTGAACAATATTCAGAATCTGAATACTATCCTGGACATATGATTTCAGTTTTTGAACTGGTTTTTTTAAGAATGTATCGATATAGCCTGAAAGGTTAGCAGTTAGGGACTTTATTCCGGACACTATTGGTCGTCCTGGGGGGTTGGTGGCATCCTTATGAAGTTTTGGGAGATAATAGAATATAGGAATCCTAGGGGACTCTACATTTAGATATTCCCATTCAGTTTTTTCTAGGATTCCATCTCTATATCCCTCATTCAATAGTTCTAATAATTCCTTTTTAAAGAGATCAGTCGGGTTGTTTGGTAATATTCTGTATGTAATTATATCTCCCAACAGTCTGTGAGACTCCCTGTTATAGTGACGCCAAGAGACTGTTCCTAGTGTGAGCTGAACGGAGCTGAACGGAGCATTGGCAGTGAATTACACAGAGGGAAATCTCGCGAGAGCCGTACGAGATCTGATCACGAGATCTGATCACCTGATGCGGAAGCACTTGCCGGTGTGAGGAGGTCTGGAAGTCGGCGTTCTATACCACGAGTGTGAGAGACTCGCTAAACACTCTCTACTGCCCGTTTTTAACTCATAGAATGTGAGTTAAATACTTTTGTTTTATCCTTAGATGTTTTATTAAAAGGTTTTACACATATGTTTCTCCTTTTATTCCCTACCCATCCCTTTATTTGAGATCCACACCAAGGTATAGTCTGCTAAAAACAGACTCATCGTGACTGCTGCAAGGAGCCTTCAGGACAAGCCTCTCCAGAGATCCAGGAGCCAAGAAACAGACGAACTACAGGAGCTGAGTTCGAGAGTCCCTAAGTGGATTAAAGGCATTTAATGATCTTACTAGTGTAAGTGCATATCTCACCGAATTCTTATCTGCTTGTATTGATATACTGCCCTATGATTTTTTCCTCCTTTTCTTTTCTCTTCCCCTGCATATGTGCGCCTAGGTCATTCTTTGCAATATATATATATATATATATATATATTTTAAAACTGGAACTTCTAATTGAATGGGAAGTCATACACGCATGCGCAGGAATGTGATGCCACGCTCGTGAAGATTCAAGCCAGAAAGACATCCATTACAAAAGAATTGTGTGGGAGAGGTGTAGATAAGAAGTTGAAATACTTTAGCATTGTGTGTGTGCGGGGGCGAGGGGGAGAGCGCTGTATTCTGGATTACTAGTTCAAAGAAATATATTCAAAAAGTCATCATAATGTTTAATGCGCAGAAATGTGATACTGTAACACGCCTATACGTTTCAATAATGTTCCAATGAAACATACACGCATGCGCATAAAATAAAAACAGTATGAAAAGAAGAGCAAGCCTAGTAAAAGTATTGATTAATAAATAATACATATAGAAATGTGATAATATTATTTTCGGAAGAAGATGCGACGTTATATTTTTGTAATACTGTACTTCTTCTCCCTAAGGAGCCTCATACTACTACTGTATACAGTATGAACTCGGAACGTTAATTAATCTCTGCTTCAAATATAAATCTTTTCAATTTACAATTACTGCGCGCGCACACACAGACTTGCAGAAATGTAAGGCTGTACTGTAGGTTGAATTGCTATTAGACTTTTAAGACAACAGCTCGCGATCGCCCACCTGAGTTTCTAGACGGTATTGCAGTATTGCAGACAACGCTAAAAAAGCGAGCGCTAAAATAACGAAAACCGCTGGGAAAATTAAGTAAACATAGCGCGTCTGGCCGCGGTTATCAGAGTGGCGCGGCTTCGGCCGCTTTAGAATAAAGGCTGGCGCAGCTGTATTGTAACTTCCATTTATTTGTTAGTAGCCATAGCAAGATTGATAATATGTAAAATATCAAAATTAAGACAAAGGTAAGGAAGCAGAGAGAGGATTAAGCATATATACTGTAAGTAAAAAAATAGCCTTTTATACTTGTAAACAAAATAAATACATTAATATGAACAACTTTTGTCAAATCAAAGAGGCCCTTCAAACTGGTAGAACCCCAGGGGCAGACAAAGGCTGTTTTCTCCTGATCCTCTGCATTCATGGGTACCTGATAATATCCAGATCGTAGATCGCGCACGCTGAACCATTGGCTTCCGTCCAGAGCATTCAGGATCTCTTCAATGCGAGGAAGGTTGTACTGGTCCGATATCGTACGATTGTTCAGGGTTCGATAGTCTACGCACAGTCGTACGGATCCGTTCTTTTTCCTCACCACCACTATGGGAGAGGCGTAAAGGCTCCGAGACTCAGTCAAAATCCCAGCGGTCTCCATTTCTTGCAAGACGTTCTTCACATCGTCCACATCCCTAGGGGCGATGCAACGAGAGCATTCACGGAACGGAGTGGCATCACTCAGTAAAATGGCATTTTGAGCGTTGCAACTGCATCCCACATCCATCTCACTCGTGGAGAACACAGTCCGTCGTTTATTCAACTGGGTTGTCAGCCGCTCTTTCCACTCAGTGGGCAATGTCGACTCGCCAAAGTTGAAATCCAGATCGACTAACCGCTCATTTGCTGCCGCCGCATTCACCTGGGGAGTGGTTTCTACAGGGCTGACCGGATATATGCAGCCCAGACTCTGTCCGGCATCAAGTTCCATCGGGAATGGGGAGATGTTCTGTACATATACGTAAGTTCGTAGAGGGATCTTAGTCGTCCACTCCCTTACTTCGGGTAGTACCCTATAACCTCTCTGAACTTCTTCCTCAAGGGTACTCTCCAGAGAGAAGAGCTGATCGTTCTCATCTCGCTCGGGATAACAGCACCAGATGGCCACTCGTTGCACTCCCCCTGGTAATATGGTCGTCAGTCCGTGTTGACGATTGTAGAGATCCCCGTGACGCTCCAAGGCATATACCCGGTTGCACTCCTCTCGTAGACGGGGTCTAGGAGCGAATTGGCCAGTGGCAACTCGTTGGTCTCTTTCAGGTATGCCCTGATTACAGCTTGTACTATATCAGTGTTGGTTCCCAAGATGATCGGATACTTGCACTGGTATTGGGGCTCCGTGTTTCTTGCCGGTGTTAGTTGGAGTATTTCCAGTTGAACCTTACAATCCCATCGATGGGGTAGTCTTCATTACTGAACCCCCTAACCTTCATATGTTCGGCCGTCCTCAGGGGGCAGTGTCGTAGAACTTGCGGTATATGATGGTCACTTGTGATCCCGTGTCCAGTAGGGCCGATGCATAGATCCCTTCCAGTACAACAGGCATGATGGCCACGGGGCCTACTTGACTGTAAGCTTCCCTTGGTGAGGCGTCATCACCGGGGCCGGAGTCAGAAGGGGCATCTTCGGTTCCAGGAAGGGGTTCTGAGTCAGACTCGGCCATTTGTACTCGGCAGACCATTGACCGGGCTGAGTTTCTTCTATCAGGAGGTTTTTCCTCCGGAGGATCCTCCCTCTCCAGGCAATCGCTGGAGAAGTGGCCCTTCTTCCCGCAGTTATAGCAAACTACGTCGCGGCGTTCAGGACGATCCTTGTACGTGGAAGATGATCTCTCTGGGGCACGACCCTTCCTGGCAGGCAACTTGTGAGTCACTTCCTCCTCCTGGGTGGAAGATTTCTTACCCTTTGGGGTGGAGGGAACAGAGGTGTCACCCTTGATGGTATCCTTGGTCTTTTTGGATTCATGAAAATGTCGCGGCACCTCATGTCCTCTGATGTGACATAATAATTCCATGTAGCTGGGTGGTACTGCAGCGATCGGGGCAGCCCGCATCATTATAGCTATGTTGTTATCAGGCAACGACCCCTTTAGTAGCTGTTTGAATCGGTACCGGTCCACTTCGGCGGCTGAAATTATGTTTTTGGACAGGAGGGTCCTCAGTGACAGCTGTAGTTTGCGGACAAAGGCAGATAAATCCTCTCCTTCTTTTTGGCGAAGAGCTTTGAACTGGGCCATCAGCTCATCCTCGTCGTCTTCTCGGGTATAGGACTGAGTGAGCATTTCCACCAGTTCCTGTGCCGTAACTTCTCCTTCCACTTCACAATGCATCCGTACCAGCTGGGGCTCGGAGGCACTCAACCAGCCTTTTGCTGGCTTCGGAGCACGACCACTCCGCTATTGCTTGGAGAGTATGGTCCCTCCATGTCTCGATCCCTTCTTCTCCTGACGGCATCCGCAGAATCCCAGAAAAGGCCTTTAGTTTCCTGTAGTTCTGTGCTTGGGTTGAGATGGTTACAGCTTCTACTAGTTGGGAGGCTATCACATTCAAGGAAAGATTTCCACTAAGGGGATGACTACTGTTCCAGCTCCTATGATAGGCATGGTTGGGAGGCCGCCGGGCCGTCTATCAGGAGTAGGCGAGGTGGGTAGACTCCCCGCCCAGCTGCTAACTCCCCCGAAGCCGCTCGGGGTGAAGGAGACCTTGGGGGGATTTACCCCATGAGGCGTACTGGTGGACGGTTCTTCAGGAGCCTGTGGGTCAGGGTATATCATGGGACAGTCCTCTGTGGAGGGATCTGGTAGGTTTAATACCTGGGGAACAGTCTCTGGGCATATGTCACATTCAGTGGCCATGAGGTAGGTGGCTCCCTGGCCGTCAACATCAAGTTTATAATCTATCACCCAGGCAGTGTCCAGTCCCAGACAATTTCTTTCTTGTGTGCGTAACGTGTAGAAGCCCGTATCATGGGATACTCCCGCCATTGCAACCACGCGCCATGGGGACACGTGGCGCGCTAAGGCCCAGTCGATTACATCTTGCTTTGATGGCACGGACATTATGGAGTTCAATTTGGACAATTTGATAAGGAATAGGGCACCCCAGGTAGAATCTCAGCAGCGCCTCCAAATGTAACGGGTATTCCCCCACCCAATAGCATATAGCATGTGTGTGCGGGGAACTTAATGTTACCAGGTGTGGTGCTTTACCTTTTAGGCTCACAGGAGGCCTAAACCTCCGCCACGGGGAGCCTGGGGCACGTATAAATAATAGGAGTAACCTTGTACTCAGTGCAGCGCCTCCACCTGCGATGGCTCCCACTGGAGGGGGGAGTGGTTCGTCGCAGGACAATATATATATATCACACACACAGCATGTAAAACAACCAATAACTTTACTGTAGCAACCATACTTATTCATATATATATCAACAGGTGTCCCTCTCTAGAGGAGACACTACTACTGCGTCTCGCAGGACGCTACCCCCTTTCACCAGGTGATCCCACCCCGTGTCCAGTAACCCCACACAATATGTCCCTTCCCTTAGAGATAGATATGTGTGACTGCGCAGCCACTAGTCCCGTGTAAGTATAATAGAGTATAGTTGGTGCACTTGGTGATGGTTACCTGCCGAGCACTCCAGTGCCCGGGCCTGCCAAGGAGCTTCACAAAGGATCCGATGACCGCTGACCACAGGAACTTCCATCCGGGGCGATCCCACCCGGATGGCTGCTGCAGCGACAGCGAAGGTCTGAGCCCAGACCTCTGGATGGACGCGCAGCGTCCGCTGTGTCCCTAACTGACTCTGAATAATAAGCTTCTTTTAATTAAGAGCCCTCTACTGTCTCACAAAACTGTTACGTGTACATACCCTATGTACTTATTGTAAGTACATTTCCTACTTTGTTTGATTGGATAAATACTGTGTTTTATGATCTACACTATAGTCCGTTTCTTTTGCATATGATCCCTACACTCTGCGTGAATCGGAGTCTCCATCACTTCAATGAATTACGCTTGAAGTTACTTCATATCCAGAGTCATCTCTGCTAAAGACCTTACCCTATCCACACTGACTTAGTCAGACCACTGCTTACTTTTACTCTACTTGTTGTAAGTAGGAATTCTACTCGAGCCAAGATTCAACTATTTCCCACATTGTTTGAAAATACTGCACCATTATTCTATTTATCTTTTATTTTTGGTGTGTTCCTGACCGTACCGCTCCCTTCTCCCCTCCCCTGGACCAAGCTTGTTTCTGAATAATAAGGGGCACGGTCCCTAACCTGGGGCCTGTCCCTGAACAACACAACACTACTGGTGACTCAGGGCTATCTGGGGCCTAGGGGGCTGCTGGCCTAGTGCAGGGAGTCACTGACTCCTGCACCCTACCTCCTTCCCCTAGCTGCTCCGATCACCAACTGCCTAACGTGCTTCAAGCCCGCTAAATGTATCCAATCTCCCCTGCAGGGAGATGCTGTAGCCCTATTGGCTCCCTGGGGTCATGTGGGGTGCTCCTAGGCTCATGGGATATGTAGTCCCTCTCTAGAGCCCTACTTCTATTGGCCAGCGTTCGCGCGGTCTATCTGCGCATGCTTAATGTCCCTGGCGGCCGCCGCATGCGGGGACTCACTGCACATGCGCAAAGTTGCACAACATGGCAGCGCCCTGCTCGGGAGCCGCTGGGGACCTCCGGAGCACAGGTGTGCTCCCTGCTCGGCCACCACCCTCCAGAAGTGCCGACGGGTCTATCGAGTGACCCCCGCCAGCGGAGGTAAGAGGAAGGGGGTCGCGGCACAAAAGGGGACCTGGCTACATATAGTTAACATTTTTCTAGATAAAGGTAAACCATTAACGTTCCTTCTGGGCCACATTCACCTTGTACACGGCGATAACCCCATGTCATTGCATTTTTCTGCCATTGAGTCCCTGAAAGATAATGTAAGGGGTGGCAACCGGGATTTGTACTTGCTGTTCAGGGAGCAATTTTGGATCCGCAGACTAAAAACCAAACACCCATTGGGTTTCAATGATGTGGTTGACATTACACCTTTTCTTAGAAAATTATTTTGTATATTATTGCTAAGTGGGTGCTACATTATTTGTTGCATGTAACACACAACATATCCATGAAATGTTTTTCATATTTGAAGATATGTCCGTCCACATGGACTGGTCTCCATCTATGAATTTTACATTTGTATTGTAAATATGTTGCAATATGTAATACAGTTCTTATTGTTTATGGCTTTATCATTAGCCACTGTTCAATACACATGCCTATATATGTGCATGTGTATCAGAATGGAGATGTGTGTATTTTTACTAATACAGGCATACCCTGCATTAACGTACGCAATGGGACCGGAGCATGTATGTAAAGCGAAAATGTACTTAAAGTGAAGCACTACCTTTTTTCTACTTGTCGATGCATGTACTGTACTGCAATCGACATTTACGTGCAAACTGATGTAAGTAACGCATGTGCAACAGGCTCTACAGTCTCCCCGGTTGTGCACAGCTTCGGTACAGGTAGGAGCCGGTATTGCTGTTCAGGACGTGCTGACAGGCGCATGCGTGAGCTGCCGTTTGCCTATTGAGCGATATGTCCTTACTCGCGAGTGTACTTAAAGAGAGTGTCCTTAAACCGGGGAATGCCTGTATATATTTGCAATGATAATATGGATTTTAATTGCACACACACTTCCTTTTGAGACCAAAATAGTGGTTTAGCTTAGCTTGGTGGTAGCAATTTAGTATATTGTTTGTCCTTTTTGACTATTTTGCACACTTGGTTTACTCTAGCTACTGTAAAGGATCTCTTTTCATGATCTCATCTGTTTGTTAGTATTCTATACTCTAATTTATATATTTTTTCAGTTGAAAATTTTGTTTTTTGCACATGTATCATACATATTTTGTGTATGATTACATTTATTATAATATAGTTGCATCTTGCTCTTCACAAACAGAGGAGATCGTGAGGTTTCTATTCAGCCTGATTGTTTTTCTGGGCTTGTGCTTTATTTATTTTATTCACCATAGCTTTTGATCATTAATTGTAATGGGTATAAATACAAGAGCTCTGGTGCCCATGATGTTACCCCCTGATTAAGCACGTGAGTGGGAAACGCGTAGAGGTCGTCACTATCACCTAAAAGTCGTCATGCAAGGTCCCCTGGGCTGTAGTGCTGGTCAGCTGTTCCTTTCCCTGCTCCCGAGTAGCAGAGTGCTTGCGCATGTGCAGCTACGAATGCTTCCATCCACATGCAGTAGCAGAAAGTGAGACAGAGAGGCAGTTACTTTGTATCCTTGAACGCCAGGCAACCAGCTCGTAGGGCCTGCAAAGCTGAGGAGGTGCCTTAAAGGTGAAGTTGAATCAGCTGTGCCTTTGGGGGTTCCTTAAGGTCTGAGGGTGCTGCGAGCAGACTGCAGTGGACTTGGTGCACCAAGTTCTTATTGCATAACATCTTTCTGACTGTCAGTTCTCATCCGGACCAGTGGAACTCCTTTATACTTTTTTAAATGTAAGTTTCTATGTCTGTTTGTGTGTTTACTAATACATATATTTCCATTCACCTATGGTGCACTGGTAACTGATTTAAGCATCTGCATTAATATTTATTCAACTGCTGGTGTACCAAGCAGCGCGATCTGAACTTTCCTCTCTACCGTAATAACATCTGTGTTTACTAATAGTAATTCCAGTAATTGTCTACAATTAAGTAAATCTGCAACTTAATTTCTTTTTTTTTATGTTACTTTGCAAGTGGACTTGCTATTAAATGTCAGCTAACGTTTACTTCACTCATACTGTATATTGGGGTTAAAATTGCTCATTTGCAATATAACAATTGACAAGAAAATTGAGTCCCTTAGAAAATATGTTATTCTTAATTTTTAGCCATATTTCATGACTAAAAATAATTCAGAATAGCTAATCACAGCAAGAAAAAAGAAAAGCATCAGCTATCTATTTTTATTTTATTTTAAAGATCATATGTAAAAAAAGCCAGAAACGTTTAATGAAGTAACTGGCTTCAAAAAGTAGTGAAACCAAGTTTAAGACATGCCATTTCCATCTTACTTTTAAAAAGTCAGTTTACTTCATTCTGCTCCCAGAGCAAAAAAAATATAATAATAGTTTGGAAGTATGACCATAAAAGGGATCCAGTCTTGGATTTTCAGTATAACTAGATCTACTGTCTGATCACTGAGACCCAGGTGTACTGAATTTGGTTACTCTATGGGCATAATGTGCAGCCCTACATAATTCAGGGAACAAAAACCGCGTACAAGCTCCAGGAGGTCCGGCTGCAAGTGCACTAAGGCACTAAAGATAACAGAATGTGGAGCTGACACCGGGTAATGGGGATTAAACAGTGATGCAGTGATAAGTATGTAAGTATAAATGGATGTTTGGGAGGACAGGAGGGGAACAACACAGGGACAATAAGGTGAAATATATTCATATAGTCCCCACAGCCCCGGCAAGCCCGGTGTGGAGTAGCCTTACTCATGATAAAACACCGTCCTGAGTCCCTTCCTTCAGCTGCTTCACTGACGCTGTCAGAATGAATGCGTCTCCCGTGTGGCTTCCGGTGGTTTAGCAAGATCCTCACAGACGACGGCAAACAAGTATGGATCAAAAGAACATCTGCTCCTTGAGAAAGCGCCACAGTGGGCGTGAAACGCGTGGGAGAGTAGTTAGCACTGTTCGTCTCTTTGTTTTTTATGTAGTTTATTTAAGTTGTTTTAACCCTCCATTTCTGGTGAGCGCCTTACCTTTTTTCCTGGAGCGGATGTTCTTTTGATCCATACTTGTTTGCCTACATAATTCAGGGCTCAGATACACTAGCCATTTTAAGTGCTATGAAGCAAAACCCTTGTGATCCTGCTCTTTTAATTATTTGTCATTTTTTGTGATTGAATGAAAGCGGTTTAATTTAACAAAACCACTTCCGTTGGTTTCTGAAAGCACACTCCCACATATGGTGTTAACAGTGGGATGTACACCTTAACCTTGTAACCTGTGACCCTGTAAGACTAAAAGGACACATATTGCAAAAGATTTTAAACTACAGGTGGCTGGGTCTCATGGAGAAGTTCAAGGAGGAAATCCTGTACCGGATCATCTTGGA
Source organism: Ascaphus truei (assembly GCF_040206685.1). Lineage (NCBI taxonomy): Eukaryota > Metazoa > Chordata > Amphibia > Anura > Ascaphidae > Ascaphus > Ascaphus truei. The sequence continues at coordinate 237,108,489 of NC_134484.1, read as the reverse complement.
GCAATATATACAGATACTCCCATCACAAACTCAATGGAGGGTTCACAATCATAATGTATAAACTCTATATGTGGCTGAGAAATTAGTTGAAGATTTTCTTGACGCTGAGGCTATTTGTAAACTTAAATTCGCACTGAACAACCTTCAAGAAAGAACTCATGGACTTGCATTAACCTGACTGGAAATCCTCGGAAAAGGAGACAAAGCTCATTTAAATAAAACCCCAAAAAGGGAATAAGGGGGAGGGAGACTTAAAATGTCCTAGGTTTTTTTCCCCTAAAGTTCATACAGGTTGTTCTTTCTCTTATTGAAATGTTAACACCTATTCTACATGAGCCTCTAGAGCAGGCCTGCAATAACATAATTCATTAAATAAATAATAAATAAAAAAAGTTTAAAAAAATGGCGGCGATTCCCCGCTGTCCCGGCACGCATGCGCAGGGCCCGCTCCCCCCTACTACCTCCCCCCCGCTCGCAACGTGGGATGGAGGGGGAAGTACCAGCCAGCTCCTCCTGCGGCCTGCTTCCACCGCTTCCCTCCGCGGCCAGCTTCCCATGTCCCCCCGAGCTCACCTCCTGTGGCCCCCCCACGAGCTCACCTCCCGTGCCCCTCCCCCACCGCGCCCACGCCCCCAAGCCCCCCTCCCATCCCAGGCAGCTGCAGCAGGGATATCGGGGGCAGGAGGGGAAAGCGTCCGGCGGCAAGCTGCACCCACCTGGTCAAGGCAAGTCACTGTCACCCACCCAGTCACTGTCACCCACTCACTGTCAAGCACCCAGTCACTGTCACCCACCCAGTCACTGTCACCAACCCACCCAGTCACTGTCACCCAGTCACTGTCACCCAGTCACCCAGTCACTGTCACCCAGTCACCCAGTCACTGTCACCCAGTCACTGTCACCCAGTCACCCAGTCACTGTCATCCAGTCACTGTCACCCAGTCACTGTCATCCAGTCACCCAGTCACTCAGTCACTGTCACCCAGTCACAAAGTCACTGTCACCCAGTCACCCAGTCACTGTCACCCAGTCACCCAGTCACCCAGTCACTCAGTCACTGTCACCCAGTCACCCAGTCACTGTCACCCAGTCACTGTCACCCAGTCACCCAGTCACTGTCACCCAGTCACTGTCACCCAGTCACTGTCACCCAGTCACCGTCTCCCACCCACCCACCACCATTCACCCACCCACCCACCATCACTCACCCACCCACCATCATTCACCCAGGCAGGCAGTCACATGTCTTTTGTTGAAAATATAAAAAAATAAACAGGTTGCATTGTAATGTTTTTTTCTGTATCACAATAAGAAAACAGTTAAGTAAAAGTTGCGCGCTAAAAGATATTTTTTCGTGGTAGGTGCGCTATGGGTTTGGGGGGGGGGCTGCTCCTTTCATTTGTCCTGGGCCCCATAATTTCTGTTGGCGGCCCTGTGGGTGATGTAAGGTGCAGGGGGGGAGAGGGTGATGGGTGATGTGAGGTGTAGGGGGAGGGTGATGGGTGATGGGAGGTGCAGGGGGGGTCATTGGAGGTGCAACGGGGGGTTATTGGAGGTGCAAGGGGGGGTGATTTGAGGTGCAAGGGGGGTGATTTGAGGTGCATGAGGGGTGATTTGAGGTGCACGGGGGTGATTTGAGGTGCATGGGGGGTGATTTGAAGTACAAGGGGGGTGATTTGAGGTGCAAGGGGGGTGATTTGAGGTGCATGGGGGTGATTTGAGGTACAAGGGGGTGATTTGAGGTACAAGGGGGTGATTTGAGGTGCATGGGGGGTGATTTGAGGTGCATGGTGGGTGATTTGAGGTGCATGGGGGGTGATTTGAGGTGCAAGGGGGTGATTTGAGGTGCAAGGGGGTGATCTGAGGTGCAAGGGGGGAGAATGATGTGAGGTGCAGGGGGGAGAGCGATGTGAGGTGCAAGGGGGGAGAGCGATGTGAGGTGCAAAGGGGGAGAGGGATGTGAGGTGCAGGAGGGGTGTGATATGTGTGCTATGCAGGGGGGTATTGTGTGTTTGATGTGGAGGGGGAGTATTATGTGTGTGGGTGAGGGGGAGAGATGGGGTACGAGAGATAGATGGGGAGTATCGCAAAGGTTGATAGTGAGGGGTTCTGGTGGAGATATGAGGATGATGATGAGGGGTGCTGGGGGATATATGAGGATGATGCTTAGGTGCTGGAGGAGAGATGATGATGGTGATGATGATGATTTTTCCCGTGAGGCCCAATTTTTTTTTCCTTGGAGCAGTTCGGCCCTTCTCACTTTACGAGTTGTGCAGGCCTGCTCTATAGTGTACTATTTTAAAAGGTAATATGGACATCCTCCACATGTACTGTGTCTTTTCCCATCAGTGCATCTGACCAACCAAATTTGGTTTGAGTTTCCAATCCAGACTAATAGCAAGTCTATACAGGCACTGATTGACTCTGGGCCAAACAGAACCTGAAGAAATCTGAGAACCTAGACAGTGAATAATTACTACCCTGGTACACAGTGAATAATTACTACCCTGGTTATATTAAAAGTATACACTGGGTACTTGGTATTACCTCTGCTGAAGTGACATTGAGGGTAGCAACAATAATGGGGTGTCAGTGGTTTCCTATCTCAGTTCTTATTAGTAAGAATTGGCAATTGTAGGAGACTAAGGGCCTCATGCAGTAAGCGTTGATAAGGGAATTATCGCCATTTTATAGCCAAAATTGGGTTTGAGATTCAGTAAGCGCCGATAAGTGCTTGATTTCGCCAGGTTTCGGAGCCGATTATTTTGTTATGGCCAGTCGGCTGCCGATAAGCCTGTTTTCTCCACTGATCGCCACTTTTTTAAATCGGCTGGATTCAACAAAAAAAATCAGCTTATCTGGGCTGATCGGCACTACGAAATTGAGATGTTATGGCCAATTTCTCCCGCCAACTAAAGTTGGCAGTTTGGAGGGGAGAACGATCGCTAAGGCTGCCGGAACGGCACTTAGAAAAAAAAAATCTTCTGTACATCAATGGAGTCAATGGAGCGGGGACGTATAACAGTATAGAACTGTTTACGTTTCATTGCTCGCAATACAAACGTCATTTGCATTACAGTGTGGGGGGCATTCCCTGCATTGTGTCACAGCTGACGTGTATTATTTGCATAACATTCTACTTTTACATGTTGTCAGCATTTGCGGGTCACATTACTCATCATGTGATGATGTGTCAAGGGAAAATACTATACTCAACTCTTAAAGGAGAACCTCACATCATATCACACATTTTACTGAACTGAGCGACAATTATTTACATGATGTTACACATGTCACACATGTCACATATACACCGTATATTCATGTTCCTTTACATTACACAATGCTTGTAATGTGTCACGCATCTTTAAACGTTCATGTACATCTGTATTCTCATGTTTACATATAGTTTTGGGTCCTCCCTATTTTCATGACGTCACTTATTGGACGCTCAATCACATTGCATGTTTGCATTGTAACCGTAGCATTACAAGCACTTCAACCTAACTTATACACACATGTACAGTAATTCATCATTGGGACACCTTGTAAACTCATTCTATAGCAACTATCCTCCTTACAGAAATGCATGCATATGCACACGACTATTCATTGTTGTCAACATGTGACAATAACATGCCTAATTACACATGTTACACCAAACTTTTCCCACGTCAATCTCAGCCTTTTTGTCTAATTACATGACTGACTGTTGCGTTCACAAGTGTTACATGCATTGCACATTACACTATTTATTTTCAACCAATCTTTGTACAAAGCTTCACGTCACATCATTGGCAAATATCATCATTCCCTGCAGAATACACACAACAAATACTTATAACAACAACTGCACACAGCTTGCCACAGAAGTACTTTATTATGTTAATGTAACACCTTGCATTTTACTATGTCACCTGACATCATCACATACCTATTTAAAGGACGCACATTACCTGCTCATTCACAGCTACTCATTTCAAAATGTTGAGATTGTTTAGGAGACGGAGGAACATTCTTTTCTATGACATGCTTGATGATCAAGAGAATCATATAGGGCAAGGGAGGGACACACCGAGGGACAGTGACAGGGACAGTCACGCGGATACGACAGGGACAGGGAGAGGGACAGGCCGAGGGACAGGTAGAGGGACAGGAGATCAGAGGAGAAGACAGAGGAGACAAGTTGTGCCTCGTCCGCGTGTGTACAGGGAGAGAACCCTGTTAGATGGGATGAGTGAGGAGGAGATTGTAAGTCGCTATCGTTTGAGTTCAGCAGCAATCTTATCTCTTTATGAGGAGATAAGGGGAGATTTAGAATTTTTCACAGCCAGAGGTCGTGCAGTCCCTGGGCTTGTTAAAATGCTGTGCTCATTACATTATCTTGCTTCCGCGTCATACCAGACAACTGTGGGCATAGTGGGCGGGGTCTCGCAATCTACATTCTCGCGGGCCTTGACCCAGTTTCTCTATGCACTCAATAGACGCGCTAGGAATTATATTCATTTTCCTACAGAGGCGACAGAGTGGCTGGAAGTCAGGACTGGCTTTTATAATATAGCAGGGATACCATGTGTGCTGGGTGCAATCGATTGCACACATGTTGCTTTGATTGCACCTAGTCAGAGTGAGCATGTGTACCGCAATCGTAAGCACTACCATTCACTCAATGTACAGGTGGTATGTGATGCGACGATGAGGATAATGCATGTGGTACCCAAATTCCCTGGTTCCAGTCACGATTCCTCTATCCTGAGGAACTCTTCAGTCTTCCATGCGTTCGAAGAGGGACATTTTGAACATGGTTGGCTGCTGGGTGAGTACACATTTACATGTTCTAACACAAAACACATTTTTATTTAGGAATGTTGGCATTGTACAATATGATCACTAATGTCAGTTTATGTGTGCTCCATTCATTATAGGTGACTCAGGATACGGAATTGGGCCGTGGCTCTTGACTCCGGTGCTAAACCCTCAAACTGAAGCAGAGGAGAGGTACAATGCAGCCCATATATCTACAAGATCTGTTATAGAGAGGACATTTGGCCTACTCAAGACCAGATTTAGGTGTCTGGACAGAACTGGTGGGGCTCTTCTATACAAGCCTCAAAAAGTGTCTGATATTATCCTTGCCTGTTGCATTTTGCACAATGTTGCACTCAGGCACAATGTACAATCAGACCTAGCTGAGGCTTTGATAGACGAGCATCCCACCCATGTAGCTGCTGAAAATGAACAAACAGCCAGTGGTGGCCAGACACGCCAGAATCTCATCAATTCATTTTTTTCTTGTAAGTAAAAACATATATGTTCCAAGTTCTACTTTTATAGTTACATTATGTTATCTTAACAATAATGTTTTTTTATATACCCTTCTGGTAGGACACAGTTGAATATGGGTTGCACACCTTTCTTTTCTCTGCTGTGTGCACAAAGGGATGTGGCACCGGTATGTTATTGTTGCACAGGTTATATAATCCCTCTTCAATTGTACTTTAGTTGTGTGTATGTGAATACAACTGGGGTAACAAAGCACTAATATTTTAGCATTGTGTTGTTCCTTATGCTAAGACAATACACATATTATGCCCATACTCATTCATGCTTCTAGTATGCTTACATACAATGTTATTGGTGCAGTGTAACATGTACATCCATATGATGTGTACACCAGGCTGATTTACATTTGGAATGTGATTAAATATACATGGTGTTGCACATTTAACACCAAATACACACTTTGCTGTGTTGTTTACGGTACTGAAGATGGCATGTCAATGTTTGCAATTTATATATTGTTCCTTTGCATTATAGGTATATCTCCAGTATGACTGATCATGGTATGTATATTTGCTGACATCTCTCATAAGATGTGCCTACATCAATCTTCCTATAATTATTTGAAGTCAAAACCCAACATATTGGTTTAAACACAAATGTAACATATATGTACTTTCTGTATCATGTATATGCATTTAGCTACTCTTGAGCTTTCATGTGCATTGTATTAGAAAATGATTACTCACATTTCATCACATTTTATGTATGTTTCCTTATAAATTCCATTAATGTAATATAGAGGTGTTTGGAGACAAGGGGATAACTGTACTTATTTGTTTACTTACGGGAGCTCATTCATCGCGGATGAAATTGACTGATCATAACACTCCATGCATGAATGCCTGTAATCACAACAATGCGTACTACATCTTATATTTAGCAATGTAGGTGTTTTTTAATGCTAGGAATTAATAGTCAACATTAATTTAAATTTGTGACATGTCTATGTATAAGTCACACGTGTGTGGATGTGTCCTACATGTACCAAGTGTAAAACTGTTAACAGAAAAGACAATTTTGTCGCAAATGTTACTGTCATTTAGCATTTCTAATTTATCAATATGACAATGTTGGTAATATTTTTGGAATATAAATCACGTCACTTCATCATTATCATGATGATAATTATCAAGTATTCTCACAATTGTAACGTCAATCACGTGCACATTAGCATAGACACACTTTTTAAGACAACTGTTTGTGTCTGTATCAATTTGTGTAGGATCCATGTATAACACCGACAAATGATAACACCAGCTTTATTATGGTAGCTTATATCATCATATTGACTATACTATGTATTTTTAGAACGTTTAATAAACACAGTAAACTATAGTTAGTTAGGTTAATGAAATATACACAGAAACATACTTCATTACATGATGTTGATGTAATATTCAGAACATCATGCATTGTAGGGGACCACAACATCTGGCCAATAACATTATTTGCTACAGTCCCAAACCATTTTATCAACATACCCATGTAACAACAGATTTTTAACAATAAATGGCTAGTTGGTTGTTAGTGTCCTTTACATTGGGAGAAGGAGTGGCTCAGTGAGTAAAGACACACACTGGTACTGAGAGTTTGAAGCAGGGGAGTCTGGTTCAATTCCCGGTGTCGGCTCCTTGTGACCTTGGGCAAGTCACTTTATCTCCCTGTGCCTCAGGCGGCAAAAAATAAATTGTAAGTTCCACGGGCCAGGGACCTCAGCCTGAAAAATGTGTCTGTAAAGCGCTGTGTACAACTAGCAGCGCTATACATGAACATGCTCATATTATAAGTATTATTTTTATTATTATTATTGTTACATAGTTTCGACAGTCATACGTTCCATTACACAATAGAATACACAAATGTGTTAGCAGAGTGGGAATGGTTGTTATATATAAAACACACCATGCCATAAAATGATAGTAGTCATTAAAGAACACTCCATAAAAATTCATGAGGCACTCTTTTGCAACATCATTATGTTAATTAAGTGCTTATGCAATATAGGCTTAAGGGTATCACATTTTTAATTGTTTGTTAATAAGCGCTGCAAGCAATATAAAATTAGTTCCATATGTAGTATAGTAGTCGGTGGCTCCTCCTCACAATCATCTCATATAAAGGTAGACTCTTCTGAAATCATACATTGATCCGATTGTATCTTCCCCGACATCTCTGAAATACAGCAAACACATGATGGTCAAATATGGCACCTTACTATATATGTATCCGTGACAACGCGTTACACAGCTCTATATGATTGTGTACATACACACGTCACTCACTTATATGTTAGAAGTACAAGTGTACATCAGTATGTAATGTTTATTAAAATTTGTAGCAGGCATAACTATGTATATGAAGTGAACGTTGCCTGTATACTGAAAAATGTGCGCGCACATCTTAGTGTGCGCACGCACTTCACGCTTGGCTCCACTAACTGTTAGCGCATGCGCAAAACAAAGCGTACGTTGTGCGTTCAATACATCTTGAAAATACCAGTAAACATAAAATCTTTATTTCAAATACAATGAAGACGAAACTACATTCGTTCTAAACGAGTACATCTGTATTCTTTTTAAACAGACGTGTTTGGACAGAAAGGACGGCCGATAACACAATGCGCAAATGCAATACGTGTGACGTCATGTTAAACCAGCGTGAAAAGCACGCTAACACTCCTCCCACTCAATTAACATTCGGCTAACACCCAGTTGACGCCTACAAACACTGAGCCGCACACATGACACACTGCAGTTACCGTTACTATAACAAAACATGACAGCCAATAGGCTTTGAGGCGTGCACGTCGCTTGGGGGCGGGACTTACATCCGTAATCCTTTTTAAGGACGCCTTGGCCCATGACAAGGGTCCCACGTCATACGTGGTGGACCCGGTTTTAAATGTTGTAGATGTTGCATGATAACAAAACAGGTATGTGTTAGAGTTAGGGTAAAATGTTGCTAATATGTTTTAAGGGATAGGAAAGTACGTATATTTATTCCGTCAGCAATGTGTACTACTCTTTCACGTTCTACTATATTGTATTAGGAAACAATTTCTTTGTGATCGCTACATGTTATGCAGTGTGCAATGTTACGCTGTATCCACGCATTGAAAGTGAAAATGGTGGTTAAAATAAAAAAAAAAGTTTAAACGCAGAGTCAACGCATAACGATTGTTATATTTACCATTCTTCTAGAATTAACTCTTCGTCTGCCTGCAACTGGTCGCTCCAGAAATGCAAGGCATTTTCATCCACGCTTGACCCAAACGCTGAATCCAGTATGTCACACATCTCCTCCATGAAGCGCTCATAGGAATCGCCACTGCTTTCTTCAAACAATTGGTCCGGAGGTAGGTTCATTTCTTCGGGTACCCATTCCAAAGCATTTTCTGCTGAAAGGCTTGCTACATAATCATAGTAGTTTTGTTCTTGTACAATGTGGGTTTCAGGAATGGAGGGTGCAGATATTGCAGCAGGTATCGATTCACACGGAACAGTAGTAGCGGATCCATTGCTATTGGCATTAGGAATAAATATGCCTTTAAGCACAATATGTGTGCCCTCTTTGACGGTGAAATGTTTTTCGTTCGCAATCTTCCAGAAACCATACTTGTCTTCTAGCTTATCCTGCACAAGTTCAAAACAGTCATTAGTTGATAAAGTGAATCTTACTGAGGAATTAAAATTGCGCGCATGGCCACGGTCTTGGTATTTTGCTCGAATCAAATCATAGATTTGGCCTGTGCTTGCTTTGTGTCCGCAAGTTGATAAAATTGCTTCTGATACCATGTATTTATACCCTAACTGCGGATTTTGATTTTTAACGAATTCTTCAGCCATTGCAGATTAGCACAAAAGATGTGTGCAGGTATCTGTCCTTTGCTCATAAAAATGAAACTGCTCAATGGCTAACAAATTTCTGTGTTTCCTTTTCAAGGTCAACAAAAGTATAAACTTTTACTCCTCATTTCAAACGCCAATTGGATTTGTAGTTTTAATTGGTTGAACATTTGTGGTTTGTGATAGCCGCTTGTGGGACAAACATGTATCCTTTTTTTTATCTCGTTTCTGAAAACATTCCTACACTTGTAATTAAGTAACATTGAGTTTTCTTGCAAAATAACAAAGAGCACTGTGTGAAAATAGTGCTTAGACAGCCATATCAGTAAATACACACACCTGCAAAATGAAATGTTTCTTTCCCGCATACATTTCTGTGTGTATTTGAAAGTCTGGTTAACTCCCTGTCTGCATGAGTTTAAATACGTGTGTATCTATATATATATATATACATATATCTCTCTGATAAATATATATATATAGAAAGTGTATATTGTACTATATGTATATTGTGTGTATATATATAGTGTGTGTGTGTATATATATATATATATATATATATATATATATATATATATATATATATATATATATATATGTGTGTGTGTGTGTGTGTGTGTGTGTGTGTGTGTGTATGTATATGTATATGTATATGTATATATATATATATATATATATATATATATATATATATATATATATAATGTATCTTTTATTTTTATTTTTATATTGCAGGAGTACACACAACATATTGATGGCAGTAAGTAGGCCTTGTATGAAACCTATTTAAATGGTGATAAACATGAGTGAATTAAGTAATAAACATTTGTTTGCGCCCAATACTGTTAGAGGCTCACACTTAGTATAGTTTTCAAACATTAGGCCTGTATTATTAAAATACTGTGTTTTCACAAGGAAGCATGAAGTGTATGTTTTTTGTAAATACATCTATACCAGTTTAGATAGTACTATATATACATACACACACACACACACACACACACACACACACACACACACAGTGTGTGTGTGTGTGTGCATATATGCATACATACTACATATATATTAGTATAAATTCAGAGATGTTCTTGAAACAAGAACACATAAATGATTAAAGGACAACATTACAATGCCCAAGCAAGGCAAAGGTAAGTAATATTTTACACATAATCCTGCTGTAAACGTACAAGAAAGATGTTTGCAGTTAAATAGGTTTTTTTTTCATTGCATGTGAATAATATGCACATGCAATGATTACATCAAGTAACACACCCAAATGCAATGTTTTGCTGCAAAGTCAATGGCAGCTTCTCTAAACTTAGCAACTGGCTCCTGGTGGACCATTACTGAACAGACAATTAATACATCAATATTTATAACACTATTCTTTAATTAGGACTGTTAACATTTCCAAAACTTCACGTGTACAAGAACATACTTGAAAGTTTGGAAACAACACAGTCTTCTGCATACATACAATATTAATTAGATAATCTGAAGTCAACAAAACAAGGCCAAAGACATATTTAGTGAATTATAACATTTATTTTTTTTGTTCCTTTTGAGATCGAGTAACAGGCCTGCTTGTTGTCTCTTGTATTTTCCTTTTTCGTTTGGCAACAACTTTAGCCACTACAGAGCCACTTTGACTGGCCTCTGGCACTTCACGGGCAGGGCTTGTGGCCAGTGACTCACCTACAGGGCTTTTGGGCAGTGACTGTTCACCGACAGGGCTTTTGGGCAGTGACTCACTTACAGGGCTTGTGGGTAGTGACTGTTCACGGACAGGGCTTGTGGCCAGTGACTCACCGACAGGGCTTGTGCCCACTGACACATGTGAGCAAGTTGGTAGACACTGCACAAGTGATGGTTGGTCTGTTTCATGTGTGTCTTTTTTTGTTTTTGACCAAAAACTGGTCAGTAGTAACTGCTTGTGTTTTGTTTTTGTCGCCTCCTTTGTAAGTGTCAGCTGCTGATTTTGTACCGATGGCAGCGGTACGATGTCGTCAGGAACCTGCACAGCAATGTCTGCTACTTGACCGGTAACATTCGGACCTGGTGAATGAAGATCAGAAGCATGTGGTGAAAACTGACCAGCATGAACAGATCCTGCCTGTGAGGTGTTCAAGTTGAATTGTGGTACATTAGTCATTCTCAAGTAATTAGCTTGTGTTTGCTGAACAACTAATGCTTCGAATGAGGTGTTGATTTTTTGCAACTGTTTAGGCACTTCAATGAAGACTCTGTGGAGATGTGCCAATTGTGAAACTGTTTCTTCCTGCAGTGCAATCATCCTTTCCAGCACTGTCATCAGGTCAGAATGGCGACGATTTTCTGCTTCCACAATTTTTCCCTCAGAAGCTACAATTGCATCGTATGTGGTATTTGCTGGACGATTTGGCGGTAAAACAGTTTCAATTGGAACCTCTTCATGGTCACTTGCTTGTATTTGTGTGTCTATGGCGGCATCATCATCATCATCATCATCATCATCATCATCATAATCCTCATCATCATGTTCTACAAATAAATGTACACATTATTAAATGGCATGTTAATCTCTGCTGTGTTAATATGTAATTCTACTGTGTCATAAGTAACAACTAACATGTTTCCATACGTTTTATAACCTCACATTAAAAACTACCTTGACTTAAGAATAATGTTTGGACTCAGTATGAAATATGAGTGAATGAAAACTTGCTGTAAACTCACAACTCCTACATGATAGTTAACATCACTAACACAATACATGTTGCCTTACACTTCATTTTCACTGACACTAAGTAATCCTATTTAAAGAAGATGTGCAAAACAAATAATGAACATGACAACATAACATATAGAAGAGCACATATTATATGGCCACCAACTGATACACTCACCTTCTAGGTGTGTTGAGCTGGCTGACCCAGGTGAAGACACTTGTTCCGTCTCAGGTGACACATGTCCTTCAGGGGCAACTATATATAACAATAACATAAGTTTTACATTTACATGTGTAAATATTGAACAAACAGTTATTGTATGTTCTGTATTTATGAGTACCTAACAGCATCAGTTCCTTAACCCAAAATGTGTGTGTGAAAGTGAACATAAATAGTTGTAATAACAATGTACATGCCTGTGTACTTAGAACTTTTGAGTTCCCTAACATAAAACATACTATGTTTCTGCAGTAATGCGTGAGGATAAATAGATTAAATTTGTACATAAAAATCATATGTTGTGTAGTGATATCAGTATCATAATGTACATAACTATCATGAGATGACCATTCACAATGGTTATCATGAAGGTGGTCATATTGCAAAAAGTGTTGTTTTTGTTAGAGGATATGTGTGGTACATTAATAGAAGATGTGGCACACCTGAATGTGGCTGTCACTCAACAAGACAACACATGCAGTGTGTGATAATGTGTTGTTGATAGTAGTTCAACTATAGATATGAGTGAACTAATGTGTGACGTACGCTTTGATAAGTAATGAGTTGTTGGGGCATTTAGTAGCTAAAGTGTAGCTTTCAAATGAGTGTGATTAACTTCAGTTGTGCTAGTCAGGTTGTAATAACGGTATTCCCTTCCCCAAAAAGCCTAATCAGCCACACCTTTCAATTACTTGAAACAGGTGAAAATGGTGTGAACTAAGTTGACCCTAAAATGAGCCTGTAATTTGTGTGTGTGCTGAACCCCACCCCCTCTGTTGAAGTGTATGCTGTGATGAGATATTAATTGCAGCTGCTTTAACACAATGGTAGATGAGCTAAATAGTCGTGTGCAGTTTTTAAGTTATGAAAACAATGACATAACATATGATACGTGTGCCTCATTATGCTGTCTGTATATGAGTTAAAGCAAAAATGGACCTTTTCATAAACAACTATAGATGTGTTAGTGCAAGTGATGTTTGTAGGCAGTTGCATGCAATATATTTGATGCATGCTTAAAATAGGCAGTAATGTCATGTTTTTCGGAGTAAAATAAATAAAATACACAATAATATTATACATATTTATGTTCTGTACCTGTAGCTAGTAATAATTTCTCATTAACATGTGTTACACATGTGTACTACCCTGTTGTTCCCCATCTTCGCCCACCATCAATTGCTTCCACTGCAGCAATGCATTTTGGGAATTCACATGTAAATGAGCACGCAATGGCACGTGCTATATTAGTTACTGCTTTTAGTAGGACTACAACATATATGTCTTTTTGAGATATATATATATACAGAATCAGACATATACATATATAGATGCAGGTATGCTTATATTGTGAAGACAGTATAAAAAGCAGTGTAAATATGCAAAATAACTGTAAGCAACGACACGCCTAGTACAGTAATATTTCTCACCTGGTGGAAATTGTGAGGGATAAATTCCAATATCACGGTCACCAGGTAAGCCTTCCACGACGACGGGAAGTAATTTTGCCCGAAGCAGCTCCTCCAATGGAGTTAATATCAGACGTTGTGGTGTCGGCCCACCTCCAGTGCCAGTAGCATGCACGCGTTGCTGTTGTATTTTCTTTTTCAATTTGGACCTAATATCATCAAATATCTTGTGACAATTCCGCTTGTCCCTCACATGATTCCCACACGCATTGACACCAATGACTATTGTGTCCCACATTTCTTTTCTGCTTGATGAACTTGTCCGCCCTTGAAAAACATATAAAATATATGAGGTAACTTAATAATAATAGAAGCACCAGTTTCCTACACTGCTAGCTGTTCCAAGAGATAGCAAACATGCTGTTTTATGTATTATATGTGAAGCACATGAGCATTCACTACTAAACCTATACATGTAAGCAAGGTTGCATTCATATTGTATGCAGTTATGACAAATTGACCGCCTGTGTTTAGTTGTCCTTGTAAGGCATGATAAAAAGCTGTGTTTCCAGACTAATTAACATAGAAAGATATTCTGAACCCATATTTGCATATGAACAAAACTCAGATGACCTAGGATCACATGTATTTGAATAATAAATGTAAAGGTACACTTACCTAGTAAATGTCCATATATACTGTCATAGTGCTCCAGAATGCCAGTGACAAGAGCTGTATTTTCCTGGTCATTGAAGCGAGGATTACGTGGCTTCTCCACACGTTTCTTCCGAGCAGGTTTAGGGTCAGAGCTTGGCTGGTGCTGACTGGACTCTCCTTCTTCCAATGGAAGAGCCTCCAAAAGCTGGCCACCAGCAAGCACGCCACCACCAGACACCCCATCAGCAACTGCGCCACCAGCAGCACTCCCAGCACCAGCACTCCCACTCCTAGCACCAGCACTCACACTCCTAGCACCAGCACTCACACTCCTAGCACCAGCACTCCCAGCACCAGCACTCCCACTCCCAGCACCAGCACTCCCACTCCCAGCAACAGCACTCACACTCCCAGCAACAGCACTCACACTCCCAGCAACACCACTCGCAGCACCAGCACTCCCACTCCCAGCAACACCACTCGCACTCCCAGCAACATCACTCCCCTGAACAGTACGTTCACTCCGACGCGTACTCGCATGAGTAGCACTCCCACTCCCACCAGCATCACTCTTCCCACGCTTTGCGGGCATACTTCCAGCACTCACAAAAAACAGACAAGAAATGTACAGCCAATCACACGAAACACTTCCACATATAAAACAAGACAAAGATGTAAACAAAACAACAATGGACAAAGCTCACCCAATACACAACAAGTCTCTCAGTCAATATGCAAATCTTCAATCAGCCAGCTCTGTGCGTCTCTCTCTCTCTCACTCCCAACAACACAGAGAATGATTAGCAGTACACGTTGCCTTTAAATATGGCGCGCTATCCAATACATGCTTGTTTCGCCTGATTCAGCAAGATTTGTGATTGGGCAACCTAACAGCACCCCGCCACGCACGCCGATACACCTGTGTGTGATCGGCTAATCATCGTGAGAGTGGGCGGATTTGTTTTCGGGTTGATTTTGAATGTATTCGGCACTTACTGCATACGGAGAGGAAAAATCGCCAATAACATGACTAATCGGTAAGCTTGCCGATTTCACATAATCGACGCTTACTGCATGAGGCCCTAATGCAGAGGTATAGCCAAGGAGACATATTTGGGGAAAATAAACCTTGGCTTTTATTCAGCCGTAGCTTCAAACAATACATTTTTAAGGCAGCACACATATAAACAAACAGCCAATCCCTTTGTAAGGGCCAACTCACTCTCCCAGTCCCTATCTGAAGGGCTGGGAGGCTAGGCCTCTCTTATCAGCCTCTGACCAAACGTCTAAAGTGGTTCCTGTTATCAGGGGCTCTTTCCCTCAGTCCGGGTCTGGGTTGGTGTCTGTGGGGTGCACCCTCTGGCAGGTTCCAGTGACTGATGTGTCCTGGAATAGAGGGGCGAGTTCCCTGGAATCGCTCTGTCAGCATACACCTCCAATGTGCTAGAGAAATCAGTTCCTGGGAATCTATTCTAGTAGCAAAGTCCTTCTGGGCTCAGGAGACCTACAGTATGCAGTTTGTGCAGCACACACTTAAACCTGCTTGATGAGCCATGGGGAGACTTACTAATTTATTTGTGCTGCCTTTTTAAAACCAGAGAAAGGCCCTGTCATAGCCATGTTATAGATTAGCATTGTTGTACTGCCCCTAGGGAGGATAACGGGGAACAACTGAATGTAAAGAAGGGAAATAGTCTTTCCCATCTAAAATTTACCCACAGAGTTTTCGTTCCCATGTTGTGACAGAGAAAGGGCCTCCAGTGGAAGCTGAGGGATCTTCACCCAGTGTTTTGCAGGATATCCTGATTCACCCTAACTTCCCCAATGCTCAAAGAGAGGATCCATCCTAAGTGGAGTATATAGTAAAATTGTCAAATTTTGGTATGATATTGTGAACCCTGGTAAAGCTAAGATATACACCAAACAGGCAATGTCAACTATGAAGTTGCTCAACCAGAGAACAGACAGCACAAACAGATTTAAATACTAATCTCATTACAACATGGAATGCAACTCCCAAAGGTAAACAATAAGGAAGCAGAACACATCCCTCTGGGAGACCAGTTGAACGATGAACAGAGGGCTTAGGAAGCTGTTCTGTTAAGAATTTCATAGTAGAACTAGACTCATTGGGACAATTCTGTGGGTAAAAGTTAGGTCCCAGCTTTATAAGCTTCTTTAAAGTAAAAGGGCTTCCCTAGAAAAGGAGATAAGGGAATTGTTACACTTAGGAACCACAACCAGTCACATTAAGACTTCTCAATGACTCTTGAGACAGACGGATCAACTTAATTCTGCATTAGCTTTATGAAGGTACAGAAAAAGGGAGATTATTGAGTGATCAACTGAACCATACTAATTGAAATGATAGATAAATAAATGACAAATCCAAATCGATAATTGTAAAGTGGGTGCAAACCGTGAACTGAAAAGTGAATCAGTAAAAGTAAAGAGTACAAAGTGATTGTACCCGAAGAAAATTCACTTAAATGCACACCACTAGTTAAGATATAACCTTTATTTTATTTCTTAAAACATATATTACAGAGTGTGTATATAAACAGTGTTTAAAAGAAATTAAATCAAATAACAAATGCACTAGTCTCTTCTCATATATAACCACTCCTACTGGATAATAATGGTAGGGTGATGGGGACTGTATGGTGCAATCAGCCAGGGTAGAAACCCACCAGATCAGTGAATAGCACAGATGGTATATTGACAGTGTTAACAGTGGAGAGGAATTGGTGGGAGTGATGTTATTTAATTATTAAATCACCACCAGATAATACTTAGTATAGCGTGTATTGCCCAAACTGCCCTAGCATAAGTAGTGTATATATATAATGAATTAATGCAGCCAAAAGAAGCTCTGGGGTCCACAACGAAACAAAGCGCCTTTAGCACCCCTTGCACAACATAAATGCACATGTAGCGCGTTGGCAGGACAAGTGCATCAAGAGGCGCAATGTGAACCTGCAATATTGCTAAGTGGAAAGCAAATACACTTCCCTCACTGTCTAAAATAGACTTTAACAATGGCCAAATAGCATATATAAGCTATAACACTGATCCATGGACTGAGAAACACTGTATTAAAACAGCTCCATAACGGAGACTGATGACAACATTACGTGCCCAACGTACGTTTCCCTCCAGCTACGGAGCTTCGTCAAGAATAATTTTGCTGTGGAGGGTGAGCGGAGCTTATTTATACCCTCCCGTCTCCATAGAGATGCTATAAACAATCCACCATTGCCAAATACGAACATTAGGCCACAAAAGTAACAAGGACCCACATGATAAGTGCTGCAGTTACTTCAAGGGACAGCCTGTAGCCATTGCCAGTATGACTGTGATGGTCAGCATCTGTTGTCACCGTAGCTGACCCGATAGCGCTACTGCGCATGCGTGGGGAGATAGGATCTATACTTAATGCCACAAATCTCCTTCTAGTCACTGCGCATGCGCGCCTAGCGGACAAAGCTTCAAATGCGCAGATGTGGCTGATAGAGTCATAAGCTGCACACACATGAGTTAGTTGTATTGCGCATGTGTGGGGAGACATACTTTGCAATACCTAAAGTTATGTCATAGACGATACAAGCTGTCACCATACAGAGTGGGATCATAACTTAACGTTAGTACACACTTTGACATGTTACAGATCAGCTGTTCGTATTTGTCAAACCTCAATAAAAATACGCAATATGTCAAGAAATGACAGTGAAAACATATTAATAAAATGAAATGAAATAAATACACGCAGAACTTCTATTATATCCTAGAACAATCTTGTCTCGATAAACTGCATGTATACATCGGTTACACACTAAATAAACCCAAAAAGGAGTTTATAACACTAGTAATATAGTCACTAATTGTGATATAGTTAATTATATAGGTAAATTGTTACAATGTAAATCAATACCATGGATGAGTAGCCCACATAGTGGGTAAAGGAAGCTCTTAAGCTGGTCAGAAGCAATTACTGTGATATACAATTAATCAGATAAATCCAAACCAAAATTAAGACAGTAAGGTCTATTAGGAGACTGAGATCCGAATGGTAAACTCAGATAAATGGGGTATAAGTAAAACCTTCATTGAGCCCATTCTGGCTCCTGGTTTTAAGTTTATAGATCCACTCTGCTTCAACACGCAGAAGCATCTGGTCCATATTACCCCCTCTCGCAGTGCATTTTAGTTGGTATATACCCATAAACTTAAAGCTGTTTATATCTCCATTGTGAAATTGTGTAACATGTCTTGCAACTGGGGTTTCGGTAGAGTGCTTGACAGAATTGACATGTTCAAGAATGAGTCTACAAAGTTGTCTAGTAGTCTTACCCACATACCTCTTCCCACAGTTGCAAGTAATGAGATATATCACATTGGTAGTCCTACAGTTAATTAAACTGTCCACATTAAACTGCTGCGTATTATCATGATTCACGAAGGTCTTAGCTATAATGACATGCTTACATGCCTTACAGCCTTGGCAGCGGTACATTCCCTTAATGGGACTAAGCCATGTCTCTACCCTTGCCCTTTGGTGATGACTATGGACAAGTGTGTCCTGCAAATTTTTGGACCGCCTGCTGGTAATTGTTGGTCTCGGGCCGAGGACCTTGGCCAAATCCACGTCAGACAAAAGGAGGTGCCAATGTCGGGCAAATATTATTTTTATTGACCACCATCTTTTATTGAAGGTGCCAATACATCTTATAGCGTTGTCTTTAGTTTTTGGTGCATTAGAGGACAAGAGAAGATCTCTATCACTATGTAATGCCCTATGATAAGCTCTCTTAAGTGTTTTAATATTGTACCCACGCCTTAGGAATTGACCACGTAGCTCCTTGGATTGTTTAATGAACTCCTGTATTGTGGAATTCTGGCAATGAGACTAGTAGGATGCTGGCTTTGTGCCAGCAGTAAACTATTAGTGGCTGTACTTTTCCTACTGTAAATACTTTCGTTTGGATGTTCCTGTCACTATCGACATATACAGCAGCGGCAGCTCTTATTCGAGCAAAAGCCGCTGGCTGTATGTGGCTGGGAAGCGGGTAGCCGCGGCGCGTGGCGGCGCACTGTGACGTCACAGTCACAGGCGCGCCCGGCTTCCCCGTCTTCCCCGGCTTCCCCAGGCTTCCCCGACACCCCTGGAGATGAAATTAAGGTAAGCGGGGGTTCGGGGAAGCAGAGTGGCAGAGCAGATGGGGTACAGGGGTCCGGAAGGGTGTGTAAATTGCGCGCGATGGAGGAGGGGGGGTGAGTGGGGAAACGCGGCGGCGCGCGTGCATTACTGGGGCAGCTGGGGCAGATCCCGGCATGCCGCCGGTATTTAGTGCAATAAGATATGTCGCTACTGTATATTCAAATTGAGGAAAGTGATAGATGTAGTACTCAGTACAGTTGTTAGTCTCAGATTCAACTTGTTAGTGTTGAGATGTTCCACAAATTCAAACAGAAGATTTTGGGAACCCTCCCACAATAAGAGGATATCATCTATGTATCTGATCCACAATGAGATGGGGTCAGTATACATAGACATAACTTTAGGTATGGCAAAGTATGTCTTCCCACACATGCGCAATACAACTAACTCATGTGTGCAGCTTATGACTCTATCATCCCACATCTGCGCATTTGAAGCTTTGTCCGCTAGGCGTGCATGCGCAGTGACAGAAGGAGATTTGTGGCATTGAGTATAGATCATATCTCCCCACGCATGCACAGTAGCGCTATTGGGCACGTAATGTTGTCATCAGTCTCTGTTATGGAGCTGTTTTAATACAGTGTTTCTCAGTCCATGGATCAATGTTATAGCTTATTTATGCTATTTGGCCATTGTTAAAGTGTATTTTAGACAGTGAGGGAAGTGTATTTGCTTTCCACTTAGCAATATTGCAGGTTCACATTGCGCCTCTTGATGCACTTGTGCTGCCTACACGCTACATGTGCATTTATGTTGTGCAAGGGGTGCTAAAGGTACTTCATTTCGTTGTGGACCCCAGAGCTTCTTGTGGCTGCATTAATTCATTATATACAGTTAGGTCCGGAAATAATTAGACACTGATAAAAGTTTTATTATTTTCGGCTGTGTACCAAAATAAATTCAAGTTACAGTTAAATAATAAATATGGGCTTAAAGAGCAGTCTATCAGCTTTAATTTGAGGGTATTCACATCCAAATTGGAGGAAGGGTTTAGGAATTACATCTCTTTAATATGCAGCCCACTCTTTTTCAAGGGACCAAAAGTACTTGGACAATTGACTCAAAAGCTGTTTCATGGACAGGTGTGGGCTATTCCTTCTTTATTTCATCATCAATTAAGCAGGTAAAAGGTCTTGAGTTGATTCCAGGTGTGGCATTCGCATTTGGAAGCTGTTGCTGTGAACCCACAACATGCGGTCAAAGGAGCTCTCAATGCAAGTGAAACAGGTCATCCTTAGGCTGCAAAAAAAAAGAAAATCCATCAGAGAGATAGCAGGAACATTAGGAGTGGCCAAATCAACAGTTTGGTACATTCTGAGAAAAAAAGAACGCACTGGTGAGCTCTGCAACACAAAAAGACCTGGACGTCCACAGAAGATAACAGTGGTGGATGATCGTAGGATCCTTTCCATGGTAAAGAAAAACCCCTCACAATATCCAGCAAAGTGAAGAACACTCTCCAGGAGGTAGGCATATCATTATCAAGTCTAACATAAAGAGAAGACTTCACAAGAGCAAATACGAAGGGTTCACCACAAGGTGCAAACCATTCATAAGCCTCAAGAATAAAAAGTCCAGATTAGACTTTGCCAAATAATATCTTAAAAAGCCAGCCCAGTTCTGGAACATCATTCTTTGGACAGATGAAACTAAGATCAACCTGTACCAGATTGATAGGAAGAAAAAAGTATGGAGAAGGCTTGGAACGGCTCATGATCCGAAGCATACCACACCATCTGTAAAACACGGTGGATGCAGTGTGATGGCATGGGCACGCATGGCTTACAAGGGCACTGGGTCGGTCACTAGTGTTTATTGATGATGTGACAGAAGACAGAAGCAGCCGGATGAATTCTGAAGTGTATAGGGATATATTGTCTGCTCAGATTCAGCCAAATTCAGCGAAGTTGATTAGACGGCGCTTGACTTTACAGATGGACAATGACCCAAGCAACCCAAGAGTTTTTTTAAGGCAAAGAAGTGGAATATTCAGCAAAGGCCGAGTCTATCACCTGATCTCAACCCAATCGAGCATGCATTTCCCTTGCTGAAGACAAAACTTTTGGCAGAAATACCCACGAACAAACAACAACTGAAGACAGCTGCAGTAAAGGCCTTGCAATGCATCACAAAGGAGGAAACCGAGCGTTTGGTGATGTCCATGCATTTCAGACGGCAAAGGATTCTCGACAAAGTATTAAAAATGAACATTTTATTTATGATTGTGTTAATTTGTCCAATTACATTTGAGCCCCAGAAATAAGGGAACTGTGTGTGAAAATGGTTGCAATTCCTAAACGTTTCATACGATATTTTTGTTCAAACCCTTGAATTAAAGCGGAAAGTCTGCACTTCTATTGCATCTTGGTTGTTTCATTTCAAATCCATTGTGGTGGCGTACAGAGCCAAAATTATGAAAATTGTGTCAGTGTCCAATTATTTCCGGACCTAACTGTATATACACTACTTATGCTAGTGCAGTTTGGGCAATACACACTATACTAAGTATTATCTGGTGGTGATTTAATAATTAAATAACATCACTCCCACCAATTCCTCTCCACTGTTAACACTGTCAATATACCATCTGTGCTATTCACTGATCTGGTGGGTTTCTACCCTGGCTGATCGCACCATTTAGTCCCCATCACCCTACCATTATTATCCAGTAGGAGTGGTTATATATGAGAGGAGACTCAAGTGCATTTGTCATTTGCTTTAATTTATTTTAAACACCGTTATATGCACACTCGGTAATATATGTTTTAAGTAATAAAATAAAGGTTATATCTTAACTAGTGGTGTGCATTTAAGTGAATTTTCTTCGGGTTAATATCACTTTGTACTCTTTACTTTTACAGCTTTATGAAGGTGAATGCAACGTAGTGTTTTGATGTTTACTCCATACCAAGGGTTAATGAATAATTGGACTGCTCAGGGATAGCAAGATTTACACCCTGATAGATGTACTAACTGACTTGACAAAACAGGGAACTCATACTGTATTAGAGAAGTGTGGACATATGAGTGTCAGAAAAGCATTAATGGTTATGAAGTTAAGTTCAGATTTTCAGAGCCCCTTACACATTCACAGAACATTGACAGGGTATAATACTCATTTGTAATCACTATCAAAGCTCTACCCTAAAATGGGCTGTTGAAAGCGTAGGTATTACCTTGGAGGGGACATGTTCAAACTGGTCACTGAGTATGCTCTCCTGCAATGGCTTAATACCATGAAAGTTGGAAACCTGGGGTACCTTGTCCTCATCAGCCTCTCCATGTGAGGTTTGCTGCCTTCCTGGAAGGGAGAATCCTAATGCAGACTTTATTTCTCTGGAAAGCATGGATGATTGGACTTCTGCTTCTGGTGTCCTGGGCTACCGGCAAACAGTGAAGGTATGTGATGGGAAAAGGGATCCTTTCACTCTGGTATACAGTCATAAGACTTAGGAGTCAGTCTTTGATTTCCAACAGACCTGAGTCTGTAAGCTGAGAGCTGAGATGGTATATATGGTAATAACACCTTCAAAATAATTAATTTATCTGTATTTCATTGTGGAGAATTTGACTGAAAGGAGTAATATGGGGTTTAAGTTACTAGTGTACACTGGTTTCCAACACATTGTGGGTTATTCAATAAACTGTAATAGTGCCAATTGAAGCACTATACAGTAGCATGGAAACTCCAAATTAGGTCAATTAGAAAGAGCCCTGATCGGCACTATCATAGTTGAGTGAATAACACCCATATAGACAATACCCATATTCTACAGCACTGTATGTTATTATGACAAATAAAAATCTGTGGTTGTGCCAAAGCAATTAAAAAATTTATAAATAAATTTATAATTTATAAATAAATACCCCTATACTGGTCAAGGTCCTTGTGATGGTAGGGTAGCCAGCCTCACATAATAATATGATATGTACTGGCCGCTTCGGTGAGGCTCATTTGGCCTGTATGTAATGTATTGTGTGTAACCTCTTCCAGATGAGAGCTATGTCACTGTGATATCTGGAAGGGGGGAAACTGTATAAATTGGTGAACGGGACTGTTAATAAAAGGCACTTTTATTCTCCATGATAGCATATTCCCTGCACAGTTAGCAAGCCAGTAGGTAATTTGTGTTGTCAGCATTTCTCTGCATGCAGACCCAGTAATTCACTTAGCTGGGCTGCTTACGGAGAAATGCTGGCTCGTGACAGAGGCTGGGAGCGGCATGAGAACCAGGACAATGGTAAGCAGGGAAGGGCTGATAATCAGGTATGGGAACTGGCTCTTGGCGGTGCAGAGCCTTTGTTCTCCTGAGACACTGATGCACCTACCCAGTGGGGGGTTTGGGGCTGGCCAAGGGAACTGTTGCCTGGCCTAAGTTCCATAGGCCTGATTCTCATTGGCCAGTTCGAATTTCTCGCTTGCCAGCAGCTTCCTCCCCACGGGGCGGTCCAGAGTGCCTAAGCCAGCCCCCTCCTTTGATTGGTGCAGCCGGACGAGCCCTCGTCCTCCGATTAGCTGCGCCATCACGATCCATGTTCTGATTGATAGGTGGCCCCTGCTCCATGAAAACTATAGAAGATCGAGGGCTATGTAAGGAGCACGGCCAATCATAGAACCAGAAGAGTTTGGGAGTTGATCGGAGACACGACTGGCATTTTTTTTCTTTGAAAGTTCTACTGGAGGAATAGCACTGAAGCTGGAGAAGAAGCTGTTCAGGGCAAGCCTTCTGAAGCAAGCCCCTGCACCTAGTTTAGGCTAGATTCCTCTCCACAAGGCCCCAGTTGGTGAGTGTACATTGCGATTGTGTATTTTGTGTGTTTGCTGACTTGCCAGAATAAACTTTCGTTTTTTCCACTATTGTGTCCTGTCTGGTGATAGTGATCCCGGTGGTAAAGGTGTTAAAAGTTCTGGTCTCCCATGACAGTCCTGTCTACTGTATTATAGCAGCGGACCACTCCTGCCTTTTACTGATTTTTGTCTGGCTCATGATGTGCCAAGTAATGAACCAAGAAAAATGTTATAAATGTTACACATTGTAGAGTTATAGTCTAAGGGAGGTTTTGTTTGTGTATTTTAGTGTGTGTTCCTTTATTATATTAGAAAAAGCAGAGTTAGCGTCTCTATTTATAAAGAGATTTCACCTATGCGAGCTCAGTCAGACCAAGATTAAAGCAGGAACTATTTTTCATGATGTGGTCTTGAATGTGCGTGTTCTTGGTCATATGCCATAAGATATCTATCAGTGTGAGGTGCCACCTTACAACTAATTCACTTAAATAGGCCATTAGCTGATTTTTGGATAGTGGAAGATGTCCTATGCAATAGCACCGTTTAATAAATTTGGGCCATCCATAATGAAAAGGTTTGTCAACAAAGAAAACTTACATTGCATAAAGATTTTATGCAAACTGAAGCCTGTCAAGTCTGTCATATTGAGTTCATTTCACTCACTGGAAAGCAGTCTCGCTCATTATCAGTGTTCTCACAGGCCCCTTATTCAATATGCTGAGAAGAGATCAGCTACTGTACATTCAAATGCACTAGATTAAAATATTCTCCAGTATGGATAAGTCATTGTCAGTATATGAAGTAAGGGCATTCATGACATATTACTGGTTGAAGTTTGATGGAACATTTTGAACTTCCAAATCTCACTCCTATGAGTTCTTGAAACTCAATATTTATGATATGCTAAGCAAGAGTTTAACTTTAATTTATTTTAGCAATTTCAGAAACAATGGTATTTTTCTTAATTAAGATTCAAATATTAATAAAAAGAGAGCCATTACCATTTAAAAAAAAAAGTGCAATAGTAATAGTGAACAATTTATCAAAGCACCAAAACTGGGGCAGAAAAACTGCAGCACATTTATCAATAAAAATTATTCCTATTGAAATCAATGGAATTGTTTTCTTTCTTTTATAAATCTGTTGCAGTATTTTTGCTCAATTTTGTAACTGGGAGACTGATAAATAATCCCCATGTGCTTTTTTTCTGCTTCCCAAATATCTCTGTATTTAGCCCAATAGCACACTGAAGCTTGATATGAAGAACTTTATATCTACTGTAAACTGTGTTGACTTTTCAGGACGTATTAGTTTAGCACATTACCAAGATTAGGAAAATTTAAAACTGGTATTTCACGAACGGCAAAAAAAAACAAATAAGCGTCCCACACTTTGCGCAGAAATTACTTCTTGGGGATCTGAAATTCAGTGTTAATCTGTATACTGTATATCATTTCACATCTCTCTACATCTTAATTAAGGTTGTTTTACAGGCAAGCATCTTCATTTGCAAACATGCACTCAGCATTTATTTGACACTTTGTTTAATTATGTATAATGTTTACAATCAAAGTAAGTTTGCAGGAAAGATAATCTTGTCGGGAGAAATATGACAAACCATCTGGTGCTCAGAACACCTTTAAAACTGTATACATCTGTTTCCCTTGTGATGCTAATATAAAGGCTTTGTGACTTTCCCTGTTAACCCTTTCAGGGGTTCATGTTCATTGCAGACAGGTGTCTATACCAAGGCTTTGCAAGAGCAATGGCTTCAATGAGCCCTACAGTACAATCCACTATTTGGCACAGTCAGCAACACTTAGAAACGGCAGCCTTAAAGTTTTTATGGGAGGGCAGTTGGGGTGTGACCTTGTCTAAAGGGCAAAAGTACAAAAATACCAACACATCTCCTCTATCCTCTACATATAAACTGAGGGTGACTTACCCTTGAAAATCCACCATTAGCAAAATGTACGGAAGTCCGCTTACGTCACACCGTCAGCACCGTCGGTCTGAACAACACTACTGTCAGACAGTTATTTCTTCTCTCCATGTACCATTGCTGTGAATGCCGGTTTGCAGCAAAGGAGCCCAGTCACAGCTTAAAAAACTCCCTGTTGTCACAGGACACCAGGAGCAGAGAGGACCTCGATGGCTGGAACATCCGGGAATGCAAGGATCGTCGGGTTCACAGGCACGGTTTGGTGAAAGGCAGCAGACAAGGATTGTTGGGGTCACAGGCTGAGGTCAGCAGGCAAGGATCATCGGGGTCACACGCAGGGTTCGGTGGCAAGTGGCAAGCAGGATCGTCAATGTCCAGTCAGGGGTCGGCAGCAGGAAGTCAGGAACAGGGTAGGAGAGCAGGAACTGGGACCAAGGAGCAGGAAACAGATGGGGGCAAACTAGTTCAATAGCAAGGGCCTTTACTAATGTTACCATACTGCACCGACACACTTTATTCGAGCAAATACCCGGTATGTACCTGGCAGATACCTGGAATGCGCCACTCCTGACCTCTGACAAGCCCCGTTGCATTTGCCTTCCCAGCCTGGGTTTATGCCTGGCTGATGGGCGGCTGATCTGTTAAATGATAATGATTAGGATTTAATAGGCTGCAATGCTTCGCGTGTCTACCAGATGGCATAAATTCATGAATTGTAATGCAGTTTATATATATATACTGTGCAGTATTGCAGCCAGAGGGAATAAAATGCTTCAATCCCTGCTTGGAAAATAACTCAATGCACTCGGGCAGAAAACAGTCACAAACCTCAATACACCCGGGTATACCCGAATTCGTGGGACTAGCCAAGCTCGAATAAAGTGTGTCGCCAGTGTAACTCAACAGGAACAAAATGGAAAGCGATCAGGGGCAGACGCAGAAGGAGTCTGGACACAAACAAAGCAAAGGCAAAGAAGAACAGGAAACAGCAAACTATAAAAGTAGGGAGATACAGAAGATACGAGCACCCAAGAGGAGACAGGCAGACAGAAAACAGCAGCACACCCAGTAGACCGACAAAGGAACTGGGAGAGAAGGACACTTAGGAAATTATGTCAGGCCTATTCCTGACACCCGTCTGGTGCCAGGATCCCAGTACCACCTCAAAACAGTTAGGCAATATATCAGGTTTACCTTCTCCCTCCCTTCCTGTCCAATCACAGTTTTTCCTCAGACAAGGGATAGTCAATTGGCATCTACAGATCCCCGCTGACTCACCGGCAGTAGACAACACGAACCACTTGTTGCTGCAGCCTCCTGCATTAGTATTTAAAGTGGCAGTAACATAATACAAAGATATTATACAGATATGCATTTTGAGCACTAACTAGCTCTTACCACAGCCAGGGACAGCGACAAAGAGGTCCATATACAGAATATCATCTCTCCTTGGCCCACAACCCGAGTTCCACCATTCAGTAGCGAGTGCATGTAATGGGGGCTTTTTCCCACAGCCTACTCTCCCTCTCAGGAGTGACCGTATAGCTCGTTTTACCCTTTCTCTGTTTTAAATTATCACCCCTAGTGTACCCACATACTTACCTCTGAGCTGAGCAGGTGTCCCCCTTTGTTTATAATATTAAAGTATAACCTAATTACAAAGAATAATACAACATTTATAAACAATATAGCTATAATAACACCTAGTGTAATAAAACACCTATGGAAAAAAAATAGAATAAAATAGATACACATGCTGTAATAAAATTATTTATAAAATAGAAAAATAGGAAATAACTGTAAAAATATTTATTATGAATATAGATAGAAATCAGACAGAGAATAATAAATATTTAAATAATTTGTATAAAATATACTATAAGAATTATTTAATAGATATATAATCATCATCATTTAATTAAAAAGTAAGAACATTATAAAATATTAAAAGGAAGAATCCAATGAATATCTAATTATATAATTAATGCATTCAGATCAATATCTACATTCAGGCCCCCCTGGAGTGATGGTCCCCAATTTGTAGATCCAGAATCTCTCTTTGTGTGAACATTTTATCACGGTCGCCTCCTCTCAAATCTTTTTCCACCATCTCAATTCCCATATATTTGAGTCCTGCTGGGTTTCCACTGTGATGGTTAAAAAAAATATGTCTTGGAACACTGGGGCTTATGCAGAGAGGTACTTTACAGAAAGGCACAACGGCAATAAATTCGCCACAGAATTGCCTTTTAATTTCGTCCTATGCAGGGTACTCCGTTAGCCCTGTGTAAAGTAAATTGTAAATTTGGCGTGTTTCACTTGGCGTAAAACTCACCATGCAGAGCTGCGCGGTCGTTGGCCAGCATAAAGCCAAGTTTTGCTGGCGGCCACAATTGTACACAAACGCGCCATGCAATAGCCCCGATTGGCGCATACATGCGCATCGGAGCTACTGGAATACTCCGTGTTTTGTAAATGGCTAATTCAAGCTTCTCGCCACCTGTCTGGCTAATATTTATTGAAATAAAATAATTCCGGCGGATTTGACTTTTCTCGCCAAGTTGTCGCCACGCACAATTTTGCAGCGGACATTTTTGCCAAAAACCTGGCGAGATTGTCCGTATCGCACGTCTCTGCATAAGCCCCATTGTCTTATAATTTATGTGATGTTTAATTTTATATGTATCCCCTTTTTGTTTGACACAAATCCAGACTTTTTTTTATGACTGTATGAACAGTGTAAAAAATATATATATATATTTGTAGCCATATTTGATTTTGTTCTTTCCCTTTTAGATGGCTGGAGGATAATTACTTTTAAAATGATTTGCCTGCTTAAAAATGACTGATGGTTTCTTGTGCAGGACATACCGGCACCTTTAACTCTTGAAGCAGGGGGTCCCAGGGGCTTAAATGAATGTGGTTCAGTCCCGGACACAACCTTATTCAATACTATTTAATTAAAATATAAACATTTTGATCGCCTGTTAGAGATGCGCAGGGAGAGGGACAGATTATGTCTGCTCTTACTGAGCAGCTCTTCCAGACTGGTACAGCCCGGTAGGTGTAACGCAGCGGGAGTGCCATTGAGAAGCAGGAACCCCTGCTGTGTTTAATCCTTATGGGCAACTAGTCCGGCCAGAGTGAATTCATGAGCAGGCAATGGTCAGGCAGTTTTCAACTCTGGTTTCCTGGCATAATACTGGACAATATGTCTGGCTACATTTATACTTGCAGAACAGAACAAGTGGTCTAAAAAAAGGGTGGGAAAATATATGGTACATTGTGTTGGGAAAATGTCAGAAAATTTTAAGAATTGTCTGATTCTAGGCAGTTGTGCCACTTTTTAACATGTGTACATGTCATCTTGATTCTTTATTTAACTTTATTCTGTGTTTAATGGGCTTGCAATAAAAAAAATAGTTGCTTACTAATGCAATGTAACACTCCTTGGCCGGCTCTTAAGGAGTTTACATCAGATAGACTATTTACATGAAAAAGAATGCACACAATGCGCACCAGGGATTAGAATATGTACATATATATATATACCAGTATATATATTTATTAAAACCCCCAAAAAATGAAAAAGGAGCATCAACTGAGGGGATCCAACCCCACCTCAGTGTACATACACACTTAATCAAATGAATAATGCAGGATAACCACATAAAAATTATAAATAGATCTATCTAAAAGACTAGATCTAAACACTAATAACAAATGAATAAAAAGACATAAATGCTCAAAATCATGGGTGATAGTAACCAGATGATGCTAGTAGCAAGGCTGAACAAATGTCTGGGTCTGAAAGGGGGAGGAGGAGACTTACACTTAAGTGCCGAACGGGTCCCGCTGGTGAGCGTAAGGGGGTCCGGACCACGCCACCGCAGAGATGTTACCACCGCACGGACTTCCTGCAAGCGCCGCCTCAGCCTAACAGCATATGCGCAGAGTGACCTGTCGCAACCTCTACGCGTTTCACACTACGCGCTTCGTCCTGATTATATTTAGCTCATCTGATGCACCCAATGCCACTCTAGGCATTTGTGGGCGCAATCATATTACATCCCCATTCATATTACTAGTGAGCAGAACATTCTGTTTGTGTTTTCGTAATATACAGATCTACTGCAAGAATTCCTCAATAGAAAAAAGAACCGTCACTACAGAGGTCTTCAAAAAAGTGAATTTAATTCTCAATGAACAATATTTTAGTCACAAACTCAGACCTTTGTCAAGGTAACTTGACAAATATCTGAGTTTGAGACCGAACCGACAATTCATTGAGACCTCTTGAATGTCGGTTCTCTTCTATTGAGGAATTCTTTGCAGTGGATATTGCCTCCCCCCACGGGCAGAATTCCACGCACAGGACATTGTTTAGAAGTCATGTGAATGCACCTACTTCAACAATAAATATATTCAGATTTAGGAAGACTTACTGTCCTTGGCGTCGTGGACAAAACATGCAAAACTCTGCGGTGCCGGGGACAATGTCTGCCACGGTGGAGCTACATGGTCCATGCTTCTGAATGGGACCCCCTGCAGCGTTAATCCTTCGGTACATAAACCGTGTGTGTCATTAAGTCTTGCTACATCAGTACAGAAGTAGCAGTCTTTATTGTTTCCTTTTGGTGGGATATGCTGTGTTTTTGTGCACCAATACCATCATTGAAGCTTATAGAAACTGTATAATATTCTGCGGTAAAACAGGATATGCTGTATTGTGTTATCTAGGGGAGCACTGATGTCTGCTACATCTGTATCTAGTTGCCTTCCTTGAATAAAAACCTTGTTTCACCACCTGTTGCATACACAGGAATTTCTTTTTCATTGCACCTTCTGATCCTCTGACTTGCTCTTCCAAATGTATAGCTCTAACTTTACTCTGAATTAACATATAATAGATAAATATAGCCCAAAAAACTAGGAGGTAACACTTTTTTTGCTATCCGTCACAGTGAAGAATTTGTTTATCTGTTTTTGACACTATGAATCTAAGGATTTAAGAGGTGCTGAGCTGATGCTCTTCTGACCTCAATGATCTACATTTTACAGACCAGTTGCAGTGACTTGTTAAGTGTCAACAAAAGGTGGCATGAATCTACTACTGCTTGAAGAACAGAACAGAAAAATTAAATTGCTTCTTTTCCAATATTGTTTTTTTTCTATGTTTTTTAATTTTATTTCTATTGGGATTTTTTTTCTTTGAAGTACAAATGCTAATATTATACCATACAGTACTTAGAAAAATAAGAATAATCAAATTCACTTATATTATGATCTATAAATAGTCAGAATTAGAGGACTAGAGGACTAACTACTTCATGGGCGTTTTGCCAGTATGATTGAGTAATCCAATAATCGTTGACTGTGTAATCCATAAAAGGGAAACACATGAAGCTCAGCTGAAGTCTAAAGTTTTGGAAACGTGTGTAAGGACGTCGAACAGAGCCAAACGCAATACAACCAAGTGCCAGCCAGAACCTTGTGGGAAACTATTCGTCACTGAGAGACAAATTGTTTACATCAGTTTTTTTCCTGACCAAAAATCAATTTCTTCCTGGGCCAATTTAATTGCTCATATCTACTGCACAGCCGTTTTCCTATTAAAGTACAAAATAGGTTGTAACTTGAAAACCACACCAAATGAACCAATTGCAACACCTGTTACAGCTTATTGGTTCCATTACATGTGCCAAACATTTTGTTCCTAAACACCTTTCTCCCTCATCATATCACTCTATCAGCTTGTGCACATTATGATGTGTCTGGCTTAATATGTATATATAAGATATTGTGCACTGCTGATGGTGATATTTGCTTTCCATCAACATAAACATGCTTTAGAGGCATTTGAATGATAAATTATGATAGAACAGAGACTCAGAAAAAGTACATCATGCTTTGTCCCCCTGTGTTTTGTTTAAAGGTGACAAACAAAAGATTTGTTTGACCAAAGGTTTATAAAAAACATTTTGTACTAAAAATGTTTCTTTTCTGAGCTAAGGTTTTGCATCAAAAAGCTCTTTGTTTTGTTTTTTTAATTCCTCATTCAAACAGCAGAACATTGGGGTTGTGATGAAAGAACTCTTTGTTATTAATGTTTGAAGTTGCTTTGCATTCTTACTGTATGCCTTACTTTGTTTTTCTTTTTATAAACAAACTATATTACAGCAGGGAATCTACAATACAAGCAACACCCAAGAAAATATGAAGCAAAGCAACAAGTAAGCTACTGTACATCTTAAGCAGAAAATAACATATGCGGAACAGTGGCTGTTTTATTTTGCTATTTTATTGATATGTAATAATTACCACCTCCTGTGGCTTCTTCTTGCATAGTCGCCTCATTAAATTGCTATAAGAGCATCTTGTTTCTAGCAAAAACAAAAAAAAAAAAAAATCTACTTATTAGTCTATAGATTATGTTTATGGGATACTAGAATTAATTCAAAAATCTGTTGGCAAGAACAATACTTGCATTTTTTTGTAATGCCAACCTTCCAATTATCATCATTTTTTCTTCTTTCACTTATATGAAATATAGGTTTATTGGTGATGTATTCATGAATGATAGGTACAGTTTAAAAGAACAAAAAAAAACCCACCCTTAATGCTACAGGCCTTGCTTTCTATCACCCTGCCCCCCTCCTGACATTTGCTTCCAAACCTTTTGAGCATCTGGCAGTCTCTTGCATGCTTGGCTGCAAGTTCTCCCTTGTTGTCTCTCACGAATCCAGATTCCATTCTACTTATTCAACTGAAATAGTCTTCCCCAAAGTAGCCAATTCTCTCTATTCAGCTTCAAATGTATCAGGCATTATTACTACCATTGTCGCACAATATCGCATTATTGCCGACACAAGTTTTATCGCACAATTTATCACGGCTCCATTCAAACCAATTATTTAAGCGTTATATTCATCTCTTCCCTATGTTTGCCTTTTCATATTTATGCGTTTGTTAAATCTTCTCTTTACTTTCAGAAAAGATATCCTTCACATTCTACTAATTGTAGAGCCCTTAGATCTATAGTTCATTTAGCACTTGAGTGATCTTCTTCCATTGGACAAACACAGAGCATTTGTTGAACATTAGTAGAGAGAACTATGTAAACTAATTACCAATGCCTGTAAATGGTTTCCCTTTATGTCGTTTTCTAAGCCCCTATACTGGGATATCGTATCAAAAGTGGGGGGGCGGGGGGTAAAGCAATCATTTATTTTTAATGAATGCTTAATTTGCATCTTTGCTGAGGGAAAAGTCTACATTAGAGAAAATAGAGAGTTAAAAAAAGGAACATAATTGTGTGGGTATTGTGGCAGGACGGCCTCGCGGCGGGGTCAGTAAGACGCTAGACATGATGGGAAACGTTAAACTATAGTGTTTTATTAGCCACAACCAAAATAAAGTACGGGTGCACTGTCCCTTTAAGAAACTACTTTCTAGAAATTAACAGGAATTAACAGGAACATGTTCCAGGGAGCAGGCTGTGTCCAGCTCGCAGCAATCTTTATCTTTATCCTGGGTTGGGGTCCCAGCTGGTCCCCGCAGCATAGCTCCTCGCAGGACTGGGGGACCAGCGCAACAGCTAGGGCTTCCTAGCTGGGAGAAGTCTCTCCACCCTCCTGTGGAAAAACAAGCTCACCTTGTGTGAGCAACTTTCTGCTTTTTAAAGCACTTGTTTCACTGATGAGTTCAGCCCCTGTTTAATCAGTCTTCAGCTGTGCTTTCTCTCTGAGGAGATTAACACTCTGTGAACTGGCTGCAGCGTCTCTCCATTCACTGTTCCAGACTACCGAGTCAGTGACTCTGTCACAGTATGGATACATTGTTCTAGAGAAGTGAAAAAAGTTATATGGGGTGGTAGAGACATGCTGGTCACCAAAGACTTGTTTAAAGTTAAAGTTCAAGCAATATCCTACGTGTGTTTTTTAAAATAAATCAGTTCTTACTACGAGAAAATACTTTTAAACAAAAAAAACACTTTGAAAGACATTTTAATGTATTCTAATGTATTATTCTATTATTCTAAGAATTATTGTTCCTATAGCAACCATTTACAAAGTCACATCCCTTTTCCTTCTGAAACAGCATCACCTTTTTGAGCCATGCCTCTCTAGCACTAAACCAATTGAATCTAGTGTCTGCCAGGTCACATGATCTTCCTCATCGAACTTTGTCTTTCAGTGCAGCAGAATAGGACCCAAGATGCATTTAGTGAACCCCCAGCCGAATTTTCAGCAATCGATTCCAAGAGAACGGATTGATCAGAAATGTAGCTAATCACTTGTCAGTTTGTACTGTAGATTGTATTGATGCACACATTGAATGACAAAAATTATAATTTAAAAAAGACAGCTTGAACTGCAGCTTTAAAAGTGAAGTTGTGCATATTAGGGTTTAGATTGATATCAGTTATGCACATACTGATTCATATCTTTAATACACTTAATGCCAGTGTCATCCATTAATCTATAATACATGTAGCCAGGTCCCCCTCTTACCTCCGTGCTGCGTGAGGGGAACGGCTCCATGGAGAAGATTGCGACTGTGCGCGGGTGCTGCTGTGTGGGTGATCGGGTCGCCGGAGCTCTGCGGTGGTACCTAATAGGGGGTGCCGCCATATTTTAGTCCCTTGCGTATGTGCATTGAAGCTCACGCATGCGCAGTGCTAGATAGTGCGGCGGCCATCAGGAATAGACTTAGTGAGGGGACTACAAGTCCCAGCAGCCTATGGGGCTGCTAGACGTGTAGCAGGAGGACCAATAGGGCTCCTGGAAGCGCGGAGGAGGGAGTTGGTTACATTAGAGACACCACATTAGTCGGCACCAGGACAGAGAGGGTGAAGGTAATGTCCAGGGAGCAGTGCTCCACTGGACTAGGCCAGATTTGCCACAGGTTCAAGATAGATCACCCGACACCCTGTAGATTGTGTATGTTGCAGGGAAAGGCATTAGATAGGGAACCTTCCCCAGTAATGTGCCAGTGAGAGACATCAGCAGCAGGACATTGCATCTGAAGGTGAAGTGCGGCCTGAAGTCTGTGAGCAAAGTAAGGCCACATTATCAGAGACTATTTTAAAGCTGTACAATCCAGCTGGTGGCCCCTCCAGAGGCATCCGCCTACGGATCAACACAGTAGAGGAACCAATAGATTGCGGTGTGGAACCACGTAGCGGATCCACAGAGTTCTTTACTTGTTGACCTGGTCTGAACGGAGACCAGGGAGGTATTATTCATATGCACCAAGGGCCCAACACACTGTGGGTAACGCTATCCCACACATGCTTTTTGGGGAGGGATTAGCTGTGGACACTAAGGGGTTAAGTGCCCAGGGACTCCAGTATTTTGGGTGTTCCACCCGGGAGGTGTTATTGTATGGGTGCGGCCTTGCATGGCCGTGTTATTCTTTTCATGCATTATATGTGTTCAGTAAGTACTGTTATATTATACCTGTGTTTAATTGCTGTGTATATTGGTTCCAGTGAGGGGCTCCTCCCACTCGCTGAAATCCCTCGCCGTTGGAGGTGCTGCACCAAGGCGAACAAGTGATACCCCAGGCTCCCAGTGGCAGAGGCTCAGACCTTCTGGTAGCCAAACAGGTGACAGCAGCACTGGTAGTTCCCTTAGTTATGAGGAAAGGGGGCTACATACAATATAGCTTTTGGTCTTTTTAAAGATTTAATCCAGTAGACATTGAAAAAAATACACAATTACAGTAGATAAAGTTGGGCAAATAACCAACATGATTTTTTAATTCTGCAGTTTCCAGGAAATGTATATAGAATAGGAATTACTATTCAAGAGCGGTTACTACAAATATGAAAACCCTTTTCGCAGCTGAATTATATTTTTTATTACAATATACGAAGGAAGCGCTATCAATGTGGTGGTCTATAATAAACATAATAACTTAATACAAAATTTATTCTGCATGAAAGAGGAAATATTCCCAGTTCAAGGTGAAATAGTGTCCAGGAAAGCATCAGCGCACCTCAAAAAAAAAAAGAGAGAAAGAAAAAACAATAGTGAAGCAAGATCACAACTAGGCTCTTGATGAAGCAAAGGTGAGATATGAACTTACATGAAAGTGCCTGAGCCCAGGCACTTAAAGGTATCTTTTCATCCTTTCCTCCACACAGGATGACTTTTCAAGGAATAAACATTCCAGCTTGGAAATGTAAAAAAGGCTTCTTTATACATAAAAAAAACAGGTACAGCACCTAAGACAGATTCCATACATAAAAATGGAGCAAGCTGATTAGTCTTCTCACTCCCCACCCCCCCCCCCCCAGTTGCAGAGACCGTCCTCGCCAGTCCAGCCGGCGTCTGACGTCACTTCTGGTTTCTTGGGTGTTGCACTCTTTCTAGTCAACGTCACCCTAAGGTCAGACAGCTGGCTGGAACGGTGAGGATGGGCATTTATCTGCTTGAAAACAATGCCATCGTGAGGCTGCATCCATTTCCGATTTGTGCAATATCATCAGAGAGGGCATTAAAATACTGAGGGGTCTAGCGTTTCCTAGAATTGATATTACTCTCTCTACTTCCTCAATTGCACCAAATACACCACTTCCAACACTAAAGGACAGCCTACTGCCTAATAACGTACATCATGACCCAGGCACCAGGAGAGGCTAAATCCAAACTTCAAGAGCAGACATATTACCACTGAAAAAATATTATTTTTGTTTGACATTATCATTGCCTACTATTTGTTAATACTTCACACTTACACATTATTAGTTACCTGTTCCAAGCTGATTAAAAGGTAATTTTTCTGTACAGTACATACAGGGAATATGTAATTGAAAGGGAATTTTATACATACAGTAAAATATAACATCATATACATTTATACCCTAAACTGAATTTATACAATAAACGGAATACATCTATGTTG
Source organism: Ascaphus truei (assembly GCF_040206685.1). Lineage (NCBI taxonomy): Eukaryota > Metazoa > Chordata > Amphibia > Anura > Ascaphidae > Ascaphus > Ascaphus truei. Next base: position 237,071,448 of record NC_134484.1, on the reverse strand, counting down.
AGAAAGAGAAAAATAGTGCTTGCTGGGGTAGCTCATCAGGCAGTGTTGCTTTCCTGGAGCAGGTGACTTTTTTGCCAATTAATTCCATCCTATCTTGCTTTTAGGTTAACGAGTACTAACCAAATGCTTCATTAGGTAAAATTGCCTAATTTGCTACCCCACACAGCATTGCACAGCCGGAATCAAATTGCTTCACAAAAAGACATTATCACATGGTTTGGACATGCGAGAAGGACTTAAAGAATATGGCAAGATGGAATTCATACAGCCGATTTCACATGGAAAAGCACTTATCAACGTTTAATGAATAGGCCCCTCTGTCTCATTGTGTGACACAAGGTTCCCCAGTATGAAACTGTGTTCAGCTCCTTCTCGCTCTCATGGACTGGCTGATACTATATAGACGGTGACTGTGAGGAGGATTTTCTTGTTATCACTCAGCAGATCTTTTTGCTAAGGTTGGCATCTACACTGTGGGGGCTATGCACTAAGCTCCGTAAATTGGCTTTAAGAGCGGAAAGTGCTTTGCGAACGTGATATTCCGCTCAGCGCGATTCACAGAGCAGCGCTAACAGGCACTTTCCGTTCCTAAACTGCCTTTTTTCCTGAAATTTTTCTAAGTCCCACCAAACCCGTACGATCAGCTAAATAAGCTGATTTCTGCCCTTCTGCGGGATTCACTAAGCTACGCCAAGAGACCGTTCTTTAAAAACCCGCCAAACAAAACACGCCAGCCCAAGGCAGGCGGAAAAGAATCAGGACTTAGAAAAATTTCTTTGTTTACATTTTTGCAGGCGCAACACCCATACAACGAGGGAGGCCGGGGGTCCCGCGGGTGTCCCCGGCTGAGCCCGCAGGATTCCCCGAGGGAGGCCGGGGGTCCCGCGGGTGTCCCCGGCTGAGCCCGCAGGGGTCCTGGGGTCCCCGGCTCACCAACCGGGGGTACCCGCGGGCCTGTGGTACCAATGTTGTGCCTCCAAAAAAAATAAACAATATTTCTAACTAAATACACCCCCCTAACACATACAATACAGTAATGGGCAAAATTACTATTATCCACATATGGATAATAATGCATTTGCCCATTTTAAATACATACAAATTACAATAAATACAGTAAATACATATTACACTTACCTTTTCCAGGCACCCACGATGAAGGCCGTCTTCATCCTCATCTTCATCCTGCCCATGTCCCTCCGGTGCTGCAAAACATACACAACAATCAAAATAGCCAATGTAATGTCCCCTAACCCTTTAATCACCTTAGCGGTCATTAACCGCTACAGTCATTAAAGGGTTAACCCACCCTCACCCACCACTCGGGAGGCCTAAATACCCTCCCCCACTACCCATCCTGTGATGCCTTACCACCCTCACCCACTAACCCAGATGGGAGTCCTACCCACATACCCTTGGGGACAATACCACCTTCCCCCACCCCCAGTACCCACAAGAACAACAATACACAGCCCCACAATAAACATCATTATATTTATTAAATACATAACCCACCCCCTGTGCCCCCCATAAATACATGATTTATTATTTTTCATACAGGGGAGTCCCTGGTGGCCCTGACGGGTGTCCGTAGACATCACAGTAGCTCAGCACCATGTTTCAAACAGGGTCTGGAGGCCTATGGGTGGTCCCCGCCAGGCACCTTGGTCCACCAGGTGGTCTCCGCAGGTCACCGTGGGCCACAATGGGGTCTCCACGGGTAGGCCCACGGCTGTCTGGGGGGCCCCGGGTCAGACCCACAGGTGTCTGAGGGGCCTCGGGTGGTTCCCACAGGGGTCTGGGGGCCCACGGGTGGTCCCTACAGGTCTGCGGTGTCCCCAACAGATGTGGGGCCACCGGTTCTTCCCCGCAGGTATCCCCTTTGGACACCTCCAGCCTGGTACCCATGGAAAGCCCGAGGAGACCTCAGGTGGTCTCCAGAGGTCCTCCGCAGACCAAAAGGAACCAACCCTGTATGTAAAAAAAATAAACCTGACCTATTCATTAAATACATCAACCCCCCCCTCCAACAAATACAGTACAATAATGTGCAAAATAACTATTATCCAGATATGGATAATAGATTATTTGCCCATTATTAAATACATAAATCAGCAGAACTAAATGGAGTTCTACTTACCCCCTGGCAATGGTGGGCATCAAACAGCCACCGTTGGCAAAAAAAACACATACCAAATATTTTCAAATGCCAGTTAACCCCTTAATCACCCGAGTGGATAATAACCGCAACAGTAATTAAGGGGTTAACCCACCCTGTCCCCATTAATTTGTACACACATACATATATACATAACACCAATATACAAATAAATGGTTAAAGATTACATAAACATGTATAAAAAAAACATGAAATCAGAATCTCAACATCAGCACATTGCAATTAAATTAAACCAGCTGCACATTTCATCACCAGCACTTTTAAAAATAAATGATAGCTCCTCTCCCAACACACCAGCACCTAGTCAAATATATATCAAATCTCAAACAATTGCATTTGAGTGTGTACATGATGCAATTAATCAGTGCATCATGTAACACTATGCAAAATCAATTTCTAAATAAAATATACTATGAACAATGTCCCCTAACCACCAATGCCATCCACAAAATCAAATAGAAACTAAGCAACATAAATACATTTACCATCAATCAATTTCCTAAACCAATTACAATACAATACAAATCAATTATACAATTCACAATTCAATTCCTAAAGCCAAACCATTGGCAAAAAAATTCTAAGTCAAAGTAACCACTATCATTCAAATCTAACTACCAGAAATAAACCATTAAAAATGGCATGTTACTAAATAAAAATTACATTACACACACCAATTTATAAATAAAGCTGCTAAATACATTTGTAATACATGAAAAGAACATAAATATGAGCAAAACAATCAGTTATTATCCCTGTATGTATATCCATATAGATAGATATACATAACATACAGGGGCAATTATAGAGCATAAAAAACAATGCATTTACATCCAAAAATCCCATACAATACACCCATTCAGTGTCCCTGAATGTATGTATATCCATAGGGACATAGATCAATTCAGGGGCATTAAATGGAAATTAACAAATAAAACACACGAATAAAAAATAAAAAAAACCTGTAAAAGTTAAAATAATAAACTTTTCTTTTGTTTACTTACCATTAGATACCCACTAACCGAAATCCAGGGGACCCGGAAGCACTGGAACCAATCCAAAGGAAACCATAAAATAATAAACCCTTACAATCCACAACGGTGTCTTCTTTCTTCTATTTGTAATCCTTTCCGTCAGTCTTGGGGTCTTCTTTTCTTCTTTGGGGTCTTCTCCATCTTCTTCCATCTTCTTACGCCCTTCTTCTCTTCTTAGGAGGGAGGTCTTCCCTCCTCGGCGTCTGACTTCAAAATGAGACGACATAGGCTTTTATAGGCCTATGACGTCACATTTTGGTCACATTTTGGTCAAATGGTGGTCAAATGCTTCCCACGGCCCTGATTGGGCCGTGAAAACCATGTGAATTTTTTTCTGAATTGGCGGAGCATCTGTTTCTTTTTAACCATCTTTATCTTATAGATTAGTTTAGGTGTAATTTAGAGTGCTACTAAGGGGATTGACTTTGTTCTTTTCATCTGTGTGTCTTATATAGTTTTCACTATCCCCTAGCACCATCAGGTCCTATTTAATTTATATACTGACTTTAATTGGGGTATATATTTTATTTTACCCTAATGGTTAGTTTTATTAAAGGGCTTGAGTTAACCTTATATATTATGTGTTGAGCAACTTCTCCTTTTGTGTGTTCTATATATATATATATATATATATATATATATATATATATATATATATATATATTTATATATATATATATATATATATATATATATATATATATATATATATATATATATATAAAAAACCCACTGTACAAATGAATGGGGGCAGGGTGGGTGACCGGATGCCCATCATTGCAGGGGGTATGAAGAACAAAATTTATTTATGCTGATTTATGTGTTTAATAAAGGTTAAATAATCTATTATCCATATGTGGATAATAGTTATTTTGCCCATTACTGTATTGTGTGTGTTAGGGGGCGGGGGGGATGTGTGTTGTATATTGCTATGTTTATTGGGGGCAATTGTCCCCAATAAACATTCTATTGTGCCTTAACCCCTTCATTGCCTTAGCGGTTAGCACTAAGGTAATGAAGCTGCTTTAATGTATTTTTATTAATAGTGTGCGGGAGCAGGGGCTCCCCTGAGGTGAACCACATTGATTTCTGCCTCATATATCCCCTGCTTCCCGAGTTACAGGCCCCGGTTTGGGGCATCGGTGCCAGTGTCGCCGCCATCTTTATAGCGTCCCCGTCGCGTCTTGGATGCTATAAAGATGGCGGCGACACTGGCCTCCGATCCCCCATACCTAGCCCTGTAACTCGGGAAGCAGGGGGTCTCTGAGGCAGAAATCAATGCGGTTCAGCTCAGGGGACCCCCTGCTCCCGCACACTCTTATTAAAATGTACATTAATCCAGCTTCATTACCATTTCAGATAGCCGCTACGGTAAGGAATTATTGTTTATTGTTATGTGTGTTTTGACAGTAGTGTAGATGTGTAGGGGGTCTCCTGAGCTGAACCGCATTGGTTTCAGCCTCGGGGACCCCCTACTTCAGGAGATACAGGCCCCGTTATGGGGTGCCGGTATCCCCTTCAGAATTTAAATGTCCCGGTCCCGTGATGCGGAAGCTTTAAAAGTGCAGGGAATATCGGCACCCCATAACGGGGCCTGTATCTCCGGAAGTAGGGGGTCCCCGGAACTGAAACCAATGCTGTTCAGCTGCGGAGACCCCCTGCTCATGTACACTATTATTAAAATGTATTTATTTTGTGTACGATCGCCTGTAACAGCCTTGCATGGAGATGCCAAATCTCCATGCAAATGTTACAAGAGGCTTTTATTCTAACAGCTACCGTACGTGAAGTTTCAGTGCGCTAGCAGGGGGAAAAATACGACACGCACGGTATAGCTGTTTTGAGCCCGTCCGCTATAAAATGGGCTGAAGGGCTTAGTGAATTGCGCCTCCGGCTTCACTTTTTATCGGGCGGGTTATTTTTTTTCAGCCTGACTGATAATCACGGAGCTTAGTGCATAGCCCCTGTATGTATAGTAAGCTGACCGTTTACCCTCAAATAAAACATGAGTCCTCTCAAGGACACTTTTTGGTGTACTAGTGTTTACAGAAAATAAGTACTCCAAAAAAATAGCATGAATTGATAAACAGGTATTAATCAATAAAAAAAAAAATATAAAATGCATTCATTTAAGGTTGAAAATCAGTAAATATCAAAAACACGGCACGTTCCTTATGATGTGTACAAAAAGTATTGTGCAAAATATATACCCAAAGGCATAATTGCATAAATAGCACGATGTAATATGCCAACATGTCATTAACAAATTAATATGTGAAGAAAAAAAACGGCGGATGATTTGGCTAATAGGGCTTTTGCCCATTACTTTCTGTGGTGGTGGTGAGGGGGGTTGTTGGAAGTAGATGGGGTGCGTAGTATGTTGCCCATTGATTGCCAATGTGGCTATCTGTGCCTCTGTTGAGGGCATAGATAACCACATTGGCAATCAATGGATTAAATGGCTAGGGTTTGTTTTGATTGTTTTGTAATTTGTATTTTATTGGAATGTTCAGTACTGTATATTTGAATGGGAAAAAGCACAATTGGCAATATTTAGCTAATAAGGCTTTTGCCCATTTGTGTGTGTAGTAGAGGGAATGGGTGAAGGGTGTAGTTGCACCAGGGCATGTGGTTAGGCCTCCCAGGTGGGTTATGTGAGGGGTTAACACCATATTTACCATAGCAGTAGTAATTGCTAAGATAATTAAGGGGTTAACCTCTCCCGCTATCCACCTGGGAGGCCTAACCACTCACATTTGCGCAACTACACCATTCACCGACCCACTCTACCACCAACATAATACATAGAATTGTACCAGGGGGGTCTCCGGAGCTGAACCACATTTCTTTTAGGTCTGGGGACTCCTTGCTTCCTAAAGTACAAGCCCCAGTATGAAGTGCCAGTATCTCTTGCAAGTTTAAATGTCAGTTACTTGACATTGAACATTTAAACTTGGATACTGACACCCGATTATGGATACTGACACCCGATTATAAGGGATCTGTCTGAACATTCAGGATGAATGCTGACAGGAAGTGACATCACCTGGTCCGAAGTCACACGGCCATCTTGCTTCCTTGCAAATCCTGCCCTTACTCCCCTGACAGGAAATCAGCCTCTCTTTGGTTCTCATTGCCAGCAGCTGATTCTGGCCTTTAAAAGGCCGTCAGTTGCTACTAGTGTTTGCTCATGCAAAGTACTTGTTACCTTATCCTGTCTGAGCTGTCTGCCTTGCCTTTGGTTTGCCTGCTGCCTGTGTTGACCTTGGAACTGAACCTTATTACTCTTTGCATGCCACCTGCCTCGACCTTGGAACTGGACCTGACAACCCTTTGCCTGCTTCTTGCCCCGACCCCAGAACCGTACCTGACTAGCCCTGCATCCCAGGCCTCTGATCCCAGGACAAGTTCGGTGTATTACTCCCTGCCTCTGCCCTGCGGGTCCGTATCCTGTCTTGCAGTCAGCAACGTTACCCTGATATGGAGGCCTTTACCATAGGAAGAAGGGGGTCCCGGACCTGAAATTTATGTGGTTTAGCTCTGGATACCCCCTGGTTCAATCCTACATACTAAAAATGTAAATATAAACAGTGCAATTGCCTGTAAGAGCTGTGCTGGGAAACACAGGGGGAGGGTCCTCTTCTCTCTGCTCTTCCAGACTTGTGCAGCCCGGTAGGATTAAAGCAGCAGGTGTCCCATTCAGAAGCACAGACACCCGCTGTATTAATCCTTATGGGAAATTTACCCTGCGCTGCGCATGGTCGCGATCACAGAAGCACTTGGGACACAGTCCCTCACTTCAAGTGCCGCGCATGGTGATCTTGAATTGTGGCCCATCTTTACATGCTCACCTTCTCACCAGCTTCTCCACCACACATGCTCTTCCTCATCAGCTTCCCCCAACATGCTACCCTCCTCACTTGATTCACCCCCACATGCTCCTCTTCTTGCCAGCTTCTCCACCACATGCTCCCCTCCTCACCAGATTCTCCCAGCACACTTGTATCTTCACCTGCTTCTCCCCTACATACCTTCCTTCTCACTCTTCCCCCTCTCTCTCACTCTTGCCTCCATTCTCCCTCCTTCTTTCTCACTCTACCCCATTGTCTCTCACACACTTCCCCTCTCTTACTCTCACCTTCCCCTCTCTTTTACTTTCTCCCCCTCTGTTTCACTCCCCCTCTGTCCTCTTACTTTATTTCACCCCTTCCTTTCATCTCTTCTAATCTCTCCTTCCCTCCCTCCTCTTTTACTCTCTAACCATGCTTCTCTTTCACATTCTTCCCCTCCCTCCTTCCTCTTTTACTCACCCCCTTACCCCCTCTCTCTTTTACTCTTTTTAAACTCCTTCCTTCCTCTTTTACTTTCTCTCACCCCTCCCTCCCCTTTTACTCTTTCACCCCTTCCCTCCTCTTCTACACTCTCACCCTTCCTTCCTCCTCTACACTCTCACCCTTTCCCTCCTCCTCTTCTAGACTCTCACCCCTCCCTCCTCTTTTACTCTCACCCCTCCCTCCTCTTCTACACTCTCATCCCATCTTTACTTCTCACCCCATCCCTCCTATTTTACTCTCTCACCCACTTCCTCCCGCCTCTTTTATGCTCTCACCCCTCTCTCCTCTTAATCTTTCACTGCTTCCTCCCTTCTCTTTTACTCTCACCTCCTTCCTCTTTTCCTTTCTCTTACACTCCCTTTTAACTCTTACACCCCCTCCTTTTTTACTCTCTTACACCCCCTTTTTCTTTTAACTCTCTAACACCCCTGCATTTTTACTCTCTTGCGCACACACACACCATTTTTACTCTCTTATACACCCCCCTCATGTTTTACTCTTACAACTTACTTTTTTTTTTAACATTGAAGAATTGTTTTCAGTTTTTTTCTCTCTTACTCCACCCTTTCTTCTCCCACCTCCACGCCCCCACCCCCACCATCTCCCCAGGCCCTAACTGGGGAACATTTATGCAGAGCCTGCGAGTTTCCAACCAGTGATGGAGGAGGGCCTACCTAGGTGGCCTATACCAGGAGTTATGGCAGGCCGGCGCCTTGCAAGAAAAAGTCCAATGAGTGTCCAGATGTGCTAGTAGGGGTTAAATTCCTCTCGGAAGATCAAGTCCCATTCATCCGGATCAGCTGGTTGGCTTCGAAGATAACGCCTGTGATATGTGGGGTTAAACACAAAGAGAAATCATAGTGTATACTGCTAAATATAACAAACAAACATGTAACTCAGACTGACATCACTAACTGACAAACATATAACTGAAACAACATGTAACACAACAAACAAGGCTGAAAAAACAATTACAGGTGTGGCCGCCTTTACCTTAGTGCGGCTGTCGCGGCGCAACTCAGATAACCGCGGGCAGATGCAGCATTTTTTTTAGGAGTATATTGCGGTATTTTAGCGCTCGTAATATTAGCATTTTATTAGCGCTGTCTGCAATACTGCAATACCGTCTAAAAACTCAGGGGGGCGTTCGCGAGTTGTTGTCTTCAAAGTCTAATACTTTAGCAGTTCAACCTACAGTACGTCAGTCTTCGTGTGCGTGCGCAGTAATTGTAAATTTGCATATTTATACATGCATGTATGTCTCATTTGAACATTGTTGAAACGCATAGGCATGTACTGTACTATAACAGTATCACATTTCGGCATATACAGCGCTCTCCCCTCGCTCGCCCCCACACACACACAGGATAATTTACTGCACTGCAGTATTTTAACTTCTTATCTTATCTACAGTACAGTACACCTCTCCCACACCATTCCTTTGAATGTGTGTCTTTCTGGTTTCAATCACATTCCCGCTTGATAGCTGATGATTACTGCGCATGCATCTGTAACTTCACCACTGCTTGCTTGCGAAGTTCAAGAGTGACCAAAAAAAAAAATATATATTTTATTTCTCCTCATTTTTTATTTTAATTTTCTCCACAAGCCTGCCTAAACCATCTTGATATTACGATATTCAATCTATGCTGTAGCTTTTGACTGCGACACTGTGCCTTTGACTGCACATGATTGATTTGTGTGTTTTTATGTATTTGGGGGTGTGGGGATCAAATTATTATGATTACCTGCCTTTTGAAAATATGTAATTACTTTGAACTGCAGTATAGCTAATCCTTCATGCAGCTGTACCCTGTACCCCCCTCCCCCACGCACACACAAGGCTCGCTCAAGGATTTGAACCTCTTTCTTATCCACACCTCTACAGAGCCATTCTGCTTCTAAAGCTTGTCATTGTGTTTTTAATCGTCCGTCCATAGCCGAGCATCACCTCTCTGCGCTTGCGTGTCTATCATTCATTAATTTTCCTATTGTTGGCTTTGAGTCTCTGTAATCCTTTTTGGGAAGGGAGCTAGCTGATGATTACTGTGCATGACTCACCCATCCACCCCCCCTCCAACCCTTTGAGGCTTTGTTTACGGTAACGCTTGCGATAATCCCTTCTGGAATTTGATATGTAAATCTGATTTGCACAGCACTGTGAAATTGAGAGTTAAAAAAAACATAATCTGATTAATGTTGTTGATGCAGTAAATTACCACTTTTTGTCATTCTTTCTTTTTCTTTGGTGTAGGTGTGTGGTGAGGGGGTGATGAATGTAAAGAAATATTTATTTTATTTTATCAGGAACAAAAAATACAAATATACAATAATACAGAATGCAGTCTTTATTCAGTTCTTCTGTCAAATGAAAATTGAGGGCGGTGGATAATCATGAATAATGCACATTGATAATAATATTAATTAATAATATACAATATATAATAATATATATATAATAATATACATTTTTCAGTCTTTATCTTCTTCCTCATTCTGTGTACAGTACAGTAGTTCATTGAGAGAGGGGAGGTTTTGTGTACATCATGACTGCAGTTTATATACACTTAACTGTACAAACAGTTCACAAACTTTACACGATACCCCACCTCTCCCCCAGTCCATCCTTTTTTTCTGAAAAGACAAGTAAACAAAAAAATAGTGCAGTTATGTGCTTACTGTATTATGGCATTGTGTGCTGTATAGTACTGTCAAACTAGTATATACTGGAACTACTGTATACTATGACTACTGTTAAATACTTTGCAACCAGATGGCTGTGCAGCTCTCTCAGGAAATAAATAAATTGAGCAGTTAGGTGCATATTATGGCATTGTGTACTGTATAGCTACTCCATATTGGACTACAGAATGCAGTTAGTAGTGTCAAACTAGTCTATACTGGAACTACTGTATATTGTGACTACTGTTAAATACTTTGTAACCAGATGGCTAGTGCTGCTCTCAGGGAAAAAAAAATCTGTGCCATTCTTACCTGTATCATACTGCACATACAATACTACAGTACAATACTATACCATACTACCTTCCTGATGCTTGCCTATTACGCGCGATCACAATGGGCAACACAGTCGCAATACGTCAATATATTTATTGCATCATTCCCCGGTGAGTACATCGTTCCAAAAACTCATTATGCCTAGGGCCAACTCATCCTTTTTGGAGGGTTTCACGACTTTTCGGATATGGTCCTTCAGCTAATGCCAGACCATTTCGATAGGATTGAAGTCTGGTGATCTGTCATTGGAGGGAGGGGGAAAAAAGGACAATTAGCTAAAGAGATACAGTACACAGTAAAAACAGTGGGAAAAACGGTTACCGCACTTACTCCGCTGGCGTCTTCACCCAGTTTATACCGCGCTCAAGAATATGCGCTGTTGACGCGGTGTGCTTCGGATCGTTGTCCTGGTAGAAACGGTGACCATCTGGGAACTCACGTGTGATGTATTCCACAATCTCAGGCACAATTTGCTTTTGGAAAAAAGCTTTATTCATGATTCCTATAACAAGAAAAGTGCTCAAAAAACTGCACACTAGAACAGTACAGTGCATAAGGCAAAAGCGTGTGACTTATTTTACCTTTAAAGATGACAATGCATCCTGGTCCACACCTAGAGATGGCACCCCACACATGCATCTTCAATGGGTGTTTTGTACGCGGCTTCATAGATATGCAACCTTTTTTGTAGAATGCAAAGATGGCAAATCTCTCCAGCGATACAGTAGACTCGTCAGTGAAGATGCAATCCTGGAAAGTTTCTCCACTGTCGATCCATGCCTGGGCCTGGACCACTCTCTTGATCTTGTTAACGTCCCTTATCATAGGGTACGCTCTGTAATGACAAGGAATAATTTTATAGGTACAGTACAGTTTCTTAAACAACACTTTAACCTCCTGTACTGTCCAGTACTAACCTCACACGTCCATATTTCCATCCAATTCTGCATCTCATCTTCTTTATGCTGGTCTCGGATACAGTGAGATTGGGATTTTGCTGCAGAGTGTATTTGACCCTTAAGGCACTCTTCTCATCATTCTCTTCACTTATTTTGTCGACCAGAAGAGTTGTCTCCCTACATTGTACAGGAAAACAACAATCCGGTAAGTTACAGTGCTGTAGGCCACAAGTACAGCACATCATTTACAGTAAAAATAGTATAAAATGAGATAGATCTACACAATATATAGTTCTATTAATATGCAGCAATATAAACAATAATAGATATTCTGTATTATATAGTATACTGTAGTTATATAAATACACCGAAATAACTATAGAATGAGATAGATCTACACAATATATAGTTCTATTAATATGCAGCAATATAAACAATAATAGATATACTGTATTATATACTGTAGTTATATAAATACACCGAAATAACTATAGAATGAGATAGATCTACACAATATATAGTTCTATTAATATGCAGCAATATAAACAATAATAGATATACTGTATTATATACTGTAGTTATATAAATACACCGAAATAACTATAGAATGAGATAGATCTACACAATATATAGTTCTATTAATATACAGCAATATAAACAATAATAGATATACTGTATTATATAGTTATATAAATATACTTACGCGTTGTTACCGTTGGTGTCCTCGTGCGTTGTTTGTTTTTTCTGTGTGCATGATAGCACAACGAGGCCAGAAGCAGCAAACCAGCGTTGGATATCTGCAATTCGTTGTCCGCTCGTGTACATCTCCTTAATTCTCATGCTGAGATCCTTTGAAATCTTTTTAACAGGCATTGCTGCGAGTAGAAAGAAATACAAACACAAGAATGTATATTCAATGTTTAGTCGATGTTTATTCAATGTGCAGTGAATCCACAAAATGGATGGTGTATTTATACGGTAATGACTCACATTAGAGTATGCCCACTTTTAACACCTGTACCTCGTCGCCATGCATAAAAGGTTACACACTTTGCATAGCCTCCCACTCGATGATCTGTATCTGAACTTGCCCTTGTCCAGACACTGCATTGTGCCATCTGCTTCCATGGATCAACCCCGATTCTATGGACGCAAGAAGCCACTCGCCTCTGCCGTGTCTATCACACAGAAAAAGCGAAAGGCGGCAGCCGTTTCCAAGCCAAGGCCAAAGCGACAGGCTAAGGCTAATAAAGAAAACCTTCTGCTGACTCTAAAGGCTAAGGGTTTTAATACATGTAAGCCTTATTATGTCAAGAAGAAATTCGGTGATGTACACTCAACGCAAAACAAATTGCAGCCAACCCATCGAAACCATAGGCCACTTCCTCGATTATGCTTCGACGACTCTGCCGCCGCTCTCCCAGAAATCTACAGCCCATCTTCTCCACTATTCGTCCACGACGCTGCCGTCGCTCTCCCGGAATCCCATAGCCCATCTTCTCCACTGCTCTTCGACGACGCAGATGCTGGTGTCCCTGAAATCCATGGGTCACTTTCTCCATTACGCTTAGACGACTCTGCTGCTTCCCGGCTGGAAATCCACAGGTCGCTTTCTCCATCCCTCTTGGACGATGCTGCCGCTTCTCTCCCAGAAATCACCAGGTCACCTCATACATCCTTCTTCGACGACACTGCCGCTTCTCTCCAGGGAACCCCCATCTCATCCTCCGTAGCACCCATCCACCCAGATGTCCACAGCACGCCATGCACAAGAACCAGCTCGTTAGACCGCATGCTGAATGGGTTAAGTGTGGATATCCCCGGGAACTCTACTATGCTGGTAAAGATAGATCTGCTTTTAGAGACCATGCTAAATATGGATCAACGGATGCAGAAGATGGATCGACGGATGGAGAAGATAAAGACTGACATAGCGGGGATACATAATTTGCTTGGTGTTCATGCCCCTGTATCCCCGACGCCGGAGCAGGAGGGTGGCATGGATGTGATGAATGGGACCTTCGACCGCCTACCAACACCAAGTGCACCCCCTCCACCAGAAGAATTTATGTACATGTATGCCATTGAGGGAGAGGATAACATGAGAACCCCGTCAAGACCACGCCAGGAGACAACACGGCGACCAAGACTTGAGGAAAGCTTCCTCCCAGACAACCTACCCTAACCCGCCACCACAAGCACACCCGCTCCCAGAACGCAACATACATACGCTTTCATCGATATGGTGCCCGACATCATCCTGCGCGAGCTGCCAGGGAGAAGTATAGGGTGATGAGTGCTGGTTTACCCCAGAAGTATGGCAGGCAGGAGAAGGAATCTGGCGCCACAGCCAGTGACTGAGTCGGAGGCACTTCCGGTTTGAATGAAAAATCTTTATTCAGCGCACAATGGAACACAGGTTACACCACAGTCTCCCCCTCAACACGTTTCACGCTCGAATCAGTGCTTCGTCTTGGAGTGGGGAGCTGTGGCCTGAGCCTGCACATTTATAATAAAAAAAGCCCGCAAAAAAACGGGTTTAAAATATGTTAACCTATGAAGTACCAGTGTCCTAACATATTGTAATAGTGCTCCACAATCATAATACCATAATTACTTGTTTTGAACTATATGCACATAAGCTCTAGTTACACTCTAAATAGCAATAAGGAATAGTGCACTACACTGGTAAATTATCATAGGAGAAATAAAATAAAACACTGTATGCACTATATCTAGTGATAAAGGAACAATGAGGACTGTAAGCAAGATTAACCCCTTAATAAAGACAAGGTCTAATAATTAGACCTTATCAGTTTAACTCTAATGTTAATAATAACATATTATAGAGTAATACAATTGCTAAATGGGTATAAAGGTCCTAAATGTCAAGAAAGGAAAGAAAAGAAAGAAGAAAGGGGAAAGAAAAGAAGGGAGAGTGTGGGGAGGGATAGGAGGAAAAAGGGAGGGGGGAGGAGGGGGGAAAAGGGGGGGGGGAGTGAGGAGGAAAAAGACACAAAAGGATAGCCAAGGCTGAGACTTAATACATGAATCTTAAACATTAATACCAATGATGAAAAAATTCCATAGTGAATCTGTAGACGGACGTTCACAGAGGTACACACTTGGAGTCGTTTATAATGTGAAATTATAATAAGGCTTTATTGTGCCTTTTCCTTTTCATCAGGAAATTCATCAAAACACAGGGGAGGGAACAAAGCTTCTATTCACTTGGGAGTATTTCTAGTGAAACACTATGCAATAATTCACATCTCCCTTAGTCAAGCAGTTCTCGCAGCCCCAAAACATATAACATGAAATAAGCAGATATAAGCAGTCTCTTAAGAATATAAGTCTTATCTGTTTCTTGGAGGGAAAATCTCACTTCCTGGTTCAGCTTCAGGTGCAGTAGTTTTCCCTGTGTCTTGAAATCAGCTCTGCTGTGCAGAGCTCAAGACTGGTCAGCTCCAAGGGTCAGCTCTCAGTCAGAGCTAGGGACTCACTTCCTGTCTGAACAGACAGGTTTTGATAAACAATCTAAATCAGGCAGGTGGTGTTTAGTAATTAACTACCACACTGCTGGATTAAAGGCACATTACTGAACAGGGATAAGTCCCCTGTTACAAAATCACACAGCAGAATAAAAAAAATACATCAAAGGAAACAACGCAGGTCCCATTCAATATTTAGCCCATTGGGTTGCAGTGTTTTCAGCGTGAAGATCCAATGTGCTTCACGCTGATGTAATATTTTAATACGGTCACCACCTCTGCGGGGCAAAGAAATATGTTCTAACCCCACACATTTTAGTGATCCCACTGAACCCAATGGACAAGTATTGAAATGATAGGATACTGGATGCAACATATCTTTATTTCGTATGAGCCTTAGGTGTTCAAGAACACGTATCTTAAGAACTCTACTTGTAAGGCCCACGTATTGTTTGTTGCATTTACATGTTAAGAGATAAACGACAAAATCTGTCTGGCATGAAATATAAGATTGGATTTTGAACCTGCGTGTTCCATCTCTATCTGAAAAATGAGTTGATTTAATCATATTTGGACAAATCTTGCATCGTCCACATTTGTATGAGCCTAAAAGTTTAGGAAACAGGGAAAGGGGATTCCTATTTGACTTTAAAGGATAAAGCATACTGGGAGATAATTTGTTTCCTATAGTGGCTGCTTTACGGAATACCACCCGTGGACCTGAAGATACCATTTTATGTATCAGAGGATCCAGGGCTAAAGTGCCCCAATGTTTCCGAATAATAGATCTGATGGCACCTGCCTGGTCACTAAAATTTGTGACAAAATATGGCACATCCGAGCTCTCAACAAGACTTTTCTCTCTGGATTGACTTAAAGTTATATTGATCAGAGATTCTCTATCAGTAGAGAGAACTGATTCATAGGCCTGCTCCAAATCCTGGGCCTTATATCCCCTTGAAAGGAACCTCCCTTTCTTCTCATCCGCCTTTTGAACAAAGTCCTCCATTGAGGAACAATTCTTGCGTAATCGCAGGAACTGTCCTCTTGGGATTCCTTTGATCAGAGGGCAGAAATGACAGCTTTTGGCGTGTAACAAGGAGTTTCTGGAATTGTCTTTTCTAAAAATATCAGACTAAATTTTACACTCCGTTAAGCACCATTGACGCTCAAAGTCCCCCTTGTCAAACCCAAAAGAAGGTGTTTTGGTATGTCGTAAGCCTCTCTGTCTGGTGGGAAATAACTACAATGGAGAATTATTGTCGCGTCAAATGCATACCAAGAGGCTTACGACATACCAAAACACCTTCTTTTGGGTTTGACAAGGGGGACTTTGAGCGTCAATGGTGCTTAATTCTAGATGACTGTTCCTTTAAATTAATGGACCTTGTAGTTCAGCATAAAGCCAAGGAATATCAATTGGTCTCTAAACAAGTAACTGAGTTACAGAAGAAACTGCAGGCTTTTTGCAAAAATGGAGAATTTTATGGAACTTGATTCTAAGGTGGCAGTCAAACTGAACAAACAAGAGAAAATTATAATGTTAACAAAGCAAACCAAATTCGAAAGAGACAAGGCAGATTATGAAGTCAAACAAATTTATGCCTGGCAAAAACCTACAGCTAGAAGTCAGGGCAAACCCAACAAATACAGAAAGTCTAAGAAAGAAGGTGCGGCGAACAAGTCTATACTTAAAGCTACTAAGGACAGTGATCATATTACACATAGAGTTTCCTTTTCAGAGAGTGACTTTTGTCCATCATCTGGGGAGGATAATATGATGTTTAATGAGACGATGCATTCAAGCAAATTAGAGAGTCAGAAACTTCCAAAAAACGGGGAAAGACGAGAAGAGGCAAGCGAAAGATCCCACATTGGGATGCCAGCAAAGAGATTGAAAACCTAGACATTTCTAATAGTAATGTTATTAACATCTCTAAACATGTTCTTTCCCAAGCAGAATTGTCTGTTCTCCATCTTGAACTATCATTTGCACCGAATGCATGGTTCAACTTATTTTCCACTATAGTTGATATGTATACGTTCACTCGCAAACTTACCCTTAAACGTTTTTTTGCATCCAAAATTGGGCATGAGAGTGATAATCAGCTAAGGAATACTGTTTTACCTGTATATGATGTTAACACTGCTGTCTCTATCTCCTTAGGTTTTTAAGATCTATGCCACCAACAGGACTTGACAGATCTCTTCAACGAGAATAATACCATAGAACATTCTGTGGATTTTTTAGGAAGTGTTGATTCAGGCCTCACGAAAAGGTCCATGTTTTTTCCTTTATATATGAAGGGTCAATTTATAGATACCTTTCAGAAATCAGTTGAGAGAGATCTGTCACTTCTTGCACAAGGGATAGGAGACATGGGAACCAGAGCAATGGGATTCCATCGAGACAATTTGACTTCGGAGCAGAGAGTAGCACTCAAATCTCTCTCAGATAATGAATCTATTTTGATTAGAAAAGCCGATAAAGGAGGCGCCACCGTTGTTCTTGACAGAGAGTACTATGTGCTGGAGGCTCGAAGGCAACTTGAAGATCCAGAGGCATACCAAATCCTTGAGAGAGACCCTACCCCACAGTTCCTGAGGGAATTCAGCGATTTGATGGATGAAGGTGAGATCTTACAAGTTCTTACATCTTCTGAACGAGACATCCTCACCACTCCAGATCCAATCACTCCCATTTTTCATCACCTTCCCAAAATTCACAAAACACTTATTGCACCCCCGGGTAGGCCCATTATTTCTAGTATAGGTTCTTTGGGTGAGCCTCTTTCCCAATATATAAATCACTTTCTTCAACCCTTAGTATCCCACCTACCTTCACACCTTCTAGACACCAAGCATCTCTTATCACTGTTATCTTCCATCACTTGGCACCCCTCCTACATCTGGGTTACCCTAGATGTAGCTTCTCTTTATAATATCATTTACCACGATCACGGTCTCACTGCGGTAGAATTTTTTCTTCATTCACACTCTTCACTTTCTTCATCACATATAGACTTTTTATTGGATAGTATCAGATTTTCACTTACACACAATTTTTTTCTGTTTGAGGGGTTTATTATCTCCAAACACGTGGGACAGCTATGGGGACTTCCTTTGCCCCCTCCTACGCCAACCTGTTTATGGGTTGGTGGGAGCCGTCCTATGTGTTTGGAGATTTAAACCCTTTCCATCATCATATAACGTTTTACAAACTCTATATTGATGACCTGCTATTGATCTGGAGTGGTGGGGAAGATGATCTTAAAAAATTCTTTGAATATCTGGGTGATAACTATATGAATGTTCATTTTACACATAGCTATGACAAACACAGTATCCAATTTTTGGATCTTGATCTTTATATCAATATGGAGTGTAAAATTCAGTCTGATATTTTAAGAAAAGACAATGCCAGAAATTCCTTGTTACACGCCAAAAGCTGTCATTCCCGCACTCTGATCAAAGGAATTCCAAGAGGACAGTTCCTGCGATTACGCAGGAATTGTTCCTCGATGGAGGACTTTGTTCGAAGTGTGGATGAGATGAAAGGGAGGTTCCTTTCAAGGGGATATAAGGCCCAGGATTTGGAGCAGGCCTATGAATCAGTTCTCTCTACTGATAGAGAATCTCTGATCAATATGACTTTAAGTCAATCCAGAGAGAAAAGTCTTGTTGAGAGCTCGGATGTGCCATACTTTGTCACAAATTTTAGTGACCAGGCAGGTGCCATCAGATCTATTATTCGGAAACATTGGGGCACTTTAGCCCTGGATCCTCTGATACATAAAATGGTATCTTCAGGTCCACAGGTGGTATTCCGTAAAGCAGCCACTATAGGTAACAAATTATCTCCCAGTATGCTTCGTCCTTTAAAGTCAAATAGGAATCCCCTTTCCCTGTTTCCTAAACTTTTAGGCTCATACAAATGTGGACGATGCAAGATTTGTCCAAATATGATTAAATCAACTAATTTTTCAGATAGAGATGGAACACGCAGGTTCAAAATCCAATCTTATATTTCATGCCAGACAGATTTTGTCATTTATCTCTTAACATGTAAATGCAACAAACAATACGTGGGCCTTACAAGTAGAGTTCTTAAGATACGTGTTTTTGAACACTTAAGGCTCATACGAAATAAAGATATGTTGCATCCAGTATCCTATCATTTCAATACTTGTCCATTGGGTTCAGTGGGATCACTAACATGTGTGGGGTTAGAACATATTTATTTGCCCCGCAGAGGTGGTGACCGTATTAAAATATTACATCAGTGTGAAGCACATTGGATCTTCACGCTGAAAACACTGCAACCCAATGGGCTAAATATTGAATGGGACCTGCGTTGTTTCCTTTGATGCATTTTTTTGATTCTGCTGTGTGATTCACTGTGGAATTTTTTCATCATTGGTATTAATGTTTAAGATTCAGGTATTAAGTCTCAGCCTTGTCTATCCTTTTGTGTCTTTTTCCTCCTCACTCGACCCCCTTTTCCCCCCCCTCCGCTTTTCCTTCCTATCCCTCCCCACACTCTCCCTTCTTTTCTTTCCCCTTTCTTTTCTTTCCTTTCTTGACATTTAGGACCTTTATACCCATTTAACAAATGTATTACTCTATAATATGTTATTATTAACATTAGAGTTAAACTGATATGGTCTAATTATTAGACCCTGTCTTTATTAAGGAGTTAATCTTGCTTACAGTCCTCGTTGTTCCTTTATCACTAGATATATTGCATACAGTGTTTTATTTTATTTCTCCTATGATAATTTACCAGTGTAGTGCACTATTCCTTATTGCTATTTAGAGTGTAACTAGAGCATATGTGCATACACTACCGACCAACTTTATTCTTACTTGGCTAGCTCCGCGAATTTCGGAATATCCCGGTGATGTGCGGTTTTGTATCGTTTTCTCCCGGGGTATATAGCGTTATATCGCGCCCGTGATTTAAGCATTTTATTCCCGCTGGCTGCAATACTGCAATGCCGTGTAAAAACGCATGGGGGCGTTTGCGAGCTGTTGTCTTTGAAGCCGAGAAATTCATGAATTGTAATGCAGTATATACTGTATATATACAGTATATACTGTATAACAACAACCCCTATAACCCCTAACATACACATACAGTACTGTATATGCACATCAATGATACTATAGGCCGTCCGCTGGCGAGATGTGTTTGCAGCAGAAAGAGAACCGCTGCTCTCTCTGCGCAAACATCGGCACATTAAAAATTATTTAAAAAACATTTTTATTCATAGTGTAGATGTGCAGGGGGTCTCCGGAGCTGAACCACGTTGGTTTCAGGTCCGGGGACACCCTGCTTCCCGAGATACAGCCCCCTTTATGAGGTGCCGGTATCCCTCTGCATTTAAAGGTCCCGATCACGAGACCGCGACATGTAAACAAAGCAGAGGGATACCGGCACCCCCTAAAGGGGCCTGTATCTCGGGAAGCAGGGGGTCCCCGGACCTAAAACAAAAACATTTCTGCTCCGGAGACCCTTTGCACATGTACAGTATAAATAAAACACAAATATAAATAAACACTCGTTCCTTACCTTAGCGGCTATGTGCTATGGTAACGAAGCAGCATTTCTGTATTTTAATAATATTGTACAGTGAGCAGGGGTTTCCCTGAGCCAGAAATGAATGCTCAGGGGACCCCCTGCTCCTGCACAATATTATTAAAAATACAGAAATGCTGCTTCATTACCATAGCTGATAGCCGCTAAGGCAATGAAGGGGTTAACCCACCGTGCCCACTTTATTGTGGGTTGCGGGGGTGGGTGAAGGGGGTATTTGGCCCTTGGTGTGAGTTTAGGACTTGCGGGGGGGTTGCGGGTGCACGTAACCCCTTCACGACCGTAGCAGTTAATACCGCTACGGTCATGAAGGGGTTAACCCCTACCGCTACCCCCCCCGCAAGCCCTAAACAACCACTGTTGGGGCTAATACCCCCTTCACCCACCCCCGCTACCCACAATAAAAAAAACTCACACACAGCAGCAGCACAAAAAATAAATAAATAAATATAAATAAATAAATAAATAAATGAATATAAATAAATACATTTAAAATACATTTTTATTAATAGTGCAGATGTGCAGGGAGTCTCCGGTGCTGAACCGCATTGGTTTCAGGTCCGGGGACCCCCTTCTCCCCGAGATACAGCCCCCTTTATGAGGTGCCAGTATCCCTCTGCATTTCAAGGTCCCGATCACGTGACCGCGGCATGTAAACAAAGCAGAGGGATACCGGCACCTCCTAAAGGGGCCTGTATCTCGGGGAGCAGGGGGTCCCCAGACCTAAAACCAAAGCGGTTCAGCTCCGGAGACCCCCTGCACATCTACACTATGAATAAAAATGTATTTTAAATGTATTTATTTCTATTCATGTATTTATTTATTTATTTAGATTTATTTATTAATTGTGCTGCTGCTGTGTGTGATTTTTTTTTATTGTGTGTAGTGGGGGTGGGTGAAGGGGGTATTAGCCCCATCAGTGGTTGTTTAGGGCTTGCGGGGGGGTAGCGGGTGCACTTAACCCCTTCACAACCGTAGCGGTATTAACTGCTACGGTCGTGAAGGGGTTAAGTGCACCCGCTAACCCCCCGCAAGTCCTAAACTCACACCAAGGGCCAAATACCTCCTTCACCCACCCCCGCTACCCACAATAAAAAAAAATCTCGCACAGCAGCCCCACAATTAATAAATAAATCTAAATAAATAAATAAATACATGAAGATAAACAAATATATATATATATATCAACAATCCCTATATATATATATATATATATATATATATATATATATATATATATATATATATATATATATACAGTATATACACACACATGATGAACCATACTGTCCTACAAATAACACTTCTCCATACAGACACACTACATTATAATGAATTTTCTTTAATAATCCTAACTGATCTTACAATCTAAATCATCAAATGACAAAGAAAAACCTCACATTCCAATCTATACATTGCATTTACATTGTATTTATGATGCATAAAATCTATGCACCATATACATTCTGCAAATGAATGTGAACAATATCATTGCAAGCAAAATACAGATAACTCCAAACAAGTCAACTTTTATAACCAATCAAGTAAACAAAGATCAATATATAAGTACCAACCAGAATACAACATTTAAAACCAACGTTAACCCTTACAATACCAAGGATTACATCTATCTAATTGTAAAAAAACATTATACTCTACACACATTGAAGCATTGCAATAAACAACATACAGTACAGTACATCCCCTGTATCTCCCTGCCTTGAGTGTAATCTGTGTAAAGCCCACTCCCCCCTAATGTTTCTGTTAAATCTCTCTGCCTTCAGTGTAATCTGTTTAAAGCCCCCTCCCCCCTAATGTTTCTGTTAAATCTCACTGCCTGTGTTGCTGTGAGTGCAGTGTATGTAAATGTGGGGAGGGGGAGTGGGTTATAACCCCACCTCCTTGACTGTGATCTGTATAAAGCCCCCTCCCCCTAATGTTTCTGCCTGTATTGCTGTGAGTGCAGTGTATGTAAATGTGGGGAGGGGGGGGGGACCCGATGTGCATACTGTGAGGTCTAACCACCCTCACCCCCTACCCACATACCATTAACCCCCCCATCCTGGCCATCGCCCCTCCGCTTCTGCAAAACAGACACAAAAATTAAAACATCCAAAGTAATGTCCCCTAACCCCTTAATCACCATAGCGGTTATTAACCGCTACAGTCATTAAGGGGTTAACCCACCCTCACCCACCACTCAGGATGCCTACATACCCTCCCACACTAACCCCCCCCCTAACCACCCTCACCCAGTATCCACAAGGGAGGCCTACCCACATACCATTGGGAAACACCCCCCCACCCACCCCCAGTACCCACAAAAAAAACAACACAGTGACCCAAAATACACATCATTCTATTTATTAAATACATTACCCACCCCCTGTGCCCCCCCATAAATACATGATTTATTCTTTTACATACAGGGTTCATAACGCAGCCCCACGCGAGTCCCCGGTGGGCTGGCGGGGCACCTGGACAGACCTACAGGGTACCAGCAGCCCTTTTTAAATAGGTTCTGGAGGCCTGCTGGTGGGTCCCGCCAAGCGCCATGGCCCCCAGGTGGTCTCCTTGGGCCACCGTGGGCCACAATTTGGTCCCCACGGTAGGCCCAAGGATGTCTGGGAGCCCCGGGTCAGACCCACAGGTGTCTGGGGGGCCTCGGGTGGTTCCCACGGGAGTCTGGGGAACTCACGGGTGCTCACTACGGGTCCGCGGTGCCCCCACAGAAGTGGGACCACACATCATCATCCCCGCACCTACGGGTCGGCGGTGCCCCCAACAGAAGTGGGACCACACAGCTTCATCCCCGCAGACTACGGGTCAGCGGTGCCCCCACAGAAGTGGGACCACACAGCTTCATCCCCGCATGTGTTACCCGTGGAACCACCAGCCTGGTACCCATGGGATACCCGAGGAAACCACATGTGGTCTCCAGAGGTCCCACGCAGAACCACGGAACAAACCCTGAATGTAAAAAAAATAAACCTGGCCTATACATTCAATACATACAACCCCCCCCCCAACACCTACAGTACAATAATGTGCAAAATAACTATTATCCAGATATGGATAATAGATTAATTGCCCATTATTAAAAACATTAACTAGCATATTTAAATAAATAAAGTGCTACTGACCTCATCAATACGAAGTGTGCGTCGCCAGCAACATCCTTGTCTTGTCCACAAAATACATTGCCAAAACAAAGCCAATACATTGCAATTACATTCAGATATCAATTAACCCCTTAAACACCTTATCGGATAATAACCACAAAGGTAAATAAGGGGTTAAGCCACACTGGCCAGATACCCACCCTTCACCCATGAATTTGTACAGTGGCTTCATCATGCAACTATATATACAGTATATATATATATATATATATATCACAACAAAACAAAAATATTAAGGAGCGCCTACTATTACAACCTGCCTAACTGTGAGTAAGTCAGCTACTGTGTTGAAACAACCTATGGGGTGGCCAGAGGGGGTGGTAAATGTAAAATAGATCCTATGTTGCTAAGATAACACATATATTGTATAAATAACTTTAATAAAAACTACTATAAAAAATGGAAAAAAATATTTAAATATAAAAAATTCATAAAAAATAATTTGATAATACCAAAACCTTAAATAACATAGAGTCCAGTTCCAATAAAGTGCATCCAGGTAACGGCAGCCCGTTTGAAAGGGATCACAACTCCCTTATAGATACCTATGAAAGAAAAAGAGAAAAAAACAGGCGCACACCTAGTGCATTAAAGTAAAACAAACAGTTTATGGAACATTAAAAAACAGACAAATGCCCACTCACAAGTCAAACGGTAAAATAAAGCAGTTATGAGATTGGCTCTCATATGCCAGTAGTAGCGTCCGGATCAGCAATGGAGTCCTGTCCTACACACGCGTGGCGCAGTCTCCTTCACCGGAAGTGACGTCCTCCTGGTCGTGTGCCCCGCAAAAGGAAATCCCTCTGGGAACCACAGCCTTCGCCTGCTTACTTCTGGCTGCTGCACCACCAGGAAATAGTAGAGATATGTCCGCTCTTCTTGTCTGGCTCGCCGCTCACAAACTGCAATCGTTGAAGTCCGTGATACACTGTATTCAGTGGGAAAGTGCCTCCTCCGTCTTAGCCATGCCCTACTCGTTTCGTCATCAAAGATGACTTCATCAGGGGATACCCATTGGTTGTGACCCCACAGTACTTATAGCAAGGTCAATTTGCATACACAATTAGGATAACAATTAAATCGTTAATTACATAATTTGAACCACTCCATAGATCTAATATTACCTTATTGCATTAATTATTATGGAATGATTATGAAGACACCACTCCTTTTGCAAAAGATGAAACATAGCTCATTTATAAATGTAAAAAGAAATTTAAATTACTTCAATGGATGATCAGAAGGTAAGGAATGAATTAGGATAGAAATTCGAATATATATATATATATATATATATATAATATATAATTATAATTAAACTTAGATACCAATTGTGATATCTAGATAAAATATTTAGACTTGTAATTTGTAAAATAAAATAAATGATGATGAAATACTACAGAGTTTGATTTAAATGTTCATTTTTAAAAAACTAATTATAAATTTAAATACTCAAATTCTCAAGAGTTGGAGAAGGATAGTGACAGTGAATACTAAAATACCCAGTTTTCCCAATAAATCATTAACATATCAAACAATAATTATTCTGTTACAGGATAAATCCAACCATATGTAATTGACTCATTATTGAAAAAGTGGATTATTATTGGAGTCAGAGGTACAGCAATAGTTGTTACTTGTCAAGGACAGAAGAAATATCAAAACGATATGTAGAATTCTAAGTGTGTATATATATGTGTTGTAACTAATATTACCAAATTGTAATAATTTATACTATACCTTATGTAGGTGTAAATGTATAATGACTATAATAATATATATATATATATAAATGTGTGAATGTGAAATATACGTGTTCAAATTTGTAAATGTGAAATGTATGTGTGTAAATATGACTATTAAAAAGTTTTAAATTATAAATTTTGTATGAATAATAACTATGAATACGTGTTATATGTGTATGAATATAAATGAAATATAATTTATGTGTATAAATGTGACTGTAGAATAATAAAATATTATATGTGAATAAATGAAAAAGTGAAAAAGTGAAAAGGCAAGACCAGCTCCTGGACCCGAACAGACACATCAACAATGTGATGCAATAAAGTATATGGTACACCAAAGTTATTTTATTGGACAATGCATTTAAAGATCTGACATGTCACTGTAGTTCAGAGGGAATGCTGCCAGAGCACTCAAACCAGACCTCCGAAGGATCACCCACTTTGAGTGATCACACTATAGTGCTAATGTCAATGTGATCATTGTGTCCCTTTGGGTGTAATGTATCCAAAATATACATCCAGTAAGTCTCCCTCATACACAATCTTTTGAAACGATCCCCACCCATATAGGTGGGAGGGATAAATTCAATGCCCATAACTCGTAGGGACCTAGGATCTTTTGAGTGTTCATTACAATAGTGGCGGGAGAGGTTGTGTGTTTGGCACCCATTTATTATGTTTCTTCGATGCTCTAAGAACCTCGTGCTTAAAGCTCTTGATGTGCGGCCTATATATTGTAGACCGCACTCACATGATATCAAGTAGATAACGTATTCACTGAGACAATTAATGTACTCTGCTATATCATGTGAAGTGCCATTAGAGTAGGATTTAAATTTATTTGTTTTAATCAAATGTTTGCACGTTAGGCATCTGCTTCTCCCGCATCCAAAGTTCCCCTTAACCCTAATAGGAACAGAACCATCCATTCTAGAATTATTGACTACCTTAGATGTTTTTAATTTGCTAGGAGCAATCATTGTTTTGATACTCCTCGCTTTCCTAAAAATAACAGGAGCATATTTTGGCAATAGATGACCAATTTCTGGATCGCTGACATAATGGTCATTCATTATTTTTTTGATCTGTTTGGCAGACTGGTTAAATTGTGTAATAAATTTAGGCACCGATCCATGGGATGTAACCTCATTTTTAATTTTTGTTTTTCTTTTGGATTTTTCCAACAAAGTTGTACGATCCAGTAAGCTGGCATCTAAAAAAGATTTATTAACAATTGCCATATCGTAGCCTTTCTCCTGAAACTTAAATGAAAGATCTGTGCCCTGGGCATAGAAATCTTTGTCCATTGAACAGTTGCGTCTTAATCTGTGGAACTGACTCTTTGGAACATTATCTAACCATTTTTTGTAATGATTGCTACCGTATTGTAGGTAGCTGTTTGCAGCCACAGTTTTAAAATGCGTTTTGGTCTGAATAACATTCTGAGGACCCACAAATAACTCTAGATCTAAAAATATTATGGTATCTGGGTGAATGTTGTATGTAAATTTCAACCCCATCTTGTTATCATTGAAGGATTCCAGAATCTCCTCCAAGGTACCCCTCTCACCATCCCAAATAATAAGAATATCATCTATGAAGCGGCCATAGAAAACCAAACCCGCCCCCAGCACAGCATCCCCCCACACATGGGTACTCTCCCACAGTCCCATATAGAGGTTAGCATAGCTGGGAGCAAATTTGGCCCCCATGGCCGTTCCACAGATTTGCAAATAATATGTATTTCCAAATAGAAAATAATTATGATTCAACATAAATTTAATGCATGCTAAAAGAAATGACTGTTGTGAAGGGTGCAAACTGGGATCTAATTGTAAAAAGTGACTAATTGCCTGGATACCTTTTAAGTGCTCAATACAAGTGTAGAGTGAAGATACATCACAAGTAACCCAGTGATAGGTATCCTTCCACTTGATGTCAGAGATGGAGTCAATGACATGCAACGTGTCCCGTATGTATGAGCGCAATTTGATGACATAAGGCTGTAAATAATAATCCACATACTGGGACACGTTGGATGTCATCGAGCCAATCCCCGACACAATAGGCCTCCCTGGTGGTTTAACTATATCTTTGTGCAATTTAGGAATGTGATAAAAAATAGGGGTTCTAGGATGTTTAATATTAAAAAAACCTGTGCTCTAATTTCGAAATAATTCCCTCAGAGAATGCACCCTGGAGGAGACCCCGGAACTCCAACTGATAACCTTCAGAGGGGTCCTCAGTAAGAATTTGGTATGATGTGGTGTCAAAGAGGAGGCGATGGGCCTCACAGAGATAATCTGCCCGATCCTGTAGGACAATCGCCCCCCCCTTGTCTGCTTGCCGAACAATTAAATCATTGTTATTTTTTATATTCATTAAAGCTTGATTTTCTTCTTTTGTGAGATTGTTAAATTTCAGTTCCACATTGTTAAGACACAACTGTTCTAGGTCTCTCAGGACTACTGTATAAAAAGTTTCGATAAAATTACCCTTAGATTGATAAGGGAAATATGTCGATTTTGGGACAAATGGTGATGGTTTACAACTCAATAGAATACCCTGATCTACTTCAATTGGGCTTGAATTGGAATCTAGCAATGGATTCAAAACTTCCTCATGTATGGTAATATCCAGAAGTGAGTTATTACTTAAATCCTGATTATCGAGTATTGATCTCTTTACGGATGGACCCATAAGTATATCAGTAACACCAAAATTTTGAGTGTTATTATGTTCATTCCCTATTTGGTCTGATTCCATCAAAAATGAAGTCAGAGCATTTATACATTCTCTTTCTTGTGTATTAAATACAAATCCCGAATTATCATCCCCCTTTTGGGTGAAGTGTCGCATCAGGGTTAACTTACGGATGTATCTATTCAAGTCCACGAACAGGTCAAACCGATTCGGTGTACTATTTGGTGCATAAGAAAGACCTTTAGCTAACAAGGATATGTGATGTGGAGTGAGTGTGTGTAATGAAAGATTGTAAATACCATATTCGTGTGGTGTATCTACCATCATCTTTATTTTCTTCTGTCCTTGCTTTTTTGCTCCTCCTCTGACTCCCCTGAATCTCTTTTTCTCCGGGGTAGTTGTTGGTTCTGTTTCTCCCATAGTGGATATCTCTTTTCCGTTTCTCTCTGTTCTAAAAAAGAGGTGGATTTGTTAGATTTGTTAGGTGAGTTCGAACCTTTAGTACTAGTTTTTGATCTTGCCCCTTCCCTATGTTCCACTGCAATTTGTTCATGGGAATCCCCATTGTCCTCACAACCGTCCCCCAACACAGAGTACCGATTGGAGGTGGAACAACTTGCAGAGGAAGTAGTAGTAGGGACCTTGTGATGTTCCTTCTCTTTCCTATCCATTCTAGCTTCTTTAATTAATGTAATAATTTCATTTTTTTCTTTCTCATTAGATATAGGTTTTTTATTTTTTTTGTTTTAGAATCTCTACTTTCTTGTCTGTAACCTGAACTGGATCTCCCATACCTCCGCTGTTGGAAAGAGTCGCCCTTCCTTCTCCAATTTCTAACTCTATCATTTGCGTAGTCATCCTTATCACGTTTGAGTTTATAAGTTTTCCTCTCTATGATTTCTTTCTCAAATGATAACACCCTTTTGTGTACTGTTTCATCCAAACGGACGAATTCCTCTGTACCTTCAAATGATTTAATAGTTTCTTGTACTCGGGCTATCTCTTTCCCTACTTTCTCCAATCTTTCTTTTCTGTAAGAGATTAAGAGGTTAATAAGAGACACTGAACATGTTTCCAAAATTGCATTCCATTCTTTAGTAAATATTTCAGGTGCCTCAAATGTAGGTTTTTTTGTTATTCGCAAACCCCTTGGAACTAACTTGATGTCTATATAGTTCTGCAGAGAAAGTAAGTCTAACCAGTTTCTTGTTTCATCTTTCGTGTAGTTTTCCAACTCCTGAAAATTATTTTTGAGATCTATATTACTCTCTACAATGCTAGTGGTGTCTTCATTTACAATGTTTGCAAGTTTATTCCTTCTAGCTAAACGTTCCTCACAATTTTGCATCATTCTAGTTAATGTACTGTTTAACTTCTATTACAATAGAACAGTTCTTACTATACAACCACCAACTGAAATGAATACAATTATTGTATTTTAAATAAAATATTCTAACAATTCAAGGTTGCAATATGGCTGCTACCTTATAAAGTGATAGATAACACAACAAAACAAAAATATTAAGGAGCGCCTACTATTACAACCTGCCTAACTGTGAGTAAGTCAGCTACTGTGTTGAAACAACCTATGGGGTGGCCTGAGGGGGTGGTAAATGTAAAATAGATCCTATGTTGCTAAGGTACCTTGGAGGAGATTCTGGAATCCTTCAATGATAACAAGATGGGGTTGAAATTTACATACAACATTCACCCAGATACCATAATATTTTTAGATCTAGAGTTATTTGTGGGTCCTCAGAATGTTATTCAGACCAAAACGCATTTTAAAACTGTGGCTGCAAACAGCTACCTACAATACGGTAGCAATCATTACAAAAAATGGTTAGATAATGTTCCAAAGAGTCAGTTCCACAGATTAAGACGCAACTGTTCAATGGACAAAGATTTCTATGCCCAGGGCACAGATCTTTCATTTAAGTTTCAGGAGAAAGGCTACGATATGGCAATTGTTAATAAATCTTTTTTAGATGCCAGCTTACTGGATCGTACAACTTTGTTGGAAAAATCCAAAAGAAAAACAAAAATTAAAAATGAGGTTACATCCCATGGATCGGTGCCTAAATTTATTACACAATTTAACCAGTCTGCCAAACAGATCAAAAAAATAATGAATGACCATTGGAATATTCTGGTCAGCGATCCAGAAATTGGTCATCTATTGCCAAAATATGCTCCTGTTATTTTTAGGAAAGCGAGGAGTATCAAAACAATGATTGCTCCTAGCAAATTAAAAACATCTAAGGTAGTCAATAATTCTAGAATGGATGGTTCTGTTCCTATTAGGGTTAAGGGGAACTTTGGATGCGGGAGAAGCAGATGCCTAACGTGCAAACATTTGATTAAAACAAATAAATTTAAATCCTACTCTAATGGCACCTCACATGATATAGCAGAGTACATTAATTGTCTCAGTGAATACGTTATCTACTTGATATCATGTGAGTGCGGTCTACAATATATAGGCCGCACATCAAGAGCTTTAAGCACGAGGTTCTTAGAGCATCGAAGAAACATAATAAATGGGTGCCAAACACACAACCTCTCCCGCCACTATTGTAATGAACACTCAAAAGATCCTAGGTCCCTACGAGTTATGGGCATTGAATTTATCCCTCCCACCTATATGGGTGGGGATCGTTTCAAAAGATTGTGTATGAGGGAGACTTACTGGATGTATATTTTGGATACATTACACCCAAAGGGACACAATGATCACATTGACATTAGCACTATAGTGTGATCACTCAAAGTGGGTGATCCTTCGGAGGTCTGGTTTGAGTGCTCTGGCAGCACTCCCTCTGAACTACAGTGACATGTCAGATCTTTAAATGCATTGTCCAATAAAATAACTTTGGTGTACCATATACTTTATTGCATCACATTGTTGATGTGTCTGTTCGGGTCCAGGAGCTGGTCTTGCCTTTTCACTTTTTCACTTTTTCATTTATTCACATATAATATTTTATTATTCTACAGTCACATTTATACACATAAATTATATTTCATTTATATTCATACACATATAACACGTATTCATAGTTATTATTCATACAAAATTTATAATTTAAAACTTTTTAATAGTCATATTTACACACATACATTTCACATTTACAAATTTGAACACGTATATTTCACATTCACACATTTATATATATATATATATATTATTATAGTCATTATACATTTACACCTACATAAGGTAAAGTATAAATTATTACAATTTGGTAATATTAGTTACAACACATATATATACACACTTAGAATTCTACATATCGTTTTGATATTTCTTCTGTCCTTGACAAGTAACAACTATTGCTGTACCTCTGACTCCAATAATAATCCACTTTTTCAATAATGAGTCAATTACATATGGTTGGATTTATCCTGTAACAGAATAATTATTGTTTGATATGTTAATGATTTATTGGGAAAACTGGGTATTTTAGTATTCACTGTCACTATCCTTCTCCAACTCTTGAGAATTTGAGTATTTAAATTTATAATTAGTTTTTTAAAAATGAACATTTAAATCAAACTCTGTAGTATTTCATCATCATTTATTTTATTTTACAAATTACAAGTCTAAATATTTTATCTAGATATCACAATTGGTATCTAAGTTTAATTATAATTATATATTATATATATATATATATATATATTCGAATTTCTATCCTAATTCATTCCTTACCTTCTGATCATCCATTGAAGTAATTTAAATTTCTTTTTACATTTATAAATGAGCTATGTTTCATCTTTTGCAAAAGGAGTGGTGTCTTCATAATCATTCCATAATAATTAATGCAATAAGGTAATATTAGATCTATGGAGTGGTTCAAATTATGTAATTAACGATTTAATTGTTATCCTAATTGTGTATGCAAATTGACCTTGCTATAAGTACTGTGGGGTCACAACCAATGGGTATCCCCTGATGAAGTCATCTTTGATGACGAAACGCGTAGGGCATGGCTAAGACGGAGGAGGCACTTTCCCACTGAATACAGTGTATCACGGACTTCAACGATTGCAGTTTGTGAGCGGCGAGCCAGACAAGAAGAGCGGACATATCTCTACTATTTCCTGGTGGTGCAGCAGCCAGAAGTAAGCAGGCGAAGGCTGTGGTTCCCAGAGGGATTTCCTTTTGCGGGGCACACGACCAGGAGGACGTCACTTCCGGTGAAGGAGACTGCGCCACGCGTGTGTAGGACCGGACTCCATTGCTGATCCGGACGCTACTACTGGCATATGAGAGCCAATCTCATAACTGCTTTATTTAACCGTTTGACTTGTGAGTGGGCATTTGTCTGTTTTTTAATGTTCCATAAACTGTTTGTTTTACTTTAATGCACTAGGTGTGCGCCTGTTTTTTTCTCTTTTTCTTTCATAGGTATCTATAAGGGAGTTGTGATCCCTTTCAAACGGGCTGCCGTTACCTGGATGCACTTTATTGGAACTGGACTCTATGTTATTTAAGGTTTTGGTATTATCAAATTATTTTTTATGAATTTTTTATATTTAAATATTTTTTTCCATTTTTTATAGTAGTTTTTATTAAAGTTATTTATACAATATATGTGTTATCTTAGCAACATAGGATCTATTTTACATTTACCACCCCCTCTGGCCACCCCATAGGTTGTTTCAACACAGTAGCTGACTTACTCACAGTTAGGCAGGTTGTAATAGTAGGCGCTCCTTAATATTTTTGTTTTGTTGTGATATATATATATATATATATATATATATATACTGTATATATAGTTGCATGATGAAGCCACTGTACAAATTCATGGGTGAAGGGTGGGTATCGGGCCAGTGTGGCTTAACCCCTTAATTACCTTTGCGGTTATTATCCGATAAGGTGTTTAAGGGGTTAATTGATATCTGAATGTAATTGCAATGTAGACTCCCGTGGGAACCACCCGAGGCCCCGCAGACACCTGTGGGTCTGACCCGGGGCTCCCAGACATCCTTGGGCCTACCGTGGGGACCCAATTGTGGCCCACCGTGACCCAAGGAGACCACCTGGGAGCCATGGCGCTTGGCGGGACCCACCAGCAGGCCTCCAGAACCTGTTTAAAAAGGGCTGCTGGTACCCTGTAGGTCTGTCCAGGTGCCCCGCCAGCCCACCGGGGACTCGCGTGGGGCTGCGTTATGAACCCTGTATGTAAAAGAATAAATCATGTATTTATGGGGGGGCACAGGGGGTGGGTAATGTATTTAATAAATAGAATGATGTGTATTGTGGGTCACTGTGTTGTTTTTATTGTGGGTACTGGGGTTGTGGGGGGGGGTTTCCCCAACGGTATGTGGGTAGGCCTCCCTTGTGGGTACTGGGTGAGGGTGGTTAGGCCTCACGGGGGAGGGGTTAGTGTGGGAGGGTATGTAGGCACCCCGAGTGGTGGGTGTGGGTGGGTTAACCCCTTAATGACTGTAGCGGTTAATAACCGCTATGGTGATTAAGGGGTTAGGGGACATTACTTTGGATGTTTTAATTTTTGTGT
This sequence comes from Ascaphus truei, assembly GCF_040206685.1. Taxonomy (NCBI): domain Eukaryota; kingdom Metazoa; phylum Chordata; class Amphibia; order Anura; family Ascaphidae; genus Ascaphus; species Ascaphus truei. The sequence continues at coordinate 237,037,736 of NC_134484.1, read as the reverse complement.
CTGTTTTGCAGAAGCGGAGGGGCGATGGCCAGGATGGGGGGGGGTAATGGTATGTGGGTAGGGGGTGAGGGTGGTTAGACCTCACAGTATGCACATCGGGTCCCCCCCCTCCCCACATTTACAAAAACTGCACTCACAGCAATACAGGCAGAAACATTAAGGGGAGGGGTTTTTATACAGATCACAGTCAAGGAGGTGGGGTTATAACCCACTCCCCCTCCCCACATTTACATAAACTGCACTCACAGCAACACAGGCAGAGAGATTTAACAGAAACATTAGGGGGGAGAGGGGTTTAAGCAGATTACACTCAAGGCAGAGAGATTTAACAGAAACATTAGGGGGGAGGGGGCTGTACACAGATTACACTCAAGGCAGGGAGATACAGGGGATGTACTGTACTGTATGTTGTTTATTGCAATGCTTCAATGTGTGTACAGTATAATGTTTTTTACAATTAGATAGATGTAATCCTTGGTATTGTAAGGGTTAGCGTTGGTTTTAAATTTTGTATTCTGGTTGGTTCTTATATATTGATTTTTGTTTACTTGATTGCTTAAAATAGTTGACTTGTTTGGAGTTATCTGTATTTTGCTTGCAATGATATTGTTCACATTCATTTGCAGAATGTATATGGTGCATATAAATAGAATGATGTGCATTGTGGGTCACTGTGTTGTTTTTATTGTGGGTACTGGGGTTGTGGGGGGGGGTTTACCCAACGGTATGTGGGTAGGCCTCCCTTGTGGGTACTGGGTGAGGGTGGTTAGGCCTCACGGGGGAGGGGTTAGTGTGGGAGGGTATGTAGGCATCCCGAGTGGTGGGTGTGGGTGGGTTAACCCCTTAATGACTGTAGCGGTTAATAACCGCTATGGTGATTAAGGGGTTAGGGGACATTACTTTGGATGTTTTAATTTTTGTGTCTGTTTTGCAGAAGCGGAGGGGCGATGGCCAGGATGGGGGGGGGTAATGGTATGTGGGTAGGGGGTGAGGGTGGTTAGACCTCACAGTATGCACATCGGGTGCCCCCCCTCCCCACATTTACAAAAACTGCACTCACAGCAATACAGGCAGAAACATTAAGGGGAGGGGTTTTTATACAGATCACAGTCAAGGAGGTGGGGTTATAACCCACTCCCCCTCCCCACATTTACATAAACTGCACTCACAGCAACACAGGCAGAGAGATTTAACAGAAACATTAGGGGGGAGAGGGGTTTAAGCAGATTACACTCAAGGCAGAGAGATTTAACAGAAACATTAGGGGGGAGGGGGCTGTACACAGATTACACTCAAGGCAGGGAGATACAGGGGATGTACTGTACTGTATGTTGTTTATTGCAATGCTTCAATGTGTGTACAGTATAATGTTTTTTACAATTAGATAGATGTAATCCTTGGTATTGTAAGGGTTAGCGTTGGTTTTAAATTTTGTATTCTGGTTGGTTCTTATATATTGATTTTTGTTTACTTGATTGCTTAAAATAGTTGACTTGTTTGGAGTTATCTGTATTTTGCTTGCAATGATATTGTTCACATTCATTTGCAGAATGTATATGGTGCATAGATTTTATGCATCATAAATACAATGTAAATGCAATGTATTGATTGGAATGTGAGGTTTTTCTTTGTCATTTGATGATTTAGATTGTAAGATCAGTTAGGATTATTAAAGGAAATTCATTGTAATATAGTGTGTCTGTATGGAGAAGTGTTATTTGTAGGACAGTATGGTTTTGATAACCCTTCTACATTTATTTGTATATTGGTTCATCATGTGTGTGTATATACTGTATATATATATATATATATATATATATATGTATAGGGATTGTTATTATATATATATATACTGTATATATATATATATATATATATATATATATATATATATATATATATATATATATATATATATATATATATATATATACTGTGTATATATACATATATATTTATTTATCTTCATTTATTTATTTATTTAGATTTATTTATTAATTGTGGGCTGCTGTGCGTGAATTTTTTTTATTGTGGGTAGCGGGGGTGGGTGAAGGGGGTGTTTGGCCCTTGGTGTGAGTTTAGGACTTGCGGGGGGGTTGCGGGTGCACTAAACCCCTTCACAACCGTAGCAGTTAATACCGCTACGGTCGTGAAGGGGTTAAGTACACCCGCTACCCCCCCGCAAGCCCTAAACAACCACCGTTGGGGCTAATACCCCCTTCACCCACCCCTACTACCCACAATAAAAAAAAATCACACACAGCAGCAGCACAATTAATAAATAAATCTAAATAAATAAATAAATACATGAATAGAAATAAATACATTTAAAATACATTTTTATTCATAGTGTAGATGTGCCGATGTTTGCGCAGAGAGAGCAGCGGATCTCTCTCTGCTGCAAACACATCTCGCCCCCGCCGGCCTACAGTATCATTGATGTGCATATACAGTACTGTATGTGTACAGTACTGTATGTTAGGGGTTATAGGGGTTGTTGTTATACAGTATATATATATATATATACTGTATATATACATATATATACTGCATTACAATTCATGAATTTATGCCATCTGGCGGACACGCGAAACATTGCAGCCTAGTAAATCCTGAACCATTATCAATTAACACATCAACCGCGCCTGGCTGGGAAGGCAAAAGGAGCCCGGCATGCTCCAGGTGAACAGCGTGGCATTCCAGGAACATGCCAGGTAAAAGCCGGTGATTAGTAAGAATAAAAGCTGCCGCAGCAGTATAGTTCAAAGCAAGTAATTATGGTATTATGATTGTGGAGCACTATTACAATATGTTAGGACACTGGTACTTCATAGGTTAACATATTTTAAACCTGTTTTTTCACGGGTTTTTTTATTATAAATGTGCAGGCTCAGGCCACAGCTCCCCACTCCCAGACGAAGCGCTGATTCGAGCGTGAAACGCGTTGAGGAGGAGACTGTGGTGTAGCCTGTGTTCCATTGTGCGCTGAACAAAGATTTTTCATTCAAACCGGAAGTGCCTCCGACTCAGTCACTTGCTGTGGCGCCAGATTCCTTCTCCTTTCTGCTATACACACAGAAGGCTGCAAGCCTGGATCAGAGTACAGAGGAAGAAAGGACCGAGGTCTGGAAGTGAGCTTTTCATAGGTAAGGCTAACCTTCCCAAGCTCTGACCTCATTTTTGGTCTTATTCAACTCCCTGTTTCTTTTCATGTGACTTATATTGACACTATATTGACGGCTTGATCACAGGACAGTTTCCTACTTTGCTACCCCAGAAGTATGGAATGTTAATTTTTAAGCACCACGTGTCCGACTTGGTGTACTTAGGGTGGGCCAACAATGTAAACTACGAAGGAAATCGCGAAAAAAGGGCGCTTCCTGAAAATTTAAGATGGACTATTATGGAGGAATTGCGGCGCTATTTTTCAATTACAGATCCTTTAATGAAAATCGTTCGAGACTCCATTAATGGCATTTTGCATCATACAAGGCATCGGCCCTGGAAGGACAATCTGGTGGGGATCGAATTTGCGTTACTGTTCAACTGTTGTTTATTTTTTGTAAATGTTTTTGTAAATGTTTGGACTTTCTGTACTTTAATAAAAGAGAGTTGCGTGTTTTATCTTGTATTACAGTAATAAAGAAATGTTTTTACTTACTGTACACAAGACCTACACAATTCCAGTCCCAGAGGGCCACAAACAGGCCTGGTTTTCAAGGTTATCCTTAAATCCAGGCCTGTTTGCGGCCCTCGAGGACTGGAGTTGTGCAGGCCTGACTGACTGTTCTGTACACCATCCTACTGTAAATGTTTTGACTTTCTGTACTTTAATAAAGGAGATATACAGACCACTTGCCAGCGTCTGCCCCACTTGGTCACACATGCTTGTTCATTCCAGTCCTGCTGTAAGTAGGGTTTTGGGTTTTAACCCCTTGATGACCCGCTGCAGCAGGCTCCATTTGTTTTATTAAATAGTTATTTTTCTTTCAGCTTGATTGTTTTATGTTTGTCTTCTGTTAAGTGTTTCATGTTGTTTGTCCCATTTTAACATTACGTATTACACTATTATTTTTCTTTGTTCTGTCCCTATGTCACAGACCCCCCGGATTGGAGATCTTCCAGTGATTGGAGCATTTGGATTATCTTCCCTTCCATTTGTTTGGACTCTATTAGGGACTTTGGACTCTTTTTGGGCGCTGGTCTGTATATGTTCTTTGTGTTTTATCTGGTGTTGTTCTGCTAGTGTTGCTGGCTGCCCTGTACACATTGTGTTATTATTGTTAGTATTTTATTTTATTGCACGTAGCGCCTAAGCACTTTTATTTGTATTAATAAAGGAGATGTTGCGTTTTTTAAATTTTATGAATAAAGAATTTTTTTTAATAACACCATACTGTTGTGCTGTACATGTTTTGACTTACTGTACTTTAATAAAGGAGATGTTGCATTTTTAAATAAATGCATACTTTTTATTTTTCGGGTTTATTATACAGTATATATAAAAAAAGTATTGTATACGGTCTGAAAACCGAGAAAGCCCCTGAGTGGGTGAAACGCGTAAGAGTTGCGGGGGGTGCTTTCCCCTCACTCTTTTTTAATATCCATGCAACAATAAAGTATTTTTCAGCACAGTCCAGCCATTGCCAATTTGTTGCCCTGCCGTGCTCGCTGTCATCTTTCCTCCCCGGTGAGGATATTCTCTCTTGCTTGCACTCCCACACAGCTGGAGCACGCAGAACAGAAGAAAAAGAAAAGGAAAAACCGGATGGACTTTACAGCTACCAGTGAGTAATTTCACTTATTGTTTCAAGTGGAGCTTCCCCAGGAGTGGTGGTTTATATAGTAGCGGGACCTATGTATGGGGTCTGAGTGGGTTTTAGGACTTCCCCCAGACAGCCCTTCACAGTCGCCTCCAGACCGCATTCCAACTAGGGGTGATTTATTGTTCAGCTCTCCCACTTCTCTGTGTCTCCGGATAAAGCAGCAATCTATTATTCTAGTGGATTCATGCCCTGCAGCACTAGTCAATTGAGGGGACCGTGTACCTCAATGTTCTCTCCATGAAAACAACAGCATACTGTTTTAGGTATTCTATCCTAATCAATAACAACGGCCACTAAACTGTAGACTCTGGTACGTGTTTTTTTTAATCAGATTCAGCAATGTGCAGGCATTGTAACACAAAGCGATATTATCCATCGAAATTCCTCCCTTTGCCGTTTTCCGCATGAGATGACAAAGTTTTCTTTTCTGAGGAAAAAAAAGTAAAAGTTTTACTGTAATGGTCAGTCAGTCCCTTAAAGAAGTTCCCACAGTCAGTCCCACCAATACTTTTCTCGGGGGGCGTCTCCTGTTCACATGCGCATGCGCCTACTGTAGATGTGATGACACGCATATGCGTTTCAAGAAGGTTCCAATGCGCATGCGCCTAGCGTTCCACCAATTGTTCAGTATCTACTGTAGAAGCTGCTCAGTCAATGATATTGCTTATAGGAGATATTGCTTACAGGAGAATCGCTTGATTGTGCATTGATATTGATATTTCAAAAACAGAATAAAATACGGCAACATTACTCACCATAGACTTTGCCAATCAGCTGGCGCCGAGCCACTGCCAGTCCCGTATTCTTCATTATACACGTAGTTGACAGGTGACAGCGGGACTACTACACCGGTAGTCAGCTGATCAGGGTGGAAATTGCTTAGGTACATGCAAGCTTGCTGGAATCTGTACGCGAAATCCATCTCAGGCTGCAGGTATTCGGGCGGGGACAGACAGCAAGGGTTGTCGGTCACCAGGTTTTCACTGACGGTTGGAAGCCGGTGCTGGCGCAGGCGCATTGCTTGCCTGCGACTGACGTTTCTTAGTTGGTTTTAACATGACCTTTCGCCTTTTGAAGTCTCCATGATCATAGATACGGATAAAACCCGGTGATAGACACCAATACCCTCCAATAACATCAGGATAAATACGAAAAAAACACAGATCGATACATTACTTTTTCCTTATTGCACGCTTCCACACATGAGCATCTGGTGAAAATTTGTAAAAGTCATAGTTTTCGATAAAATACTGATAAATTTGACCAACTGTTGCCATCTTATCATCTGTTGCATTGATCGCGGCCCATATTAAATAAGCGTACGTTATGTCAGGTTTTTGGAACACGGACTGCAGTTGTGCACTCATCTCGTAACTCTCAGGACAATAGAAGAACAGACACTGCGCATTTAGTTTTAATATGAAAAGCCTAAATTGATACATTATTGTAACTTCTTCAGTCCCAAGGCCAATTTACAATGGACCACTGTGGTATTCTTTTAAACACCTGCAAGTCGACACATTACTGAAGCGCATGCGCATTACAATTCATGAATATCTGCCATCTGGCGGATACGCGAAGAATTGCAACCAATTAAATCCGAACCATTATCAATAAACACATCAACCGCGGGTGTGAATGCAACATGAATGCGGTCAGAATGCGGTCAGAATGCGGCATGAACGTGGTGAAGTGCGGTGAAGTGCATGGCATTCGGAAAAAATCCCCTTGAAACATTCGGAGATTTTGGAGAATAAACGGGGCCGCGGCTGTAATCTAATTTATTAAAATATAAAATGGACACTCAGTTCCATAAAAAGAGAAGGTGCCTGTTGATGATGATCTGGTGTGTAAAACCAGATGGAGAGACGGATACCACGGAGGAGTGTGCAAGCAGCTTTCCAAGTTCGTGCAGTGTTTCAACAGCGAGGAGTGGATCCTTCTTCCAGCATGTGCCTGTGCAGCGTGAGAGCAGTCACGGAGCACACAGACAGCTTTGCTGCAGGTCGGCAGACGTCAGCATGCTGAGGGAGGACAACAGGAGAGACTCTGCCTAATTGGGACATACTTGCTTGATTTATCTGCACTGTTGTGAGTAGAATTCTGGTTTTACACACCAGATCATCATCAACAGGCACCTTCTCTTTTTATGGAACTGAGTGTCCATTGTATATTTTATTAAATTAGTTTAATTGTTTGTTCAGCCTTGTTTGTTGTGTTACATGTTGTTTCAGTTATATGTTTGTCAGTTAGTGATGTCAGTCTGAGTTACATGTTTGTTTGTTATATTTAGCAGTATACACTATGATTTCTCTTTGTGTTTAAACCCACATATCACGGGCGTTATCTACGGAGCCAACCAGCTGATCCGGATGAATGGGACTTGATCTTCCGAGAGGAGTTTAACCCCTACTAGCACATCTGGACACTCATTGGACTTTTTCTTGCAAGGCCTGTATTTGTTCTCATTGTATCGTGTTCTGACTTTGTTCAGTCAGTATTATTCGGCTGCCTACCTCAATATATTGAGTGTCTTTGTGCTCCTTAATATTTATAATTTTGAGCACGGGCACTACATTTTGTGTGTATAAATTCTATGAGCGCTTTTCAGCACCTTCTCTATTTTGTTTAGGAGTTTTGGTAAGGCCTAACTTGCGGATTGCGACCACCGGGGTGGGCCTCCTCCACTGTTGAGTATGTCACTGAGAAACTGCGCACACATGTTCACCAAGTAGGGCTTGGGAAAGGAGGTAGAGTAGCTGCAGAACTGCTGGAACACTGTTCTGGCTGCTAAAATAAATGGTGAACTTGCCCTTCTAAGTAGAGGGGTAAAAGAGGTGGTGGGTCTGCTCCGGTGACCCAGATCAATTTACTAATTTCTGGAGAAAGAAGGTGTTGCAGAGAGCTAACAAAGGCAGCTATCCTAGACATCACTGTGATTGTACTGTATATTGGGTTGCATTGCAGCCTACCCTACTGCTGCATAACATAAGATGCAGTAATTCAAAGAATTCCCACACCAAGGGGGTGATTCATCTTGGTGAATGAGCTGCCCTACGGGATAGCTGCTGATGTTGCTCTATCGCTGCGACATCTGGTAGAGACACCACGACACTCCTCCACCTTACTTCTCTAGAACGCTCTTCATTAGGCTCCTTAGACGAGTCACCACTACTACCAATATCACCCTCACCCTCTCAAACAAAGACTAGCACACCCGACGCTGTTGGGCTGTCAGAGTTGCGTCAATGCCATGAGCAGTGGTACCTGTCCTACCCATTCTTTCTTCCTGGAGTGCCTCCTGAACCACACCCACAGTGGCTGCTGTTATTTCCTCATCCCCAGCTAGAGCAAAAGGATCAGCAGCGGAGGTGCTGGGCCTAATAGTGGGAAGTAGTGCAGCCTGTCATGGATGTCATAGTGTAGTACTCACTCTTAAATATAGCTATAGGGAAGGAGAGCAGACATTTTGGGGTGGGTAGATGTAGGGTATAGTACTATAGTGGTACATTAAGTTGGTTATGGGGCTAGTAGTGGTTGGTATATGTTTTTTTAGTTTACTCAATTAGATTTGATATTTCACAGTTTGCAACTTTCAAGTTACACTTGTTGTACAAATAGATATATATTTCTTTATCTTTTTATTTTATTTACCCTTACATATTTTCAGTTTGCACCAGTTCTACAACTACTGATAATTTGAGGTGACCTAATTCATGCAGCACTGTTTACTGGTATTATTGTGTGTTTACCCAAATGGGATAATACTAGATAAAGAAATATAATCTATATTTCATTACAGATATTGTCATCTTTCAAACTACACGTACAAATATGAGTACTACATAGTTACATAGTTACATAGTAGTTGAGGTTGAAAAAAGACATACGTCAATCAAGTTCAACATATGCTAAATTAGACAACAGATATTTTATCATATATCTAGACTTACTTGTTGATCCAGAGGAAGGCAAACAAAAAAACCCAGAGTCATATCATCCAATGATATCTCATAAGGGGAAAAATAAATTCCTTCCTGACTCCAAGAATTAGCAATCGGATTACTCCCTGGATCAACATCCTTCCCATGTATACTTTTTTGGTATATCCCTGTATACCTTTCCTATCTAAAAAGATGTCCAACCTTTTTTTGAACAAATCTATTGTATCTGCCATCACAGTCTGCATGGGTAATGAATTCCACATTTTAACTGCCCTTACTGTAAAGAACCCTTTCCTTTGTTGCTGGTGAAATCTCCTTTCTTCTAACCTTAAGGGATGGCACGAGTCCTTAGTACTGCCCTTGGGATGAATAGTTCTTTTGAAAGCTCCTTGTATTGTCCCCGAATATATCTGTATATAGTTATCATATCCCCTCTTAGACGCCTATTTTCTAATGTAAATAAATCTAATTTAGCTAGTCTCTCCTCATAAGTTAGATTGTCCATCCCCTTTATTCATTTGGTTGCTCTTCTCTGCACTCTCTCTAGTTCCATAATGTCTTTTCTTAGGATTGGTGCCCAAAATTGTACTCCATATTCACGGTGTGGTCTTACTAATGCTTTGTAAAGGGGCATAATTATGTTTACTTCCATCCATTGCCCCTTTAATGCAAGATAAGATCTTATTTGCCTTTGCAGCTACTGCATGACTTTGGGCACTATTGCTAAGCCTGCTGTCTACAAGCACTCCTAAATCTTTCTCTATCAAGGATACCCCCAATTTATCCCCATTTAATTTTTAATTCGCCTTTTTATTCTTGCATCCCAAATGCATAACCTTACATTTATCTGTATTAAACCTCATCTGCCATTTACCTGCCCACGTTTCCAGTCTCTCCAAGTCCTTCTGAAGAGAAATTACATCCTGCTCTGATTCTATTACCTTACACAATTTAGTATCATCAGCAAAGATGGAGACTTTGCTCTCAATGCCAACCTCAAGGTCATTAATAAAAAAGTTAAAAAGCAGGGGTCCCAGCACCGATCCCTGAGGTACTCCACGACTTTAGCCCAACCTGAAAAAGTTCCATTTATGACAACCCTCTTGTCTATCCTTTAACCAGTTTTCAATCCAGGTGCATATATTATTACTGAGTCCAATTTTCTTTATTTTGTACACCAACCTCTTGTGTGAAACCGTATCAAAAGCGTTTGCAAAATCTAAGTAGACCACATCAACTGCATTACCCTGGTCTAAATTCCTACTTACCTCCTCAAAGAAACAAATAAGGTTAGTTTGGCATGATCTATCCTTCATAAATCCATGCTGACTATTACTAATAATTTTGATTTCCATTAGGTATTCCTGAATATTATCCCGTATTAAACCTTCAAGTAGTTTCCCCACTATTGAAGTCAGGCTTACAGGTCTGTAATTCCCCGGTTGTGATCTAGCTCGCTTTTTAAATATAGGCACCACATCTGCTTTACGCCAATCTTGTGGTACTGAGCCTGTGGAAATGCAGTCCTTAAATATTAAATATAATGGTTTGGCTATTACTGAGCTTAACTCCTTGAGAACTCAGTTAACCAATTGTTTATTAATATGGCGGTTGTGGCTTCCTCCTTTGGCACTTCTATTGAACTTGATTCTTCCCTGGTAAACACAGAGGCAAAGAATTTGTTTAATATCTCCAATTATCTGCCTACCCATCTCACACTGAAAGGGTCCTATATTTTTTTTTCTCATTTTTTTGTTATTAAGGTACGTAAAGAACATTTTAGGGTTGACCTTACTTTCTATTGCAATCCTTTTTTCATTATCCATTTTTGCTCATTTGATTGCTCTTTTGCAATTTTTGTAACATTCCTTATAATTCTGATACGATATCTCCGTCCCTTCTGACTTAAAGAATCTAAATGCCATCCTCTTCTTGTCCATTTCCTCCCCTACCTGTTTATTTAGCCACATTGATTTTGACTTATTTCTATTATACTTATTACCCAAGGGTATACACTGATAAATGTGCTTTTCTAACAATGTTTTAAAGACTGCCCATTTATCTTCTACATTTTCCCTGCAAAAACATCATCCCAGTGTATTACCTGTAGATTAGACCTCAGTTGATTAAAATTTGCCTTTCTAAAGTTTAAGGTCTTTGTTGAACCCAAGTAATCTGTTTTTAAATGTACTACATTTATTAATATTTGGATTGACCTAATTTATCCAGCACTGTTTAATAGTGTTACTGTGTTATAATTGGCACATACAAATATGAGTTCATGATTACAGTATGTGAAGGGAACATGAGAGCTAATTAAAATTTAGTGATCTTAGTAGTAATAAAGTGATGGACATGCCTTTGTACAGTATAGTGTGGTGTAACATACTTTAGAAAAATGTTGACTGTGTTTATCTATCTATACAGCAGGTACATGGAAATGTTTTTAAGATCCTGTTTTTTTTAAATGTTTTTTTTATTTATTATTAATTAACAGAAACAGCCCTGTGGAGGGAGAGGGAGAAAGAGCAAGAGAAAGAGGGCACAAGGAGAGAGCGAGCAGTAGAGAAATAGCAGTAGAGAAATAGCAGGAGAGAAAAAGTGAGGGAGAAAAAAGGAGAGTGGGGGCGACAGAAGGCGGGAGAGAGAAAAGAAGAGAGGGATGAAAGTCTTGGAAGTCACCCAATAGAGCACATTTTAAGGTCCGTTGTTATGAATGTCCGTTAATGTTCTCGTGGGGATTTTCTGATAGATATTAATGGGTTATCATCTTCTATTACACGATGATCACTTTTACCCCAATTGCCTTTCTATATTCCATTTTAGCTTTAATTATATAACTGTACTGAAAAATAAAAAAACCTTAGACAAACTATTTTGCCAGAATATGTTCTCTGCGGCCCAGCACATTTCAGACCAACATCATACGGTACTGTAGTTCATATCTAATCTAGCAAAACCAAACAAGTTGTTAAAAGGTTCCCTTTTACTAATATATTTCTCAAGACCACCGAGCATGAAAAACTTCAAATTGATATGTGACTTGTATCAAATGCCTGGCGCAATAGAAAGTTGGGATTTCACATGAAGGTGGCATTTACCCTTAATAACAGTGTTACCATACTGCTACTGCACCGACACACTTTATTCGAGTAAATACCCGGTATGTACCTGGCAGATACCTGGAATGCGCCACTCCTAACCTCTGACAAGCCCCGTTGCATTTGCCTTCCCAGCCTGGGTTCATGCCTGGCTGATGGGCGGCTGATCTGTTAAATGATAATGATTAGGATTTAATAGGCTGCAATGCTTCGCGTGTCTACCAGATGGCATAAATTCATGAATTGTAATGCAGTTTATATATATATACTGTGCAGTATTGCAGCCAGCGGGAATAAAATGCTTCAATCCCTGCTTGGAAAATAACTCAATGTACTCGGGCAGAAAACAGTCACAAACCTCAATACACCCGGGTATACCCGAATTCGTGGGACTAGCCAAGCTCGAATAAAGTGTGTCGCCAGTGTATAATAGTATTAATTGAAACCAGCAATTGTATCACCAATAAGTAATTCAATAAGCTAAGCAGCAGAAACATGGAGGAAGAGAATGTGAGGAGAAGGGTTGATGTATTATGCAGCAACAAGAATAGGGGATTACCCTTTTAGTATGAATGTAATTGGGATTACTTGAAGCTAATCAAGCATAGACCACTTTGTCAATTTCTAGCAAGCGACTTGCACCATTTTAATACTACGTTTCTTGTCACATCCAGTAGATTACTGTGGTACCTTTCTCTTAAAGTACTTTGAAGAGACTTTGAAAATGTTATGCATAATGCAAAAGTTTACTTGTATAAAATAGTCCAAAATAGAAACCTCCAAGCGGTTAGCAGACTTAACTAAAAGGAATGAGCAAAAAAAAAAGTAGGCTATTCTTAAAAACAAATGGAGCACAAACTCTCTAACATACAGTAGGTTCTCTATACCAATAGAGCCTCAAAAGAGTAGAGGTCTGTTGTACAGCTGTTTCATGTTGTGTCTCAATAAAATGTAAACTCTTAAGACATGCATGTCCATTTGTTGTTTGGTCTCTTCTTTCTAAGAGTCAGAATCACCAACAGTTGGTTTATCTTATCTCGCAGTTCCCACTAGTCCTGTTTAGTGCAGTCATATCCCCAAATAGTCAGGGTAACAGAAAATATATTTGAGTGATATGAGTCACATAAGGTGAATTTTTGTGACACATAGTATAAGACAATGACAAAGAGAATAGTTGGGAAGAGAGAGATATTTCTAATAGAAACAATGAATTTTTCAATCAGTATAGTTATATAATTTCTGATCACTGTGTATTATTTCTAAGTGGACTCTTTCTAAATGCAAGGGTGTAGATTTTATATGATTTATTTCTCATTCTTTCTATGAGTCTGACTCATCATTAATTTGCGTTGCTTCACTTATCTCTCAGTATTATTTTGTGCAATGAAATTCCCAGACATGTGGGATAATCACAATATTTCCATGATAGAAATAACACAAAAGCTTATTTTTGTGACACATACATGTGAAGCAGTGACAAAGTAAATGCATGGAAAAAGAGAGACTCCCAATCGATAGACTGGAATTTACAAATTATATAGTGATAATATTTCAGTCATTAGCTGGCAAAAAATTCTGGCAGTATAGTGAGCAGGATGTTTAATTAGAGAGACTTTGTAGAAGAATATTAGCTACAAGATAGTAGTGTTTGTTTGTCACTAGCTGACACAGATTTACTAGAGCAGACCAAATGTTTTGAACTGGAGAGGTTTGATAGCATAGTGTCAGCTATCCATTAGCTGATGGAGGGAGTTCAAATACCTGCCTAAGGTGTATTGTTTAACCTACTTGTGGTCAACGCTGATCACTAAATAACTTGATTGTACCAAAACAAGCTCTGGTCTGAAGTGGAATGCGTCAGGTTTTAGTGATGCCATCAGCGATGTCACGAGCGTGACTCTAGCCCGGGGCAGAGAGACAGAGGTGGTGTGGTGTTCGACACTTCATGATCTCTCTGTATAGATTATAACATTTCGTTGTGAAATATTTAAATACTAGATAATGAAATGTAAAAATGAGCCAAGGAATTGGAGATTAATAGCTGTAAAGTTGGGTACAATCAAGTTATTTTCAATCACATGTACTGTATGAAAGTGGATGCAAAAGGCTCATATAAAAAAAAACTAGTCATGCAAGTACTTGATAACACATTTAAAACAAATTTTAAACTCTAAAAATATCTCAATTTACAAATTGTACTAAAGAGGGTTTTGCAGCATAATCTGAATTAAGGTGAGATTGTGAGGATTAGACCTCGGTCCCGCCCCCACGATGTGTCCTGTGATGCATTGGGTGACGCCCCTCGTGCATGCACTGCATGCACCGCAGTACTCCTGTCGGCACTGTACATAGGCTCTGCCCCCGCACCGACTCCTGTGGCACAACGGAGGACGCTCCTATATCCAATACACGGCAGAGAGATATAGCTTATTTAACCCACAGTTTGTATCTGGATACTATAGCTCCCAACGTAACTATTTTAAAACATGTATTTTTAGGGTGAACCTGAGTAAAGGCAGACTATAACTGTACAATCCACGTTTTTTAAATGCTGAATAAATGTCTTAAATATGTCTTTGAAAAATGCTCTGATCAATGATATAGAGGACGCTTTAGCTGGCAGCACCCTTCATATTGATTTGTATGTGGTGCAATATGTTACCTTTTATTATGTAGCCTCCTAACTTTTAGAGGTGAGAAATGCTGAAGGGGTCATTTTTTTCCCTTAGGGTGACCTATGATGTAGCTACAACTTCAGGAAGGCCAGGACGCCAGGGGCCCCATGACATAGTGACTACGTTACGCCCTTTAGCTCATTTGCTAGTGGAGATCGTGTTCACCTATCCACGGGAGCGTTGAATAAGATCTGAATGGAAGGAGGACTGTACCCTTCTTTTCAATTTTCTATATTGAGATCGTGATCGCTGAGGAGCGATCACATGAATGTAACTTGTCAGAGGGGCTGTGGCTCAAATGGTTAATATATACCTTTATCAACCCCTTCTCAATAATTGCCCATATAATAAAGCCCATCACAATGGTAGCATCATTATGCTGTGTGATTCATCCATGGTAGGTAAAGAATACACTGTTTTCAGTTGTTTGTCAGGGCAGAAATCCCTGAAATGCTTAGTCAATTAATTACTGTACATAGGTTTTGTTTTGTAACAATTTGTCTTTGATGATTTAGTGCTGAACAGATTTTCAGATTTTAATAAATGTGTTTACAGTTAAGTCAGATCGAAAGCATATTGCCATTCTGTATATTTGGCTTTTATTTTTTAGAATTGATGAGCTCAGCTTGTTAAGAGAAATCTGATCACAGATGTTCAGAAATCCTGAAGAACTTTACTTGTAAGTTTTTGTAGAGTATATGAGCTTGTATTAAGTTGGGCTGTTCTGGAGTTCTCTCGTAATCCTTTTATTTTTAAACATATGTGATGCATTGTTTTTTTTCACTGACAAGGGTATTGTAGTGCATAGTTTAGGCTATCCCATATTATATCTATGCAATCTTCCTATGGTGACAAAAGGGAACCGGCTGTAATTTTCTCCCATCATGTGTTCCAGGACTAAGCAACCTGCCCAAAAATAAATTTATAGATTGTGCAAAAATTAGTGCATAGGTAGTGTGTGGAAAAAGGCGCGACTGCGCATGACAGAACTCCAGTAGGTCCCGGATGATGCAAAAAACTTTATTGGCACATAATGACACTAGGGCTAAACCACGATCTCCCCCTCTACGCGTTTCACCCTCTAGAATAGGGCTTCGTCTTGGACGAAGCCCTATTCTAGAGGGTAAAACGCGTAGAGGGGGAGATCATGGTGGAGCCCTAGTGTCATTATGTGCCAATAAAGTTTTTTTGCATCATCCGGGACCTACTGGATTTCTGTCATGCGCAGTAGCGCTTTTTCCACACACTACCTATCTACATTCATTGAAGGCAGCACGCGGACGACGCCGGAGGAGAGAGGATAGCAGGACCCAGACCGGAGTGGAGATTAAAGGTAAGAGTTTTTAACTTTATTTACCTCTCCACACACTCCTGTCACTCTAGGGTTGTTCATAGCTTCCTCATACCCGGCACAAATGGCTGATTGACACCTTCTGGTGCACTGCAGTGTAGCTGAAGTGCAGGACAGGTTTTTCTTTTAAAAATGAGTGCATGCCTACAATTTGAAATGTCAAATGTGTGTGACAAATTCACATCTTGTATGTTGTACACGGTTGTTCAGCACTAAGGATAATTATAATTAATAATAACATCATGGTATAGTTACACATGGACCATATTTACTAAGTAGCTTTCTGCTATAAGACACCTTCTAGCTGTGGAAGAAACGTTAAAGCCCATTCACATGGGTAATATGTAGGGCAGGGTAATATGTTGAACACTAGTGCACACCAATAGGTTGGATTATATTTACATTAAGGATAGAAAAAACACGTGCTTCAGGAATACTCATGTTTTTAGAGGTTAACTAAATGAAATACAGGATAGTAAAGAAAGAAAACACATACAAAGGTGTACTGCACAAGAATATTTAGTCTGCATAACACTAGATAGGGCTATCTATGTTCAGGCAAAATGAGTAAAATTTTGGAGCAAAGAAATATTTCCCTAGAAAATAAAATCCATTTTTACAGAGAAATTGGGAAATCATTTCTTTTGATACATTTTTCTGCCCTCAAATTTAAACCTCTCTCTCTTGATATATAATCTGCAACTATTCAGATTCTAGGGAGAGGGAGTGGCTCAGTGAGTAAAGACACTGGGGCCGATTCACTAAACTCTGATAAGTAGCGTTAAGAGTGCAAAGTGCCCTTTAAGTCCGATAAAGGCTGCAGTGCGATTCACTAAGCAGTGATAACAGCGCTGTATCGCCTTTAAAAGGCATTTTTCAGCCCTCAGCGCAAAATGCGCACGATTAGGCTAATGCGCTGATTTTTGCCAGTACTTGAGATTCACTAAGCAGCACTAAGTGAATCGGCCTTTAAAAATACGCGGAAAAACGTGCCTGCTAAAGGCAGGCGCAAAAGAAGCTGGACTTTGAATTTTTTTCTTTGTTTACCTTTTTGCAGGCACACCATCCATACAACAGGCCGTGGGTGTCCCCGGCTGACCCCGTGGGGGTCTGTGGGTGTCCGGGGGTCCCCTCGGTTGTCCCCGCCGGGGTGCCCGGGGGTCTCCGCGTGTGTCCGAGGGTACCCGCGGGTGTCCGGGGGTCCCAATGGGTTTCTGGAGGTACCTGCGTGGGTGTCCGGGGGTCTCCGTGGGCATCCGGGGGTCCCCGCGGGACTGCGGTACCAATGGTGTGCCCCAAAAAATAAACAATATTTGTTAAAATAATACAGCCTCCTCGCACCCTCCCCCCACCCCCTAACACATACACTACAGTAACGGGCAAAATTACTATTATCCACATATGGATAATAATGCATTTGCCCATTAAAAATACATTAATCACAATAAATAAAATAAATACATTTTGCACTCACCCTTGCCAGGCATCCACAATGAAGGCCATCCTCATCTTCATCACCCCCATGCCCTCCGGTGCTGAAAAACATACAGAAAAATAAAAAGAGACAATATAATGTCCCTTAACCCCTTAATCACCTTAGCGGTTATTAACCGCTATAATAATTAAGGGGTTAACTCACCCTCACCCACCACTCACTCGGGAGGCTTAAACACCCCCCTCCACTACCCACCCCATGAGGCCTAAACACCCTCACCCACTACCCACCGGGAGGCCTACCCACCCTTGGGGACAAAACCGCATTCCCACAATAAACATCACTATATTTAATAAAAAATACATAAGTGTGCCCCCTATAAATACATGATTTATTCTTTACATACAGGGTTAATACCCTAGGCCCATGGGAGTACACGGTGGTCCTGGCGGGTGTCCGCAGGCCCCACAGTGTACCAGTACTCCGGGGTCTGGAGGCCTCCGGGTGGTCCCCGCCAGGCACCGTGGACATCCAGGTGGTCCCCACGGTTCACCGTGGGTCCCAAATGGGGTCTCCATGGGTGGACCCACAGGTGTCTGGGGGTCCCCGGGTCAGCCCCACAGGTGTCTCAGGGTCACAGGGGGGTTCCCACAGGGTTCTGGGGCCCTCGGGTGGTCCCTATTGGTCCACAGGGCCCTAACAACTGTGAGGCTCCTGGTTCTTCCCCGCAGGTGTCCCCCATGGGTCCGCAGCCTGGTACCCTCAGGTGGTCTCCAGAGGTCCCCGCAGACCTAAGGAACCAACCCTGTATGTAAAAAAAATAAACCTGTCATATACATTTAAATAAATCAATAACCCCCCCCCCACACACACACACACACCAACCACATACAGTATAGTTATGTGGAAAATAACTATTATCCAGATATGGATAATAGATTATTTGTCCATTATTAAACACATTAACTAACATAATATAATAAATACAGTTCTAGTTACCTCAGCAATATGAATCCCCTCTGCCTGCAAGTTCCCTCTGTCCTCCGTTGCCACAAAAATACATTGCAAATATATTCTGGTGTCACTTAACCCCTTAATCACCTTATCGGTTAATAACCGCAAAGGTAATAAAGGGGGTAAGCAACTAATTTTGACAGATTTATTATAAATCATTCTTCCTGGTAATGCACAGGTTATTAAGAATTTATATTAGTGTTAGGGACCCTTGAGATGTGGTCTGCCGTGTAGTGGCTCAGGGGCTTACAACAATTTGGCCAAAATGTTAAACTAAAAGACCATTTTATTTAATAGATATCTATACATATATTTAGGCACTGTACCGTGTATAATTTTCGCTGGATGTGCACTGAGCTCTGTCTGTGTTTCATGTTCTGTCTCTGGTTTTAAATATATATTGCAATGCTCAGTAGCACTCCTCTGTGACACTTATATGCTTATATATATGTTGTGGTTATTTTGAGGGTTCAATATGAGCTTGTAGTTGTCCTGTATGAACACCTTTAAAGCTCCCGTGTCACGTGACATTTAAATTCTGCAGGGGATACCGTCACCCCATAATAGGACCTGTATCTCATGATGTAGGGGGTCCCCGAGGCTGAAACCAATGTGGTTCAGCTCAGGAGACCCCCTGCTCATCTACACTATTATTCAAAATAATATGTGTACAGCACCTGTAAGAGCCGTGCATTGAGACGCGGCGTCTCCATGCAGTTCTTACAGGCTGCTTTTTTCTATCAGCTATCGCACTATTTAACTTTAAGCACGATAGCAGGGGGGGGGAAAGGTGCTCGCGCGATATGGCACTTTTTGGCAAGGCAACCTTGTAGGTTGTTCCAGTTTTGGGGTGCACGGTAAGAGAAGGAGGAACGGCCGAATACTTTGTTGAGCCTTGGGACCATGAACAGTCTTTTGGAGTCTGATCTCAGGTGATAAGTGCTGCAAGTGGTAGGGGTGAGGAGCTTGTACAGAGAGCTGGGTAGCTTGCCCATAAAGAATTTAAAGGCATGACAGGAAAGGTGAACTTTGCCCCAAGACTCGAGTGATGACCAATCTAGTTCTTTGAGCATTTCGCAGTGATGTGTGTTGTAGTTGCATTGGAGAACAAAATGACAAATTGAATTGTAGAGGGTGTCAAGTTTGCTAAGGTGGGTTTGAGTTGCCGAGGCATATACTATGTCTCCATAGTCAATAATTGGCATTAGCATCTGCTGTGCAATACGCTTTCTGACCAGGAGACTTAGGGAGGATTTGTTCCTGTAAAGTACCCCTAGTTTGGAATAGGTCTTGGTTGTCAGGGTATCAATGTGCATCCCGAATGTTAAGTGGGAGTCAAACCATAAGCCCAGGTATTTAAAACTAGTGACAGGGGTTAGGGTGGTGTTAGCGTTGGTTCTGATCTGGAGCTCAGTCGTTGGAAGCTTTAAAAATGTAGGCCTGGTCCCAAATACCATTGTTACAGTCTTGTCAGTGTTTAAAAACAGTTTGTTTTGGGAAATCCAGTTTTCGAGTCTCAAAAAGACAGACTGAAGTATGTGTTGAAGGTCAGAGAGGCTATGGATGTGTGCATATAGGATTGTTAATCTGCATACATGTGTATTGAGGCTTCCTTACAAGCTGTGGGAAGATCATTAATCAACACCGAGAAGAGTAGGGGCCCCAGAACAGAGCCTTGCGGGACACCACAGGTGATATCTAGGGGGTTGAAGTTAGAGTCTGAGATGGACACATGTTGGGATCTACCTGATAGTTAGGACTGAAACCAGTTTAAAGCATGCTTCCCTATTCCAGAGCTCTGGAGTTTGCTTAGCAGGATAGCATGATCAACTGTATCAAAAGCCTTTTGCAAAATCTAGGAATACTGCACCAGTAAGTTGTCCCCATTCCATTCCACACTGGATTTCATTGCAAACTTTTAGCAGGGTAGTTACGGTGGAGTGTTTGGGACGAAAGCCAGATTGGAATTGGCTAGGGAAATTTGTCTTGGTATAGTAATCGCTTAATTGAGAGTGGACACATTTTTCCATGACTTTGGATAGAATTGGGAGAAGTGAGATTGGCCTGTAGTTTGAGACAGTGTTTTTGTCCCCACTTTTGAAGATTGGGACAACTCTGGCAGTTTTCCAGGTCTTAGGGATATGGCCTGCAGACAGGATAGAGTTGACTATGGAAGCAATTGGTTTGGCAATGGCTGGGGCACCAAGTCGTAAGAACCTAGATTGTAGTAAATCGGGTCCGCATTGGCTGCTTAGTTTTAGTTTGAGCAGTGCTTGTGTAATCTACTCTTCAGATACTGGGCCAAATTGAAAATTGTGGGCAGTGTTGGGAGGGGGTGGGGCTATGTGGGTACTCCCAGGATGAGATTCAGGTTTGTGATTTGGGCTGCGTTTCGCTAACAAGTTAGTGGCACACCCCACAAAGTAATCATTGAATGCATTTGCAATGTCAGTGGGGTTTGTCAGAGTAATATCCCCCTTAGTGATATTACTTGGTTGTTGATGGTTAGAAGGCTGGAATATGTTGTTGATAACCTTCCAGAAGTTACTGCTGTGGCCCCTTTTATCCTCCTACATCCCCGAGTTGTTCTCCGGAGGCCACGCACTTTCACGCGTTCGGCCGCATTCAGCGCTGAACTGCTAGACAGCGCTAATAGCGCTAATAGCGCTAAACAATGAAAAACAATGAGAAACGCCCGCGGCGCCTAAAATGTCTGGAACACGGCCGGAACATGCCGCATCTGCCCGCAAGTTTAAATTTCGCGCCGAAACTGCCGCAGGAGGCTAAAGGCGGCTACCACTGTAGCTGGGTTTGATGTATTTTGGTGGAGATTGTCTGAGTAATATTGTGCTTTTGCGTGCCTTGTTTGCCTTGTGCACATGTTCCGCAGGCATCTGTAGTGATTGAGATCCTTGGTAGTGCCAGTTACTTTGTTGCTTTTCCACAAGGTATCCCTGAGCTGGTAGAGTGCAATAAGGTCAATTGTAACCCATGGAAGGTGGGCCCCCGTACCCTTATTTTGCGTAGTGGAGCATGGGTATCGCAGAGATTTAAGAACTCTGATTGGATAGTCGAGCGCAGAATCAGGGTCGGGAATTAAATTGATTCTGTGCCATGGGCAGTTGGTAAGTCCATCCAGAAACTGTTGTGGGTTAAAGTTTTTAAATGTTCTAGTGAGGAGAACTTTAGGGCTTGAATGGAGCGGTTTAATTTTCCTTACACAGTACATTATTGCATGGTCACTGAAAATATCAGGAAGGATGCCAGAGGAATGGATTCTGTTGGGGTTTGAGGAGAGAATCCAGTCTAGCAAGGAATGGTTATGCGATTTCAGGTTTGTCCGTGTGGGTTGGGAAATGAGTTGTGATAGGTTAAGTGACTTGAGTTGTATCTGGATTTTGTGGTTTTTAGGGTCAAGCCAATTGAAGTTGAAATCCCCAAGAACTAGCAGCTCACTCTTCTCATTCAGAGAAGAAATGGAGCCAAGAAACTGGGTGATATCAGCCAGGGATTGTAGAGGGGCTTTAGGGGGGCAGTAGATGCCAGCAAGCAAGATGGGCTTAGAAAAGGGGAGGCAGATTTTGCCAACTAGAATTTCAAAAGAGGGTGGGCTTGGGGGGCAATTTAAGCGTGTAAATTGTAAGGTGTCTGCAATATAAAATAACACCCCTCCTCCTCTCTTTGACCTATCTCTCCTAAAAATAGAGTATCACTGAATGGCGATATTTGCATGAGGAGGGAAATGCCAAGTCTCTGAGAGAATGCTCGCCAGAACTTAGAGATGAATTGAGTACCCCTGTCCGAGACAATGGAGAGTGGCACGCCTTGTAGCCTGAAAATTTCTTTAGAAAAAATGTCAGCCAAGGTAGCTGAATTGGGGAGATCCTTGAGGGGTATAAAGTGTGTGTACTTGGAAAATCTGTCCACTACTACAAGGATCTTATTCATCCCCTTAGAAGTTGGGAGTTCCACAATAAAGTCATGGAAATATGCTTCCAAGGCCGTTCCGGAATAGGGAGAGGCAGGAGAAGACCGGAAGGTTTGTATCGGGCGGACTTGCTCTGAGCACAGACTGGACAAGCTCTGGTGAAATCAAAAATGTCTTTGTTCATTTTAGGCCACCAAAAGGTCCGTTTAATATGATCCACTGTCCTCTTGAAGCCTGGATGACCAGCAGATCTGGAAGAATGCCCCCACTCTAAGATCTTGTGGTGAAAACGTGGCGCAGCGTACAGACGTCCTTCTGGCACCTAAATCTCCTAGGGATATGAGCCTGGGCTTTTTTGATCTCATCCAGGATATCAAAAGTATTGGCAGAAATAATATACTTTGCTGGAAAAATAGTCTCCGAAAATTTGTTAGATACTTCCTCCGTAAAAAATTGTCGAGAAAGAGCATCGGCCTTGATATTCTTGGTACCCGGAAGATAGGAAATCGTGTAATTGAAACGAGAGAAAAAAAGTGCCCAACGTGCTTGACGGGATCCCAGACGACGAGCCCCCTCAATGTACAATAAGATTTTGTGATTGGTGAGAATAGCTACTGGATCTTTGTTACCCTCGAGGAGATGTCTCCATTCTTGCAAGGCTAACTTGATAGCCAAAAGTTCACGGTTCCCGACATCATAATTTCTCTCAGCCGGAGAAAATTTCCTAGAAAAGAATCCACAAGGATAAAGTCTTTCTTGGGGGGGAAGATCTTTGCGAGAGTACTGCCCCAGCCCCCACATCAGAAGTGTCAACCTCAAGGGTGAAAGGAAGGGATGTATCCGGGTGCCGGAGGATGGGGGTGGAGACGAAAGCTCTTTTGAGAAACTCGAAGGCTTTGATGGCCTCAGAGGACCAAGCTGTTGGATCAGACCCTTTTTTGGTAAGAGCAGTAATGGGTAGAGCGATAGTGGAGAAATTACGGATGAATTTTCGATAGTAGTTAGAAAAGCCAAGAAAACGCTGAATTGCTTTTAGGGAATTCGGCAACGGCCAATCCAGAACAGCCTTCAATTTCTCAGAATCCATGGTGAAACCTTTATCAGAGATTATATAGCCAAGGAAGGCTGTGGATGATTGGTGGAAGAGACATTTCTCCATCTTCGCGTAGAGGCTATTTGCACAAAGTCGAGAGAGAACCACTGTGGTGTGACGAATGTGCTCTTCCAGGTTCTTGGAGAAAATGAGGATATCATCTAGGTATATTATGCTGAAAATATCCAAAATGTCCCGGAAGATATCATTCATAAATTCTTGGAAGACGGCTGGGGCATTGCAGAGGCCGAACGGCATCACTAGATATTCATAATGACCCGAACGTGTGTTAAATGCAGTTTTCCATTCGTCACCGTCTCGTATTCGGATTAGATTGTAAGCTCCTCTCAGGTCGAGTTTGGAAAATATAGAGGCTCCTTGGAGCCGGTAAAAGAGTTCCGAAATTAGAGAAAGAGGGTACTGGTTTTTAACTGTAATCTTGTTAAGTCCACGAAAGTCGATACAGGGTCTTAGGGAGCCATCCTTCTTTTTCACGAAGAAGAAACCTGCCCCGGCGGGGGAGGTGGAATTCCGAATAAACCCTTTCTTAAGATTCTCCTGGATGTAGGTCGCCATAGCCTCAGTCTCGGGCAGAGATAGGCGATACGACTTAGACTTGGGGAGTGTGGTTCCAGGAATTAATTGGATGGGGCAGTCATACGAACGATGAGGTGGTAGGACTTCAGCCTGTGTCTTGTTAAAGACATCCAAAAAGTCATGGTATACCTCCGGCAGGGTAGAGAGAGAAGGTGAAGAAGTGTCGAGACCCGCGAGCACGGTAACGGGAGGAATGACCGTCTTCTTCAAGGTAGGAGCCCACTGGATCGGTAGTTCATCTGTCTAATCCACACGCGGGTTGTGAAGCTGAAGCCACGGCAATCCCAAATGACCTGGACAGTAGGTGAGTGGAAAACATCGAAGATGATAACTTCAGTATGACCATCCGCGGTGGTCAGGGTGAGGGGGACAGATCCCCAAAAAATGAAGGCTGGTTGGAGCGGTCGACCGTCGATAGCCTCAAGGCCGATGGGTGACGACTTCTTGACTAATGGGATTTGGTTGTTGCAGGCATAGTCGTGATCCATGACGTTACCACCAGACCCGGAGTTGATGAAGGCTTCAACCTCTACCCGAACATTGGGACCCTCAAGAGTTATGGGGAGAAGAATTCTCTTTGGTAGCTCTTTGGGGGAAGAGGGGCAAGGAGAAATGGTACCCAGTAAAAGCCCCTCTACCTTGACTGGGCATTCTCGTTTTCCGGTTTCAGGCGACAATGACGTAGTTGGTGTTCCGGGGAGCCGCAGTAGTAGCAGAGACCCTCATTTCGGCGGCGTGTTCTCTCAGCGGTCCGAAGCTGTTGGCTACCGATTTGCATCGGTTCGGGAGCGTCTAGCGCAGGAAGAGCCAAGGGAGGAGACCTAGGAGAAGCAGGCAAGGGCGGCATTAAATGGGGACGCTGGCGCTCGTGGCGTCGCTCTTGAATGCGCTGGCCAATCCGGATGCTGAGGGCAATGAGATCCTCTAGAGATGAGGGACAAACATGAGCTGCGAGATCATCGTTGAGGTATTCGGACAAACCCTGCCAGTATGCCGCGGCGAGGGCTTCATCATTCCACTGAGTCTCTGCAGCGATGGTACGGAACTCCACCGTGTATCTTGCAGCCGACCTGCGACCCTGGGAGAGATGAAACAAGGAAGAAGCGGCAGTCTCCCTATGCACTGGCGTGTCAAAGACCTGCTGGAACTCTCACCGGAATTTGGGTTAGTCTTAGGTTATGTCAGATCTGTGCTCCCAGAGGGGAGAAGCCCAAGCGAGAGCGTCGCCCGTGAGCAGGGCATAGACATAGGCCACTTTAGAACGACCTGAGGGAAACCGAGATGGGGACATCTCAAACTGGACATCACATTGGTTCAAGAATCCCCAGCAAGTAAGGGGGTCTCCGGCATACCGGTTGGGAGGTGGAATACGTGGCTCAAAATTGCCCATAGGTACTGGGGCAGGAGGAGATGGAGCAGCTGGCGATTCCCGCAGGGAGAGTTTAGAAAGTTTTGCGCCACGGCCGTGACTTGGTCACTTAAAAATTGCCAGTGATCCATAGTGACACCTTGGCCCACCTCAGGGGGGGCTGCATTTGTTGGGCTCTGCATAATGTAATGCCTGTATGACCGCAGACCTGGCCAGTCCCCAGTACTGAGGTGGGTAAGGGTATAACACGCACCCACAGCAGTGAGGGCATGCCCGGAGTGTGGTAAGATGTGTTGCCGGGCCTGGTGAGAAAGGGTTAATGATATACTTGCTGCGTCCGGGGTGCCAGAAGTCCAAAGGTCAATAATCAAGAGCCGTGGGTCAGGGGCAGGAGAAAGCAGCATAATGAGGTCCAAAGTCGAGTCCAGGGGTAGCGAGGTACACGAAGTCAAACAAGAGCCGAGATCAAATCCAAAGGTATCCCACAGGGGCAGGGGCAGGAACGTGAGCTGAAACACAGAGTAGAGCTTGGCATAGACAACTGCACAACAGGAGTCACAGAGGAACTATGCTGTCAAGGAAGGAGAGGGCAGACTGGGGTTATAAATGCAGGAGGACCAATGGTAGCAAGGGGTGGAGCGGAGGCCTGTCTGAGCAACCCCTGGGATAGGTCTAGGTGTGCAGGGTGGGAGTCAGACAGGTGAGTAGTGGAAATCGCCTGCAGCCGATGGGGGGCAGAGCCAGCGGCACAGGAGGGCGGCCAAGAGGATCGGGTGCACGCGCACTCTGTAAGATTCCCGTGCGCCCCGGCCACGTGTGGGAGGATGTGGCGTGCGCCGAGGAGGAGCGGCATGGCATCCGGACAGAAGAGGTAAGGAGCCAACGGGGAGGGGGACCGGAGCTAGCAGCCGTACTTGGAGCTGAGGTATCGGGGACCCACTGAGAGGCGCGTGTCCCCCGATCCCTTACACACTGAGAGTTTGAAGCAGGGGAGCCTGGTTCAATAATGAAGGAGGTAGTTATCACAGCTCAACCTTAATATTCAACAATATATTTAAAACCATGGCAGTGCAAGAGGAATGGAGGATATATTTTAACAAATGATAAAGAATGATCACAAAAAGGATTCCTACTAATATGCACTCTGCCTAAATTACCATAAGCAGTATTGAGGGAACAGTTTAGTCCCAGCATCCATATAATGCAAATCACCAGGAGGTAACAATACAAAAACAATAACATTTTATTAATCTATGCAAACTCTTCTAAATGAAAATATTTTTTCCTTTTTATGTATAATAAAATCATTTAAAAATGAAAAATACAGGAGTATGCCTATTTGTTGCACTCTTCTACACCCGACGATCGTTTTGCGCCATTCCCCGGCGCTCCTTCAAGGGGCGACGCATCCACTGATGACGTTAGACGGTTCGGAGCAGTAAGAGAGTATTACTGAAAGGAGTCAACACTATAGACTCTATATTGATCTGATCTTGCTTCCATGTGGTGTGAATAAAACACACAAGTATCTTATATCTTTATATATTTACTTGACGTCACATCCTTTCTCCCCCAAGCCTCTGTCACATGGTACTGGAACCAATCAGAGTAGGGATAGACTTCCCACGCTCTGATTGGCTGCTGTACCATGTGAGTCCGGCCATGTGTCTTTTCATGACGTCATCTTAAAGGCAATTGCAGCAAAGCCATTCTGATTGGCTGTGCTGTCATTGCCTTTAAGTGACGTCATAATTTTTTTTTACATCGACCAAAACACATGGTTTTCATGGCCCAATCAGGGCCGTGGGAACCATATGACGAAAATGTGACGTCATAGGCCTTTAAAAGCCTATGTCGTCTCATTTTGAAGCCAGACGCCGAGGAGGAAGGACCTACTCTGAAGAAAGAAGACCAGGGCGTGGCACCGGACGGCAAGAAGACCCCGGAAGAAGGTAGAAGAATACAGATGAAGATGGATTACAACTAGAAGACCCCTGGATTGTCGTGTTATATTATTTTAATGTTTATTATTTTATGGTTTTTATTTTATGGGTTCCTGTTCGTGGATTGGTTCGTGAGTAAGCTGATCAACGGGAGTCGGTGGGGGCAAGTAATGGTAAGTTAAATAAAGAAATGTATTTAATGTTAATGTGGTTTTTTTTGCTTTTTCATGTCTTCATTTTTTTTTATGCATATCATTTCTTGCCACTGTATGTCTGTATGTATGTCTAGAGAGATATATACATACAGGGTAAGAAATGATAGTGTTGTTAAAGCGTTATTTTCTGTATTGTAAATGATTGTGGCTATGCTGCTATGCATAGATGTGTGTTAAATTTATTTTATTATTAGAGAGATGTAAGTTTTGGGCTTTATGCTGTACTGTAGGTTATGGAGAGCCTTGCTATAGTATATTGTAATTTTTGGTGTCCTTTTTTGTATGTTTTTAACTTGTTCTCTGTTACGATAGCTATAGTTAATTGTGTAATTGGTATGGATGGTATTTTAATTGTTTAGGGATGTAATTCATGTCTGTTAATTCATTGATGATGACTTTATTTGATGACATAATATACTTCCTGTGATGTCAGGCTATTTGAGTTGGATTACTGTATTGTTAACATTGATTTGCAGCGTGTACATGTAGTTTACATATTATGCTACAGTAGCGACATACTTTATCGCACTAAATGCCGGCGGCATGCCGGGATCTACCCCAGCTGCCGCCAGTAATATCCGCGCGCCGCCGCGTTTCCCACACGCACCCCCCCTCCACCTCGCGCGCAATTTATTATCCTTCCGGACCCCGAGCCCGGCTTCTGCTCTGCCCTTCTGCTTCCCCGCACCCCCGCTTACCTTAATTTGATGTCCAGGGGTGTCGGGGAAGCCTGGGGAAGCCGGGGAAGACGGGGAAGCCGGGCGCGCCTGTGACTGTGACGTCACAGTGCGCCGCCACGCGCCGCGGCTACCCGCTTTCCAGCCTCATACAGCCAGCGGCATTTGCTCGAATAAGAGCTGCCGCTGCTGTACATGTATACACTGTAAATGCAATGTTTTAAGTGGCATTTGAGGCTTCAGATTGAATGATTACATGAGATTTGTGTAGGAAATTGCTTTTTAATTCATTGAGGATGTTATGCATAAGTGGTGTTGCCATTGCATGTATTGGCTATTTATTATTTTGGCAACGGACCGCAAGGATGATGCTGGCGACGGAGCCTTCTTATTGATGAGGTTAGTAGAATTTTCTTTACTTTATTACGGTATTTAATGTGTTTAATAATGGCCAAATAATGTATTATCCCTATGTGGATAATAGTTATTTGGCACATTATTGTACTGTATGTGCTGGGGGAGGGGGTATTGGCCCCAAGGGTATTTGGTAGGACTCCCCTGTGGGTAGTGGGTGAGGGTGGTTGGGGGGGTTAGTGGGGGAGGGTATGTGGGTGATGGTGGGTTAACCCCTTAATGACTGTAGCGGTTAATAACCGCTATGGTGATTAAGGGGTTAGGGGACATTACATTGGATGTTTTAATTCTTGTGTCTGTTTTGCAGAAGCGGATGGGGCATGGGCATGATGAAGATGAGGATGGCCTTCATCGTGGCAGCCGCACATGGGTGAGTGCTATATGTATTTAATGTCTTTATTGTTGTGTATGTATTTTAAATGGACAACAGCACTATTATCCATTTGTGGATAATAGTAATGTTGCCCATTACTGTATTGTATGTTGTGTATTGCTGCTATGTTTATTGGGGGCATTTGTCCCCAATAAACATGCTATTATGCGTTAACCCCTTCATTACCTTAGCGGCTATCCGCTATGGTAATGAAGCAGCATTAATGTATTTTAATAATATTGTGCGGGAGCAGGGGGCCCCCTGAGCTGAACCGCATTTATTTGTGGCTCAGAGACCCCCTGCTTCCCGAGTTACAGGCCCTGGTTTGGGGCATCGGTTACAGTGTGGACGCCATGTTTGTTGCGGGCACGTAGCGTATTGGACGCTATAAACATGGCGGCTACACTGCCCATCCGATCACACATACCGGGGCCTGTAACTTGGGAAGCAGGGGGTCCCTGGTCCACAAAGTGATGCGGTTCAGCTCGGGGGACCCCCTGCTCACTGTACAGTATTATTAAATAAATATTCATGCTTCTTCGTTACCGTAGCAGATACCCTGTAAGGTAAGGAACGATTCTTTATATATATATGTGTTTTACTCATAGTGTAGATGTGCAGAGGGTCTCCGGAGCTGAAACGCTTTTGTTTTAGGTCCGGGGACCCCCTGCTCCCCGAGATACAGGCCCCTTTAAGGGGTGCCGGTATCCCTCTGCTTTATTTACATGCCGCGGTCACGTGATCGGGACCTTTAAATGCAGAGGGATACCGGCACCTCATAAAGGGGTCTGTATCTCGGGGAGCAGGGGGTCCCCCAACCTGAAACCAATGCGGTTCAGCTCCGGAGACCCCCTGCACATGTACACTATGAATAAAAGTTGTTTTAAAAATTATTTTTATTATGCTGATGTTTGCGCCGAGAGAGCAGCGAATCTCTCTCGGCTGCAAACACAACTCGGCAGGGGACGGCTTCTCGGCAGTTTCTCGCCAGGCAGCCGTCCCGCCACCGGTTACACGCCATTTCATCAAATGGTGGTGGCTAATTCATTCGCCGCTTACTGCATGATACCCTTAATACCTGACCCTGATTCTGTGCTCTATTATTTCCGATCAGAGTTCTTAAAACTAATTGACACCCATGCTCCACTACATAGAATAAGAGCACAGGGGACCCACCTTCCTTGGGTTACAACTGACCTCATAGCGCTCTACCATTTCAGGGATGTCTTGTGGAAAAGCTACAAAGTAACTGGCACTACCAAGGATCTTAATATGTACTACAGATGCCTGAGGAATATGTGCACAAGGCAAAGAAGACATGCGAAAGCCCAATATTACTCTGACAATCTTCACCAGAATACATCAGATCCCGCAAACTTCTGTACGGTCATCAACACTTTATTCCAGCCTTCTAGCCATCAACAACCAGGTAATATAATTAAGGATGACATTACTCTGAAAAATCCCACTGACATAGCAAATGCATTCAATGATTACTTTGTGGGGAGTGCTACTAACTTACAATATTAACAAACCGCAACCTGAACTACAAACACAAAGCTCAATCTGGGAGAACCCCTATAGCCCCACCCTCTATCAACACTGCCCACAATTTCAATTTGTCACAGTGTCTGAAGAGGAGATTACACAAGCGCTCCTCAAATTAAAACTAAGCAGCCTTTGTGGACTTGACCTAATGCAATCAAAGTTCCTACGACTTGGTACCCCAGCCATTGCCATACCATTTGCTTCCCTAATCAATTCTATATTGTCTGCAGGCCATATACCTAAGACCTGGGAAACTGCCAGAGTTGCCCCAATCTTTTAATGTGGGGACAAAAACACTGTCTCAAACTACAGGTCAAGCTCTCTTCCTCCAATACTATCCAAAGTCACGGAAATATGTGTTCACTCCCAATTTAGCGATTACAATACCAAGACAAATGTCTTTAGCCAATTACAATCGGGCTTTAGCCCCAATTACTCCACGGTAACTACCCTCCTAAAAGTTTGCAATGAGATCCAGTGTGGAATAGAACTGGGAAAGTAGGGGGGAAAACATGCGCAAAAAATACTGTGAGCGAGAAAAGGATACTTATGTTTCCAATGTTGACAATAAATATAAATTCCCTTGATGGGTGCCGCACCGGGTAGCAAGTGGGTTCGTTCTAAACCACTTGAATAGTAGAAGGGGAGGATTCCAATGCACACAGTCTCATCAGAATTGGAAATATATAACGAGAAGAAAAAAACACAATAGTGTGATGTATAAACCAATAAAAAAAAAGAATTGCACTCACATTTAGTGAAATCAAACGGGCATTTCGGTTACTAAGTTTAACCACACTGATGTTGCTGACTCTCCGTTATCAGGACACCTCTGATGGTGTACACCGTCTCCAGCACCAGGACTCGCAGTGTCGTAAAGGCTCACCGGTAGCAGGATATTCTCAATAGAACAAATAAAACACAAATAGTGTGATACTGTATATATAGGTATTAGATGAATACTAAACGAAATATACACTCAATTTTGTGTTATAAACATTGGCTTTTGGTTGTTAGAGTGACCAACTTCAAAGGGTGGTTCTGGAGTCACAGGATACCTCCAGTACAGAAAGGAAAAAAGACGCAGGAAAAAGGAAATAAATCTTTACAAGATAAAAACAAAAGCAGAGCTGCATCCTGATTACCAAAAAAAGCTGCACTGAATCAACTGAATCCCCACTCTAAATACACCCCAGTGATGGCCATACACCAGGGAATATCACACGAAGGGGGTACAGTGCTTCAGACAGCTCCCAGGGGTCTAGTGCAGTCCTAGCAAGTGAGAAATAAAAGTCCCAACGCGCTTTGTCTAATAAGACTTCTTCCAGGGGTTTTCAGATGTGGGGCCACCGGTTCTTCCCCCGTGGACCCAGCAGACGTTTATCTGTGAGAAGCCCGAGGAGACCACAGGTAGTCTCCATAGGTCTCCCGCAGACCTGAGGAAACAACCCTGTATGTAAAAAAATAAACATGTCCTATACATTAAAAACATCAATTCCCCCCCCCCCACAACACATACAGTACAATATTGTGCAAAATAACTATTATCCAGATAAGGATAATAGATTATTTGCCCATTATTAAACACATCATCTAGCATTATAAAATAAATAAAGTTCTACTGACCTCATCAATAAGAAGCCCCCGTCGCCAGCAAATTCCGTGTCCTCCGTTGCCAACAAAATACATAGCCAATACATTGCAATTACATTCTGATATCAATTAACCCCTTAATCACCTTATCGGATAATAAACGCAAAGGTAATTAAGGGATTAAGCCACCCTGGCCCGATACCCACCCTTCACACATTCATTTGTACAGTGGCTTCATCATGCAACTATATATATGTATTTATATATGGAGGTATTTATTATATATATAAATATATATATATATATATATAAGAAGACCCCAGAAGAACAAGAAAGAAGATGGAAGAACACAAATCAAGATCCCGTTGACCCTTTGGATTATAAAAAAATTCTTGGTTTATTTATTTATGGTTTTTTATTTTATGGGTTCCTGTTGCTGTGCGTGGATTGGTTTGAGAGCATGCTGTTCAACGGGAGTCGGAGAGTGGGGCAGCTAATTGTAAGTTAACAAAAGAAATGTATTTTTTTTAAATGTAAACTTTTTTTGGTAATTTATTATATGTGATACAGCTCAACTCCGTTATACCGCGGTCCTCGGGGGCCACCCAATCCAACCACGCTATAACTGGAATCGCGAGAAAAAAAATGGCCGCCGCAATCTCTTACCCGGCATCTGTGGCATCTGTAGCTCTCTCCGCTTCCAGAGAGGAGGGGGGAGGGGTGCGTGCGTCCCCTGGCAGTGCAGGGGAGAAGCCTGTGAACTCTGGAGCCAGCCCCCCTCTCTCTCCTCCCCCCTGAGATGTTATCAGTGTAGCAGGCTGTCAGAGAAGCCTGTGTTGTGCAGAGACAGCCCTCCTCTTTCCCGCTCCACCCCCTCCACCCCGCCCCCAGAGAGTGTCAGTGTAGCAGGCTGTCAGAGAAGCCTATGAAGTGCGGAGCCAGCCCTCCTCACTCTCCTCCCCCGAGAGTGTTGTGTAGCAGTGCAGGTGGGAAGTCTGTGGCCCCCTCTCTCTTTCCCCCCCCAATACCCCAGAGAGTGTCAATGTGCAGGCTGTCCCAGCAGTGCAGGAGAAAAGTCTGTGAACTGCAGAGCCAGCCCCCCTCTCTCTCCTCCCCCGAGAGTGTCGTGTAGCAGTGCAGGAGGGAAGCCTGTGGCCCCCCTCCCCCAGAGAGTGTCTGTGTGCAGGCTGTCCCAGCAGTGCAGGAGAAAAGTCTGTGAACTGCGGAACCAGCCCCCCTTTCTCTCCTCCCCCCGGCTGTGACAGTTTCAGTGTAGGAGTGCAGGAGAGAAGCCCGTGGTGAGTTGCAAGTAAACTTGCCTGTCATGAGGTATATAAACACTCAATGTAGCCAAGACAGGGGAGGGACTGCAGAGCCACTGCTGAAAGTAACGGAATTATCTCTTGGCTTTCGCTCAGTAAAAGAGAAAGGAAGCAACCATACTGTACAGTAGGTACATGTTAGCACTTACATTACTAGTCTATTGTAGTAAGCTGGTGACATTGCAAAGTGTTTGGCATGTGCTGTGTTGGTGGACAATCTTGAGGCGATACCATATTAGTGAGGGGCTGAGCAGAAGTATACAGTTTATGTGTGTTCTTAAAGCTGTAATGCACTAACATTTTGAAGTAGCAGAGGCACTATAAGAATATACACCCTGGCACTGACTAGGACCCAAAAGGTAATTTTGTTGTTTACACAGAGAAGGCGTGCTTCCCTTTTGCTGCCCAACTACCAATTAGAGAAGCTAAGGAAGTATTATACAGCTCAACTCTGTTATAGCGCGGTCCTCGGGGGCCACCCGATCTGACCGCGCTATAACTGGAGTCACGCTAATTTTTTTTAAAAATGGTCTCCGCACACCCGATCGGGAGGAGAAGGGAGGAGGAGGTGGAGTGATGCGCGGGCAGCCCTACATGGTCCCTAGCAGCCACTGTAGTTCTCCCAGCATTCCCCGCACTCCCCTCAGCAGCTCCGCACCAGCCAACCACGGATCCCCGCAACTATCCTCCAGTCTCGCACCGATCCCCCCCCCCCATCTATTTCTCCCCCCCAGCGGATCGCGCTATAACGGGGTTGAGCTGTACTATTTTTTTCCATTATCATTTCTTGCCACTGTATGTACAGTATGTATGGTTGTATGTATGTATGTATGTATGGTTGTATGTATGTATGTATGTCTCTATCGATATATACACAAAGGGTAAGAAATTATTTGGTTGGAAATGCTTGTTTTGCACTATTTAAATGTATTTTGATATGCTGCTATTCTTAAATGTGTGTAATGTAATTTTTAATTAGATAGATGTAATTTTTGGTGTTGTACAGTATGCTGTACTTTAGGTCAGGGTGAGGCTTGCTTTTTTATAGTGGTTTTTTTTTGGTACTACTATTTTGTCAGATGTTAACTTTGTTGGATAATGGTTTTGTTTAACGATTAAAGGAGTTAATTGTGTAATTGATTTGGATGGTTATTTAATTGTTTTGGGAGTTGATTACTTAATGGTAATTTATTTCGGTTGCCTTGCTTAGTTTAAATAGTATACTTGTTTGGATGACATTGTATTTTCTTTTGAATATTTTATTGTTAACATTGATTGGCAAAGTGTACATGGTGCACAGATTTTATGCATCATGTATACAATGTCAATTCAATGTTTTGTTTGGCATTTGATGCTTTTGATTGGCAGATGAGAATGATTTT
This sequence comes from Ascaphus truei, assembly GCF_040206685.1. Taxonomy (NCBI): domain Eukaryota; kingdom Metazoa; phylum Chordata; class Amphibia; order Anura; family Ascaphidae; genus Ascaphus; species Ascaphus truei. The sequence continues at coordinate 237,002,936 of NC_134484.1, read as the reverse complement.
ATTAGGAAATAGGATTTTGTTTTACTGTGGTTGATATGGACCAATGGTATTTTTTATTTCTGCATGTTTTTGTTAACCCTTAAACATTTCTTTGTATATTGGTTCATCATGTGTATATATATATATATATGCAGTGTTCGACAAACCTATACATTTGCACGCCCCGGGCGAGTGGATTAACATCGTGGCGAGCTCCTATTGGCCCAAGCAGCACACCAGTGTGGTACTAGGTGGCGAGTAGATTTTTTTGTTCGGCGAGTAGATTTATTGGTGATTTGTCGACCACTGTATATATGTATATGTATGTATATATATATATATATATATATATATATAAATATACAAAAAAGACTGCGCTTTAAGTATCTATCTGCAATAATATACAAACTAGACTGTATTTTCAAAAATATATAAAAAATATATATAAAAAATATATTAAAAAAAATATATATAATAAAAAACCTAATATTTAACAGAAAATGATGCTCTAGCAAAATGATACCAAAAATAAAAAATATAAAATAAAATAAAAACTAAATCAATAACATGAACTAGTATTATCAGTGACTGTTCAAATTAAAACATATAAACATGCATATATAAGAAAAAATAATAAGTGAGCATGGAGGCGTAAGGAAAAATAGAAAATATAAAAAAAAATATAAAAAACACAAATGACAGGGTAAAATAGAGTCTACAAAAACCATGTGAGGAAAATATCCTATTGAGATGGAAGGGTGCTGGCCCTCTATATAGGACATAGGCAGGTTTCTGATAGGAACAACGACCTCTCACTGGATCTAGAAGACAAGAAGAGAAGAAAGCTCCCGATCCTAGTGTACTGTATTATATTAAGATACAATATTTAATGTTCCAATAAAACTCCAACAAATGCGCACTCACAAACATAAAAAGTATTAAAGCATGTAATGAGTAATACTCATTCGCCAGATGCTGGAAACTGCTGCTCCGCTCACACGTCCTGCCCCCACAAGTTGTATGGCACCTCTGAGCTACCGTCCAGCAGGAGCTCCAGAGAGTGTGCAGCTACTCCTGTTCTCAGCCGGAAACAAGCTGTGATGAACAGTGGTTCCGATAGGAGGAAGGGAGAAGGTAGGAACAAGGGAACCAAATCGCTAGTGTGTCACCATAAAGTGGCGTTCCAAAGTCCCAGCAAACAGTGCGTCAGTGTGGGGCAGCGTCCCAGAGTCTGAATGAAAGTCCCAGATACAGAAAAGGTCTGGTGCAATGACCATCACTAGTAAAACTAGAATCCATACCAGGGCCTGTAACTCAGGAAGCAGGGGGTCCCTGATCCACAAATCAATGCGGTTCAGCTCAGGGGACCCCCTGCTCCCGTACTCTATTATTAAAAATACATTAATGCTGCTTCATTACCATAGCAGATAGCAGAAAATGTAAGGAATTATTCTTTTTTGATATGGGTGTTTTACTCATAGTGTAGATGTGCAGAGGGTCTCCGGAGCTGAACCGCTTTGGTTTTAGGTCCGGGGACCCCCTGCTTCCCAAGATACAGGCCCCTTTATGGGGTGCTGGTATCCCTCTGCTTTGTTTACATTCCGCAGTCACGTGATCGGGACATTTAAATGCAGAGGGATACCGGCACCTCATAAAGGGGCCTGTATCTCGGGAAGCAGGGGGTCCCCGGACCTGAAACCAATGCGGTTCAGCTCCAGAGACCCCCTGCACATGTACACTATGAATAAAATTTGATCTGAAAATGTTTCTATTTTGCCGATGTTGGCGCAGAAAGAGTCGCAGATCTCTCTCTGCTGTAGGCACATCTCGGCAGGGGACGGCGTAACTCCAGGTCATCGGCAGACAGACTGTCTCGCCACCGGCTACTCGGCGTGTTGCTTTTGCAGAGATTCACCAGGGATTTGGCCCTTCCTGAATACTGTGAGTGCAAATCGCCAAAATCATGCCGATATTGAACCCCTGCCGAGAGTGCTTCTTCGGTGCTTACTGCATGAGGCCCATAGTTTGACTCCAATTTAACATTTGGGTTGCACATTCATAACCTGACATTGAAAACCTATGTCAAACTAGGTGAACTTTATAAGAACAAAGCCTCCCTAAGTCGGCTGGTCAAAAAGAGCATCCCCCAGCAGATGCAAATTCCAATTATAGTCTATGTGGACATAGTACTGTATATGGTACAGCACCCCCAACTCACCTTAGCAAACCAGACACCTCTGCAATTCAATATGCTGCTTTGTCCTCCATTGTAACTACTGCACACATCACTGCGAAATGGTCAGAGAACTAGATTGGTCATCACTTGAGTTTAGGCGCAAAGTTAACCTTTCCTGTTTTGCCTTCAAATAGTTTGTAGGCAAGCTATCCACCTATCTGAATAAGCTCCTCACCTTACCAAATGCAGTACTTTTCACCTGAGATCTAACTCCAAACGATTGTTCATAATCCCAAGGTTCAACATAGTATCCGGCCGCTCCTCCTTCTCTTACTATGCACCTCACAACTGGAACAATTTACCTGAGACTCTCAAAGCCGCTACCGGTCTAAGTTCTTTCAAAACTAAAGCGGTCTCACATTTTAATCAGGTCTGTAACTGTTTCATACAGTACACCTAAAAGATAAAATATGTAAAACTGTTCATGCAATGTCTTTATATATAATGTATAACACTGTTCTCTTAGTGTAACCATGTATTTGTAACCATGTATCTGTCATCATAACTCTGTGCCCAGGACATACTGTACTTTAAAACAAGAGATCTCTCAATGTATTACTTCTTGGTAAAACATTTTATAAATAAATAAATAATTTCTACTTTCTGAAGTTCAAAGCGGCCTACAAACTAGACATACAAAACAAAATTAAAGTGGGTAAAAAAAGGGACATTTTGCCCATGTTCACTAAACATTGCTAAGCTTTGGTAAGCCTTTACTCCCATTAATTTGAGGCAATACTCAAACATAGCACCCATTAGTGAATATGGGCCTTTAATTTCCAGAGTATTAAAAAGTGTATCCACTAGTTATTGTGAAGAGAACAGTGTTTAAGATATCCTTGCACAGATAGGAAAAGCATAGCACTTTGTTTCAAAATTTCACCTTGCTGTTTATCACATTTAATAAAGTATATTTTCATACACTTCTGAGTCTTGGAGAACAGGGGACAGAAAAGGAAAAATGTTGTAGTTTTATTTCTATCTGCCTTATTCCCACACACTTTCTCTTGGACTCAGTATGGACTCTCAGAGTCCCCCCTCAAACTTATATATATGGTTGGGGAACCCACAACCCCTATACTGTTTGTGTGGCACCTGGGCACTAGCTGGGGTGCACCCCTTAATCTAGGGATTTACTTAGCTAAAGGAACAGATGTTTTATCTCTTTGCCCCATTCTCCTTTCTGGGCTGTGCTGAAGCAGGGTACCCTAGTGGTGAGTCACGCTTGCATTTTCAAGGGGCGATATTGCCGGGACAATGTACCTACATGTATCCGAGAATCAGGCATGATCCCCGGGTACATTTATGGGGGGACCGACAACTCTGGACCCCAAATTCCTAGGCACATTCTGTCAACGGTTCCTCCGCAAAACCCCCCTTGAAGCTCATACCCTAGCAACCCCTGCTCGCTGGCATGCCCGGAAAGGGAAAAACACAAAAAATACTTTTATTACATACAATACATTGGCTTGGTACAATGTTACTGGGCCCAAGAGCTAACTCTCTTTGACCCTTATACAAGGATCAGGGATAACCAAAACAGGCTTAACCTTTGAGCGCCTGTTACCCCCTACTGTCACATCCACGTGACCTTATTTTCGGGCGGATGATCCCACGGCCCAATTTCCACTCCTGGACACCATCTCTTTTCCCCCTGCACCTCTCTCCTCCCTCCAGACCCAGAAAAAAACATTCTCTGGACATGTGTGCTGCACAAAGGGTTTCTCAGCCCATGTCCAGAGACTTTGGCTGTGCTTTACTGCTACACAAATCACATTTTTATACTTGCAGTTACATCACACACAGGAATAAAGAGTTAATTAATAGGATGCAAGGGGTTACTGGGCATGTAAGAACATGGTAGCTCAGAGGTCTGGTGACCAGATGAGCCCCAGTGGAAGGACGGCATGTGCCAGAGACCAGGCCTAACCTTTATTTTACTGCTGCCTGGGCCCTTTGCCATCACAATAATATCACATATTTCAAAACACTTTCATGTAACATCTCATTCGCAAAAAACTGTCTGAAAGTTTAAAAACAACACACAACTCATTATTCTCAAGAAGGCCGTGATGTATACTCACACCATGGGAAACCAATCAAAAACCTCTTGTGCAATGAATATATATCACTGCCACCTAGAAGTCAAATGAGAGATTGTTGTTGCAGTGTTGTTTGTTACCGTGGTTACCAATTAATTTCATTTTAAATATTTAATTTCTCTAAAACGGCTCAAGCAAATTGTCTAAAAATTAAGTACAAGTTGTAAAATAATATGTTTCATGTTTTGTTTCAAGATTCTGGTCGATGAGGTCTACCGGATGACATTTTCTTTATCACTTCAAAAAACAAAAATATAATAATTCCAAGATTGGCTGCACCAATTTGGTTGAAACGTTAAGCAGATCTAAGGTGAAAGGTGATGGCAGAAAGGTACCTTCAAAATGTAATCAGAAATCGGTTCAAGGCGTTTGGCCTGTGGAGAGTGAAAACACGAACAAAAAAGAGAAAAAAAAAAAACCACAGACACAAAGTGGCCACAAAGTCTAGTTGACATCTCCGCTTCGCTCGCTCATCCAACCACATAGTAATCTCTATATTCTGGAAAAATCATACAATTTTAGGGCAAAAAACGGTGCGCTAGACTTATCAATTGAATAAATCTGCTTAAAGGAATATGATAATTTTTCTTTTCTTTTGTTGCATTTTCTTACCTAGAATTGCTCCATTTCTCTCTTGATATATAATCTTCAACTCTATGTTTCTGGGTGTGGATATGTGAGCACTCTGAGCATTTCACTGTGTTACCTTTCAACCTTCTGCATTGCACTTTGTTTCTGCAGCCAAACCACTGTTAACCCTTTAAGAGTCAGAGGGGCCGTGGCACCAGAGTGCCCAGCCCCTTTGGCATATTGCAATCACATTACCGCACCTCGCTATTCCACACGCATTGGCTGAGCAGCTTGGGCTAAGCAGCTCTAGCCATCCACACTCACTCCGAGTTCACCGCACAGGGTATACAGAGTATACAGGCGGCACCGGAATATATACAGGAAAGCAATTCCGGATCATCTGCAGCTTACCGAATCGAACACAGGTTGTATCTAATGTGCCTGTTTATAGCCTACTTCTTGTAAGTAGGGTTTCAGTCTTTCCATTGGATGAACACCAGCGTCACGCATCTTGTGTGATCAGTCATATTTTATTGTTTTTTATATTTTATATTAAATTGTTATATATCTAGCATCTCAGTATTTGTTGTAGTGTGTACAGATGCAGCGGCCGTTAGCAGAACATTTCACTGAGCCGTTTTCGTGTGCTCTGCTGTATTCCATGCGGCATTCACACCGCCAATCACACCAGGCACACGTGTGTTTATCACGATTGATTTATTTGAATTTCATGGATTCTGATTTCTTTGGGTGCAATTCTCCACGTATCCGTGGCAGAAATTAATGAATTGTAATGTGTACAGCAGCGGTGCGCAAAGTGGGGGGGCACGACCCCCAGGGGGTTGGGAGATTTTACTGGGGGGGGGGGGGCCGCGAGAAGTTGCCCGGGGATCACATGAGGCCCCTGCAACTGTTTCCTTACCGGGATTCAGCCGGCTGTGTTGCGTCACCATGGCAACGCAACGTCAAATGATGCAGCGGCGCCATGTGACGTGACATCACACGCGTCAAATGACGTGATGTCACATGACCCCACAGCGTCATCTGTGTTGGGGTGAGAGAGACAGGGGAGCGAAGCACTAAAAGTTTGCGCTCCCCTGGTGCACAGTACTGTGCTACTGTGCTACTGTGTCAATTTGAAGGTGTTTAAAAACCAGAACACTAAAATGCGATTTTCTTCACTTGCGTCTTAAGGCGGTACGGTTGGAAGAAATCACGCGCCATGACATGGGTATTCCGAGCTATACAACGCGTGAAATGTTCGAATAACGGACGCTGCATCTATATATGTTTGGCAGTCTTTTGTAGTTAGTCCTTCATTGTTGGTCTGTTTGTTGTTTGTATTGTCATGTCCTATTAGTATCTGTACCTGGTTAGCAGTTTACACTATGATTTCTCTATGTGCTTTTTTCCACATGTGCTGAGAGCATCTCCATTGTCATCTGAGGCACATCCGGACATACCACACTGGACATATATGCATGGTTTGATCTTTTCATGCTACCTTCATATCTGGACTTTACTTTAGAGGTGCCGGAATGTATTTGTTGCATCCCCATTATTTTGACCTGCATCGGTCAGTTCTTTTTCTAGGCAGCTTCTTTTATAATACAGTACACATATATTGTTTAATATTGATTACAGTTGTAATCACCCTGTTGTGTTTATGATTGCACTTTTCACATTATAGTATTTTTGTAGTCACGTGTTTATTAACACTTGCACTTTGAGCATTAGCACCATTCTTCTTTGCACTTATATCCTGAAAACCTGACCTGTTGGTAGCTCTTGAGGACAGGAGTTGGCTACCCCTTGACTAGACCACAAATCAACATAAAGGTGGGTAAAAAAAGTGACAGAAACTTTTAAGCACATATTCATTAAAGAGTGCTAAGACTTGGCATGTCTTAAATTCCATTCATTTGAAATGACACAGTCACGAATATGGACCTTTAACTTCTGGAGTGTATCTATTAGTTACTGCGAAGAGATATCCTTGCACAAACAAGAAACGAATAGCACTTTGTTTCACAAGGTCAGCTTGGCATGATTATGAATATTTCATTGTCTATACCACATATATCATAGTGAATGACAGCCCTGTTAAAATAAACTTTTAAAGCTTAAAATGGTCTCGCTAATCACTTCAAACTAATGTTTTAATCTATATTAAATGTGTTTAAACATGCACTAAAAAATGTATTCACATTCTTACATTCTTCTCTTAGTGTCACACCTTTCATTCCACAAACATGAACCTCATAAGCTTTTTGATAAGCCACAAATGATTCAACAGTCAATATCCATCTGTGAAAAAGTATGTGAACCTTTAGATTCAGTACCCGGGGCACACCCATGACCAGTAATAAGAATTGTTCCTTTAACTGCTGGTCAGTCGCTCACATTGGTTTTAAGGACTTTGGCCTATTCCTCCTTACAGAACTGATTGAACTCACTGATATTTGAGGGATTCCTTGCATGGACAGCTCACTTCAGGTCTTGTCACAACATTTCGAGAGAGTTTACAGTAGGTCCGAACTTTGAATAGGCCATTCAAAAACGCGAAATTTGTCCTTTTGCAGAAATTATTTTGTAGATCTGAGTGCATGTTTAGTATCGTTGTCTTGCTGCATGGCCCACTTTCTTTTCAGCTTCAGCTCACGGATGGATGGCCTAACACTCTCCTCTAGAATCTTCTGATACAATGCAGAATTTATGGTTGTGTCAATGTTGGCAAGCCGCCCAGGTCCTTAGGCAGCAAAGCAGCCCAAAACCATTACACTCACACCACCATGCTTGACGGTTGGGAACAAGGTTCTTCTGTTCGAATACAGTGTTTGGTTTTTCCCAAACATACGTTTCTCATTGAGGCCAAAAACATCTACCTTTGACTCATCTGTCCATTGTTCCAGAAGGTCTGTGTATCATTTATGTGCTCTTTGGTGAACTTCAGATGGGCACCAATGTTCTTTTTAGAGAGCAGTGGTTTCCTCCTGACTATCCTTCCATGAACACCATTCTTGTTCAGTCTTTTTCTCATAGTTCAGTCATGAACACTCACATTAGATAAGGCGAGAGTGGCCTGCAGATTCCTTAGATGTTACTTTTGGATTCTTTGTGACTTCTTGGATGATTTGCCGGTTTGTTCTTGGAGAGTTTTGGTAGGATGATTGCTCCTGGGTAGAGTGACTGTGATCTTGAACTGTCTCCATTTGTAGACTATCTGTCCAACAGTGGATTGGTGGAGTCCCAAATCCTTAGAAATGGTTTTGCAACCCTTTTTAGACTGATGAGCATCAATAACTGTTTTTCTGAGGTCCTCAGAGATTTCTTTTGATCGTGGCATGACGTGTTTCCACACACCGGTATGATGAAGACCAAACACACAAAGTTTCTGATCTTTATATAGGATGGGGTCTCCCAAATTCAAATCTGAAGATCTACCAAATTATTGAAACACCTGATTCTAATTATCCCCTTTAATTTAGCTGATAAAACCAGGGTTTCACTTACTTTTGCACATACCCTGACTCTTAATTACTCATTGTTTGTCTAATTTATGTATCATTTTGTTTCACAAGACATGGAAAAAGACATGACATTGGTTAATATAAACCCTATTTGATATTTAATAAAAAAACTGGTTTTGATTCAAGAATGTTATCATGGAAAAACTATGTAATTTCCATAATTATCAGTGCTATTCACAATCTTTTTCTCACCAATGTAAAATATAGTAGGTTTTCTCCCAGGTATTTACTGACTGTGCTATTTTCGCTTTTGCATGGATATTTGCACATTGTATCATTTTCTTAACATCCTTCTTCCTGACCTAATATAAACCTCCATGTTCCTTCCTCTCAGCCTGTCTATATATCCTAATCTTTTTGCCTTCACAATACTGTACCTACCACCTTCTTTGAGAACAATGGCAGCTTTTTCCTTGTCCTTTTACTAATCTGCCTTAAGCATACTGTAAGTGTGTGAATTTTATTATTGCATCTTTCCATTTTCTACCCGGCTAAATAATCTCTATATCATATTTTATTATCTCTGAAAAGTCAGATCTCCTAAAATTTTAAACGTTACTTTTTGTGTGGTAAGCCGGTGTCTTTATAGTAAAGCAATAGACAAAAAGCCCCAGTGCTACATCCAACTTGACAAATTATATAGTTAAATATTTGTCTGTTTATCTTCTCATAAGCTAGGGTCATTTAGTTAATTTTTTTGGCCAAAGTATTTTAAACCTATTACCACTTCACTGTATGGCCCATCTGTAGGTACTAACACTGCTGCACCTGTAAAAAGCTCTCATACCCTCTCTAATGAAGGCAGAACTGTCTTTAATAGACTGGTCATTCACAGGAGCTTAGCAAGAACTGTCATTAAAAAGGTGACGTCACAAAAGTCCAAGTTGTTTTACCAACTGATTCTATTGCTTATGTGAAGATAAATAAATAAGTATTTAACTATATTGTGAGAGGGTGAATCAACGTCACCAGCCATATACCTGGCAAACCTATGTTTAGGCTTGCATTGCAGCAGTGACGAGGTTAAGTTTCAGTTGTGAAGGGCTGCTTAATTAGTCTGTCCCCAGCTGCATAATCAAGGTGTTTTAAAACCCCAGGCTATACACACATGCAAGCTAGCTGGTCAGGAGACAGGACTGATATACTGAAGAGATTACTGCTATAAGGTCTGTTTTTAAAAGTACATTGGGGCTATGCACTAAGCAGTGAGTGATAAGTTGTTTTAAGAGCGCAAAGTGCTTTTAGAACGTGAAGTTCCGCCGAGCGCTATGCACTAAGCCGCGCAAACAGGCACTTTGCGCTCTAAAACTGGCTTTTCCTTGAAGTTTTTTCTAAGTCCAACTTTGATCGTACGATCAGCTGTTTGCGCTGAATCCTGCCCTTCTGCGGGATTCACTAAGCAACGCAAACTGATCGTACGTTAAAGTTGCGCTGAATAAAGCTCACCAGCTAAAGGCAGGTGATAAAAAAAGCTGGACTTAGAAAAAATTATTTGTTTACCTTTTTGCAGGAGCAAAACCAATACAACAGGCCGGCGGGTGTCCCCGGCTGACCCCGCGGCCGTCCCTGGTCCCCGCGGGAGTCCTGGGGTACCCGCGGGCCTGCGGTACCAATGTTGTGCCGACACAAATACTAAGCATTATTTCTAACTAAATACACCCCCCTAACACATACAGTACATTAATGTGCAACATAACTATTATCCAGATATGCATAATTAAGATGACGTCAAGAAGTCGGCGTCACATGTTATTTCAGCCAATCAGATTTTGGGAACCAATTCCACACTCTGATTGGCTGAAATACCATGTGACGCCGGCCATCTTGGATTTCGTGACGTCATCTTAAAGGCAAATGAAGCACAGCCATTCTGATTGGCTGGCATCATTCCCTTTAAGTGACGTCATGTGAATTTTTTTTTTTTTTAAGTCGGAACATGGTTTGAACAGCCAATCAGGTGGCTGTTAACCATTTTGAGGCTAAATGTGATGTCACAAGCCATATTTAAGGCCGTGACGCCTCATTTGAGCCCAAGAAGCCGACGATACAGCATTGGCTGGGATTTAACATGGGGTATTTTGGATTGACAGATGAAGAAAGAAGATAAAGAAGAACAAGAAATGGTTACAGATGAAGATAGAAGAAGGTGATTAAAGAAAGAAAAAAGAAGATTGGGGTACCTGAGCTGGATCTTCATGGTGGATGGCATCGGATGCTGTTGGAGGCCTTCAAGGTATGTGAGCTTCCTGTTACCCCGGGAGTCAGAGGGCCACCGCTTCTAATGCTAAGTAATATATTCAATGTTTGTAAAGGTCTTTTTTTACAGGTTTGTTCATTGGATGTGATTGTTGATTTTTTGGGGGAGGCACATTGACTGATAATATATTAATCTGTACCACTTTAGGGTACAGATTAATACATTATTATTACAATATTTGGGGGGCATTTCTGGCTTGGTATTGCTGTTGGTTTTTTTAATGTCAGTTTCTTATGTGGATGTAATTGTTTGTATTTTTCCTGCTTAATGTAATAAAATGTTTGCGATTGGTGTTCGTTTGTAGTTAATGTTGTATTATGTTGGCTAATGCGTTTTATGGTTCTTTCAGAGATTGTTTGAATGTATTTATTTGTCTTTTAATGTTACATTCATTAATGTTATTGTAATTAATTGGTTTGATTGGTTAGTGTTACTATTCATTTTGAGTTGGTTTAGGAATTAATTGGTTTCATTGGTTAATGGTTTAATTAAATAATTGTTGATGTTGTTACTGCTTGTATTGATTGGATTAGCTGGCTGCTATTTATTATTGACTTTATTTAGGTATGCTAATGCAGTGTTTAATAATGGGCAAATAATCTATTATCCATATCTGGATAATAGTTCTTTTGCACATTATTGTACTGTATGTGTTAGGGCGGAGGGCGGGAGGGGGTCGTGTATTGATGTTTGTTAATTCTTTTTTCAATATACATTTTAATTATAGTGTAGATGTGCAGGGGGTCTCCGGAGCTGACCCGCGTTGGTTTCAGGTTCGAGGACCCCCTACTTCAGGATATACAGGCCCCGTTATGGGGTGCCGGTATCCCCTGCACTTTCAAGCGTCCGCGTCACTTGGCCAGGACATTGAAATTCTGCAGGGGATACCAGCACCCAATAACGGGGCCTGTATCTCCTGAAGTAGGGGGTCCTCGGACCTGAAACCAATGCGGTTCAGCTCGGGAGACCCCCTGCTCATGTACACTATAATTAAAATGTATTTATTTATTGTACGATCGCCTATAATAGCCTTGCATGGAGATGGCAAATCTCCATGCAAATCTTACAAGCGGCTTTTTTTTCAATCAGCTAGCGTACGGGAACTTTAAGTGCGATAGCAGGGGGGAAATACATTGCACGCATGATAAGCCAGTTTTGGGCTGCGGGCCTTAATGAATCACGCCGCCGGCTTCATTTTTTATCGGACGTACTAATTTTTTTCAGGCCAGCGCGAAAGCTCGGAGCTTAGTGTATAGCCCCCCCATGTGTGATAACTGTCTGTGTCCTGCATGCTGAAGAGAAGCTGCCTTGTTTTATATGCTGAAGAGAAGCTATTTTGTTTTTGTCTGCTGAAGAGAAGCTATTTTGTTTTTGTATGCTGAAGAGAAGCTATTTTGTTTTTGTGTGCTGTATGTTTTTAAGGCTCAATAAATAAGCCTTATCAAGAGAACCCGCGTGTGTGATTTCATGTACCCTGCAACATATGGTGTCAGAAGTGGGATTTTGAGAGGCCCCTGCAGATGAAGGGCCACACACACACACACAAAAATGAGAAAAATCGAAGAATTTTTAAAGAGTTTCTGTGTGAGCAGACCAGACAGCATGGACTATTAATGCAGGAGCAGACCAAACAGCAAGGACTGTTAATGCAGGAGCAGGCCCAACTGCTATTGCAGCAGCAAACCAAACTCCTACCCCAGCAGCAGGCAACACAGGATGAGCGGATGGCCAAGCTGCTGACCCAATTCCAGGGGTCCGCCAGTCCAGAACTTGCAAACAAACCCCCGGTCCTCCTGAGGAAAATGGCTCCGAATGAGGATCCAGAGGCTTTTCTACTGACATTTGAAAGGGTTGCCGAAGCTCAGGGCTGGGATGCAGATTGCTGGGCAACTGCTTTAGCCCCGCTCCTTACAAAGGCGGTGTGTGTTAATAGTAAACCACACTGATTGATGGTCACTGGAACTTTAAACTCTCCCCCACAATTACAGCTGATATTCTGTCCCCATTTGTAAGTATTAAGTCCAGTATTCCTTCATGTGGGCTCCCTTAACAATTTTTGAGAAACGCCCCCTAAAAAATGTCCCTGCTTCTAGCTATACTTGCAACACAAACACTCCAGTTCGCATCAGACAGATTGAAGTCTCAAATAATTATTATGTGTATCTCTCCTTTATTTACCATCTTAGTGAAAATATACTCCTGTGTCCAATTCCTCTAACTTTCTTGGAGATCTTCCCAACGCAAACAACAATCTTCACAATGGTTTCTAGGGTTACCCAAAGTGTCTCAGTCTTTTATCCAGTACCTTGTATTAAAGTTCTGTAGCTTTTAAGTTGTTCCTCACATGACGGGCAACTCCCACTCCCTTCCTATCCTGTCCTTTCTAGATATAGAGCAACCTGATATAGTTATGACACAGTCAAGTAGCTTGCCTAGACTGCATAGGCGGCAAAAGCCATGATGAGGGGCCGCAGCCCCCCTTGTCCTGATTGGCTGCCGGGGCAGCCATGGGTGGTGCATGGGAGGCGCTTGCAGAATTAGGCTAGCAGCCGGGACGAAGGATGGTCACTTGCTCTTGGCTGCAGTGGTTTTAGGATCCTCTCCTTCCTACTCCTAGTCTTGGGTGAGGGCTAGCAGAAATGTATGTCTCCAGTTAGTGCGGTGGGGTTTCCCCCTATTCACCCCCTCCTCTCAGCCCCCGTTGTCCGGGCTGGCCCGCTCGGGTGATGCCGGCACAGGCGGGTAGGGGTGCACAGGGCAACCCCTAACGTTCTAGTTGCAGTCAGGCCGCTCCCGACCTCCCTCTGTGGCCGGATTTTCTGCTCGGAATGGTCGGTGTGTGTGGGGAGGAGAGGTCCCAAAATCGTGCTGAAAACCTTTCGGTCTCACCCGCGGGGGGAGGAGGCCTGCCCGGTTACCAGCGGTGCCCCGTCGAGCCTCACACGCCCTCCTACCTTAACCAGAGAGCACGGCAGCTGAGATGGGCACAGGCATGCAAGCTTTCAATGCTTGTCATGACGGCCCGCTCCAGCGTGCAGGCAGGCGGGGTGCTTGCGGGTGGGGGTGGCGGCATGTGAACAGTGCAGGGGGACATAAAGCAGTGGGAGAGCAACACGTGGTAGGAGATGCACATAAGTTGCAGCATACTGTACTGTGGCCGTTGCTTGCTTGCTGGATAGCTCAGTTGTGGTGCTAATAATGCTCAGGTTGGAGATGCACATAAGTGGTAGCATACTGTACTGGGGCAGTTGCTTTCCTGCTGGTTAGCTCAGTCGCAGTGCTAATAACGCTCAGGTTGCAGTTTTGATCCCCACACTGACCATTTCATCATATGGCATGGGGGGTATACAGTTGCGGAGCACAGTTTGCACCATGTGCTATGGGGGATATACGGTTGCGTAGAAAAATCTTTGGCACCTTGTGGTAGGGGGAGTATACAGTGTTTAGAATGTGTTGCACCATAGGGTATGGCCGATATGTACAGTGTACATATGTTGGACCATGTGGTATGGGGTGTATACAGTTGTGTATCATGTGGTAGGGGGCAAGCGTACATTTAGAAAACAGCATGTTGTGGGGTATGCATTTGAGGGCATCGCTGGGTTCAGGGGTTTTGCATTTAAAGTATGTTATGGAGATAAGCAGTTTGCTTTTGGAACACAGCATGTCTTTTGGGCACGCACTTGGGAGCAGTGCATGGTTCAGGGGCATGAATTGCTAGAGCAGCATGTTATAGGGTAGACATGCACATGGTATGCAGCATGTTTTGGCAGATGCATTTGGGGGCGAAGCATGTTCCAGGGGTGTGCAAAAAATATATATATGGCACCCAAACAAAGCTTTGAGGGTGGTCCAAGTAACAAACCACAAAGCGCATTAGCCTTGCAAGGCACAACGCTCTTTAGCGACGCACGGGTGTATGTCAGCAAGCTAGTATCTAAAGCCATCGTCTGTCATTGAGATGATTGGGGTTCCACCTCAGTCTGCAAGGGAAGACGGGCTGGAAGTTGCAAGTAGCTCCAGAATTGGGAAAAGGAGCAGGGCAATGCGCCGGTATTTAAGGCCACCGTCTGTCATTGAGACGATGGGGGTCTGTGACGGGAGCTTTGTGACAGGCTATTAATAATACACCAAATACTGGGTTGAACTGAACGAGGCTTAGGTATAATAAAGTATATTTATTCCTTAAATAGGTGAACACACAATATAGTACAGTAACAGGCAAGAAGTACACTTACTTTGGGGTTGGGGAATGAGAAGTATCATGTAGCAATTCTCCAGAAATCAGGTAACAATTCAGATGGTATAGAAGACAATGGATATAGGGATTACCACAGTTTATATATCTTTTGTAACCCTATCCTTAACATTAAGTACAGGTGATTGGGCAACAATTATCTGTATCCAATCTTTAACGTGGGAATACATTTTAACCCATGCCCCCTGCTAGTTAGGACATGCGCACTGGGACCATGGGGTCTCATTTCTGTAGCCCCATATTTACATCAGAAATGCCAGCCAGTCTACCAAATGGGATTTCTGGCAGGATACTCTTTGTTGTAAGGTGTTAAATGGGACACTTACAGACTGCTCTGGTTTGAGTCGTCTCCGCCCTCAGGTAAACAGTGAGGGTGACAAAATCCTTTGAACAATACTTAAGTCCTAGACATTGAGTCACCTCTCTGACCATATGCTACCCTGGTGTGCAAAGGAATTTCCTCTGGGTTTTATCCCTGGCTTGGGATACAGTGTTACAAGTTAAACACAAACATATTAAAATACCCGGTTCCGTTGGGTCCAGCAGGTCTCAATGCCGGAACTGGGACCCCATATGGTCCGAGTTTCAGCCCGCTGGGACCTTCGGAACTGGAGTTACACAAATACACCTTAAACCGTTTCCTATTTTAATACAATAAACTCCGCTGTAAATTAAATCACGGTTTTTCACTAAATCCCCATTGAAAACAACGGGCTCTGCCGCCATAGACTTTCAATGGCAAACCGCCGCCGTTGGCGGCTATGGGAATCCGTCGCCATAGACTTTCAACGGGGCATCGCCACCGTTGAAGTCAAAGGGGTTTCTCTGCCATAGCTGGTCAATGGAGATTGGCCGCCATTGGAGTCTATGGGAAAAGTCCCGAACCTTCAAGGGGTCCATACTCTGTCGGGTTGGTACGAGAGGGTCAAGGATGGTTCTGCAGTCATGCCGGAACAGTGACTACAGGTACCCCAAACCCTGGCCCTCAGGACCCTCCAGAACCGGAGATATGGATTCATGGTTTTCAGCCCTCCCTGCCCTTTGCCTGCGCTCCCTGCCCTTTGCCTGCCCTCCCTGCCCCTTGCCCCCCCCCTTATCCCCCGCCCCTCTACGCCCCTTGGCCCCCCCCCACCCTTCCACGCCCCTTCCCCACCCCCCCGCCTTTCCACCCCCCCCCCGCCCTTCCACTCCATGCCCCTTGCCCTTCCATGCCCAGGCAATGCCGGGTATATCAGCTAGTATATATATATATATATATATATATATATATATATATATATATATATATATATAATAGAAATATTACTCTGTGCTCATTTGCTAGTCTTGGACAGGTCTGCAACCCTGCCTTTCACCATTATCACCCAGCACCCAGTGCTTCCACTGCAGCAAGGGATTCTGGAAAATGATATGCAAATGAGCACACAGTGCCACCTTTTGCTTCAAATACATATTGACATGAACCCCTATAAGCTTATGCTTGCTGCATTGCACAGCTCTTCAGCACAGCCTGTGTTAAGAGGCATATCCAGTAAACCTACCCACAGACAGCTGTTTCTACCTTTGTGGGTCTCATCAGTGTGAGGCTGGCTATACTGGCTTTGCAATTTGAAGCTTTTTTACAGGCATCCACCACACATTATTTAAGTTATGGTGGGTAAACAAAAGTGACAAAAAACCCTCCACCGTAAAGCATATAGCAAATGGAAATATTACTGTATGCTCATTTGCATGTCTTGGACAGGTCTGCAACCCTGCCTTTCACCATTATCATCCAGCATACAGTGCTTCCACTGCAGCAAGGGATTCTGGGAAATGATATGTAAATGAGCACACAGTGCCTATATATATATATATATATATATATATATATATATATATATATATATATATATATATATATATATATATATATTGTGACAGAGTCACTGACAGTAAGCTGGAATGTAGAATGTGTGTACTTTCCAGCACTAAACCAGTTAACCTACAGTTGGAGAACTGCATACACCTGCAGCCTAATTAAGCAGGATGCCTGAGAGACTGCAGGTTTTAAAAAGCAGGAAGTGGCTCACACAAGGTGAGCTTGTTTTTCCCCAGGAAGGTGGAGAGACTTCTCCCGGCTAGGAAGCCCTAGCTGTTGCTCTGGTCCCCCAGTCCTGCGAGGACCAGCTGGGACCCTAGGATAAAGATTGCTGTGAGCTGGACACAGCCTGCTCCCCAGAACCGGCGTTCCTGTTTGCTATTGGAGCTACAATACAAATGAGACTTTATTGTTATACTTTAGTTTTATACTTTGTGGAGCACATGTTTTGGGCATAACCAGATTAGCTGGCTGCCTGTTAGTAAGGTTTCAAGAAGTTGAGTAAGTTTCCCTAATGGGAATAGGTTTTATTTTCTATAGTTTGGTTTCTTAAAGGGACAGTGCACCCGTACTTTATTTGGTTGTGGCTAATAAACCACTACAGTTTAAAGTTTCCCATCGTGTCTAGCGTCTTACTGACCCCTCCGCGAGGCCGTCCTGCCACAATATATATATATATATGACGAACACAAAGAAAAAGGACTGAGCTGCGCCTCTGCAAATGGTTGTAGATATATAGTGTGACTCACTAGGAGTAAAGACTCTGTGAATTAGGTGTATATAAACAAATTGAAATATGACAATAAAAATGAAAAAAATATAAAAATGAAAAATATATATGAAAATCAAAATGAATGATAAATCAATTATAATAGAACAAAACCTAAAACCAAGCTTACAATAAAAACCAAATATAAATACTCATACAGCAAATAAATATCTCCACAAATAGGGAAAAAAAAAGAAAAAAAAAAAGAGGTATAAAAACCAGTCCTCAAATAGTCCAATGAATCCAATAAGTTCTGGTATAGAGGGTCTCCGGCTGCTCTCAAAGTGGACAAACCACATCCACAGGGAATCTAGAAGAAAAGGGGGAAGAGAGTGCGCACACCCATAGCGTAAAATTGTAAAATTTAATGAGGGGAAGGGAGGGAGGGGAATAAGAATTGCACTTACAAAGGTACAATATAAAAAAGCATTCTGTGATATATATTCACCACCATCCGGTTTAAAACTGCAGCCTCATGGTCTGTGCAGTCCCAGGGTGACGTCCCAATCCAAAGCCAGGATAGTAGTTCTTCTCTGCATCAATGGGGGAGTCCTGTGGAGTGGTTCCAAGCTGGGAAGCCTCTGTATACTACCAGGAAAAGCACTCTGCAATAGACCCGTCACAATCACACTGCATGCAGGCAAGTTCCCCTGATGAATATATATATATATAAAACACAGCGAACAGCAGGCACTCCACTAGAAATAATATAGGTGCTAATCCCATAAGGTAATAATAGGAAATACGATACCGTTGTTTAGACGAAATCACACGGGCGGCACTCAATAGTTAGGTCACAAAAGAGTATATTGTGAAACAAAGACAGAAATCAAACGTTTCTGTCCCCCATAGGGACCTTTGTCAAGGTGGTGCAAGAACTTACAAGCTGACAAAATTTGGTAGCTAGAACTGGTAGTGTCTTAGCTACATAGTCACAAAAAATACTGGTATGTACAGCAGTCTTTAGTCATATACAGCCAGCCTGTAATGGAGTTCTATATATCCTACTAGTATGTACTACAGATCCTATAAATAGCTAGTACCACTACATACATAATAGCTCAGTAATTAATATATGCCTACTGTTCTAAAGGATAAGGCTACTCTAAACTGATGAATAGACAATCATACAACACTTACCAGAATTCCCTCCTACTGTCTCTGTACGTTCTCCCTACCTACCAATCAGATTGTAAGCTCCTCAGAGCAGGGACTCTTCTTCCTTAATGTTACTTCTATGTCTGAAGCACTTATTCTCATGACCTGTTATTTATATTATTTGTTATTTATATGATTACCACATGTATTACTACTGTGAAGCGCTATGTACATTAACGGCGCTATATAAATAAAGACATACAATACAATACACTATCTGAAGCTGAAAATCTGAAACTACTACTTTTAGTAAATACCAAATAGTGGAGCCTGTAGAGTCCCTGTCTGAATAGCAATCTTTATTCTTTTGGGGATTTTTTTGTTGTTAAAGCTTAAATATGTATGAGTATTTACATAGTCTCCTAAAATAACAGAAGCTTTAAAAAAATTACTTAAAACTTGTATTGAATTTGGTTTCAAGCAATTGTAATTTGAGAACTTTCCATGCCCAGCTAATAAAAGATCTGAATATACTGAAGTAACTTCTTCCCTTTTGATCTGGCTATACTCGATATACTTCTCATGCTAGACAAACCTACAGTTATTTTGTGCACTAATATTTTAATCTCTCCTAAGAGACTCATTAAGACAGGATTGTTTTCTGGGAGTCTAGTCAAGACTTTCTAAATGGAATATAAGATGAATGGTAAAATGTCAAAGCAATTGTCAAAACAACTAATTGAAATACTTTTTTTGTTCTCAGACATGGCTCTCCTGGGCTTTCCTTACCTTCTTCCTCTTTGAACGTAATAGCTATGTGTACTGTCACTATGTTTTCATGAAATCTCTAGTAACTTGCAATGATTTATCTATTATGTATTTTATAATGTGGAACTTAGAATCAAGATTACTTTAAATATTGAATGTAATATTGATATTATTGCTACAGTCTAAGATTGTACCATTAAATGTTAATCTTATAATTACAGTAAACATGTTAAGCTTCTCAGTACAGAAAACATAATTGACAATGTATACATGTTTTCATTAAACAAACTCAAAATGCAATATTACGTATTGATCATATACAATTAAACAATAACTTTTTGAAAAGTTGTCATATCCTTAAACTGCTAAACACACAGAGAACACGTCGCTCACCAAACAAAACAACCACAAAATAAACATAAACAAAAGCTACATGGTGCTTAGGAGAAAGAAGGCAACATGAACCACACAAGTAATCACAAGGATTACATAAAGCTTCCAAAAGGTCAAACTCCCCCTTGAGAGAGCACGCTGTGACGCGCGAAACATACGTCGGGGTACGTGTGACGTCATCACGTTGGCGCTCACGTGGTTTGTGTTTGGAGGCGAGATCAGTCCGGGATACTTCCCAGGGATGCAGCTGTTCACTTACTAGCGCAGGACACACTACATCAGGTTGTATACTCATCATTAGGTTGATTTACTCAGTGTCTGTGGGGAGTTACTAAGTTCCTACTCTCCTGCTGCTTGTTTTGGCATTATTTTTGCCTGTACAGCCTCACAGAGAGTTTGTGTGAGACTGATGTTATAAGTACAGCATATTACCATTTGTTAGTGTGCTTTAGGCATAAGGTATACTACACTGCCTATTCCTCTCACCACCATACACGTTTGGGGACTTTTAACTATGCATTTTTATGCATTTTTATGGTGTTTCGTCGGGTTTTAACTGTTTAATATAACTTTATTATTTTTGTTGAGTTTGACCTTTTGCGGCTGACCCCACTGTGGGATTATAATATGGGTAGTTAGGACACAAGTCCAAATAGCAGTGCTCAGTCTGAATCTGACATATTGTCAAAGTATCAAAGTCCACATATCATGGTGTAAACAGAAGCACATAAGGCTAAAGGGAGTATTGGACCCAGTGTTTTAAAAACTGTGATTCTTCAATAACACATAACTGTCCATATGGTGGAGACAAATAAAGGGTTAAGCATACCAGTCTCATACAGTACTCCACAGAACAGGGGTCTCTCACTGCAACACTGTTTCTCATCAACAACTCTCCATAGATAATAGGGGAGAGACAATACTCACAGAATGGCTGCTTCATGGGGGGAGATTTCTTTGATAAAGGGCGCTTTGCCTGAAACGCGTCAGAGTGTTTGTTTTGTTCCCGATACCATGCTCTTTAATAAATAATTTTTTAACCCACACCTTGCTGGTCCCTTCTCCTCTTGCTGTGCTCCGCTCCAATCCTAGGATTCATCTCTACCACTGTGGGATTAGGCTATTTTTGGCTTACACTGTAATAACACTTCTACCTTTAGTGTTATCTATCATGAATGCTACTATTGGGAGCTTTATGTAATCCTTGTGATTACTTGTGTGTTTCATATCCTTAAACTGCACAGGACTTTCACAGTGCAAGAACTCTCCATAATTCATGAAAAAAGTTAAATACATATATAGTGAAAAGGTGCCAATTGCAAAGATTCAAAAGAGAAATACTCTCAAATGCCCACCCACATGTTGATAGATGATTTCAGGTGTGTACAGATCAATCTGATCAGGAACTAGATGTAATGTAGTGAAATACGGCTGGACCTCCTAAAAATATAAGAGAGAAGAAAACAAGCATAGTACAGATTCATTTTATAGATAAAAAGCATAAGAGCAGTGAGTCCAAACAAATCGCTTGCTCCCAATGTAAATTAGGCAATTTGACCACTCAGGGTCCTGCAGTCATGGCGTCCCGTGTGTCCGTCAGTCACTTACAGGTTAACCGGCTTTTCCTCCATGGCTCCGTCGTGCTTCTGGGTTCCCAGCTGAATACAGTCCTTTAAAGCTGCAGTTCAGCCTTTTAAAAAAAAAAAATTATAGTTTTTTTTTTTTACTTCAATAGTTTCATGTGGGCAATCTCTACTTACCTAAAGAACTGCATAGCTGCTGGTCAATTCGTTCTCCGTCTATTGATCGGCAAAGTTTGGCGACATCTTTAAATATGGGGAATGTATTTCCTCTGTTTCTGTCACTCAGTGGAAGCTCATGAATATTCATGAGCACTCCGGCACTGACATGTGCAAGAGGGAGGGCAGGGCTCACAAAGGGGTGTGCCAGGGTTTGTGACAGGACATGAAGGGGCAGTGCCTTAGTAAATGGTTGTTTAAATAGAATACAAGAAAATTGATCTTTCAAAGTTGTTTTTTTTAAAACACAAAATGCTAAAGTATTTTTTCTTACTACAGAACTGATTTATTAAAAAAAACACACATGCAGGATATTGCCTGAACTGCAGCTTTAAATAAAGGCAGGTGGGCTGTAGCGGATCGTACAGACATGCAGGAGACTGCTGCAAGCGTCGGACAGCAGGCACAGGTAAGAGACCAACCTATGCGTTTCACTCAGAACAGGTGTGAGCTTTCTCAGGGATGCATGGATCAGTGACTGACGGAGGGCATGGGACGACGTGACTGCAGGACCCTGAGTGGTCAAATAGTCTCATTTACATTGGGAGCATGAGAGTTGATGGAGCTCACTGCTCTTTTGCTTTTAATCTATAACATTGATCTGTACTGTGCTTGTTTTCTTCTCTCTTATATTTTTGGGAGGACCATCCGTATTTCACTACATTACATAGTTCCTGATCAGATTTATCTGTACACACCTGAAATCATCTATCACCACGTGGGTGGGCATTTGAGAGTTTTTTTTCTTTTGGATCTTTGCTATTAGCACACAAAAAGTGTTCCCTGCACTCCAAATAAATACGAGAAAGTAAGTGATAGTTGAAATACTGATGTGTATTAATGAGCAAAAGTAAATGACATTGAATGACACAGCATAATGCACAGTGTCTTTCTATGTCACTTACTTTTGCTCATTAATACACATCAGTATTTCAACTATCACTTACTTTTCACATTTATTTGGAGTGCGGGGAACACTTTTTGTGTTCTATATTGTCCTTAGGAGAGATTAGGGGTCTCTTCATTGTTCCCCAGCACCCACCATGTATTCAAATCCTCATTATATTTAACACATTAGGTAGTGCGGCATATACAACATACTTTCTTTTGCTATTAGCACGTTTTCACTATGTATGTATTTTACCTTTTTATGAATTACATAGAGTTTCTTGCACTGTGAAAGTCCATCTCATGGATCAGCTGCATCTCTCCTGTATGGTGATTTTTCTGTTCACTTTTTCACTGATTACACCAATTCACCATTATATACAGATGCAGCGGCCGTTATTTGAACAAATCACAAATTCGTTTTCGTGTGCTCTGCTTTATTCCACGCGGTATTCATGCTGCATTCCTGCCGCCTTCATGCCGCTAGGCACTCGCGGTTGATCCGTTTTAATTTAATGGCTTTGGATTTCTTTGGGTGCAATTCATCACGTATCCGCCAGGTGGCAGAAATTAAGTAATTGTAATGTGTACAGATCTGTGCTACTGTGTCAATTTGCAGATAAAAACCAAGTCTACAGTACCAAAGTGGTCCATTGTGATTCGACCTTGAAGACGTTATCAAATTTAGGCGGTTCATAATAAAAACATAAAACTCAATGCTGTGTGCTTTTTTCTACATTCCTACAGTATCCTTGCATAATTGCTGACTGGACTGGACACCATGTGTACACCGTACATGTTTAAAAACCTGACTAAAGTTATGCATTTTTAATATTTTCTGCAATTAATGCTGCAGCAGATAACATGGCGACCGTACAGTAGCAGAAATATATGAATATTTCATTTTGAACTACGATTTTTACAAATTTTCACCTGACGTTCGTGGGTGGAAGCGTTCGATAAGAAAAACCTTAAGTAGCGATCAGTCTTTTTTCGCATTGCCCCTCCCTCAGTGAAGAAGTGACTTTGCGTCACGAAACGCGCTGGAGTTTTTTATACAAGCGGTGATCTGATGTATATCAGACCTCTTGAATTTAGCCAAGTTTTCTGGACCTTTATGGTCCTTAAATATTCGAAAAGAGACGTTTCCATTGCCTGCTGCTGTGTCGGATGTAATAACTGTGAGCAAGCTGCCTCTCATCCGTAAACAACCTTGTGAGCCGTGGGAGTCGGTGAAGCGCTACACGTCACGCGGTGTGTGAATCAGCTGGCGTGAGGGATTCCCCCTCCCTCTTCCCCTGGAAACAGCGTTCTGACGGAGCAACGAGCGGTCGGGTGAGGAGACAAGCAGCTCCACCTGCGTCAAATCCATTCTCTCTCCCCCTGACGGTGCAGTGTTTAGCTGGTGATCGGATGATGTGATGGAGACAGGCAGTGCCTGGAAGACCTTGATCCGATGAGGAAATCCTTGATGACCTTATGCAGAAGCTGTGGGAGAGTCTGTCCATATTGGTTACTATACCTACATGCTCATTTTATCTATGATTCTGTACGTGCTGTGATATATTGAAGCAAAGGGTGTTTGAGGGGAGGTACATAGGACCCAGCACCTTCTTCCAGGGTGTGTTCCCTTCACCTCACCTGAGCCCTAATTAATGAGCTTCAAGGTTAAAAGGCAGCACAAACAGCTTCCTGGGCTGCTGCTGTGCCGATCTGAATGCACACACACAGACTGCCCTGTGAGATACTGCAAAGGGAAGCTGCAGGTACAGTGTCTAAAGTGGGGAAAGAGCTTAGTTTCCCCCACTGTTAGTTAGGGACTAAGCTGTGTTAGTCAGAACTCTGAAAAGGAGTTAAGTTTTTGGTTCTTTTTTATGTTATAAGTTAACCCTGTTCCTGCTTTGTACCTGGCAAATAAACCCTTCTGTGCATCAAAACTACGTTTCCCTGCCTTTGATCTGGATACAAGAGACTGAAAAGTGGTGTGGACATCACAATTGGTGGAGTTTAGTGTGGGCAGTCCACAAGGCAGTGAAAGTGGAAAATGGAGGCATTTCTAACCTGGCTCCAGTACAAGCAAACAAAAAATGCTGCTATCCTATTGCGGGGTTTGCAGGAGATGTCAAATTCCAATAATGAGAGCTTACAACAAATGACAAAGTCACAAACTGAAAGTACTGCGGCGTTAGTACACCAGATGGCGCTGTCCCTACATTAGACGCTAAAAGTAGAGCAACACGAGGCGCAACTTCGTCTACACCAGGAGCTCCGAGTCTTGGGGGAGAAAATTACCGCCCAGACTTGCGTGGCCCCACAGGTCGCTCACCAGATAAAATCGCACCTTATTCATAAAATGACGATGACGTTGAGGCGTACCTGTCAATTTTCAAGCGCACCGCAGTACGCGAAGGGTGGCCAGTTGAGCAGTGGGCTGGAATAATTGCTCCTTTCCTGGTGGGGGACTCGCAGAAGGCCTATTATGACTTGGAGCCAGAGCAAGCGAAAAACTATGAAACCCTGAAGGCTGGGATTATGGCACGGCTACGTGTCACTGTCGCAGTTGGGGCCCAGTGGTTCCACTCCTGGCGTTACGATGCAGAAAAGGCTCCATGCTCCCAACTCTACGACCTCATCCACTCTGCGCGGAAATGGCTCCAGCCTGACTAATGTACAGCCACCGTCGTCGAAAGGGTCGTCATAGACCGATTCCTGCGGGGTCTTCCTCGCACCATCCAGAAGT
The DNA here is from genome assembly GCF_040206685.1 of Ascaphus truei. Lineage (NCBI taxonomy): Eukaryota > Metazoa > Chordata > Amphibia > Anura > Ascaphidae > Ascaphus > Ascaphus truei. Next base: position 236,977,688 of record NC_134484.1, on the reverse strand, counting down.
GGATCAGCCAGAATGACCCCCAAAGCGCAGAGCAGTTGGTCGCTTTAGTGGAACGCCACTTTGCTGCTGAGGAGATGGCCCAGAATACAAGTCCCGACGAGTTTCCTGGTCGCAGGTCCCCGCACATCAGGAGGTCCATCAGGAGTAAGACTGTTCCTCGGCCTAATGGGCCACAGGGACTCATAGACTCCCATAAAGGAGGTGGAAATTCCACGGCCCATAGAAGGGACTCTAGCCCCACTCCTTCCAATAGACTGGAGAAAAACCCCCGACCCAGTTTTGGGAAGTACACTGAGTGCTACAAATGTCATGAACTTGGACATGTAGCAGCAGTTTGCCCTATGAACCTTGACCGAATGCAATGTGACATTTCTGTGGGGTATTTTTCGGGCGGGGTTCCTGCTGTTAAGCAGACTGTTATAGAGAAAGGTAATTTAGAGAGGAATAGGATGTGTGAAGTCAAAATAGGTGGGATACTGTAAGTGCAATGCTTGACACTGGTAGTACAGTTACATTGGTCGCTGCACGTCTAGTCCAGTCGGGGTTTCTACCAGGGGTCTCCTTACAGGTAACCTGTATCCATGGGGATGATCGCACATACCCGGCTGCATGAGTGTACATAGAAAACCCCATCGGCCCAGTACATCATCAGGTCGGGGTAGTGCCGAATCTGATGTATGAGGTCCTAATGGGTCAGGATTTCCCGTGGTTTTGGGAACTGTGGGAAAGTAAGTCTGATTGTGTTCAGGATGTGCCTTTGAGGTCTGAGGTTCCCGATCCAGTAGACCCTTGTTCTCTGTTAGAGGTTATGGCAGGTGAAGGACCTGAGGTTGAGGACCCCCCAGAACTAAATTTTCAGGATTTACAGGTTGCTCCCGTAAAGTTTACCTCTGCCCAACTAGACGATTTGACGCTACTAAACGCCAAAGCCACAGTAGTGAGCATAAATGGGGTACCAGTTAACCCTGAGGTTACGCCATCACCACCCTACTTTGTCTACAACAATGACTTAGTTTATAGGGTAGAAAGAGAAGACCCTGATAGGTTAGAGCAGCTACTGGTGCCAAAGCCCTTTAGAAGTCAGGTAATGGACCTGGCCCATAGCCATATCCTGGGAGGACACCTAGGGGTAAAGAAAACCACTGATAGAATAAAGGCATGATTTTACTGGCCGGGTCTACACAAACGTTATTGTGAGACATGTCCAGAGTGTCAAATGACCTCACAGTAAAATCGTTCCGTAGTCCGTTAATACCCTTGCCCATTATTGAAGTTCCTTTTGAACGTATCGGAATGGATCTGGTAGGCCCATTACCAAAGTCGGCACAGGGCCATCAACACATTCTAGTCATCGTAGACTATGCCACAAAATATCCGGAAGTGGTTCCCCTCCGGAATACATCCGCTAAAGGCATAGCCAAAGAATTAATGTTGTTGTTTACTCGGGTCGGGATCCCCGAGGAAATACTAACAGATCAGGGAACCCCTTTTATGTCCCGGGTTACAAAAGAGCTATGCAGGTTGTTGAATATCAAACATTTACACACCTCGGTCTATCACCCGCAAACCGACGGCCTAGTGGAGCGGTTTAACAAGACTCTTAAACATATGTTACGGAAGGCCATAGACCAAGATGGTAAAAACTGGGATTTTCTCTTACCGTATTTATTGTTTGCCGTAAGAGAAGTTCCTCAGGCATCTACAGGGTACTCCCCTTTTGAGTTGTTGTATGGGAGACACCCACGAGGTATACTTGATATGCTCAAAGAGACCTGGGAAACAGAGTCGACACCCCATCGTAGCATAATCGAGCATATTTCCCAGATGCAGGATCGCATTGCAGCAGTGTTGCCGATTGTGCGACAACACATGTAGCAAGCCCAGAGTTCACAACAGAACTCTTATAATCAGAATGCCAGACTTAGTGTGTTTGGGCCGGGAGATAAGGTGTTAGTGCTTGTACCTACAGTAGAATGTAAATTTTTGGCCACCTGGCGGGGACCCCATGAAGTCCTAGAAAGAGTAGAAGAGGTCAATTATAGAATTAGACAGCCCGGGAGGAGGAAGCCAGAACAGTTGTATCATGTGAATCTCTTAAAGCCCTGGAAAGAGAGGGAAACGTTGGTTACTGTAGTTTGGACTGTACCATCTAGGGAACCTTCTGTTCCTGAAGTGAAAATTGCTGACACCTTGTCTGGCCCTCAGAAACAGGAGGTAAAGGAGTTTCTTGTGCGCAATGCCAGAATTTTCTCCCCTGTACCCGGGAGAACCTCGGTTATTGAGCATAACATCCATACAGAACCTGGGAAGGTCATACATCTTAAGCCCTATAGATTACCTGAGGCTAGGCGAGAGGCCGTTAAAGAGGAGGTACAGAAAATGCTGGACCTCGACGTAATCGAGGAATCATTCAGTAACTGGTCGAGCCCTATTGTGTTGGTTCCAAAACCGGAAGGCTCGATCAGGTTCTGTAATGATTTTAGGAAACTAAATGCAGTTTCCAAATTTGATACATACCCTATGCCACGGGTTGATGAACTGATAGACAGGGTAGGTGATGCCCGATACTTAACTACCCTTGATCTGACTAAGGGGTATTGGCAGGTACCTCTAACACAGGCTGCTAAAGAAAAAACATAATTTTCCACACCAGGCGGGCTATACCAATATAAGGTCCTACCCTTCGGTCTACATGGGGCTCCAGCAACCTTTCAGAGATTGATGGACCGGGTGTTGAAGTCCCATACAGAATATGCCGTGAGCTACCTGGATGATGTGGTCATTCCCAGTAATGATTGGGGCTCTCACCTGGAAAAGGTACAGGCAGTGTTAGACTCCCTGGAGGAAGCGGGTCTGATGGCAAACCCTGCTAAGTGTGCCATCGGTTTAGAAGAAACCAAGTACTTAGGTATATGTTGGTAGAGGGCTTGTGAAACTGCAGGTGTCAAAGCTAAAGACAATTAGGGAGTGGCCGAGACCAGTAACCAAGAAACAGCCTTCCTCGGCCTGGCCAGTTACTACCGTCGATTTATACCGGACTTTGCCACCCTCTCAACCCTCTCAACCCCTCTGTCCGACCTAAGAAAGGGAAGATTTCGGTCATGGTGAAGTGGTCTGACCAGGCGGAGAAAGCTTTCCAAAGCTTAAAAGACGCCTAATGTGGAGAGCTTCCGTTGACGTCAGGGAACATGGTCGGATAGTCGAGGCTCCCGCCACCCTCACGAGCAAATTGCATGATCGAGCGACCCAAACCACACAAAAAAGCACAAAAAACCGCACAAACAACTTAGCAGATGTTGGGGAAGATGCCGGCCCGCCCAAAAGGGACCCAGGGCCCAGGAGTCACAAAATACTTTACCCCCGCGCACCGCCCCATTGAACAGAGCGGTGACTCCCAAGATGGCGCCGAAGAAGCAGCCCATGTGGCCCTAACGGACTTAGCCCCCGACTCAGGCGCAGTAGACTTACAAGAACCGGGGTTAAATAAAAATTATTTCGAAGCCCTCTTTCAAGAATGCATTAGGAACTACGCAAAGAAATCCAAACGGACATGAACATGCCGCTGGAAGGCCTGAGAACTGAAATACATGGGCTATCTAAGCGCACTGAGGTGCTGGAACGCAAAGTCACAGACGTTGTTGGCTCACAACACGCAACAGAGGACGGCCAAGAAGTCGCAGACCTGAGAGACGCCCTGGAAGAACAAGAAGACAGGGACCGAAGGCAAAGCCTGAGAATCAGGAATATACCAGAGGGGCCGAGGGGCTTCATGCCTACCTGCGCAACCTATTCCTACAACTAGCCCCAGACCTGTCGGAGCACGATCTCCAGATGGACAGGGCGCACAGGGCGCTGGGCCCCAAACCTGCAGACCCTGAATGACGCAGGGATGTAATCATAAAGCTCCACGCATACTCAGCCAAGGAGAAGATCATGGCTGCAAGCAGGAGAGCAAGAGCTATCCAAGTGGAGAATATACCTCTACAGATCTTCAGCGACCTATCCAGATCCACGCTAGAAAAAAGGAAAGGAATGAAGCCCCTCACGAACATACTGCAAGAAAGGGGAATCTCCTACCGTTGGGGTTTCCCCTTTAAGCTGATCATCCTGAAGAATGGACGTCACCACACAATTTCCAGACCAAAGGATTCGCCAGCGTTCCTAAAAGTGTTGAGGCTGAATCAGCAACAGGACAACAGACCACCAGCCAAGTCACCCACAAACAATGATGAGATGGAGGTTCCCCGGGCCTCTGAAAGGCTGGCCAATCAGAAGAACACAGCGGCCCCTGAGTAACGGACATACCACCTGAAGCACGATGGCGGTCCCCCCAGAGGGAGCAACGAACTACGAAAGCAGCCCAAAGAAAAGCAGAGAGAAGCACCGTCTCCCCAGCCCTTCGCTGACCCGAAGAAAGAAAACCCCATCAACCACCGATCCGCCTATGGAACCTATTCTACAAACTTGCCCCCCCCTCCTCCCTGAAGCTTCGCCCGCACCTCCAATCCCACTACCCAGCAATTAACCAACGCAGGTCAGACACCTCACCCCCCTCATCCCCCTCCCACACTCCCCCGTCCCCCCCCCCCTTTCCACCCCCCACCCCCCCACTCATATCCCCCCCCCTTGATACTCCCCTCCCCCCCTCTATCCCCACTACCCGCGACCCACTCGTTCCCCCCCCACCCACACATCCTGCCCCGCGATCCTGCAACAAACCCCATCGGCGAACTAATATCCCCCCCACCCCATCGAGGAGGAAAAGCTCACTCTACTCACCTCATCGGAGTGTCAGAAGGTATCCTGGTCGACCGCGTCCAGGCCGGTCAGCGCTCGATCGAAGTCCTGCCCGAGGTAGCGAGCTGATTTTTTCGTACAAGTTGTCAGAAAGAGAAGAGACAAAGTGTTAATAAAAAATGTCTACACATGGGCTCCTAAATAAGACAAGCCAGATAGGCATCCACCCCTTGACAAGTGGTTCCTTCCCCCTCCCCTCCCCTCCCCCCATGCCCCCCCTTCCACTCCCCCCCAAAAAATGACAAGATACATGCAAAGACCGAAAGGGAACAACACAAAAGCTTTGTGCAAAAAACTATATGCGATACGCTCCCTGACAACTATTGAGAAAAGAGCAACATTTTTTTTTTTTTTTTTTTGAAAACAACAAGGTTTTCTAACGTAAACCTATCTCAGCCCACATAGATCCCGAGCTAAGACAAACCAGACAGACATCCTTATCCTGTCCAGAGACTCTCCCCCCACCTCCCCTCCCCCCCTCCCTCTCGCCCACCCTTCCCTCCACCCCTCTCCCTCCCCCCCCCATCCCCCCCCTTCCCCCTCCACCCCCTCTCCCCCCTCCTTTCCCCCTACACCCCCCCCTTCCCTCCTCCCCCCCCTCTCCGTCTCTCCCCCCCTCCCCCCCTCCATCTCTCTCCCCCCTCCCCCCTCTCCCCCCCTCCTCTCCCCCTCACCCCCTCCCTTCCCCCCCTCTCCACCCCCCACCCCCTCCCAGCTCCCCCCCTTCTTCCCCCCCATCCCCCCTCCACCCCCCTCCACCCCCCGTCATGAAGAGGAATGTTGCACCTCGATGGAGGAGAAGTGGAAAATAGCAGTTAGAGGAGACGGGGCTAACTCCGGGCCCAGAGTAACCAAAAGGCGGGTTGATAAATATTGAACGCCTACAACATAACAATATAGACTATATAAGTGTTGACCGACAAGAGGTCTTAAAAAAGGTTTTGTTTCTTCCAAAGGTTTATGTGATGATGTTTAGAAATGTTTAAATGAAAGTAAGTTTTCCCACAGAGGGTGTGGGACCCTCTTTCCGGTCTCCGACCGTGTTCTGAGTTCTGGAAGGATCTCTAGGGGTAATAAACCCCCGTACCTCTTTCGCCCACATGGGAGAGGCCTACTTTCTAGGGCCATCTGAGGGCCCAACGACCCCCACCCTTCCTATTGTGTCTCCCTTCATCTCCACCCCACCCTCCCCCTCCCCCACCCCCCCCGCCCACTCGCCTACACAAACTCACCTAAGGCTCGCAGGACTAGTAGCCCTCACTGTGGGAATATAGAGGGCCTCGGAGCTCAGAGCTCCGAAAAACAAGCACGCCACAAAATGACAGACATAAAATTAATCACGCTTAACATAAAGGGACTTAACTCAAATAAAAAAAGGAAACTAGTGCTCCAGGAACTCAAAAAAAACAAAAGGGGACATCATTTTCCTGCAAGAAAAACACTTTAACTCACCAGTTCCCCCAAATACATTCAAGAGCCTGTTCCCACAGGATTTCTACGCATCCTCCCCGAGTAAAAAGAAAGGAGAAGCTATCCTAATAAGGAACAACGTCCACTTCGCCCTAACTCACACTCAATCAGACCCAGAGGGAAGATTCCTGGTGCTCCGGGGTACTCTAGCAGGTTCACCCATTACATAGGTGAATATATACGCCCCCAATCAAAATCAAACCCAGTTCCTTAAAAAAGTACTGGACTCCCTGGAACAGCAGGCACTCTCTTCATTAATTATAGGAGGAGACTTTAACATGGTCGCCTCACACACACAAGATAAAACAAAAACTCCAAAAGACCTACCCAATGCAACTCAAGGCACCTCTAACATGATCCAATCACAAAAAAAAGCAAAAAAATTCAGGGAAATAATGGAAGAATTCTCCCTGGTCGATGTGTGGAGAGCTCAGCACCAGGGTCAAAGGGATTACACCTTCTTCTCCGCCCCTCATCAGTCCTACTCGAGGTTAGACTATTTTCTGGGTGCCAACAACATACTCCAGGCTTCCTCCCACTCCAATATCGGCCCAATTACCTGGTCTGACCACGCCCCAGTGGAACTCATCCTCGCCCTACCCTTTGTCAAAAACAATCCCTACAAATGGAAGTTGAATGATTCCCTACTCAACTGCCCAGAGACAGAGACAAATATAAGACGCAAACTCTCCTCCTTTTTCCAGATAAACGCAGGTACGGTCTCGGCCCCGGCTATGATTTGGGAGGCACACAAGGCCTCAATTAGAGGAGAATTAATCTCGATATCGGCCTATAAGAATAAACAAAAAGCTAAACTCCAAACTGAACTAACAGATAAAATCAAACACTTAGAGCAGCAACACAAAACAACAGCATCCAAAAAAATACTAAAGCAATTAAACCAAACGCGAGCAGCCCTCAAACAAACACAATTAGAGGAAGTAGAAAGGGCCCTAAGATGGACAAAACAAAAATTCTTTGATAAAGGAAACAAAGCTGCTTTTAGCCACGAAACTTAGAGGCATACGGGTAAAGTCACAAATATCCAAAATCCGCACAAAATCAGAGAGAATCACATATGACGAAAAAGAAATAGCACAAGAATTTGCTGACTACTACTCTCAACTGTATAACCTACATCCTCTGGGCCAAAATCCGACCCCCTTATAGACAATCTCGAAATACCTGGAGGAGTGCTCCCTCCCCTCCCTTTCAAAGGCCGAACTAAATAAACTAAATAAAGACATTACCCTAGAAGAACTAACCGAAGCCATTAGCTCCCTCAAACCGGCAAAAACTCCGGGCCCGGACGGATTCTCTAACACCTACTATAAGACATTCATGCTGACCCTGTCCCCTTACTTGCTTGACATGTTCAACTCCTCCTTACAAGGATAGCCAATCCACGCTACCATCACTGCAGCAAATTTAGCCATAATCCACAAAGAGGGTCGAGACCCGCTCTTTTGTGGCAACTACAGGCCAATATCCCTACTTAACTCAGATCTCAAAATTTACAGCAAGATACTAGCAAACAGGCTCAACCCGATTCTCCCCAGACTCATTAATACAGATCAAGTAGGTTTTGTGTCAGGAAGACAGGCCTCCGACAATACCCGTAAAATAGTGGATATCATCGACCACGTGCATCTCACAGGAACCAATGCAATGATCCTGAGCCTCAACGCGGAAAAAGCGTTCGACAGGATCAAATGGTCCTTCCTAGACCAAACAATGCTGAAGTTTGGTTTTAGTGGTCCCTATTTAGAGGGTGTTAGAGCCCTCTACCAAAACCCCACAGCATATGTAAAAATTTCAGGAGGACTATCAGACCCAATTACAATCAGAAATGGGACCAGACAGGGCTGCCCGCTATCCCCACTCCTATTTGCCCTACAATTGAACCATTGGCAGCCAAAATTAGACAAGGAAAGGGCATTAAGGGGATTTCGATCTCCACAAAGGAATTCAAAATTTCCCTATTCACAGACGATGTGATCCTGACCCTCGCTGACCCCCACATCTCCCTCCCGAACCTACAAAAGGTACTCCACCAATTTGGAACAATCTGTGGCTATAAAATAAATATAGACAAGTCAGAAGCACTTAACATATCCCTCCCAAACACAACGTGGAAGCTTTTGCAATCCAATTATAAATACAAGTGGAGCACCACATACATCAAATACCTAGGTATAAGAATCTCGAGCTCCCACGGATCCCTCTATCAATACAACTACCCCCCACTATTTGATCAAATTAAAAAAGACTTAGAATTGTGGAAAAAACATCAAATATCATGGTTTGGGAGAATAGTCTCCCTCAAAATGAACATCCTACCTCGGCTGTTGTACTATTTTCAAACACTCCCCGTAGTCGTCTCACTAACAGCCATGAAAAATGTACAGGCCCAAATGTTCCAATTTATCTGGAATGACAAGAGACCGAGGGTCCCCAGATCGGTCATGTTATAAGCCAAACTAAGAGGAGGTCATGGGGGTCCCCGATGTGGTCAGGTACTACCTCGCAGCCCAGCTAAAGCAAGCCGTAGTTTGGAATTGCAACCCGGCAGTGGCCCGCTGGCTCGAGATAGAAACACATTACGCAGCCCCGTTACCACTTCAGCTACTTATGTGGTCCCAAGGAGGAAAAGAAGGAGGATCAAGGAGGTTTGATCTGGGAGCAATGAGATGCATGTGGGACTCGTGGCTTAAAAGCAAAGGGAAGTATGGCCTACTAAACACCCCCTCACAAATCACCCCGATCTTTGGGAACCCTAACTTCCCGCCCGGGTGCTCCAAAAAGCAATTTGCCCAATTTCAGGGGCTTGGAATAAGGCTGGTTGCAGACTTGCTGAAAAATGGAGAGATTCTAACATTTAAAGAGGTACGGGACAAATACCAAGCTCAACACCTCCACCTATTCAAATACCTACAAATTAGACATTTTCTGCTCTCGCTCTCGCAGAACTCCAAATTTCCCCCACCCTCCAGATTTGAAACACTATGCAATAAAGGCAGGTATCAAATAGGCCTAATCTCTGAGATATATAGGGGGATAGAGTCAGCATCAGAATCCCCGACCCACCACTATATGCAAAAATGGTCTGCGGACCTAAATATACAAATTGACAATGAGGAGTGGGAGGATATCTGGGAGATGGCGGCAAAAACCTCAATCTGCACAGTAACAAAAGAGAATATCTACAAAATTCTATTCCAATGGTACCTGACCCCAGTTAGACTGAGCCAGATCTTCCCCGGCACCCCAGACCTGTGCTGGAGAGGATGTGGTCAAAAGGGAGACATGGCCCATATTTGGTGGTCATGTCCGGAGATTCAGAGGTTCTGGGTTAAGATCCAGACGCTGCTCTATGAGACAACGGGAATTCCTCTCCCCCTAGATCCACTGTCCCTGGTGCTGAGTAAACCCTTTGACGACCTACCCCCACCCATGAGTAGACTGGTCTCTGCAATCTTGACTGCAGCCAGGTGCTCAATAGCAGCTGCCTGGAAGCAGGTCAAAGCCCCTGCAAGAAACACAGTCATAAGGCGGGTGGACAAAGTAATGTCTATGGAAAAACTAACAGCTATGCTGCACAAAAAAATGACACATTTCTTGAACACATGGGACCCATGGATAGGCCCCCAGAGCTTTAGATAAAGATATAAAGTGCAAACCCTATTGAAGGGAATAACCCAGATTCCAAAGGTGGGAGACGTAGACAAGCCAAGGGGGACTTCTCCCCCTCCCCCACCCCGTCCACCCCTCCCTTTCCCCCTCTCCAACCATCCCTCCCCCCTCCCCCTATGTCTGTCTACCCCCCTCCACTCCCAGCCCCACCCCACCCCTCCCCCTCATCCACTCCCTTAACCCCAACTATTAAAAAAACTATGTGGAGGCGCATGCGCGGAAGTAAAGGAGCATGGAAGCTTAACCTGATAGCTCCGTGCCTCACTCCCTGCTTTTATAAAAAAACGAACAACAAAACAGACAATACTTAAATAAAAAAACCACCTCATAACAGCTAAACACCCAGGATGTCTAAGAAGTTATCCAAAACCCCCAAGAGAAAGGGGCTCCCAGAGTATTTTGGCGGAGGCAAATCGAGCAGAGCCACGGCAGCAATGGCGCCCACCTCCCGCACGAGATCAGAATCGGAGGGAGATAGAGATCCCGATGACGATCAGGGTCTCCTACCTGTCAGACGCTGTGATTTTGAGAGACTATACACTGATTTAAAATCCATGCTGCAGGCCGAAATCAGAGCCCTGGGAAAGGAGGTAGGGAGTCTGGTGGCAAGAACACAGGAGCTCGAGGTGAAGGTGGATGCTAACGCTAAAGTTGGCCTGCGCAACACGAAAAAAACAGCGGACTTGCAGGCACAGATCAATGAACTCAAAGAAAGACAAGAGGATGCGGAAAACCGCGACCGACGAAATAATGTCCGCTTACGAGGAGTTCCTGAAAATGTGGGGGACTGCGAGGAGTTCGTGGCACGGTGGCTCACACATATGTACCCGGACTCCCCGCAAAACAAACTGGGCATGGATAGGTGCCATCGGGCGCTCCAATCCAGGCCGCAACCGATGGAACAGCCGAGAGATATTATCGTGCGGCTCCATCACTATAAGACCCGGGAAGCGGTGCTGCAACACGCGAGGAACGCACCACTTGGAGAGTTCGAGGGCGCTAAAATAGCTGTGTTCCAGGATATAGCCCCAACTACACTAGCCCGACGAAGAGAGCTGTGGCCCATAACTAAACGACTCAGGGATATGGCAATCCGCTACCGATGGACATTTCCATTCGGACTGCTGGTGATTAGAAATGGCCGCCCAATCAGTATGAAAGCCCCAGAGGAAGGTGAGGCGTTCCTGAAGAAGCTGGGGCTGCGGCTAACCCCCATGGGCTCCGAGACAGAGGAGTCAGCCCCGGGCCCATCATGGACCACGGTCGGAAGCACAGCCGATGAGGGGGCCAATCAAGGCTGAGGAAACCCACATATACTCTGTTCCACCACAGTTGCTGCTTTAATAAAGTTGACAGTTCGTTGTTAACAAAGTTATGACAAATACACCTTTGTCCAGGACAGTGGTATTTCGCACCCTCCGCCTACCCCTAACATCGCTGGTGGATGTCGACGTGCCCTACCAAAATCGAGGTCCGATTGGTGGTAACCTGTGGAGAAAATTTAGCTTACCTCGTGGCTGCGGTATGGCGTCTAAGATGGCGGAGCAAGGACCTCCACAGTGGCACGCAGAACCAGGAACACAGGTCAGGGCGTGAAGAGCTGTTCAGGCGGGAAGAGCGGCCGACGACACGTCCACACAGGTGAGCCGCCCATTTCAAGATGGCGGACAAAGGAAACGAGTCACCGGAAGGGGCGGTCCCTGGGGCGGCCATCTTTGTTGTGGCAGAAAACACAGGGCACGGACGGCCGCATCAGCAAGAAGCGCCGGACAGCAGCAAGGACCAGAGACCCAGCTCCGGAACCACGAAGACGGTGGAGGAGGGATACGCAAGTGACGCTGGAGGGGGCCACCCCAGAAAACTATACGCACAGGGGACATAGCGACAGCGGCACCGGCAGCACCTAAGAGCTGCCACACGGGTCCCGTCGTAGAGCCGACCGGAGAGAGGGCCATGAGCCTATAGGGGCAAGGAGAGCCAAGAAGGAAAAAGCAGTCAATTGGCGACGCAGGACAAGACGGCAGATAGGCTTAAGGAAATGGAAGCGGGAGGGCTACACGAACACAGGGGGCATAGCCAAGTGGAGACATAAGCAGTAAGGTAGAGAGAGGACACAGTAGGTGGATGTTTTGGTAGGGGGGTGTGAATAAATGGGATAACAAGAGGAGGCGAGAGAAGGAGTTTTATGAAAGAAGTAGGAGATGTTGTAGAGAGAGAAGGAAAGTAGATAGGGAAGGGAGAGATGGGTAAGGATAGAAGGCGAGAAAGGAAGTTAGAGAAGGAGGGGGGATGTGATAGTTTGCAAGGAAAAAATAGGTTAAGAAAAGGAAAAGGGAAGTGAAAAAAGAGAAAGCGAGAAATGACGAGAACCTGAAGGGGAGGCAGCACAAGTTAAATTCAAAGACCAACCATGGCACACGATACAAGAGGGCACAGAAACAGAGCACAGTCGAGGGGGGTCAGCAGTGCTGCCGATATGTAGAGCAGCCCTGCACAGCACTGAGAAACATAGAGAGGGGCCACCCTACAAGATTGCTCAGATAGTCCCACACGAGCCCCAGTAGTGGCCAATTGATACATACCGCATATTGACACAGGGTCTCAATTACTAGCACACAATAGGGGCACCAGGACAACATAGAGCAAAGGGGAGAGGAAGGTTCACATATAGAGGAGTACACAGGGCAAAGGAAAGATCCTAGGAAAGCATTGTTCGCTAGTTATTGTTCGAAGATTATATAGGAGGGGGGCCGGACGGCAGGGTTTGAGCCTGCTTCTGATCCCGCATGGGCCGACCGCCGGAACGGGAAAAGACATCAACCCCAATGGCCGGCAAAGTCCCTTGGGAGGGTGAATCAGTGAGGGAGGAGGGTGGGCAGAGGGGGAGGGAGTACCTGGCCGCCTACACTGAGTACCCAAGGGCGTTGGTCTCACAGCCAGGGTACTGGTACCAAGGTTCTGAGATCATTGTTTTTATGTTTTGCTTATGTTTGTCTAGATGTTCCCCTCCCCCCCTCGTATCTCCCCCCCCAAAGCACACCAACCTACAGGAAAAGGGAGACCTGCAGATCCCCAGCAGCAGAAGGAGTACGCGTACCAGCAGCCGAACCAGATGATCCTGACAACAGAGCAAACAATTTACGCAGACAAGATGAGTAATGAGCTAATAATGATAACACATAATGTTAAAGGGTTCAACAGCCCGGTTAAACGTAGAATTGCATTTAAAGAATATAATCGCATGAAAGCTGATATAATTTTTCTACAAGAAACCCACTTTTCACGCGCCAATCACCCGAAATACCTAGACAAAAGTTAGAGAACATTCTATCTGGCCTCAGCCAAGGCTAAAAAAAGAGGGGTGGCTATCTTAACACACAATAAACTAGCGCTGGATATAAATAAACATTATGCAGACCCAGAGGGTAGATACATCATCTTTACGGGGACGGTACAAAGTCAACCTCTGACATTAGCATCAGTTTACGCTCCATGCGAAACGAGCTCTGTATTCTTTACTCAATTCTTTAACAAATTACACACTGTCGCGAAGGGACATATCTTTATGGCAGGCGATCTTAACCGCACTTTAGACCCCGACCTAGACAGATGTACAAGACTTAACCCATCCCACAAGGGCCTGCAAGACTGCCAGCTGATAGATGTCTGGCGGGAACAACATCCCAGTGCACGGGAATATACTTTTTTTTCCCACCCTCACAATCGTTACAGTCGGATAGATTACCTTCTGGTATCAAACAGAGTGGTTCCAGTGGTAGGGCACACAGAGATCCATGGAATCTCGTGGTCCGACCATGCACCGGTAGAGCTGCGGTGCACATTAGACGCATTAGACAGACCTGGAGCAAACTGGAAGCTCAATGAGCTCCTCCTTAAATGCCCCGTAACTGAAAAGGAAATTGGTGAACGAATCAAAGAATATTTTCAGGAAAACAAAGGCAGTGTGACAGCTCAGTCCACGCTCTGGGAGGCCCATAAGGCTACTCTGAGGGGGGTGTTGATGAACATTGCAGGCAAAAGAAAGAGAGCGAAGGAGGTGACAATAAAAGTGCTACGGGAGAAGTTAGCACATCTCACCGCTCAAAACAAAATTAATAAGGATAGGTTCGTTTGGAAAGAACTGAACGACACTAAAACTAAACTTAACTTGGTGCTGTCCTCCCAGGCCGAGAAGGAGTTGGCATGGTCAAAGCACAGATTCTATGAGAAAGCCAACAAGCCAGATACCTTACTAGCCAATAAGCTCCGAAACAAGCTTCCAAATTTCCGTATAGCATCCATCAAATCTCAGGGGGGGGACCTTAGTTCCGATCCTAGACAAATAGTGGAGGTGTTTAAAAATGATTACGCTACACTATATGACGGAGATAAGGTCAGCCGCACACAAAAGACCGCAGAAACACTGAACAAATTTCTAAAAGAGGCGAATCTACCAACCTTGAGCAGGGAGGATAGGGAGGCACTCCAGGGCGACTTCACCCTCGAGGAAGTATCAGAGGTAATGAAATCCCTTAAACCTGCTAAAGCCCCTGGACCAGACGGATTTTCAAATTTATATTATAAGAAATATGTCAAGATTCTGGCTCCCCACTTGCTGACTCTATTTAATGGGATTCTAGCAGGAGCGCCCTTCCCGGCTCAGATGCTCCAGGCGTCTATCTCGGTGATCCACAAACCCGGTAAGGACCCGGCAGACTGCAAGAGCTACCGGCCAATATCCCTGATCAATTCAGACGTTAAAATCTTCTCCAAATTAATAGCTAACAGGGTGGGCATTGTCCTTCCGGGCTGATTCATCTGGATCAAGTAGGCTTTATTGGGGGCAGGCAGGCGGCAGACAATACCAGGCGGATTGTAGATTTGATTGATCTGGCAAAAAATAAAAACATCCCGTCTATGGTATTGAGTCTGGACGCCGAAAAAGCCTTTGATAGGATTGATTGGCCCTTCCTCAGAGAGACGCTGGGAAAATTTGGGTTCGAAGGGCGCATCCTAGAGGCAATACTAGCCCTCTACAATGGTCCCACTGCAAGGGTGCGACACCAAGGCTTCCCCTCGGAGGTATTTAACATCCGTAGCGGGACAAGACAAGGATGCCCACTTTCACCGTTGTTATTTGCTCTCTGCATAGAACCTCTAGCGGCTCATATCAGATTAAGCCCAGATATAACAGGGATTGATTTAGGAGAGCAGAAACACAAAGTGGCATTATACGCAGACGATGTAATCTTGACATTGTCAAATCCCCTCACCTCCTTACCGAACGTCTTTGCGATCTTAGGAACTTTCAACATGGTGTCGGGGTTTAAAATTAACCAGGCCAAGTCGGAAGCGCTTAACATCAATCTAACCAAGCCGGTCGAAAAACTGATAGAGCTCAATTTCAATTTTAAATGGCAACCCTCCGCTATCAAATATTTAGGGGTATATATCACAAAGGATTACAACACATTACACAAACAAATTTCCCCAGAATAATGAAGAAACTGAAGGAGGATCTCAGGGTTTGGGCGGGCTATGGTATATCATGGTTTGGGCGGATCAACAGCGTTAAAATGAACCTGTTGCCTAAATTGTTATATCTGTTTCAAGCCCTCCCAATACCTCTTGTTCGGGCTGAGGTCCTAACACTCCAGGCTCATATTATTCAATTTATTTGGAATTAAAAAAGCACACGAATTGCGAAAAATATACTGACAAAGCCAGTAACAAGAGGGGGGCTATCGGTACCTTGCTTGATGGCATATTATAAGGCGGCACAATTATGTCAAATTATCCAGTGGCACTCGAACCCAGAAAAAAGAAGATGGGTGGCCCTAGAAACAGAATGTTGCGCACCAGTAACACTACAGGATTTGATCTGGCTTCCAAAACAATGTAAGAAATCAATAGGGTCGCCACTCTGTGCGATTGCGAACTCGCTAGCGATCTGGGAGTCAACTAAATTTAAAGCTAATTTGACCACACGGCAGTCTTTGATGACCCCCCTGGTGAGGAACCCGGATTTTGCTCCAGGGCTGTTAGGTGACAAATTTGTAAAATGGACGCAGGCGGGGTATCTAAGATTAAAGGACCTGGAAGGAAGGAAATTTATCAAGACGTTCGATATGATTAAGGATGAGAAAAAGCTACCCAACACAGAACTATTTAGATTCCTCCAGGTCAGGGCATTCTATAATAAATTCCCGGTTCGTCCGGCACGGACCAATTTCGAACAGCTGTGCTCCAGAGAGACGGACACACGGGGACTAACCTCTAGGATGTATAGGGAGGTGATCTGTCCAAAGACTTCTGACGCCCCCCGATTGAAATACATGTGACAGTGGGAGACAGATTTAGGGGAGACGCTAGAGGACGAAGAATGGGACCAAATATTACAGGCAGCAACCAAAAGCTCAATATGTGCCACGTTAAGGGAGAACCTAATGCGGTGGCACCATACCCCATTGAAATTATCTAAATTTATAGAGGGCTATTCCCCGCTCTGTCCAAAAAAGTGCGGGGAAATTGCTGATTTAAAACATATGCTGTGGTCTTGCCCGAATGTGGTCCCGATTTGGGAATCTATTAGGGAATGGCTAGAAAGGATCCTCAACTTGGAGGTCCCCCTGGACCCGTGGCTTTTCCTCGTGGGCAGACGGCCTCAGGGCGTGTCCAACGCGACACACAAATTGGTTACGCATTTCGCAACCGCCACGAGGTGTGAGATCGCAGCGGTATGGAAACAACAGGAATTACCCACTATATCCAAAATTAGGAACAGAATTTGGCATGTCTGCCAGATGGAACAGTTGACGAGTTGGATCAACGACTCTGGCCCCAAATTTCTAAAAATATGGGCCCCATGGCTAGCCCAAACAGACATCCCGGGGTTGGACGCCGCCACAATTTTGCACTAATTTATATAAATGCGTTCTCCTTAGACGGAGCAGACCTGACTTGACTTTGACATAGAGACAGAGAATGTAGTGCACTATGGGCATCCACAACAAACCTAACGAATCCACAGATCAAAATGCAGTTCCTCCGATCCGATGTAGCAGTTCCAGGTGTCCTCCCCCTCCCACGGTCCGATCCCAACACCCTACTGTGTCCCACCCCAGTTTTGTTCGTCTTGTTTGTCTTAGTGGTGTGGTCTACCCATGGTTCGTTAAGTCTGTCTACTGTCACTGTTTGGATGACAAAATTGTGCATTCTGTAAAGTATGCTAAAAGGTGGTGATATTATGTATGCACTGTAATACCAAATAAAAATGAGAGTTATAAAAAACAAAAAACAATGTTGGCTAGCATGCACCCAATACAGTCAAACTTAAACAGTTTTATGTTATTGAAAAGTATGTACTCATTCCTGTAAATGTCAATGCCAATAAAAAAAAGATTGATACAAAAAAAAAAGACGCCTTATGTGCTCATCCCGTCCTGATCACCCCGGACTTCACCAGGGACTTTCAGGTTCAGTGTGACGCTTGCGATGTAGGGATAGGAGCAGTCCTGTCACAAAGAGTCGGAACGGAGGAACACCCCATCTTATATATCAGCCGAAAACTAACTGTCCATAACTGTCCATGAGAAGAGATATGCCGTAGTTGAGAAAGAGGGCTTGGCCATCAAATGGGCATTAGAGACTCTAAAATATTATTTGTTAGGGAGAAAATTTACCCTAAAAACGGACCATGCACCCTTAAAGTACATGCAACAAAATAAGGAAAAGAATGCTCGTGTAACTCGCTGGTTTTTGAGTCGCCATGGGTTCCAGTTCACAGTTGAACACAGGCCAGGCTCCAAACATGGAAATGCTGATGCATTGTCCCGAGTATACACCTCCCTATTTTCAAGTGCTCACCTGATAACGATTGAGCAAAGGGGGGGGGGGTATATGTGATATATTGAAGCAAAAGGTGTTTGAGGGGAGGTACATAGGACCCAGTACCTTCCAGGGTGTGTTCCCTTCACTCTCACCTGAGCCCTAATTAATGAGCTTCAAGGTTAAAAGGCAGCACAGGCAGCTTCCTGGGCTGCTGCTGTGCCGATCTGAAGGCACACACACAGACAGCCCTGTGAGATACTGCAAAGGGAAGCTGCGTGTATAGCGTCTAAAGTGGAGAAAGAGCTTAGTTTCCCCCACAGTAAGGAACTAAGCTGTGTTTGTCAGAACTCTGAAAAGGAGTTAAGTTTTTGTTTCTGTTTTATGTTATAAGTTAACCCTGTTCCTGCTTTGTACCTGGCAAATAAACCCTCATGTGCATCAACACTACGTTTCCCTGCCTTTGATCTGGATACAAGAGACTGCAACGTGGTGTGGACATCACAGTGCATATATTACCTCACTTATAAATTGAATATTTTTATTTAATACACTATGACGGTCTAGCGCTTTCATCTTTTGTGTTTCTCTATTTAGCTGGTGTTACCTTGGCCCTAGCTTATCCAGTACAGCAGCAGACCCTCTACTCATAAGAGAAGTGTTCTTTCATTAATCCTTTGTCACATTTTTGACAGTTGGGTGTTTAAACATTATATACACATTTAAAATCATGCGCTGCACTTTTATTGCTTTATCACAGTTTTTATCTGTGGTTCCTAATTTGATATATACAGTATCTGTATACAGTATATATTTTGACTATTTGATATTCATATCACGTTTTTTCACGTATTAATGCGCTTGGACATATTTTTGTTCTACAGTATATCACCTGGTCGAACCATGCTCCAGTGATGCTAACTCTAAAAGATATAAAACAAAGGTCTCCCAACGGTAGATGGAGATTAAACTATCTTTTATTGGAGATACCTGAATCTACTGTAGGGACTCAATAGACAAAGCCATACGAGAATACTTTCTACAAAATGACAACGATCAGGTCAGTGACTCCATCTTATGGGTGGCCCACAAGGCAACCATGAGGGGTAAAATTATTAGCATAGCAACACACAGAAAGAACGAGAAGAATAAGAGATTTGCTAACCTAAATGACAATTTAGCACAAAATGAATAGGTGTACCAGCAGAACCCGACAGCCGATATTAGATCAAAAATAGATAGGAGAGAAATCAAAAAAGGCAATGAGATGGACGAAACAATTCTACTATGAAAGGGAATAAAGCAGATACTGTAGATATTTAGCAGCAAAATTACGGAATAAGATGACTAGCTTAAATATATTTAGTTTAAAAGTGGATCAGGATAAAGAGACTTTCAATCCGACTGAAATTAACAGTGAATTTGTAAAATAATATAGCAATTTATATACAGTAATTTAAACAGCACAGGGCTAAGAGACCCGAGACAATTAGAACAAATTAGACGAATATTTAGAATATTGCAATCTGCCCAAGATAAACAGTCAAACTGCCAATCTGCGGGGAAACCAGATAATGGCAGAAGAGATTTGGAGGCTATTAAAGCCCTCAAAGGCCCAGGCTGAAAGGCTAAGGCCCCAAGGCCCAGACGGGTTCTCAAATTTATATTACAAAAAATGTGAAGCCATTCTGAAACCATACCCAGTTAGTCTATTCAATGCAATCCTAAAAGGTGAAGAGATCCCAAGAGAAATGTTAGAAGCGGCAATAATTGTAATCCCCAAAGAAAGTAAAACTCCAGTGCTACTGTATGCCCAAGATATAGGCCCATTTCACTGATCAATACAGACATTAAACTCTTTGCAAAAATAATGGCAACATGTCTAAAGTCCTGAATATATTGGGCCACCCAGATGAGGTGGGATTTACCCCGGAGCGTCAGGACTCAGATAATATCCGCAGGATTATAAATATAATCCATAACAGTAATATGAGTCAAAATCTAACTCTGATTTTAGGGCTAGATGCTGAGAAGGCCTTCGACAAAGTAGCGTGGCCATTCATGTTCCAGGTAATGAAAAAAATGGGGATACACAAAAGCTTTATTAAAGGGGTACAGGCATTATACTCGAACCTGGCAGCCACGGTGCACACTTCAGGCTGTACTTCGGCACCATTTAAAATTACAAATGGCACTCACCAGAAGTGCCCTCTATCCCCTTTATTGTTTGCCCTGTGCATTGAAGCCTTAGCTTCCAAAATCAGGCTAAACCCCAAAATAAAAGGAGTAATTATCGGTGACAAAGAATATAGGGTATCTCTGTTCACAGATGATGTCCTGCTCTCAAGCACTAATCCAAAAACATCATTACAGTGTCTGTTCAACACTGTCGAAGAGTTTGGTTAACTCTCAAATTTTAAAATAAACCACACAAAGTCCGAGGCTTTAAGCTTGCATACAGTATCTCTACAGCAGACAAACTAGATATGGCAATTTTTCCCTATTAAATGGATATCAGATAAGATAAAATATTTGGGGGTGTTTATCACAGGGATACACGAGGAACTTTACGTAGCAAACTACCCTGAACTTATTAAAGAACTGAAAAAAGACTTGAGTCTGGAAAAGGCATCAAATATCATGGCTATGGAGAATAACCTTCGTAAAAATGAACCTATTGTCCAGGGTGTTGTATTTATTTCAGGTTCTACCAGTCGCATTTCCGCAAAATGATACCAACGAACTTGAGAAAGAAATTACAAAGTTTCTATGGAACGGTATAAACCTAGAATAAAAAAACAAAACAATGGTCTTACTAACAACAAGTGGGGGGGGGAGTGTCCCAACCAGATCTGACAAAATATTATGAAGCTGCTAGATTAAGTCCATTAATATATTGCTCAATGGGAGAAGGTATAAAGCCATGGGTGGACATAGAAAGAGTTGAGGCCCAGACATCAGATATAGCAAAATTACTGTGGTTAAAAAAATTGTTTAGACCCGATCAAACCAAGATAAAACCAGTGATCTACCCTTCTCTAAACATATGGAACAAGATTTACAGTATAGAGTGAAATCTATTTCTTCCATCCCCCACCCCTGACGCCAATTATGTCTATCCCAAAGTTAATACCAGCCTTCAAGTCAAAGGTATATAAGAGATGGTGAGAAAAAGGACTAGGAAAACCTAGAGATATCCTACAAACAGATACAATTAAGATGTTTCAAGAAGTTAGAGAAGAGTTCGACTTACCAAATATGCACTTGTATCAATATTTTCAGACAAGACATTACGTCTCATCAATCCAACCAAAACAAGATATCTTTAGACTATTAACTATTTTCGAGAATTTTTACTTATCACTTAGCAAGTGTTTACCATAAAGGGACAATCACACAATTGTATCAAGCTTTGATCAGACAAACCAACGGACAAACAAATAAAAATATTCTAGACTGGGAAAATGACATAAGCCGCTCATTAGATAGTGAAGAGTGGGAAGATATTTATGAGAGATCATCTAGATGTTCGGCAGTCCTGGAAACTAATCTCAAAATTCTGCATAGGTGGTATTACACACCAGCCAGACTTCACTCATTTTTTCCAACCTCCTCCCCCCTTGGCTGCTGAAATTGTGGCCAAATAGGTACATTCAAACATATCTGGTGGGCCTGCCCCTAGATAACCATATTCTGTGGAAAAATAAGGAAGCTAATAAAGAGAATCACAGGATTAGATTACCCATGGAATATAGAAACAATATTAATTCTAAAACCAGTAGAGGATATAGAAAGGAATATGGACAAACTGACAATATATATTCTGTCCTCGACTAAAGCAGTAATAGCTAGGCATTGGAAGCAAATCGGGTGTCGGGAGGGTGCAGGGGTGGCTGGTGAGGCGAGCCGGTCGCCGGTAGCTTACGGTGCACCCAGCTAGCGGGGCCGCCATTTTGGAAGTTGCGGCACACAGGCGCGAAGCCCTGGCAGTGCGCTGGCCATTACAGGAGATCGCACATGCACAGAGTATGCGCGCGAACCCCGACCTATCACAGAATGCTCTTGGCAGGGACTACGAGTCCCATGAGCCTCAGGAACGCACCACCTGACACCAGGGAGCCAATATGCTTAGAGACTTCCCTGCAGAGATAGATACAATTTGGTGTTCTGAGCCAGGAAGAGGGAGTCAGAGCTGGGAGCAGGTTAGGGGAGGTTGTGTGTGCAGGGAGCAGTAGCCCCTGCACTAAGCCAGGTTACACCCCTAGGCCCCAGATAGGCCCTGAGACATAACCATAGATTGTGGTTGCTACAGGGACAGGCCCGAGGTAGGGACCCTGCCCCTTTAGTTATTGCTGAGTTCAGGGGCACAGTTCACCTGCTGTGCAGCCCTGATTATCGTGTCTGGACGCAGACCATCGCTCAAGATAGAGACTATCTTCCTGGTGGGATTGTCTGGCGGGACGCCACCCTACGTGCCAAGAGCGGAAGCATCATGGATCACGCTTTCGGATCCATCAGCCAAGTACTGCTTCTGCACACCCGGGTGTGGACACACCCGGCAGGTACCATCAAGTCACCAAGTGCACCAACTACACATCTCATATTAGTGGGCAGTGCTGTTCCACACGGTGGGATTGTGGGACTTTTGAGACACTTGGGTGGATGGTGATGGGGTTGAGGCCCATGAGGCTGGTTACAAGGTGACATTACTGTGATGCTGTTGATGTTATATTGTGATTTGTTATAATTAAGTTGCATATAGTAAACTGTTTTATCCATAACCTGGTGTAAGTATTTACTGTATGTGGTTCCTGTGTCAGGGGTTATTCTACACACTAGAATCCCTTCACAGGTGGAGGCGCTGTAAGCAGTATGTTCCAGTATACACCCCAGGCTTCTAGTGGTTGAGGTCCAGGCCTCCTGTGAGCCTGACAGGTAATGTACCATACACCTGGTAACATATGTAGATTTCGCCACATGGTCCCTATCTGCGATTGGGGGGATGGGGGGGAAGTGTGTTACATATATTAAATCAACAATTTAATAAGTACTGTCTCTGGGCCAAGTTCAAACTTTTGAAGAGATTAACTGCATTTTAAGACACATTTTTCTACATTGGGTTTTTGTGTTAATTACATATTTTTTTCAAGTAAACAGGAGACTAGGGACTCTTAAGGTAAGACCGAAAATTATTCTTGGTGGTGAGATCTGTCACGGTAGATCAGACTTTTAACAGGGATTGCAAACACCAGGTAGAACGAGAAAGTTAAATAATGCAGGTTTATTCTGTCTGGAGTCAACAAGGAGCAACACATGGCACAAACTGGGCAACAGCTGACCATAAACATAGCTTACAGGGGACTCCTAGCTAGATAGGTGCTGGATGCTGGGTACTGCTGGAGCCAGCTTAACCAGTATGCCACCTTGATCTGTCCATTCAGAGTATCCCAGTAACTCAGGATACCCACCTTTGGTCACTTCCAGTTGGTCCCTTGACACCAAGACCAATAATGAAAAACTGTGGAACTATGAGCGGCATTAGTTTTTATACTTTCCTGGTCCATCTGAAACATGGAAGACCGGTTGCTGACCAATCATGAGAGAGGAGGGTGGAGGACAATGATCAAGTTTTGGAGTAAGTACTCTCCCAGCAGGTGGGCGCATCCTGCCTGAACTCCCTTAACACTCCACCTGGCCTACACAAAGGCCAGTCCTGAATCATTGAGTGCCTGTCACTCAGTCAGTTGTTACAAGCCCAGCCACACAATGAGACACAAAGACAAGTGCATTTACATAGTAAAGATACATAACAACATCACTTAAAATGCTATGACTAGGGTGGAAGTCATTTTATCACTCTGACATGGCTCAGTTAACCCTTGCTTTGGGTAGCCATCTTAACAGGCAAGGTCAGCTAGTTGGCTGGATCCTTATTGTAGCTAGCCAGGCTGCCTCTACATCACAGCAGCGTATTTAGATGTAGTGTGGCAGCTTTTGGGGAAATATTGCTTATTTTGAGGGCCCTGTGGGAAGGTAAGTGAGTCAGCAGGATAGTTGGATATACAGTATAAACCCCTTTGACATAACAAGTCACGTGCACAAAGGTGTGGCGTAAATGACAATGATAAAACATGCTGAAATTTCGATATATTGCCAATGTTACATTTTCATAGGAAATCTTAAATAAGAAAACAAAAATAGGGAACCGAGAAATTATCCAGGCTTTTTAAAAGCAGCAGTTACCCATCTGCTTATCTTTATTTAGTACCAGGATGAGCCATGTTATTTTCCGCACCAGGAACCCCCTGGTTCATGAGATATTTACAGATAAAAATAGCACTGCTACTTCCTAGTAATTTCTGTCAAAAGAAAAATTCCAATAGTGCCAACCAGCCACTACCACATGGAGACACCCATTCACTTGCACTTTGGCTATTTAAGCTGTCTACTACTGCAGCAGGTTGATGGGGGTATATTTGATATATTTTTTCCCCCACTATAATCTTATTACAAATATTATCACTTGAATATAAAATGTATACTTAAGTCTGCAGCAGCTCAAATTCAATTTTGCTCAATAATGTTATCATATAACCAACATATTATAAGTATTTTCATCTATGCATATGGATTATTAAAACTAGTAATGATGGTATCACGGTACTGTATATCCTGGGGACATAAATAAAGCTTATTTAAAAAGCCAGAGTAACTGCCCATTAATGTAGCTGGCATTATTAAATAAAATAGTTTGTTCTATCGTGCTTGTGCTGGAGAAGAAACAGTCTTCCTTTGGAACAGACAGAGCATCTCAAAGAACACATGGGAACATTTATTAAACAATGTTAAGCTGTAACGCACATTATAGCACAGTAAAGCTAATATCGTACGGCTAAGTACAGTTTAGTTCATCTATGTCATATACTGTATATAAATTTTATTACATATATAGGTTTCATCAGATATCGTACTCTGTCCTGGGACCCCTTCTCTTTTCTCTCTACACACTCTCTCTAGGTGACCTAATCACATCTTTTGGGTTTAAATATCACCTCTATGCTGACGACACACAAATTTACCTTTCAACCCCTGACCTTACACCTGCTATACAGACCAAAGTTTCTGAATGCCTCTCTGGAATATCATCCTGGATGGCCATCCGCTGACTGAAACTTAACATGGCTAAAACAGAGCTCCTTATACTACCTCCCAAACCTGGCCCTACTACATCCTTCCACATTGCTATTGGAAATACGATCATTCACCCAGTAGCCCAAGCACGCTGCCTAGGGGTCACACTTGATTCCTCTCTCTCATTCTCCTCTCATATTCAAAACGTTTCTAAAACTTGTCGCTTTTTCCTCCGCAATATCACAAAGATACGCCCTTTCCTCTGTTACTCAACTGCTAAAACTCTGACTCAGGCCCTCATTCTCTCACGTCTCGATTACTGCAACCTCCTGCTGTCCGGCCTTCCTACCTCTCACCTGTCTCCCCTACAATCTATCCTAAACACTGCTGCCAGAATCACTCTACTCTTTCCTAAATCTGTCTCAGCGTCTCCCCTGCTGAAATCCCTCTCCTGGCTTCCGATTAAATCGCGTATCTCACACTGAATTCTACTGCTCACTTTTAAAGCTTTACATTCTTCTGCCCCTCATTACATCTCAGCCCTAATTTCTCGCTATGCACCATCACGACTCTTGCGTTCTTCTCAAGGATGTCTTCTTTCTACCCCCTTTGTATCTAAAGCTCTCTCCCGCCTTAAACCTTTCTCACTTTCTGCCCCACACCTCTGGAATGCCCTTCCCCTCAATACCCGACTAGCCCCCTCGCTATCCACCTTTAAGACCCACCTTAAGACACATCTGTTTAAAGAAGCATATGAGTAGCACTGGATAATCATGGACACATGACACAAAGCTTGGCCCCCTGCAGACGCACTTACTAGTATTCCCTCCTACTGTCTCTGTACGTTCTCCCTACCTACCAATTAGATTGTAAGCTCCTCGGAGCAGGGACTCCTTCCTTAATGTTACTTTTACAGTATGTCTGAAGCACTTATTCCCATGATCTGTTATTTATATTTGTTATTTATATGACATGTATTACTACTGTGAAGCGCTATGTATATTTTATGGCGCTATACAAATAAAGACATACATACATACATACATGGCAAGTCACATATCCCATTTTATCTTTATATATCAAGAGCAATAGTGACAGGGCCCACGGAGGTACAGTAAAGTGGAACATTTGCAATTTGCAATTAAAGGCTGCAGCTTAAATGAAGGCCATAACAGGTCATTTCACCAATGTTATAGAATTATACATGGGCACTACAATTTTTAAAAAAAAATGAATAAAGACATTATATTAGGCATTCATCAGTATGACATATGACATTAGTGCATACATCAAGATTCTCATATCCATATAGTGTATAACGTGTTTAATTATTGGTCGTCTCGGCATTATAAACACCCAGCAATAGGAATACTGTCAATAATATTTGCTCTTTATTGTCTAAATAAATCATTTTTCATCCAAGGTAAATATAGTCTTTATACAATAAACAATAATTAACATGAGACTACTACCACCTCCATTCCACAGTGTCTCATAATCAGAAATACACCTGAATAAACTAAGAAACAGTGTAATGATATTCCACGGAAATGTTTCTCGGCGAGGAAGGGACTAAGGGTCATATTTACTAAGTGCTGGAAAGTTTCTTATGACATACAGTAGTTTTACCTAGTAAATATGGCCCTAACTCCAGGTGTCTAGTTACTCCACTACAACTTCCCACCTGGCACAGCAGGAATATACTGCTGAATCTGACAAGCTACAATAATAGCATAATCAACATTTTCATTATTAATGTAAGGTGCATTAATGCACCTCTTGAAAAATGTACTATGTACTACTTTTTTATTAATAGGGCAGATGTTGTGTTGGATCTAATTACACTTTTAAGCAGGTCTCTGCACTAAATCATATTTTAATAATGTCTGAATCAATGCTTGCACAGAAAAGAGCCAGTGCCTTCTTACCAATGTCAGCCCTTTGTTCAAGCCATGAGAGCCAATAAATTAGTTGAATGGCTTGCGTAAAATTGATGCTCTCCCGATGAGTTGGCTCTCTGGAAATAATGTTGCTGGCAGTCATTTTAAATTCCCTAAACTCTGGAATTTGTCTGGTGAATTATCCTAATAGGGGGTGAGAGACGAAAAAGTACTTTGTCGGGAGATAACAGATTTAAGGTTTCTCATGATTCTTCCACAATGCATCTACAGTACATTCATTTATAGGTATTTTAGATGTAGCGCAGTTTCCCAAACCCTATGGGAGATATGGTGGCTACTGTGTGTGTGGTGCTTTACCTGTGGCTCATAGGAGGCCTAAACCGCTGCTGGGAGCCTGGGGTGTACCTGATCCTTCTGGTAACAGTGCCTCCACCTGTGCGGGATCCTACTATGTTGGATAACTCCGTCACAGGACCCAATGCAATAATACACACACTGATAAAGATAACAGTTTACTGCATGCATATGAAAAAAGAAGAACAATATACCACCCACAACAAAT
Organism: Ascaphus truei; assembly: GCF_040206685.1. Taxonomy (NCBI): domain Eukaryota; kingdom Metazoa; phylum Chordata; class Amphibia; order Anura; family Ascaphidae; genus Ascaphus; species Ascaphus truei. Next base: position 236,950,307 of record NC_134484.1, on the reverse strand, counting down.
AGGCCACGCACGGCCGTAACCCCACAGTGTCCTCTAACACAATGTCCACACTTGGATGGGATATCCCCCCAAAGTATTGAGGTGCTCCATGGCACCAAACCACCCTGGTGTCCACAAGATTAAACACACCCAATGTGTGCAACAGCACTGCCCTCAACCCGTGTTAAAGTTGGTGAACTTGTAGGTGTAGGTGTGATACCTGCAGGGTGATCCAGCACCTGGTAGCGCCGACCGAAGGTGTAGATCCCATCCAGACCTTTCTGGTACAATTCGCAGCAGAGCAGTTTCAAAAGTCCAGCTGAAAAGTCATGCTCTCCTTTTCTCCGGCAAAGCTACAGTCCCATAGCATAAAGCACTTTTACATTTCCCACTGGCAAGGCTCTCAGCCATATTTTCAGGTGTCTCAGGCAAAGCCTCGGAAGAGCACATTGCTGCACGACAGGATCTGAATGAACTCTGGAGTGCTGATCTGGTTCCCCTTTTCTAACTTCCCCGTTGCCATAGGTAAGCATGGTAGAGGGGCTGGCGACCAATCACATCACAGATGCATTGACCGATCAGGGCTTGGGGCAGGGTTAGAGTTAAAAGGCTAGTGCAGTGAAATACAAAGAGGCCAATGGGAGCAGCGCCTACCAGATGATCTCGGCAACGGCTTCCTCCAGGTGACAGGATATCTCCCACTGATCTGGTGCCGCTCTCACTGGGGAGGACACCATTTTCTCAGCTTTTCTGGCGGATTGCCCCACGGCCTGATTGACGCCCCTGGACACTTTCTTCTTTGTTCCCTGAATCTCTCCTGAAGTCCTAGCAGCAGCCATTTTCTCGGGACATACAGGCTACACAAAGGGTTTCATAGCCTGCATGTTCAGAGATTCTTGCTCTGCTTTATGGGTACACAGAACACAATTTTATACATTCAATATATTTTTATACACAGGAATATAGAGTACACTTTTACATGGGATGCAAGGTGCTACCGGGCATGTACAGGGAAGGGTAGCTCAGGGGTCTGGTGACCAGATGAGACCAGGGTAGGATGGCTGCGGCCAGGGACTGGGCTTAACCTTTATTATGCTGGTTCCCATGCCCCTTTCCGTCACAGACCATTAGTGTAAGTCCAAAAAAGGTACAGTTCTATAAATAGTCTTATATAGTCTCATTCTGAGAAGTCAATTTACTGCATGCTAAAATCCAGAGGGAAAAAAATTAGTTGCCAAAACATATCCAAATATCAACACCTTCTAAAAATGATCAGACCCAGCTCAGCTTCATGTTCCATGTAGGTTATCCCTGGGACCACACTACAATAAGGGAAATGCTGTGGCAGTAGGGAAAGTGAACCCATTCTCCCTTGAGTCCACAGCCAACTGCAGCAGCAGCCTCCAGGATAACAAGTTGGGCTATATATTTTTACTTTGTTTACTGTCAAATTTCTCAAGAATGGAGGAGTATATGTTTATTTCCTAACCCTTGACAATCTTTCCAATCTCCTGTACCAAGTAAAGAAAGCACAAGCCTGCAAAAAAAGGGTCCATCTTCTCCTGAGAATATTTCCATTTTGTTGAGTGTGCACTGATTTATTTGTCATGTTTGAGACAGTTCTGTTCTCAAAATATAAAGTTAAAAAAAGTAAATAAATATTTAAATAAAAACTATACAAGACACGGTTTTATTTCTGGGAATATGCAAAAATGTCCTGGCATTGCTTTATCTGTATACTCCTTTGCATTTGCCAGCGGCACTTTCATATATCATTTCCCTGATAACTCATAACCTTTGAATTTCTCTCTTTATCTTTGTTGGCAGGATTCTCCATGGGCCTCAGATTGAAATTACTGCAACTACTAAAGCACTCACTTGGTAACCTCACTGTGTTCATAATTTACAGTAATAAGCAAATAATAAAGTTTTAAGAAGCATTGTTCACAGGAGAGTCATTAAAATGACAATCAGCTTTAAGTAAAATCTGTCAGGATGAAATTTGCATGCAAAATGTTCTGGAGATTTCAGAGGGAATAAAGAATACCTGACAACAGAATGAATCATCTCACATCAACACAGTGTAACAAGGAATTATGATGTCTAGGTGCATTTAGTTTAACATCTTTGCTGCCAGAGATTTTTATGGATTTAAAGTAAAATGTCTTCACTGTACAAGAAATGTCACTCGCCTGAAAAAAAAGGCACTCGCCACTGCTGTCGCCGCAACCCCGCCACCATTAAACCCCCTCCCCCCCCCACATTTTTTTTGTTTTGTTTTCGGAATTTGATTTTTTCTCTTTATCTCTCAACCCCCTCATTCACTTACCTTACTTAGTTGGACGGCGGCAGCAGGAGAACTGACTCAAGGAGGGAGCGGAAGAAGATCCTCGTGGTGGGAGAAGACGATTACCATGTCACCAGGGCAACAGGAGGCGTTAGATGGCAAAAGGCGGATGGCGGCAGAAGCAGGAGAGTATTCAGATCCATGTGTGCAGCAGGAGAAAAAACGATAGGATTGTGCCCCTCCGGTTCACTGAAGACTTCCGGATCGGACCGCAGCTGGCTTGTCTCATGCTGCTCACATGGATATGAATACTCTTCTGCTGTTGCTATTACCACCATCCGCCTTTCGCCATCTCCTCCTGCTGTCCTGCTGACATGGAGATCGTCTTCTCCTGCCACCAGCATCGTCTTCCGCTCCCGTCTTGAGTCAGTCCTACCGCCGCCTCGCCAGCTCACAAAATCCACTCGCCCCAGGTGAGCGGGCGAGTGGATTTTTCGAGCACTGATTATGGCTGTATATATGCGGCATTATGCATAGTGGAATTTAATAACACTGAGGGGCTTTGCATTAAAGATGCAGCCCTTCCTAGAACCAAAATGAACCAATAGCAGTGACATGTTGACTTAGTTCAATGATGGCGATTGACACATTTTCTACAAAAATCAGACACCTGTAAGAACAGTATATTTTTAAATAGATCTTTAAAGTTAGGATGTAAACATTATGGGGTCTATGCAGTAAACGTCGATAAGGCACTTATCGACCACTTATCGGCCAAAATGCCTATTCATATTCAGTAAGCCTCGATAAGTGGGCGATAATGGCCTGTATAGCCAAAAAAACTTTTGAACAAATCAAATCGCCGACTGAGCGGCGATAAGCTACTTATTGACACTTTTCTGAATGTTCATAAGCACGCGCGATTCTAGTAGCCGCGAGTTGGCGATCGCTGTCTATCACAGCCCTAAAATGATGATTTTCTCCCCAAATCCAAATGCCAGAAAAAGTTTTCAGATTGGTAGGGAGAAGCGTTGATAAGGCGGCGATACAGGATTTAGTATTTTTTTTGGCCTTTTTCCTGCATTGGATTGATGACGGGGGTCTCCGGAGCTGCTACCCATTAATACGAGCACCGGAGACCCCGGCATGCATCCGATGCAGGAAAAAGGCATTTACAGCCACGTCATTAACTTAGCGGCTAACCGCTAAGGCGATGATGGGGTTAACCCTCCCGCTACCCACTCGCAAAGTCTAAACACCCATCCTTGGAGCTAATCCCTCCTTCACCCACCCCCGCGACACACAACAAAAACAATACATTCACAATAGCCCCCAAACCCACCTCCTAGGTATTACAATAAACATTGCAATATTTAATAAACATCAATACAACCCCCCCGTACCCCCCCATAATGTAAAACCATTATTTATTTTTTTAAATACAGGCCTACGGTGGTCCCCGGTGGTCCTGACGGGTGTCCGCAGGCACCACAGTGCACCGGAGGGGGGTGCCCACAGGGTCTGGGGGCCTCCGAGTGGTTCCCGCTAGTCACCATGGGCCTCCAGGTGGTTCCCGTTGGTCACCCTGGGCCACAATGGGGTTCATGGGTGGGCCTGCGAGTGTCTGGGGGTCCCCGGGTCAACCCCTCAGGTGGTTCCCACGGGTGTCTGGGGGTCCTTGGGCGGTCCCTGTGGGTCCGCAGGGCCCCAACAGCTGTGGGGCCCCCAGTTCTTCCCTCCAGGTGTCCCCTGTGGATCCGCAGGTGGTACCCATGGGCGTCCAGGGGTCCTCGGGTGGTCTCCATAGGTCCCTGCAGACCTAAGGTACCAACCCTTTATGTTTACAAATAAACAGGGCCTACATTTCAATCAATCCCCCCCCCCACACACACACACACCAAAAACATACAGTACAGTAATGGGCAAAATAACCTTGAAGGCCTCAAACAGCATCCGATGCCATCCGCCATGGAGAGGCAGTTCAGGTGCACAAATCTTCTTTCTTCTATCTTTAATCAGCTTCTTCTATCTTCATCTGTCATTATTTCTTGATCTTCTTTATCTTCTGTCTTCATCTGTCAATCCATAAACCCCCATGGTAGTTCCCAACCGATGTTGTCTCCTCATTTTCTTGGGCTCAAATGAGGCATTACGGCCATTAATAGAGCTTGTGATGTCACATTTTGGCTCGAACTAGTTTAACAGCCATCTGATTGGCTGTTAAAACCGTGTGCCGACTTAATTTTTTTTATGACGTCACTTAAAGGGAATGATGCCAGCCAATCAGAATGGCTGTGCTTTATTTGCCTTTAAGATGACGTCACTAAGCCGGCGTCACATGGTTTTTCAGCAAATCAGATCGTGGGAACCAATTCCACAATCTGATTGGTTGTTGTACACCATGTGACTCCCTTTGGATGACGTCACATACTTGACCTAGCATGACTACGTCACATGGTGTACAACAACCAATCAGATTGAGGAATTGGTTCCCACGCTATTACCACCACCCGCCGACTCGGATGCGGAAGAAGAACGGATCCATGCGCCTATGCATGGACTACCGCACCCTGAAACACCCGCATTGTCCCGGACCAATATACCTTGCCACGGATGGAAAAGATCCTCAGCTCCTTATCCAGCACTCAGTGGCTCAGCGTGCTGGACCTGTGGACTGGATACTACCAGGTACCCATGAGCCCCAAAGACCAGGAGAAGGCAGCGTTTGTATGCCCCCTCGGGTTTTACCAGTTCACCTGGATGCCTCAAGGCATTTGTGGTGCACCTGCAACATTCCAGAGACTAATGGAAAAGACCATTGGTGATATGAATCCCCGGGAATGTCTGGTCTATCTGGACGATATCATTGTGTTCAGAAGAATGCTTGAAGAGCACAAATAACGCCTTGTAAAGGTTCTGCATCGACTGGGAAAAGAAGGCCCGAAGTTGTCCCTAGACAAATGTTGCTTCTGCCACACTTCGGTCATCTATGTGGGCCACATAGTGTCTGCAGAAGGGGTGGCTACCGACATCACTAAGGTCGAAGCCGTAGTGAACTGGTCCAGACCAGATAATGTGATGGAGCTACGATCCTTTCTGGGGTTCTGCGGATACTACCGAAGATTCGTAGAGGGGTACTCAAGCAAGGCAAAAGTCCTCAACAATCTGTTGAAGATCTACCCAGAAGAGCCTCAGCAAAAAGCCACAACCCCGCGAACACCGTTGTTTTGATGCGTGGAACATGCCCCCTTACGACGTATGCCCCCCTTACCTGTTGAACTTCTGATCGCCGCCCTCTAGTTGTGAGTCAAGTTTATCTGATGTCTGTCTGTGTCCTGAACTCTTCCCTGCTCCCGCAGAGGCCGTGCCTCTGTTCCGCCCCTGCTTTGTATTCTCTACAGGAAGTGACTTCTAGCATACTGAAGCAAGCGACGCCATCATGCTTTCTGGCAAATCCTGCCCTCTTTCCCCTAACAGGAAGTAAGCCTCACTCTGACTCTCATTGCAATCAGCTGCCGCTGCCCTTTAAATAGCACTCAGTGGCTACCTGCCTGGGTTCCTGCAAGTACTACCATCACATGCTGTTCCTGCCTGGATTTCCTTGGGACCTTTACTCACCTGCTTTGGATTCCCGGAAGGCTGGGACACTCATTCTACTACTGAGGTTAGTTTACCGTGCGGGTAGTGTAGGACCTGCTGAATAGGGTTTACCTTGACGTGGTAGCAGGCTTACAATACTTTGGCCAAAGCATTTAACTAAAGAACCCTTACTTTATATTTAGTTTTGCTGCACTCTACAGTAATTGGCACTATGCCTTCAAGGAGTCTGAACGTCCTCCACGATGCACTCTACTATTGTGACCTTGTGCTTTGGACTCTATTCCCCCTTGCTCCTTACCAGTGGCACACCTCACACACCCGCTTTGGTGCCTGAGAGCGCGCGCATCTCCGCTCTGCTGCCACTGGGAGCGCGCACATGCGGCTGGCCTAGCTGTGCCATGGAGCTTGGCTCCACCCCTCCGGACGCGTCGCGCATTCTCCTGCACACGGTGTGCTCACGTGAGTACGTGCACCGCTCCCCGTGGCAACTATCCCTTATCTCCAGTCTCCTGCGGCTTCCCCACCTCGCTTTTGGGTCCCTTCCCTTCCCCGGCTTGTGTGTAGGAGCACAAGCGTCACATTATGTCGAGCCCAACAAACGGACCCTCTGAGGTGGCCCCGCCTTGTCTGCTGTTCCTGAACGCTTTCATCATTGTGAGACTCCATTTATTTCCCTACAGTCCAGAATTTTTTTCCCTCCTACTCCAGGATGGAACCCTTGAGTTCTGGTGCATGTCCTGAGTCCGTGGGTTTCCAGGTCGTGCAGTTTTTAAAGCCTGAGTCATAGTTCCTGTCATAGTTCCTGTTCCTAGTGCAGCCTGGACAAAGCATATAACTAAAGATCCCTTACTTTATATTTAGTTTTGCTGCACTCTACAGTAATTGGCACTATGCCTTCAAGGAGTCTGGACGTCCTCCAGGATGCACTCTACAATTGTGACCTTGTGCTTTGCTGCCACTGAGAGCGCGCACTTGCGGCTGGCCTAGCTGTGCCACGGAGCTTGGCTCCGCCCCTCCGGACGCGTCGCGCATTCTCCTGCGTGCGGTGCGCTCACATGAGTACGTGCACCACTCCCCAGCTGCGCGCCAATATCCCTTATCTCGAGTCTCCTGCGGCTTCCCCACCTCGCTATCGGGTCCCTTCCCCGGCTTGTGTGTAGGACAAGCGTCACAACCGTTTGGGGACAAATGGACTTTTGCCTGTGCGAAACCTTCACAGGGCTGAAGAAGAGTCTCCCTGATGCCCCTGTATTGGCCCATGCAGACCCAGAGCAACTGTACATCCTACACGTGGATGCCAGATTCAACGGGCTGGATCGGTATTACACCAAAAATACCCTGCAGGCCTCCGGCACATAGCATATGTGAGTGGCAGCCTAATGGCGAGTGAGCAGAACTACCCAGTCCATAAACTGGAATTTCTAGCGTTCAAGTGGGCTATTGTAGATAAGCTTCACGATTATCTTTACGTGGTTTCCTTTTGAAGTGCGAACCAACAATGATCCTTTGACATATATCCTTACCTCCGCCAAGTTAGATGCCACCGGCCACAGGTGGTTGGCTGCCCTATCTAACTATCAGTTCATGCTGAAGTATAAGCCAGGGCCATTGAACATCAGAGCCGATGTTCTGTCCAGATGGCCTGGACTGAGTGCAACACCAGACATTGGCCCATGGGAAGACCTTCCTGCCCCTGGGATTCAGGCCATGTGCTCCACAGCGACTATCGTGGAGGACAAAGTAGCCTTTTCCGAACTCAGAGTAGCGGACTCATTGGGGTGTCAATCAAATGCAATTCCTGCAGCATACTGCCATCCAACAAGGCATGTCCATCACGCAAGATACCATAATGAGGTGGAAGGAATTAGTGATGCACCAGATGCAAGACCCAGTGGCCAAAGCCATACGTCGGGCCATACAAGAAAACAACCATTCCTTCCTTAGTGAAGCATGCTCTCGCCGACACGGTTGTCGTCATCATGAGGGAATGGGACAAGTTCTGCATGGACTGTGGCCTTCTCTACTGGGTTATCCCTATCACAACCATCCCAATAGGAGACAACTCATCCTGCCCAGAAGCTTGCAGTACCATGTCCTACGATCTCTGCATGATGATCACGGACACCTGTGAGGGGACAAAACACTAGGACTAGTAAGAGATAGGTTCTTCTGGCACAAGATGCGGGAATCAGTGGAACACCATTGCCAGAGGTGTCTGCGGTGCATACAGTGAAAAACACTGCCTACACACGTAGACCCAATGGGCCACATAAAGAGCTCTGGTCCCATGGACCTAGTCTGAATGGATTTCCTGTGCATCGAGACAGACTCAAAGGGTATCAGGAACGTCCTGGTAGTAACAGACCATTACACCCGATGCGCTCAAGCGGTCCCTACCAAAGACTATAAAACTCTCACAGTAGCGAAAGTACTGTGGGAGAAGTACTTTATCCATTACGGGTTACCTAATCGGATGCACTCTGACCAAGGGAGAGACATTGAGAGCAAGTTAATCAAAGAACTTCTTAAACAGCTCAATATCGAGAAGGTTCAACCGAACTCTACTGGATATGCTAGGCACTCTTAAGGGCTCTGAGAAGGCCAGATGGAGCAAGCATGTCGAGCCGTTAGTACATGCCTACAATTGCACAGGCATTAATCCACCGGGTACACACCTTATTTTATGATGTTCGGCAGAGAGGCCGAGTATCCACCGACGGTGTACCGAACATGATGCACTACAAATATATGCAAAGGCTCCAGGATAACCTCCGTAGAGCATATCAGTTGGCAGAAAAATCCACCGCCAAGTTGAACGAGAATAACAAGTGGAGGTATGACCATAAAGTACGCCATCGGGAACTTCGGCCCGGAGGCGCAGTTCTCCTGCAGAATTTAGGAATAGCAGGAAAGCATAAGTTAGCGGACCAACTGGTGAGAAACTCCCTTCGAGGTGGAGTCGCAGATGCCGGCTCTCCTGGTATATTGTATCCGAGATTCAGAAGGAAGGGTAAGGGTCTGGCATCGGAATCACTTGCTACCTTTTCCTCATGTGGGAGAAAGTGAACCTGAACCATCCTCAATAGTGCCGACAAGTGAACAGGAGGAGTCCAGAGACATCCCGAATGCTGTAATGGAAAATAATCAGGATACTTTGGAAGGAACCTCTGCCACCACAAATGGAGACTGGTGTGCACCACCAGAAGAAGTAGCGGGTAATGGGCCTGGACTCCATGTACCCTCCCAAGCGGCTTCAACAAGCTGACCACTCGACCCAAGGAGTCCAAATTTAGTTCCTACTAGAGACTATGTAACTCAAGATTCACGCCTTATGAGAGAGCCAGGGCCTCAAGCCGATGGTAGCCTCTCCACCCAAGAAGATGTCAGAGAAGAGACTTGTCGGAGTCAAAGAGTGAGATGCCCTCCAACAAGAATGGCATATGATTCATTAGAGGCACCTCACTTTGAGTCTCAGCAGCTGTCTTGGAGAAGGTTTGCCTCTGTAATGACCATGCTCACTGAACTATTTAATTTGGTTTAGATGTATTGTAGAAGTTACTGTAAGTTGTAAGATGAACTATATTTTTCATTATATAAAAGTTGTATATATGTTCTCAAGCAGGGACTTTGAGGTCTCCACCAGGGGGAGGATGTAGCCAAGTCCCCCTACCCTGCCTCAGGTGCGGGGGATCTGTTTAGTGGTTCCACGGAGCTCCCGCAATCAGGCGGAGGGGGCGGTCATTTTGCGAGTTGCGGTTGCGCAGTATAGCGAGGCGCGCATGCGCAGTAGAGGAGGCCACAGCCATCTTAGAGTAGCTCCGCAGATCCAGCCGTGGAACTTCATCCCAGAATCCCTAGAGGGAGGGACTGTACCACATGGAACTGCCCAGCCAATAGGATTGTAGCAAGGGGGATAACAGGATATCCTTCGCTTGCATGGAGCATGCTCACTAGTCCTGACGGAGGATCCAAAGGAGAAGGTAATGTCCAGGGAACAGTGCTTCCTGGGCTAGGCCTATACCTTGCCCCTATACCCCAGTTAGGCCCTAAGACATCAGTAGATGAATGTTGCAGGGAAGGCCCAGATAGGGACTCTTCCCCTTATTGTTATTTCTGTACCAGTGACCGGACAGCCACGTGGTGCCCTGTGGCCTTTGACCAGGTCACAGGATCCAGAGACATTGTGTTAGACCATCCAGCTGGAGCTCACACTGCGAGGAGGATCAGAACCCTTTAGGAGAGCGGGGATTTGTGTTGGGGCTCGCTCCAACTATCTATGCCAAGCAGCACCTGGGTACTGGAGTACCCAGGCAGGTACCCAAAGTGCACCTATATCTACAGGGGGTAGCGCTACCTCACACTTGGGTGAGAATTACTGGGACAGGACGCCGGGCGTATTGGTGCCACGGCACACTCTGTACTTTGGCAGACCATCACATGTTGGGTCATTGGGTGTACACTGTGGGTACAGTTAATGTCGTTATTGTATGTGTGTATGTGTTAGTAGGTGTATACAGTAAACCTTAGTTATATACATTGTATGGTGTATTATTCTATACTGTGTATTGGTTCCTGTGAGGGGTTATCCCGCCAATGCTGGGATCCCTCATAGGTGGAGGCACTGCATTGCAAGGAGAAAGAGCTCAACAAAGGCTCCCAGAGGTGGAGGCTTAGGCCTCCAGTGAGCAAACAGGTATAGCAGCATGCGTAGTTGCCACGTTGTTCCCTTAGGCATAGGGAAGGGGGCTCATATACTGTACATGTGCTCAACTACTGCAATAATGCCACAGGGTAATAACTGGTGTGCTCAGTCAATAAGAACTTGGGTGCTTAAGACCATCCAAAGAACATTACTGGGAAGCATCCTTGGCTGGTTGTGTGGAGCAAAGTTGCAGATCTCCCGATATTATGAACGTTTGCACAGTTCTGCAGTCATGGTTGTCTCGCAAGCCTCCTCCAGCGTTGGTACATCCACAGATGTACTGTTCTCATTCTAGTCCGCAGCGCATTACCGCATTCCATGTCCGCTGTGAGAAATTACAACACCTCGCTCTGCCGGGCACAAAGCTTTTGCTATTGAAATGAGTAGGGTTAATGGTGGCAGTGCCCGGCAGAGTGCGTGATGACATTTCTCACAACGGAGCGCCAAAATTCAGAAGTGCATTGTGAACTAGAACAGCACACGTGTGGATGTACCAACGCTGGAGGAGGCCTGCGAGACAACCCTGACTGCGGGACTGTGCAAACGGTCGTAATATCGGTAGATCTGGCTGCAACTTTGCCCCCCACAACCAGCCAAGGATGCTTCCCAGTGATGTTCTTAATCCGTGCCCTGCAGTGCTCATCTATATGTTCTCACATGAGAGTGAGCAGTAATTGTCTTGAATTTGTTTAAAACTATTTTTATACCGATCATTAGTTGTGCTTGTCTGTTTGTTGTAAGCATACAGAGATCCCTTCACAGCAGGCTAATCTTATTCTCTATTATTTCATTCCATTACATTCATAATGATGTAGATCATTAATCCCTCAAAAAATAAAGGAAATGTACATATGGTGTAAAATCTTCAAACTATTTAATATGCACTCCCGACCAAGATTATATTTACAGAGTTTTCGGTCTTTCGATGCCCTTTTAAAATTCAGTTTGCAGAATGTGTAGATTGTCGTTGTCTCCAGCTGGGACTGACAGTGTTTCTCCTCACGGCCACTTTACACACAACTTGCTTCCCCCGATGATAACACTGGTTTGCCTCTTCTCTGCTTAACGTGCTGTTACGTGTTAGCTCCAATCAACGCGTTTCATAACCTTTCCTGGTCACTTTCTCATGGGTATTGCAGGGATATCTGTTTGGGTTTTTAGGAAGAACCTTTAAGTTTTCCAGGCTGCCTTTCTGACTTTAAGGGACACCTTTTTCACACGTCTAATTAGATGACTTGGATACTTTTATTTTTTGAATCACAGTTTGATTTATTCAGTTTTGATTCCTCACTTTGAGTAGGTTTACTGCTTGGTGTATGTATTGATGTTATATTTGTTCTACGGAATGTTTTTTAATTAATACTTTTACTTATTTAAAAAGTTATATACATATATTATTTTTATTAGCAAATGAAAAAACTACCAAGTAAGTTTGAACTTTCCCTTTAATACAGTGGTTTTAATTAACACATTTACAGGGAAATCCAGGCTTACTAGGTTTTAAGAATTATCACACAATTAACAAACAGGAAAATGCCTCTACTGTAGAAGGAGTGAATATAAATGGATGATTTCTTGATTATCCACAACACGTCTTGATTACCTAGGAGAGTGTTTGAAACCACTACATTGAATTAAATCAGTCCTTAATGGCAACACAAGTGAATGATTCACCACACAACTGTTGTCTACTCAAAAGATCCCTACCCTGAAGAGTTCACAATCCACTGCACAAAAAAGTTACATCTTTAGCCTTGTATGTTATAGGTAATTGCTCGTTTTCTAGGAGGTGATCCAGTTTACTGCAGAAACAGAATGGCCAGTCCAATTGAAACAGAAGTGGAGCCCCTTCCACTGGTGTTTCTGGTATCCGGGCACCAGTTGAGTCATGTGATCCCTCCTAGAGCGAATACATGACCCAGAAGGCATGGAGGTTCCACCAACACTTTAAAGGTTAAGATCATGGGGAGATCAAACTAGTAAAACTCAATTCATACTCTTCAATGTTCATTGGTTTTCCTATGTAGCCCTGGTAAGAAATTGGGCTATATATCTATCCTCCTACTGGTGTAAGTCTTTCTAAGGGCAGGCCACCAGTAGTTATCATGGGTTTCCCCCGCTTCAAGCCCTGCCTTGATTGGTGGAGGTAGGCCCCCTGACTCTGTGTGGAAGGCAAGAGACACAGGGGAGGGGCCGGCTGACACCATGAGGGGTGGGGCTGTCTAAATTTAGTTGACTGATCCTGTCAGTGGCAGTAGTGTTAGAGTGAGTTCTGTCTTAGGAGTGAGAGGAGTGAGTTCTGCCCTGGGATCAGGAGGAATGACTCACAGGAGAGACAGGTCTTACAGTTGGAGGAGAAGCTCACGCCAGACTGAGTAGAGCTTATAGAACTCTAGTGTGGTGGACCAATGCCCCTCACACTGCTCAGGGGGTGAGGGGGAAAGCTAGCCTCACCTTGAGTGTCTGCACTTTGGGGTGGAGGTCGGGAGCAGTGTGAGCCCCAGACAGCCCATCCTGAAGGGGTACATTCTGGAGGAGAGGGAGGAGGAGGAAAAGACTCGGTGTGTGATCTGCTGCTGCTGTGAGCTGTTGCGAGAATAAAGAGACATTGCTTCTTTTAAGAGACTTGTGTGAGACTGAAATCTCTCGCCCTGAGACCAGGGCTCTCTGGGAGGATTTCATCCTACCCCATTGGGCTCGCCAGAGATGGAGGTGCTGCATCATTGCTAGAAGATGAAGGCACTAACCCCAGAAGCCTGTCCCTGTTGTCCCCCATACCATCACGGGAGACTCAGGCCCTCCTGTTACCAGCAGGTATGCACCACCATAAGACATGTAGGCAGCCCTCACTACACCCTAGGGGTCCGATCTGCGAACGGTGGGGGGGAAGATGGGTTACACCTACTTGTCCTATCCTATGTATGAAAAAGGTCCTTGTGATAAACATAAACATACATTTTTGAACTTTTGTTTAAAATGTATTTAACATAATGCAATATTTCCCCTTCCTTCTATTTTAATTGCCAAATTACCATAGTCTAACAAATCACAGTCCATTTCCATTCCAATTTTACAGTTCAGAGTTACTAAGCATTGTAAGTATGCATCAAACTTTCATGTTTTTTTTCTTATCACGTAAAATCAAACCAGCATAAGCAGAAAAAAGATTGACGAGCCCTGCTCCTTTTTCCAATTAACAAAACTGCTTAACAAAGATCCACATAAAAAGATATAGATTGTGAACTTAGTACATCAACATTAACTAGTGTTAATAAATCAGTACTACATATTTTATGTGGGTCATCTACAAATGCTAAAAGCTGGTCACTAAATATAGGCTTTGTCGTTCTGTGCCAATCTGCTCAGCAGCTTTTCAATTTTATAGTGTTGTTTGGCAAAGAAAGGCTGTGGCCAGGCAGGGAGCGAGCTCGGGGTGCGCGGCCATGACATCATGGAGCTGGTTCGCCCTCATCGGACGAACCACTCACGTGTCGCACCAGCGAGAGGCAAATTCAATTTTGCTTGCTTCAGCAAGCAGCTAAGCGCCGAGCATGTGCATCCGCTCGCTCACGCTGGCCACACACATTGCTGCAAAGTGTTTCATCATGGCCAGTGTGAGTGTGTGTGCCCGCTCAGCATCACCCTGGTCACAGCCTAATTAATGTGTCTTTTGGCTTAGCCTTGGTTAGTAAATATGCCCCTGAAGCTTTTTAATTGCATTTAAATTAATGCATACAGAAATGGGGTGATGTTTGTACAGCTTTGGTGGTCTTCCACTGATGCAACATTTAAGATCAATTTATTGTAAATATGGTTATGTTTTCTTTTGCTTGTTATGGTAGAACAGTGTTTCTCACCCCTCTCACCAGGACACATCATACGAGCTATATTTATCAGAAAAGACTAGTGGACACTAATATGTGAAGCTTGGAAGGAGAGGGGGATATAGAAGCTTTCAAATGCATGAAGAGTTTCACCAAGGACAGAGAGAATTTTACTAGAGTATCCAGTGACTTAAATACCTCCCTAAATATTCCTTTATACAATATGCAGAGAACAAACCAACCTGAACACAAGACATCCCAGGGAAATATGGTAATTTTAATGTGTGTGTGTGTGTGTGTGTGTGTGTGTGTGTGTGTGTGTGTGTGTGTGTGTGTGTGTGTGTGTGTGTGTGTGTGTGTGTGTGTGTGTGTGTGTGTGTGTGTAACTCAGTCTCTGGGTATTGTAGCAAAACAATCTCACTCTGTCTCACGGGTTTATTCGATATGAGTTGAAGCAGCCGATTGTGATGTTTTCAGCCAAAATGCCACAATGAGGTCAATGGGGAATTGTGGATGAAAACGCCCAAATTGGCTGCTTTGGCACATGTAGAATTAGCCCCTATGTATCTCTGTTCTCTTCGGTAAAACTCATTATATATTTAGGATCTATTGGGAGACTATGGGGGCTATGCACTAAGCTCAATGCTTTCCAAAAAAGCAGGTTCGTTAAAAAGTGAGGCCGGGGACGCGATTCACTAAGGCCTTGAGCCCATTTTTTAATGTACCTGCTCAAAATAGCTCAGAACAGCCACAGCGTACGTGTTGCTTTTTTCCGTCTGCTAACATTCTTAACCTTTCCGTACGCTAGCTGATAGAAAAAAAAGTTGCATGTAACATTTGCATGGAGATTCTGTATCTCCATGCAAGACTGTTACAGGCGATCGTACACGAAATAAATATATTTTAATAATAGTGTACATAAGCAGGGGGTCTCAGGACCTCAACCGCATTGGTTTCAGGTCCGAGGACCCCCTACTTCTGGAGATATAGGCCCCGTTATGGGGTGCTGGTATCACCTGCACTTTAAAGCTCCCGCGTCACGTGACCGGGACATTTAAATTCTGCAGGGGATACCGGCACCCCATAAAGGGGCCTGTATCTCCTGAAGCAGGGGGTCCCCAAGGCTGAAACCAATGCGGTTCAGCTCAGGGGACCCCCTGCTCCCGCACACTATTATTAAAATTTACATTAATGCAGCTTCATTAACTTAGCGGATAGCCGCTAATGCAATGAAGGGGTTAAGGCATATTAGCATGTTTATTGGGGACAATTGCCCCCCAATAAACATAGCAATATACACACATCCCCCCCGCCCCCTAACACATACTGTACAGTAATGGGCAAAAAAACTATTATCCACATATGGATAATAATGCATTTGCCCATTTTAAATACATATAAATACAGTCAATATACATATATATTACACTTACCTTTTACATGCACCCACAATGAAGGTCGTCTTCATCCTCATCTTCATCCTGCCCATGCAATAGGGAATTGTATAATTGATTTGTATTGTATTGTAAATGGTTTAGGAAATGGATTAATTAATTGATGGTAAATATATTGATGTTGCTTAGTTTCTATTTGATTTTCATGATGGCATTGGTGGTTAGGGGATATTGTTCATAGTGTATTTTATTGTTACATATATTTTGCATAGTGTTACATGATGCACAGATTAATTGCATCATGTACACACTCCATGCAATTGTGTGACATTTCATATTGTGTAGCTGCTGGTTTGTTGGTTTATATTTACAATTGCTGCTGGATTTTTTTTAACATGCAATGTGGTGATTTTAAGATTAAAAATTCATGTTTTTATTTATGCATGTTTTATGTGTTTCATAATGAGCAAATAATCTATTATCCATATCTGGATAATAGTTATTTTGCACATTATTGTACTGTATGTGTTGGGGGGATGGGGGGGATGTATGTATTTAATGTATAGGCCTGGTTTATTTTTTTTACATTCAGGGTTGGTTCCTTTTGGTTGCAAGAGACCTCTGGAGACCACCTGAAGTCTCCTCGGGCTTCTCACGGGTAATAGGCTGGAGGGTCCACGGGGGACACCTGCGGGGAAAAACCGGTGGCCCCACATCTGTGGGGGCACCGCGGACCCATAGGGACCATCCATGGGTCCCCAGACCCCCAAGGGAACCACCCGAGGCCCCTCAGACACCTGTGGATCTGACCCGGGGCCCCCCAGACATCCGCGGGCCTACCGTGGGGACCCCATTGTGGCCCACGGTGACCCGCGGAGACCACCTGGTGGGCCATGGCGCCTGGCGGGACCCACCAACAGGCCTCCAGATCCTGTGTTAAACATGATGCTGGTAACCTGTAGGTCTGTGAGGTGACCCGTCAGGCCCACCGGGGACTCACGTGGGCCTGGGGTATGAACCCTGTATGTAAAAGAATAAATCATGTATTTATGGGGGGGGCACAGGGGGTGGGTTATGTATTTAATAAATAGAATGATGTTTATTGTGGGGCTGCGTATTGTTTTTATTGCGGAAACTTGGGGTGGGGGAAGGGGGTATTGGCCCGAAGGGTATGTGGGTAGGCCTCCCGCCTGGGTAGTGGGTGATGGTGGTTAGGCCTCACGGGGTGGGGGGTTAGTGGGGGAGGGTATGTAGGCCTCCCGAGTGGTGGGTGAGGGTGGGTTAACCCCTTAATGACTGTAGCGGTTAATAACCGCTATGGTGATTAAGGGGTTAGGGGACATTACATTGGATGTTTTTATTCTTGTGTATGTTTTGCAGCATCGTAGGGGGCATGGGCAGGATGAAGATGAGGATGAAGACGGCCTTCATCGTGGGTGCCTGTAAAAGGTAAGTGTAATATATATTGACTGTATTTATTGAATGTTATATGTATTTAAAATGGACAAATGCATTATTATCCATATGTGGATAATAGTTATTTTGCCCATTACTGTATGTGTTAGGGGGGTGTATTTAGTTATAAATAGTTTAGTTATAAATATTGTTTATTATTTTTGAAGGCGCAACATTGGTACCGCAGGCCCGTGGGTACCCCGCGACGGCCGCGGGGATCCCCGGACTCCCGCGGGGACCCCCGCACTCCCGCGTGGACACCGCTTGGTGAGCCGGGGACCCCTTCGGGGTCATCCGGGGACACCCGCCGGCCTCTTGTATGGGTTTTGCACATGCAAAAATGAAAAGCAATAATTTTTTCTAAGTCCACCTTTTTTTGCATCTACCTTGAGCTGACGTGTTCTGATCAACGCAACTTTCGCGTACGCTAAGGTTGCGTTGCTTAGTGCATCCCGCTTAAGGGCAGAATTTAACGCAAACAGGGTTATGAACGAGCAAAGTTTGACTTACAAAAAATTCCTGAAAAAAGTCAGTTTTAGAGCGCAAAGTGCCTGTTTGCGTTGCTTAGTGCATCGAGTTCAGCGCAACATCACGTTCTAAGAGCACTTTGCACTCTAAAAGTGACTTAACAGAGCTTAGTGCATGACCCCCTATTACCTGAATCCACTGCCCATTCCATGAAGTACTTCTTCACATTTTCCCTGAATCCGTCACCCTCCAGTATAATACATGATCTCTTCTTCAAGCATTTTTCATTCTATGAAATATACTCTCTCCTGTGCTTTGTGAAACTCTTTATTTATTTGAAAGTTTCAATCATATCCCCCCTCTCCCTTCTATCCTCCAAGCTGCACATATTAAGATACATCAGTCTTTCCTAAGAGTTTTAATGATGTAGACCATGCAGCATTTTAGTTGCCCTTTTTTGCACAATCTCTAATTTAATGATGTTCTTCTAGGGATATGTTCACAGTACTATTGGTGGGGTTTTAAAGAGGACCTATAAATTGGCACCCCTAACTCTCTCTTTCTACTGCTACTTTTCCCTATACAATCTAACATCCTGTTGGCTTTTTCCATTGCTTGAATACACTTCTTAAGTCCATTTTCTTTATAATGGGACATTTTGTCTAGTGTTAATGTTCTCTTCGTATAGTCTTTGGGCTAAGGCTAGGTGAGGGCAGCCAAATGGGCAGGGAGGTTAGGATGGGTGGGGGTCCGCTGGGATAGGAGCAGCGGATAGAGGGAGAAGGGAGGAAGGTAGACCCTAACGGGGTCTAAAAGGTTTAAAACCGGTCTAGCCTAGAGGCCGGTTGGTGAGGTTTAAGACCCTTGGGGGCGGGTCCGACAACAGTCTCCAGTAGAGGCGGGCTAGGGGGAGACCCTTTGCCATATGAGATTGCGCCCGAACCTTCTCACGCTGGGGTGTCCCAATTGATTAGGTTCCTAGGACTCCTAATGCAGGGCTGGTAGGATCTGTGAGGCCCAGGCCCTTTTTATGCCCCTTTCGCGTGTGGGGGCTTGAGGGAGGGATCTCCTTTTATGTCCCCTTTTCAGTGAGGTGTAGGCGTAGTGGGGGGTTAGGGAGGGAAAGGGGGAGTGGGCGAGGGTTGGTAGTAGTGGAGAGGGGGGGCGGGAAGTCTGAGGGTGAGTATTGAAGGAAAGAGGCGAATGAGGAAGGGGGAGAGGGGGGAACAGGGAAGGGGAGGGGGGGAATAGGGGGGAGGATCAGGGGTGGGTGGGGGAGGGAACAGTTCGCATACTGCACCGACACACTTTATTCGAGCAAATACCCAGTATGTACCTGGCAGATACCTGGAATGCGCCGCTCCTCACCTCTGACAAGCCCCGTTGTGTTTGCCTTCCCAGCCTGGGTTCATGCCTGGCTGACGGGCGGCTGATCTGTTAAATGATAATGATTAGGATTTAATAGGCTGCAATGCTTCGCGTGTCTACCAGATGGCATAAATTCATGAATTGTAATGCAGTATATATATATATACTGTGCAGTATTGCAGCCAGCGGGAATAAAATGCTTCAATCCCTGCTTGGAAAATACCTCAATGTACTCGGGCAGAAAACAGTCACAAACCTCAATACACCCGGGTATACCCGAATTCGTGGGACTAGCCGAGCTCGAATAAAGTGTGTCGCCAGTGTACATATACTGCATCGTGATTCTTTCAAACAATAAGGAGAAAACATATCAAGTATACAGTGTGTGTTATCTGACAATCAGAGTAGGTATATTCATCATTGAGGAGACGCTCAAGTTGGGGGCGGGGGTCTTCAGCACGGGGGGGAGGGAGGGGGGGGTAGGGGGGGGATGAGTGATTTCACATACTATTCCCTCTTAGTGTGCTTTCTGAGTATCGGGGAGCATACAAGACATACAGTACATATTCCTTCACAGTCAGATTAGGCTTTTGCAACATTTTAAGAGAAGCTGTAGATTCTAGGTCCCTGTTAGTTTTTAAAGGTGTTCTATGTTATCTAAGAGAGGTGATTCTCTTTGATGGTGGGGGAGAGGGAGATCAGGGGTGGGAGGAGGAGGAGACAGGTCACCTACATATGTTACGTTGTAATCCTCACAAACAGTAGAGAGCACATCGAACATACAGTGTGGGTTCATTGACAAACAGATTAGATAAATTTAACCTTGAGGGAAAGCTGTGGACTCTTGGGCATGGGGATGGGGAGGGGGGAGCAGGAGAGGGGAGGGAGGGGGGAGGATCTCAGGGGTGGGTGGGGGGGGGGCAGTTCGCATACATATATTGCATAGTAATCCCTTCATACATTAAAAAGCATTTCGAGTATACCTTGTGTGTTAACTGACATATACTGCATATTAATCCTTTCAGACCATGAAAGCATATTGAGTATACAGTATATGTTAAATGGCCGTTGGATTAGGAATGTTCATCCTTGAGGAAGAGCTGTGGGCCCTGGGGCTCCCTTCAGGTGGTGCGGTGAGGGGGTATCTCCAAAAGGTGATGGTCCTTGGGGGGGAGGGGGGGAGGGGGGGGGGAGTGTGGAGGAAGGTGGGTGGAGGGGGTCTTCCTCCCGGGGAGGGGGGAGGAGGGGGTGGGGGGGGGAGGAGTAAACCACATATTATTCCCACTTCGCGTGCTTTTTGAGCCTCAGGGAGCATACAAAATATACCTTACATTTTTCTTTCCCAGTCAGGTTCGGCATTTGTAACATTTGGGTGAAGCCCTGGGTACTAGGTACCTGGGAGATTGAAAGTGTTCTGTGTTATTTTGGGGAGGTGGTTCACTTTGGTGGCGGAGGGGGGGGGGGAGGGGGTATATGAGCAAGTTAAAGGTTAGGGGAAATCATGTGATGGTTGGGCCCTTATAATCTACATGTGGTCCATCATCAGTGTTATTGTGGAGCCGCTTGCCTAGCGTATAATGTGAGGTAATGGTACGGGGAGGGGTTGGTAGAAAGAGGAGGGAAACGGAGGTATAGGCAGCGGGGGTAGCCGGGGGTGGGCTCTGGGAAGGGTAAGAGCGAGTGTGGTTGGAGTCCTCACTCCATAGGCAGGGTGTATAGAGACTCCTTTCAGTTAGTTTTTCGGGGATCACAAAGTTTTGCGGCCT
This sequence comes from Ascaphus truei, assembly GCF_040206685.1. NCBI lineage: Eukaryota > Metazoa > Chordata > Amphibia > Anura > Ascaphidae > Ascaphus > Ascaphus truei. The sequence goes on along the minus strand of NC_134484.1, from coordinate 236,929,464 downwards.
CCATCAGGCCAGCTGTCCTCAGCAGCTCTGTCCTGTGTAGTTGGAGTCAATTTGTGTATGGGAGAGGGGTGGGCTATTGGCGGGATGAGAGAGGGGGGGTGTAGGAAGGGAGTGATGAAGGGGGAGGGGGGGAGGAGAGGGAAGAGGCGAGGAAAGGGGGAGGGAGGTCAGGGCGGGGGGGGGGGAAGTGGAGGGGGGTGGGGGGGGGTGTTTTGGGAAGGGGAGGGGCATTGCAGACTCTATGAAAGTTTGGTTTTGTTGCCGTACACTGGAGAGGGAGGGGGAGGGGAGGGAGGAGGAGGGAGGGGGGGTGTAGGCCATGTGGGGAGGGGTAGAGGGTTGGGGAGAGGGGGGGGATCGGGAGTGGGAGGGGGATTGGTTATAGGAGTGGGGGGAGGGGGGATGAGGGGGAGTGGGGGTGGGAGGGGAGGGGGAGTGGAGGGGAAGGAGGGGGGGAAGGAGGGGGGGTCAGGGGGGGGAAGGAGGGGGGGGAGGGAGGGGGATGGGGGGGGAACTCAGCTTCGGTACCTCAACTTAATATACTTATTATTGGAGGGTGGCACAGCCTTGGGGTGAAGGAGGAAACAATGCTGAACTTGGGGCAATTGGGGGGAAGTGGTGGGGACATGTGTGCAGGTGTAGCAGTGTAACAAACCCTGTCTTGTGGCGCTTGTCTGTTGGTTGTCCGGCATGTCTTATGCTTCAGCTCCGACGGGGGGGGGGAAGAGATCAGGATGCCAGGAACAGGGGTGAGCAAACTTGGATTGCCCCCGCGGCCGCGGGGGTGAGCGCTGGAAAAACTGGAACTGGGGTTGAGGGTGGGGCAAAGAGGGGACCTTCGGGTGGTAGCCGCTTGGGAGATCCGGTGTCCGCAGCTGGTTGCCGTCGTCCTGGTCAGGTGATACTGCTGTCGCCGGTGGACGTCTGCCGCGCATGGTGATAACGTCAGTTGGAGCTCGTCTGGGGTTGTCGGGGAGCTTCTTGATGACGTAAGGACTCCTCAGGCACCATTTTGCTGGCCGAGGTAGCAGCTTCATCGCGGATTGGAGGAGAACCTCGTGGATAGGTATGGGCGCTCCGGCCGCCATCTTGACGGGTCTGAGGAGCGGATGGCGACCCTCCGTTAGGTGGTAACCGTGCTCAGCTGTGGGGATCCGGAGTCGGCCACCTAGTGTCCATCGGCTGATTCATCTTCGGTGAGGCGGCTGGGGTTGTCAGCGAGCTGTTACTGGGGAAGGTCACCGATGAGCCATGGATCGAGGGGAGGCCACGTGGAAAGGTAAGGTCGCCATTTTGACAGGTTTGTGCAGGTCGGGTGGCAGCATTCTCCCGGACGGGGGCTGTGGTTAGATCTGTCTGGCCCTCTACTTTTCCCTGGTCTACTTTTGCTCTGCGATCCGCTCCGAGGTCCTAGTGGGTAGGTCATCTTTCTCTCGGGTTCGATCGTCAGTTGGGTGGGCGGACTGGAAGGGTTCTGTAGGAAGGCCCAGGACTTTAGCAAGTTGTTCCATGTCCTTGGGGTGCCATATTGTTAGGAATTTGCCCTTGTGGGAGACAACCAATTTGAAGGGAAATCCCCATTTGTACTTTATCCCTTTTTCACGTAGAAGCAATGTGAGGGGGCGAAGGGCTTTGCGGCGGTCAACAGTCATTTTAGAAAGGTCAATATAGATCTGAAGCTGCTCGCCTCGGAACGCGATCGTGTTCCTCTTTCTGCTTGCTCCGATCAGCTTGTCTTTAGTCGAGTAGCTATGGAGTCGCACGACCGCGTCCCGCCGGCGGTTAGGGTCCTCAGATCGCGGACCCAGAGCTCTATGCGCTCTGTCTATTTCCAGGTCCCGCGGCTCTAGGTCTGGACAGATGGATAGGAAGAAGTCCACCAGGTAGGGCCGCAAGTGTGTAGGTAGCACCGCTTCGGGGATGCCGCGGATGCGCAGATTTTGGCGGCGATCTCTGTTTTTCTGGTCTTTCAGGCCATCCCGCAAGGTATTTATTTCATGGCCCAGACGTATGATTTCGTCGTCGGCCTCTGATTGATGGTGCAGGGCCTCTTCTAGTCTGGTCTCTAACGTAGTGGTGCGTTCTTGCAGGCCGTGAATGTCCTGCCTGATTTCTGCCACCGCTTCTTTAATATTGGCTTGCAAAGAGCGCTGAAGCTTGGCATGGATGTCCTCCAGGTACTCTTTCGTGATCCTGCCGTCCGCAGAGGGGGGGGACTCGGCAGGGCTGGTTGGGTCTGAGAGGCCTTGTTTGCCTCGTGGGCCCGGAGTCTGGGCGCCATCTTGTCGTTTTCCCCCCGCCTCAGCGGGCCGCTTCGCGGGGGTAAAAAAGTTGCCAGCTCCCTGGATCGGGGTTTTTTTCCCCTTATTAGCCATCCCTCTGGATTCAGGGACCTGATAGGGGCTTTTTATATATTTTTGGTCGGGCCGAAATTCGCGGAAATTAGGGTTTATTCAGAAGGGTCTCCGGAGCTCTTCCTTTACCCGACTGTCCTGGATGACGTCATCGACACGCCCCCCCATTTTCTTTATAATAATTGACAATATGTGTTATTAATCCTTCCACAAAAAAGAACCAGCTTTAGCTTTTGCTATTTAAGAAAATCAATCGAATTCAAATCAAAATAATTGTTTTTCTTTTTACAATGTTTTCATGTCCTATATGTGTGTGTGTTTTGGAGCAAAACAGAGGCTGGGTGCAGGTCCAAGAATGGACTAAAGGTATGTATTAAACCTCGAGTCTCAGTTAACACACTGAAATTGTATCCATTTCCTACCATTCTCTACAAGTCCTCTTTAGTCCTTATTCTACTTCATTGTTATCTGACAGCACTAGCTGAAGTTCCAGCAGAGCAACAAAAGTTTGGATAGGAAGACTAATGGATAGGAAGGTTAAGTCATTGAACTGAAATTTAATTCAACACTTAATTCACAATGATGTTAACTCACATCTGCCAATGGGCAGTATACTGTAGTAACTCAAGTGCACTGCAAAAGTATCGTCTACATAATAAGATGAATATGTCATTAATAATACTGTTTAAAACAAATTATAAATACTGCTTCCTGCATCACTAAATCCAGAGTTTCACAGACCAATACATAGTTTTACACAATTGAGTGACCATGACATACTAAATCATAAAGATAAGGTAACATAATACACTCGAACAGAGGGCTTTGTTACACATATACTGTAGGTATGGAACACGAGGATTAACTGTAAAAATATAAAATCACAAAGAGAAAATAACAAATTATGGGAAAAGCACAATACCAATTTAATACTAACTAAAAAAGCTTGTCAATCTTTGCTTATACACTCTTCTGCTTCTTTCACATACCTCAAAGTCCTAGGCTTATTACATTACCTGTTGTAGCTTAGCACTAGTTTACTGGAGATTCTATAATAGAAATCATGCTTGGTATGCGAAAACAGGTTCGAGCTCGTTACATAATCAAACTATTAGACAAAAATAGTAGCAACGTTTACAGCAGTCATCCAGTAGATTTGTTTTTCAAAAGTGCTGACAAACGTACAATTTGGTTAAATAAATCTACTGCAAGAAAGGAACACCTTGATGCACATTTTAATGGGATATACAGTTTATATTTCTGCATCACTCTTTTTGTTCATTAACAAAATGTATCCACAAGAGAAACAAAATGCCCTCGCATAAGCCTAAATAAAGTATAAGAATCAGAGAGATAGGCGCTATCAGGGCTAATAGGAGCCCACAAAAAAAGGAAATAGACAAACCCAGAATGTTGCACTCTATAAACTCTAAATATTGTGCAATAAAGAAACTCATACAATGTAACTTTTAATCTTACCCAAATTAAAAACACCAGCACTAATATATACCATTGAAAATTCCACTTCATGCTGTATACTGTGTGACTGTCACAGGAGACCAGGCATTTACACCTTTATAACAGGATCATATAACTGAGCAAAACGAAATAGTAAAACAAATTGTCATTTATTCCATTGAAACAGAGTACACAGAGTGGATTACAAAATATAAGACAAAGGCACAGTCCATAAAACAAAGTTTGTAGTTGACCGGGACTTAGCCCGAAATGTCCTGAAACTCAAATCTGCAGGAAGTTCCGGACGCCACCACTGTATCTCTTCTGGAGATGCCAAAATCCCTTGACCGGGAGATAGCACCAAACGTCCTGGTACTCTTTTCTGCTGCCAATCCCAGCTGCGACCGCTACGTTCTATTCTGAGTACTTGGCCCCGAAAACTGGGACTAACAAAATTTCTCGCCTTGACATTTCTGAAGCAGGCTCGCGTCTATTTCTCCAAAAGCATCTTTTGGTGATTTAAAATTTGCAGCTGCTGTCTTGGCGCTCTAAATTTTGGAGAATCTCAACACCGGATTGGTTGTAGGGTTTCTTATAGTATTTTGGAGTTCATTCACAAAATACTACAGCCAATCCCAGCATGGGAACGTGGGAACTTTCAAACGAGCCAATCAGATGGCTACCAGTCTTCTAAAGCCAGGCAAGCGGATCTTCTGAATGAAACAAGGGCATGCGCAAGTTTGCCACCTTAGCCACTTGTTATGCAGAAGCCATCCACGGGGCTAGGTGCCTCCAGATCTGAGAAGGTGAATGCTAGCTGGAACGGCTTGTATTGATCCCAGGACGTGGGTACTTCACCTAGCCATCCTGCTCAAATGTTCTTCACACCTCTGGCAGCATATGTGGCTTTCAAGTCTGAACCTCGAGTAGAAACAGTGGCACCACAGTTTGGTAGCTGACTGGCTCACTCAGAATACCGGCTTTGAAAGTCCCAGCTTATTTTACAGTGCACAAGCATAAGACATTTTAAACATACCTGTTTAATAAAATATACTTTACACTTTTATTCTGTCCAAGTATTTTGGTTATGAGGGGTAGAATGGGACTCTTTACTTTTATTCCCACTAGCCATATCCCTCACACACTGTAAACCTGATGTAACGGTTCGACCCCTACCCAATCTCAAATGGGCCCCATGGTGTTGACACTGCCCCTGTTACATGTCAGTGTAGTTTGGTGCACCTGTTGGCTCACAGGACTCCTGAGTCTCCCGCTCGTTGGTAGTGGGGATTTCACCATGACAGGCGTGTGAAGTAGTGCTGAGTTCTACTCACAGTTGGTACAGCGCCTCCATCCCTTCCAGAACCCCACGATAGCAGGGAGGAGTCTCTGGAAGAGAACTCCTGGGTGCATCTTCTTCCTGATTAACTCCAGTCACAGACAAGAAGGGTCTTTGAATCAAGGGCATCTTTATTTGCATCATGCATGGCAGACTGCCCATCATAGCAGCCGGTACTTAGCTGCACATCATATAGCTGCACATCATAAGGAAGTTCCCTCCTGACTCTGTAATAGAAACAGGGATATTTCTGCCACCTCTCCCCTAAGGGAGGGCCACCAGCTGTGCCAGAGCCCTGGACACAATGGGGGGTCAGCTTGTCACTCTGTCACTGCTGACACTTGAACTTCACAGACTTGATTCCAGACAGAGCAGACTTGAACTCTGCAGACAGACCTACTAACTTTAGGAAGTGATGCGTAATATATAGCTTCCTGAAGACCCACCCCTGTGTCACTAATAGTGGACACAGAGCTTGCTGTCACTTCCTTTGCTATACCTTACACATCACAGGGGTTGAGGGCAAACCTCCATGATGACTTCTGGCAAAGTGTCCCAGAATAACTTCCAGGTATAACCGATGCTGCCAAAATTGTGCACATGTAGATACTGCAAATGATCCAAAATAATATAATAACAACACTCCCGTTCAGTGTCTCAATGAGATAATGATAAATGTGAGCCCTGTATATGCTCCGTGTGTTAGTGACTCAGCCAACGGGACGGGGTAATCAAGTGGTAGAGAGGATAGATACAAGCGGTGGAGCCGTATCTCCAGCCATTAGACTATGACCGGCAAAACACACCGCGATCCTCCATACTTCCCTCTCAAGCCCGGTGTCACACACAGTAAGCAACCCCACAGCGGGGGAGAAAAGGGTATCTACTCACGATCTTGACATGTCGCGTCCGACTCAGTTGCTGGAAACGAGATCCTCTGATCCGGGAATGTGATGACGCGTGCTCCAGCCCATGTGGGTATAGGCAAACAGTAGAGGTAGTCAGGCGGTGCACAGCTGCCATCAGGATATGAAAAAGGAAATCCACACGCTTGAACTCTAAAAAGTTGTATTTAATGAGTGCATGACACAAAAAAGTATACTGCTACTAAAAACTTCTTGACGCGTTTCGTCCCGCTGGGGACTTTGTCAATGATATGGAGGCATCTTGGGAGATTTGAATATTCCTTGACCCTTGAGAAAGCGTGCTGTGATGCGCGAAACGTACGTCGGGGAACGCGTGATGTCATTACGCTGACGTACACGCGGCTTGTGGCAGGAGATACGGGAAGCTCCAGATGACTTATGGGGCACACGCTGCTATTATACCAGCTGCAAGAGACTGCCTGATAGGTTGTATGTGAGCGCATTGCAGGCACATGCTGTTGCTCCATTAGATACAGGAACCTATTGGTCCGGTTCCATGTGTATTTAGTTGCGGGCCACTTTGCACTTACTCTATGGTGTTACACACTATACCTGCTTGTCTTTTCTGGCTCACATCCGTCTATGACTATATGGGATACAGTGCTGCTGCACACAGTTCTCTACAGATTGCATACATATAGCTGTGCTATTTTGGAACGTTACTCATTCCTTTTTTGTTCTGTGACTCCACACATCTGGGGATTTTATCCTTGCACCTCGGTGCATTTTATTGTGTTTCGTCGGTTTTTAGATATTGATTAAAGTATTTATTATTTTCCTTTTGTGACCTTTGGCGGTTACCCTATTCTGGGGTTAGGCTATTCTGTGGCCTTTTATGTAGTGATATTGTACTTACCTTGTCACCTGCCTTTGAGTGCTATATTAGGAGGCTTTATATAATCCTGGCTGATTATTTGTGTGTTCTCTTCCTGACTTCCGTCAGAGGCAGAGGGAAGACCCAGCTCTGGCTAGACAATATAAGAAGGTGGTACAGGTCAACAACAAGATAATGGACGAACATAGTGTATAAGTGTTTCCACATTTTCAACTGTTAAATTACATTATATATATTGTGTGAATAAGGTTACACAAACAGGGGAGGTCATTCAACAGATGCTAGTCCCTAAAGGGTTGATTAAAACAGTGTTCACCCTAGCCCATACTCTACCATGGGGTGGTCATTTGGGCAGAGATAAGACCACGGACCGCATCTCGTCCCGGTTTTACTGGCCAGGCATACATGGTGACATCATGAAACTATGTGAGACATGTCCTGAATGCCAGTTAACTAGCCAAAAAGGATAGAAGCCGGCTCCCTTGGTCCCTCTGCCCTTGGTAGCCGTCCCATTCGAGAGAATTGGGGTAGATCTGGTCGGACCTTTAGAACCCTCTGCGAAGGGACATAAATTTATACTCATTGTGGTAGATTATGCCACCAGATATCCTGAGGCCTTCCCTCTGAGATCAGCCACTGATGAATAGGTTGCTCACAGGCTGTTAGAACTGTTCTCTAGGGTAGGACTGCCCCAAGTAATGTTAACTGACCAGGGAACAAATTTCATGGCAAAGTTAATGCAGGATGTCCTGAAGTTATTGGAGGTAAAATCCGTCAGGACCTCAGTCTACCATCCTCAGACTGATGGATTGGTAGAGAGGTTTAACTGTACTTTTAAAAACCATGCTTAGAAAGTTTGTGGACACCGAAAAGCGAGCTTGGGATGAACTTCTCCCTTTCCTGTTGTTTGCGGTACGAGAAGTTCCCCAATCACCCACAGGCTTCTCCCCGTTTGAGCTCCTATATGGACGCCAACCTCGGGGTATTCTCGACCTACTGAAGGAATCCTGAGAGGAGGAGTCCTCCCCCTCCAAGAAAACCCTTCAGTATGTCATGTACCTTAGAAACCGCCTAGACACGATAGGTCGGTTTGCTAAGGAAAACCTACAATCTGCTCAAGAACGTCAAGAAAGGCAGTACAACCAAAATGCTCGCTTGAGGGTCTTCCAACCTGGGGACCAAGAGATGCTACTACTACCGACATCCGAGAGTAAACTCCTTGCGAAGTGGCAGGGTCCTTTCCAAGTTCTCCGCCGCACCAGAGAGGTGAACTATGAGATCTCTCAACCAGGGTCCGGGAAGGGTAAACAAATCTACCACGTAAACCTCCTGAAACTCTGGAAAACGATAAGATCGCTGTTCATCCACCCTCGGGAAGGAGAGACGGATTTGGGTCCACAGCTTCCAAAGGGTAGTACGTACAATGACCATCAGTTTCCCATGGGGGGGCAGTTAACAACGGAACAAAGGTCAGACCTACTAGAATTATGTGACCAGTTCCCAGATGTTTTTCTGAGCTGCCAGGGCAGACGGATTTAGTGTCCCATAGGATTGAGACAGAACCTGGCGTAAAAGTACGGTCCCGTCCCTACAGATTGCCAGAGGGCCGAAAAGACTTGGTAGAGAGGGAGATAATAGACATGTTGGAATTGGGCGTGATTGAGGAGTCCCACAGCGAATGGTGTAGCCCTATAGTGTTGGTCCCTAAACAGGTGGGAAGGTGAGGTTTTGCTTGGATCTGCGAAAGGTAAATGCTGTATCCAGATTTGATGCATACCCAATACATAGGGTGGATGAATTGCTTGACTCGCTTGGTAAAGCAGAGTATATCTCTACCCTAGATCTCACGAAAGGATATTGGCAGATACCTCTAGCGGAAGAATCCAAATGCAAAACTGCCTTCGCCACCCCTCTCGGTTTATACCAATTCGTCACTATGCCATTTGGGTTACATGGGGCTCCAGCCACGTTCCAAAGATTAATGGATAAGGTACTACGACCCCATAGGGCATATGCCGCGACCTACTTGGATGACATTGGCATCTATAGCAGACACTGGCAGTCTCATATAAAAAGATTAAGGGCAGTCCTAACGTCCTTAAGAGAAGCAGAGCTCACTGCAAATCCAAAAAAATGTGCCCTGGGTAAATCCACTACAAAATACATTGGCTATGCCATTGGTGGAGGGATAGTAAGGCCACTAGCTAGCAAGTTTGCCGCCATAAAGGAAGTCCCCACCCCACAGACAAAGACACAGGTCCGCTCACTTTTGGGGTTAGCAGGGTATTACAGGCGGTTTATCCCCAATTTTTCAGAAATATCTGCACCCCTAACAGATCTGACAAAAAAGAGTGCCCCGACCCAAGTTAAATGGTCTTGGGAGTGCCAAGACGCCTTTGACATGCTAAAAAAGTGCCTGTCAGAGGGCCCCGCTCTTCGGAGCCCAGATTTTAAAGAGCCCTTCATCATCCAGATGGATGCCTCAGAGGTAGGACTGGGAGCAGTGCTGTCCCAGCAATTTGATGGTGTTGAACACCCCATACTGTTCATTAGCCGGAAGCTGTTCCCAAGGGAAATTAGGTATTCTGTCATTGAGAAGGAGTGCCTCGCTGTAAAATGGGCAATTGAGGCCTTGAGACATTATGTCACCGGAGTACACTTCACCTGGTCACTGACCATGCGCCCTTGAAGTGGTTAAACACCATGAAGGACACAAACTCAAGGTTGACCAGGTGGTACATGGCCCTCCAACCCTTCTCTTTTGATATTCAGCATAGACCTGGAAAGGACCATGGAAATGCTGATTTTTTGTCAAGAGAAGGAGTGGAGGGTCGGGCTTCAGCCATGTGGGACACTAGCCACACACAAACTGGGGAGGTATGTGACAGGGTGAAGTCAACCTCTATCAGTTATGCCTGGAAGACATACGTCTGAGTGCTTCATCCAGCACTCATAAGGGTTAACTCAGGTGGAAGCTAGGTAATCAGGATGTAAGCTGACACCTGATAAGCAGCAAGGTATAAGATGATGTTGTTACTGGCAGTAGCTGCCTGCCCTAGACCAGAACACATGGCTATATGTGCTGCTAGCCAGACGGATACATCAAGCTAACTACTGCAACCAAAGTAAGAGACTTGTTCATTTGTTTTTCCTGACTGCTTAAAAGACACTTACGGTTTGGTTATGGTTTAGCCAGCCAGCCTGCTAGATAGGCCTGGTGTGTTAGTCAGTCCTGCCAATGTGGAGCAGGATTTGTTTTGTTTAAAGGGACAGTGTACCCGCATGTTATGTATGCTGTGGAGAAATAAAGCCACTGAACGTTTTCATTATCCTGAAACTATACGTGTGGACTGTTCCCTGACCTCGGCTACAGGCCGTCCTGCCACAGTGGCACCCGGGAACCTAGGCAGGACAAAAACGGCGCAGCCACTGCTTTAGCGCCACTCCACAGCAAACTAGCAAAAGTCACTTCTGTAGTTTGATCCTCATTTGTACACACACCACGTGCGCTTTCTCCATCAGGCGCGAGCCGCCATATTGAACTCTCCGCACCGCGCGGGACATCATTACTTGCCGCCATCTTTACACTTTGATTGCGATCGCACATTGTGCTCCTCTCTGCTTGGCAGCCACCATTTCTGATGCAATAAAGTATGCCAGTGCACCTCTACATGTATCTCATGTGTGTCTCACTCATGTATGCACTACCTCAGGCTAGGCTAACTCTCTCTCTGTATGCTGTACACTCTATCCTCCAGTATGTGCTCTGTGGTAAGAAGTCTGGTTACTGGCTAGAGTACTCTGGCTTCTCCCATGCAGTACTAGGGCGTCACCTACTTTTGACTACTGTACACCTAGCGCAGACTCTCCCAAGAGTTCCTGACCCATGTTAACCAGGCTACCCCCTAAGGCATCCTACGACTAGCTGCCTCAAGGTGACTAGAACAGCTATAGCCCTGTCTTCAGACCTACTTAACTCCATATCAGGCCCTAGGATGTGCTTTGCGAGCAGACATCCTGCCCCTGACTACCCCTAGGCTCCTTTCCATTCCACAGCACTTCCTGGCAGCATACATTCCCTGTTTCCTAGTCAGCCTAGCAAAAGCCTGTCCTGAACTGAACTCTGCAGACAGACCTACTAACTTTAGGAAGTTATGTGTAATATATAGCTTCCAGAAGACCCACCCCTGTGTCACTAATAGTGGACACAGAGCATGCTGTCACTTCCTTTGCTACACCTTACACATCACAGGGGTTGAGGGCAAACCTCCATGATGACTGCTGGCAAACCTGCCCTCTTAACAGGGATTACTGCACAGAATGAGAGAGGTATGTATACCCAAAATTACACAGGGCTACACTGACTTAGACTTTAAAACTCACATAGCTCTCTGGGCTATTAAACATTTATGAAATAAAAAAATTTCCCCCATAAGTCCCAAAGTAGAATAAAAAAGATGTTTAGGTTCATTCCCAGGACTGTAGCTCATTCCCTTATGACAAACCAACTTAGTTAGAACTAAAAAAACGCTTAGGTTCATCCTCAGAGCTGTATCTCATTCCTTTACTAAAAACTGGACTTAGGTTTCATAAAAACCCTCGCAACCTCATATATGGTTGGAGTATCCCCCATAACCTCTATACTGGTTCTGGGAAACTGGGCATATACTGGGGGACCCTCACTAACTTAGGGACCACTGACTGTACTCAGGATACACATATCCCTTTGCCCCCATTTACCTTTCTGGTCTGTGCTGTGGCAGTGGAACCTAGAGGTGAGTCACGTAACTGTTTTCAAGTGAGGATTTTGACCGGGGTGATGTATCTAAGTGTCCCCGGGAATCTGTCTTGTTTTCCGGATACATTTTTGGTGCGGCCAGCAACTCTGGACCCCGGATACCAAGTCACAATCTGACAACACCTTTACCGCAACCCCCCCCCCCCTCCATTGAAACTCATAGCCTCTCAATCTTTACTGGTTAGCACTCCAGGAAAGGTAAAACCCACATACATTCTTTATTGTCATACAATCATATGCATTTCTTGCAGGACACACAGGTTCAAGAGCTGACACTCTAAAATCCCAAATATGGATAAGAGGTAACCAGACGGGCATAATACCTTTATTGATGGCCTGTTTACCCCCTCACCATCACACCTCCCCCCACAAGATGAGGGCTCGGTTGCAGCCACCATGTCCGGTGGCTTAGCCAGCCTGACACTTCTTGAGGCTTTTGGCTCGCAGGGAATGTCCGGCCATGAAAGTCCATGAGCGTTTCCATGCTCGCTGCCTTTCTTGTGCTGAATCGCGAAATCTAATAATTGCAGTGCAAGACTCCAGCGAAGCAATTTGCCATTCTCCCCCGACACCTTTTGTAGTCAACTTAATTGGCTGTGGTCCGTGATCACAGTGAATGCCCCGCCATACAAATATGGCTGCAGTTTCCGCAGCGCCCAAACAATAGCCAGGCATTATTTTTCAATTGTGGAATAAGCCACTTGTCTGGGTAGCATTTTACTGCTTAAGTATACCAAAGGATGCTCATCCCCCCTCCTCGCCCACCTGGCTGAGTTCAGCACCGATACAATAGTCGGAGGCATCGGTCTGCACAAGAAACTTTTTAGGGTAATCTGGTGCAGTCAGAATGGTAGCACTAGCCAGTGCTATCTTCAATGCCTGGAAAACCTTTTTGCAGCAGGAGACCAGGCTACCAGAACCGGGAGTTGCTTCAGTGTCAAATCAGTCAGTGGTTTTGCAATGCTACTATACTGAAGGACAAACTTCCTATAGTAGCTTGCGGTGCCTAAAAAAGCCATGACCTGCTTTTCGGTCCTACTGTAAGTACCGGCCACTGCACTATATCTTCCACCTTCGCTGGTTCTGGCTTAAAGTGACCTCCACCCACTCATTGCCCTAAGTGCAACACCTCTGCCATACCCACTAGACACTTTGCAGGATTCAGTGTCAGCCCTGCTTCCCTGATTCTTTTCAGCACTGCAGCTACATGCACTAAATGTGAGTCCCATGAGTTACTGAACACAGCAATGTCATCTAGGTATGCCCTTGCAAAACTTTGCATCTCTTCCAGCAACGTATTGACAAGGCATTGGAAGGGAGCCGTAGCATTCTTCATCCCAAAAGGCATCACCAAAAAGTCACTTGGAGTAATGAATGCTGACTTCTTCCTAGCCTCCTGGGTCAGAGCGATTTGCCAATACCCCTTGGACAAATCCATGGTAGTCAGGCACTTTGCCCCGTCGAGCTCATATAAGAGCTCATCCATGCGGGGCATGGGATAAGCATCTGACACCGTCTTAGTGTTGAGCTGCTGGTAAAAAACACAGAACTGAGTGGTTCTGCCCTTCTTAGGTACCAGGACCCCCAGAAAAGCCCAAGGGCTCTGAGGTGGTCCAATTACCCCTTGGGCCAGCATCTCTTCCATTTCCTACTGTATGCTGCTTTTTACCTCTGCTGATACTCGATAAGCATGCTTATGCAGGGCTCTCTGATTACCTGTAAGCATTGGGTGATTTGTAATATGTGTTCGGCCTGGCTTGTCCATGAACAAAACCCTGTGCTGCTCTAGCATAGCCTTTGCCTGCACTCTCTGCTGTGCACTGAGCTGAGACCCTATATCAACTTTCTCCACTGTGCCCCCCTGCCTCGATTCCCCTAGGAGGTCAGGCAGAGCATTGCTCGTCGTGTCCCCGATCAGTGGGCTACAAATAGACAGCATTGTTGCCACACTCTGTTTGAAATACTCCTTAAGAATATTAATATGAGAAGTCCTATTTCTACCTGTCTCTCCATCTAACTATACAACACAGTTGATAACCGTGTACGGTCCAGACCAAGCAGCCATTAATTTGTTCTGCTGAGTGGGCTTTAGAACAAGTACTTGCTTTCCTGGGATGAATGATCTTCTATGGGCATTCTGGTCATACCAAGCCTTTTGTTGGTCTGAGCCTCCATGAGATTAACAAAACATACAGAACCCCAATAAGCTCATATTGAACCCCCAAAATAACCACTATATATATATATATATATATATATATATATGCATATAGGTGTCAAAGAGGAGTGCTACTGAGCATGGCAATATATATTTAAAACCAGAGACAGAACATGAAACACAGACAGAGCTCAATGCTACATCCATTAACACAGATACACGGTACAGTGCCTATATATATATAAAGATATCTTTTGATTAAAATTGTCTTTTAGTTTAAATCTTTGGCCAAAGTGTTTTAAGCCCTTGAGCCCCTCCAAAGCAGACCACATCTCAAGGGTCCTAACACTGAAATAAATTCTTAATAACCTGTACATTACCAGGAAGAATGATTTATAATAAATCTGTCAAAATTAGTTGCATAGTTCTGAGTCTGATTGAAGCTCTTATTCACCTGTACATTACCAGGAAAAGCACTCTGTATTAGATTTGTCACAATTAAACTGTATGCAGGTTCCCATGAGTGTGGAGGTGAAGTGGAGTGAGCTTTTAACCATTTAAAAAATGGAGGGAGTGAGCTTCAAAACTGGGAAGGAGGAGCCACCCTCCAAATCAGCCAGGACCAGCTAAAAATAATTGCAAAACATACAGAACCCCAATAAGCTCATATTGAACCCCAAAATAACACAATATATATATATATATATATATATATATATATATATATATATATATGCGTATAGGTGTCAAAGAGGCGTGCTACTGAGCATGGCAATATATATTTAAAACCAGAGACAGAACATGAAATACAGACAGAGCTCAGTGCAACATCCATTATTGCTTATTGGGGTTCTGTATGTTTTGCAATTCTGTTCAGCTGGTCCTGGCTGATTTGGAGGTTGGCTCCACCTTCCCAGGAGAAACCTGAGGAATATTACTTTTTAATTTTGTCTTTGAATTTTGAATTATATTAACTTCATTTTTTATTTTTGTCTATTTGTTTCTTCTTTTTTGTTAGATTTATCTTTAGATTTTATTAATTAATGTATATTTTTTTTTTTTTGCTTTATTAACACTCTTTATTAATTATCCATATCTTTTATTCTTTAGCTTTTTTCTTAGTATTTATGTTTTTATATTCACATCTATTTTATTTTGAACATTCATGTGTGTCTCCTTTAAATTCCAGTGCCTCTGAGTCCTTCTCGCACTAGCATGGCAACAAATGACGCATCTTTATTTTCAGAATTTCCTGATTGGTTGCTGGCCGCGAGCTCGTTTTTGGCGCGAATTTAGAGCCCTTTAAAGAGCGCACCTGGATGTCCAAGCCCTGCGCTCCGGAAGAAGCCTCTCGGCGAAACGGCCGTCGGAGCGGAGCTAAGACAACCCTCTCACTACCCCCTGATCTGTGTGGAGTATGTGGATTTGGTGTATGATGCCCCTTCTATGCTCGGACTCTTGACGCTGGTCGGTATCATCGGACTCTCTTACTGCCTTGCCTGCTTTATGCCTGTAATGCTCACTGCTGTTGGGCTGTCAGACCTTGACTTTTGCTTAGCCTATCATTGCCCTGATTTTTGGGGTTTTGTTATGACTGCACTTTGGGCTACAGTTACCCTGCTCACTATTTATTTGCAGTGTATCATCAGCATTAGGCTGCTCTAGCATCATCTCACAGGGTCTTTTGTACACTTACCTTTGTGGCTCTGTTTTCATCATTTATTATTATTTTCCTAGCCATCTGGGTATTTTTTGCTGTATGTTACACACACTTCCCCCAGCAATTATTTTTCTGTACCTGTCTTGTTCATGTGTTATCATATGCAGCATTTAGAATGCTTTTGCTGTTTGACCTGCAGGTTTTTGATTAATTATTTTGTGCTCTGGCTTGTCCATTAATTATTTTGAGTTCTTATTTATTTTTTGATCGGCCGATCTCTGTTACATTACTAGGGGAATTTTCTTTCCCCTGGTTTTGTTATGTTCTGTTAGAACTCATATTTTTTTTGGTCTTTCCAGGTTTGGGGTTGGTTTGTTTCTAGTTATTATTAGATATATTTTGCAGCAGTTTATTTTGTGGTATGTGTTTTAGTTTGTCTTTTGTGTTTTAATGATGAATTGCTAATACAGCCCATTTTTCTATTTTTTCATTATATACTTTTTGAGTGCTCCTTTGTTTTGACCCTCCTTATTCTCTTTTTGTGTCTATAAATATCTTTGGGTCGGTAGCACCTCCCAGAGGATAATTTTCACCCTTATATACTGGTTTTATGTATTATTAGGTCTTTTGGAGATGATTTGATTTGATTTGACTGACCTAATACAGGTAATACATAAAACCTTCCCAGTTTTGAAGCTCACTCCCTCCAACTTTTTTATGTTTCTTTGTTTCTGATGTGTTCCCGAAACCATCGCTCCCTTCCCACCTTGGACCGAGATACAAATTCCTTGGAAGGTTGAGACATTTTGGGTTCACCTAATTATACAGTCTTTATTTTACATTTTATATGCACTATATCACATTGTGGGTGTTTTAGCGCAGTTTCAAATCACTTTGGTTCACAGGGATGGTAAGCCCTATATATATATAGGCACTGTACCGTGTATCTGTGTTAATGGATGTAGCACTGAGCTCTGTCTGTGTTTCATGTTCTGTCTCTGGTTTTAAACCTCCATGAGATTAGCCTGTGCCAACCCCATAAGCATTTCTAACCGCTCCCTGAGATCTACCACATACTAAAGCACAGAAGCATCGGTATTTGTAGTGTCCGCTTACCATCCCTGTGAACCAAAGTGATTTGAAACGGTGCTAAAACACCCACAATGTGATATAGTGCATATAAAATGTAAAATAAACACTGTGTAATTAGGTGAACCCAAAATTTCTCAACCTTCCAAGGAATTTGTAACTCGGTCCAAGGTGGGAAGGGAGCGATGGTTTCGGGAACACACCAGAAAAAAAGAAACATAAAATAATGGTGCAGTAAATCTACACAATGTTGATAAAGTTAAATCTTGGCTCTGTAAAAGGCCTACTTACAGCGGGTCAAAATATAAACAGCATTGATCTACACAACCGGTAGATGTAAATCAGGATCCCCAGCAATGGTAAGAGCTCAGACAGGAGATGTAGCAGGATAAATTCTCAGACAGGAGATGTAGCTGGATAAATTCGATAAATTCGATATGTAGATAATCATGAATTGTGACCCTTGATTGGTTAGAATCTCAGTTATGGAAACCTAGTCTTGTGAAAATAACTAACAATGCTTTTGCTACTGCCCTAGCTTCGATGGTGGCTAGAGCTACAGCTTCAGGGTACCTGGTGGAAAAGTCCACCACAGTGAGTTTTTAATTCTTGCCAGACCAACTGGGGATCATGAGGGGTCTCTCTATGTCCATAGCTACCCTCTGGAAGGGTTCCCCGATTACTGGTAGTGGGTTCAGGGGTGCCTTCGCATGATCACCCACCTTTACTCGCTGTCAGGCATCACAGGAGTGGCAGAACTCTGTCACTGCCCCTGATGCCCGCAGCCAGTAGTAATGCAGCAACAGGTGGGCTCTCATCCGAGTAACCCCCTGATGCCCCGCTAGTGGTATGGAATGGGCTACCTGTAACAGTTGCTGCCTATACTCCCTCGGTACCACTAACTGTCTTCTACCTGTCAAAACCATATCTGGAACTGTCGACCTCTTCTCTCTATATTAAAGCCCACGGGGCCATTAGAACTGATCTGACCCACTGTCCGAGGCAGACTTGGATGCCCGGAGTCTCATACCCTCCAAGCTGGGATCTGACCTCACTGCTTCCCTAAACTGTGTCCCTATTTCTGGCCACCCACCCTTAGTATCTAAGTTGGGGGGAACAGGAACAGGTAAAAGGGAAGGTAAGTCAGAACCTTGTCGTGACTGTCTGGCTTACCTTTCTGGTCTCCGGGGAGACCCCAGGAACTGATGGTCCCAAATGCAGGGTGACAGCGAAATCCTCAGGTGAAATTCATTTGCTCTGGCTCCTAGTAATCTCTGCAACAGGAGCCAATTCCGCCGTATAAACACATGTAACATGCCCCATATCATTATCGAGGAGCACCTCAGTATCTAACCCAGGCAATACCCCACTCCCTCATGCCACACCAATCAAGGAATAACCAGGTAACTTGGATGGACTGCGGTCCTCCATCTGGCATGGTCACCTGCATCCCAGTGCCCGGGATCAGATCCTCTGGTTGGACCATATCAGTTCAGACCAGGGTAACAGTGGCACCGGAGTTGAGCAAGCCGGCTGCTTGGCGATTTCCGATGGTCACTGTGTACAAATGCTTTTGCCGGACATCGTTGGATTGCAACCCAACCAGCGCTATATGATGTACTCCCATCTCTGCTGCTGTTCCACTGGCTGCAGGTGTAGTATCTTCCATCGAAGTCCCTCGCTGGGCTGGTTGGACGGTTGCACTCTGCTACTCTGTGGGTGCCCCTCGTACGCTGGCGACTGGCATTGCAGCTGGAGACCATTGCCCCTGTGAAGGGGTAATGGACTTGTGATGGTCCGGACAGTCTGGCTTTACGTGACCAGTCTTGTTGCACTGGTAGCACCTCCTCTCGTGTGCTTTCTTAGCTTTATAAAACGTGTGTACAGTACGTTACCACTGATTTGAGAGCTCGCAATCTACGAGTTTCTCTCTATGTTAGAAGACCTTGAGGAATTTAAAACATAGGGCTCAATTATCCCACCACTGCCACCAGTAAATAAGCCTGTAATTGGAGACCAGGCATTTACACCTTTATACCGGGATCATATCACTAAGCAAAACAAAATAGTAAAACAAATTGACATTTATTCCATTGATACAGAGTACACGCAGTGGATTAAAAAATACAAGAGAAAGGCACACTTACTGGGGGTCTGGGGTAAGAAATAGACTATCCTAGCTTCTACAGTCCATAAAACAAAGTTTGTAGTTGACCGGGACTTAGCCCGAAATGTCCTGGAACTCAAATCTGCAGGAAGTTCCTGACGCTACCACTGTATCTCTTCCGGAGATGCAAAAATCCCTTGACCGGGAGATAGCCTTGAAATTTCTGGAGACGGCTCACGTCTATTTCTCCAAGAGCATCTTTTGGTGATTTAAAATTTGCCGCTGCTGTCTTGGCGCTCGAAATCTTAGAGAATCTCAACACCGGATTGGCTGCAGGGTTTCTTATAGTATTTGGGAGTTCATTCACAAAATACTACAGCCAATCCCAGCATGGGAACTTTCCAACCAGTCAATCAGATGGCTGCCAGTCTTCTGAAGCCGGGCAAGCGGATCTTCTGAATGAAACAAGGGCATGCGCGAGTTTGCCACCTTAGCCACCTTAGCCACCTTAGCCACTTGTTATACAGAAGCCACCCGCGGAGCTAGGTGCCTCCAGGAAAATGGGAAGGCGAATGCTAGCCGGAACAGCTTGCATTGATCCCAGGATGTGGGTACTTCACCAAGCCATCCTGCCCAAATGTTCTTCACACCTCTGGCAGCATCTGTGGCTTTCAAGTCCAGACCTCGAGTAGACACAGTGGCACCACAGTTTGGTAGTCATCTGGCTCACTCAGAATACTGGCTTTGAAAGTCCCAGCTTATTTTACAGTGCACAAGCATAATACATTTTAAACATACCTGTTTAATAAAATGTACTTTACATTTGTATTCTAAGTCTTTTGGATATAGGGGTAGAAGAGGACTCTATACTTTTATTCCCACTAGCCATATCCCTTACATACTGTAAACCTGGCAGACTTTAAAACCCTCTTAGCCCACTGGGCTATTAAACATTTATGAAACAAAATATTTTTCCCCATATTTCTTCTAAGTCTTAAAGTAGAATGAAAAGCTGCTTAGGTTCATTGCCAGGGCTGTAGCTCATTTCCTTAAGAAAACCAAACTCTGTTAGAACTAAAAAAAAGCTTAGGTTTATTCTCAGATCTGTATCTCATTCCTTTACTGAAAACTGGACTTAGGTTTCATAAAAACCCTCGCAACCTCATATATGGTCGGAGTATCCCTCAGAACCTCTATACTGATTCTGGCAATCTGGCATATACTGGGGCAGGGGAGCACAAACTTTTCCTGCTGCGCCCCCCTGTCTAGCTTGCCCTCGTAAGACGCCCCCCCCCTTACCTTACATCCGCATCAAATGATGCTGCGGGGTCATATGACGTCAAGTTTTCACACCGCTGTACTGGGGGACCCTCACTAACTTAGGGATCCCTGACTGTACCCAGGATACACATATCCCTATGCCCCCATTTACCTTTCTGGTCTTAGCTGAAGCAGGGAAACCTAGCGGTGTCGCGTAACTGTTTTCAAGGGAGGATTTTGACTGGGGTGATGTGTCTATACTGTATGTCCCTGGGAATCTGATCTGATTTCCGCATACATTTTTGGAGTGGCCAGCAACTCTGGACCCCGGCTACCTAGACAAAATCTGAAAACACTTTTACCGCAAAACCCCCCTTGAAATTCATAGTCTCTCAATCTCCACTGGTTAGCACTCCTGGAAAGGTAAAACACACAGACATTTTTATTGTCATACAATCACAACCAGGTTCAAGAGCTGACACTCTAAAACCCCAATTATGGATCAGATGTAACAAGCCAGCATAATACCTTTATTGATGGCCTGGTTACCCGCTAACCTTCACGGTCACCACTTACTCTGAGTAAATAATGAATCTCTGGATACAATACTTAATCCAGAGATTCATTATTTACTCCGAGTAGTGGCGAAAAAACACTGTATATGTAGTGGGTTTTTTTCTAGTGTATGTTTTACTGCTAGTGTTTTTTGTTGTTGTTTTTTTTATATAAATTAAATTTTTATTTAATATTGCAAGCATAAGATACAATACAAAATACAAACAATCGTGGACACAAAATTAACTTTGGAAAATGACGCATTCATAATGGGATCACACAGCTTTTCGAGCCCTACTCAGCCGGGCCATTCAGGGTGAAATGATAAGAAGATAAACAATGACAAAATAATCAACAAAATATTTTTTTTTAAATGGGGACGGAAGGGAGAAGTAGGGAAGGGGGAGGGGGAGATACTGCTGGTGTTTTTAACTTGTGTAAGATGAAAAGTTACATTTTATGAGTTTCTTTATTACACAATATTTAGAGTGTATTGAGTGCAACATTCTGGGGTTGTCTTTTTCTTCGTTTTTTGGCTCGATTGTTTTGTTGGCATGAAGTTTTCTATATCAACTAAAACAGAGATCTCATGAGTCAGAAATAGATATTTATTAAAAGATACAAGCCCACTTAGCTACTTTTCTATGCAATAATGGACAGAATAGGACATACGGTATTTGATGTGCTGCATGGCACACATTTAATGAGCTTGATAAAGAGATCCCATATGTTTTCACCAGGTGCATTAATAACATCAGTTCTATCTCAATGCATAATCACTGTTTGTTACCCAGACAACTGTTAGGCTGAAACCACATTTGATGGTTTGTGAGTCTTTTACGGCTCATTGTTGATGTGACATTAGGATGTAGTACCTGCCAGTACTTCTTCGAAGCTGATGAAACTAGTATTGTTTGTCATCAGAGCATTTTGCCTTTGGCAGTACTGTCCTATTCAGATTCCAATATTCTGTTAAATGGTATTCACACATACAGACACAAGGATAGTTTTTATTCTTATTGGAGGAAATATGAGCAACCCATATCGCCCATACTTCTGATAATAAAGAGATGTAAGGTTCTGACATCTGCTTTATTTCATACATTTATTTGTTCTCTTACATCCACCTGTTTGCACATCTGCCCCTGGCATTATACAGCTGTGTTTCCTTTCCCATCTGCCAAACAGTTCACAATGTGCTTGGCATTCAAACCAGCATGTTAATTAACTGAAGCAGATAATTGTCTTTTCTCCTATTTCTTCCTCCCAGTTATATTTCCTATTTGTGTGCCTACTACCTTTGCATAATTAATCAAGGCAAGTAACCACAAAAAAAATTTGAGGTACAGATAGAATATACTGACCCTGCTACCTGGAGAAAAATATTTAGAGACCTTATAGAGCCTGAATTCGGACATGACAAGTATTAACAGGGTTAAATCAAGGTCATTGGTGCCTTTTTAACAAAATTTACAGTACACATGCAAATATTTTTAAATGTTAGTTTGTAAACATACAGAAGGAGGCTGGAATTAATTTCCCATGGCTACTCCTTTTTGTGTGATGTCTAAGTGTTTAACAAAGGTTTCTACAAACAATGCCCCATTCTCCACTCCGACATATAGTTATTGCCTCTGATGAGCACAGTGTGCAATTAGGATAGAAGGAGCACTTCATCAACAAACACTCCCCCTCACAGGCCTGAAGAAAAATAAACCGTGATTATTAATTTACAGAGAAACAAAACCGAACGAACGTTTGCTCTAATCACAAAGGGTATCCCGCACTCCTAATTGAAAAAACAAGAAATCTTAAAAGTACCAAAAATAAAGATTTATGTAAGTTGAAAACTAAAAATAACAAAAAATGGATTAAAGAGTACAAACACATAAAAAATGGGATATGGACACGAGAAAAGTTCCTACAGTATAACCAAATTGCCATGAAGTACTAGAAGATAATGGCACATGACTGTGACAGGGCTTTTCCCCAGTTTTAAAAGGCAGCACACATCGAGCCTGTCTGTACAGCTGATGAGTCCAGCAGGGAGCTGGTTTGTTACAGCTAGATACTATTAGCCAATCTCCACCTGGCTCATCAACCAGGTTTAAATGTGTGCTGCACAAACGGCATGGAGCTCTTGAGCAGAGAGGGACTGTGCTGCCAAACCACGTTCCCAAGAACAGATCACTCTAGCAATGAGTACTGTGCTGCCAGAGAGAGATCCCCAGGAATCAGACCCTCTATTCCAGGGTGCAGTGGCCCAGAACCTTCCGGAGGATGCATGCCACGGACACGAACCCAGACCTGGTCTGACTTAAAGAGCCCTCTGTTTACAGGTATCTCGTTGGACTTTAGGGTAAGAGGCCAAGCCTCCCAACCTTGCATTTAGGGACTGGGAAATGTAAGTTAGTCCTTACAAAGGGATAGGCCTGTTTTATTTGTTTGTTTTGCATGAAGCTGTACTGTTTAAAGGCATGGGCTAAATAAAAGCCAATGTTTATTTTGCCTTAAAAACGTCAACCTACTTATACCTTTACATATGGTGTTTGAAGTGGGATGCACCCTCTGGTTCCAGGGTTCGCAGAACACTGCAATAGATTGTCTGGTTCTCGGGGACCTTTCTCTCGCAGGACACACTCCTCCATTCTAGAGAGATCTGTTCCTGGGGATCTCTTCTGGAAGCACAGTCCCTCTGTGCTCAAGAGCTCCATGCAGTTTGTGCAGCACACATACAGTATAAAGCCGCTTGATGGGCCAGGTGGAGACTGGCTAATTGTCTATAGCTATAATTAAAAGGCTCCCTGCTGCACTCATCATCTACAGACATGCTCTATGTGTGCTGACTTTTGAAACCAGGGAAAGTCCCTGTCGCAAAGACATTAAGGGAGATCCCAGCCGGGTAACTACAATCCCTAAATATTCTATGGCATGCAAGCAAAGAATCAAATCCTGAAAAAGCTGATATAATGAACAGTAGTGAAAAAAAAGAAAAAAGGAGAAAATATTGGAGATTATAACTAGCGTAACACACGTGCTTAAAGAAGCATATGAGTAGCACTGTGGATAATACTAGACACATGATACAAAGCTTAGCCCCCTGCAGACGCACTTATCAGAATTCCCTCCTACTGTCTCTGTACGTTCTTCCTACCTACCAATTAGATTGTAAGCTCTTCAGAGCAGGGACTCCTCTTCCTATATGTTACTTTTATGTCTGAAGCACTTATTCCCATGATCTGGTATTTGTATTATTGTTATTTACTGTATATGATTGTCACGTGTATTACTGCTGTGAAGCGCTATGTACTCTAATGGTGCTATATAAATAAAGACATACAGTACATACATACATGCATATATAACTGTGGGAGGTAAAATAAAAAATAATAAACAGGTGTGCAATGTTTCATGGAATAAAATTTCATTTTCTGGCCCATTCCCATGCTTTAAGAAAGAATGTGATATTCCATGTACATGCGTTTTGATCCTCCAATGCTCGAAAGTACTGCGGTTTA
The DNA here is from genome assembly GCF_040206685.1 of Ascaphus truei. Lineage (NCBI taxonomy): Eukaryota > Metazoa > Chordata > Amphibia > Anura > Ascaphidae > Ascaphus > Ascaphus truei. Next base: position 236,905,407 of record NC_134484.1, on the reverse strand, counting down.
GTCCAAATCAGTTCAAACTGTAGTCAACCAGTATCTACTATGTGTCACATTTGAGGAAACCCTCCAGCCAAGAGCAGAAATAGGTGCGGGTGGTCTGATGTCGTCAGTCACTTCAAATCTCGTCCCCTCTACTTTGGAAGCCTGCACTTACAGTATCAAACCAGCCGGCATATCAAAGTGATGAGCGCGTCTTCAGTTGCCATGTAACCAGATATCGCAAAATAGCTTCCGTGGTTGTGCAGTGCCATCAGACCAGAGCCGGGAAGTTTCAGACAAGTAACAACACACAAATTAAGAAATGTTAGAAACAATGCTAAACAAAAAGTATGAACCAATATTTAAAGGTGGACCCATTTGAGGCTCACTATTGAAATGTTCTGTTTTTCAAAATTGACCTCATATAGATGCAGCAGCCGTTATCTGAACATTTCACGGAGCCGTTTTTGTGAATGCTGCTGTATTCCACGTGGCATTCACTCGTTATTCTTCCGTGAACGCAGCCGTGAATGCCGCCAATCACACCAGTCACACCAATCCCAATCCAGCAATCTGCCAGCACCGGCACTAGTAAAAACACTAGTAAACATGCATCTTAATGTGGGAAAGTTTGAAGAAATCATGCGGCACGACCTGGGTATGCCAAGGAATACAAATCGTGAAATGTTCGGAAAATGGCCGCTGCATCTGTATTAAAACAAGATGCCTCAAGAGTAGTTAAGCATGGTTATTTTGTTTAAGGAAGACATATAGGGGGCTATGCACTAAGCTCCGAGTTTTCACGCTGGCTGAAAAAAATTAGCACGTCCGATAAAAAATGAAGCCGGCGGCGCGATTCACTAAGGCCCTGAGCCCATTTTCTATCGGACGTGCCCAAAACTGGCTTATCGTGCGTGCAAGCTTTTTTCCGTCTGCTAGCGCACTTAAAGTTCCCATACGCTAGCTGATAGAAAAAAAAGCTGCATGTAACATTTGCATGGAGATTTGCCATCTCCATGCAAGGCTGTTACAGGCGATCGTACACTAAATAAATAAATTTTAATTAAAGTGTACATGAGCAGGGGGTCTCCGCAGCTGAACCGCATTGGTTTCAGGTCCGAGGAACCCCTACTTCAGGAGATATAGGCCCCGTTATGGGGTGCCGGTATCCCTGTCTAGCAAGTCGACTTTAGATTTTGCTTCTTCAATTAATGTAGGGCTATAATTCTTCTCAAGAAATTTATTAGTAAGTACAAGAGATTGTTCCTCGTAAGTTTCCTTCTTACTGCAATTCCTCTTTATCCGCATAAATTGCCCCTGAGGAACATTGGAAATCCACCTAGGGTGGAGGCAACTGTTTCTTAATATATAGTTGTTGTCATCCACTGATTTAAAAAAAGCTTTAGTTAAAATCACATTATTTTCAATATAGATTTCCAGGTCTAAAAATTCCACTTTTGTCTTACTAAAATTAGATACAAATTTTAAATTAAAATTGTTAGTATTGATATAGTCCAAAAATTCTTTCAATAAAATTTCGCCGCCATTCCAAATAAAAAGTACGTTGTCAATATATCTTTTCCAGAGGACCAGATTTGCACCAAATCCATGGGAGGACCAGATATGGTCCAATTCCCATATGGTCATAAATAAATTTGCATAGCTTGGTGCAAATCTGGTCCCCATCGCAGTACCGCATAGTTGTAGGAAGAATTCCTGGTTAAACCAAAAGTAATTGTTGGTTAATATAAAATGTATTCCTTCTAAAATAAAATTGCTCTGTTGCGCATCCATATTCTCATCCTCAGTTAAAATTCTTTTAATCGCGTTTAACCCTTGTGTATGGTCTATAGACGTATACAATGAGGAGACATCGCAGGTTACAAGTATAAAATCATCTTCCCATTTAATATCTTCTAAAATGGATAAAACCTGCGCCGTGTCTTTGAGGTGCGACCTGCCGGCTACAACATATTTTTGTAAAAATTTATCTATATACTCCGACAGATTGGAACACATTGATTCAATACCTGAGATTATCGGCCTTCCAGGTGGGTGTTGTATGTCCTTATGAATCTTTGGTAAAAAATAGAATACTGGTACTTTTGGAGAATCTACCCAAAGATACTTGAACTCCTCTTCTTTGAGTATGCCTTTACTCTTTCCCTCTAGTAAAAATTTGTGCAGTTCTCCAAGGAAAGTGGTTGTGGGGTCTTTTTTTAGTCTTTTGTATGTCTTAGTGTCTCCGAGTATTCTATTTGATTCGTAAACGTAATACACTCGGCTCATTACAACCACTCCTCCTCCCTTGACTGCCTGTTTGATAACTATTTCTTCATCTTTCATTAACGTTTTCAGGGCTTCTCTCTCTTTAAAACTTACTGTAGATTATTTTTGTATGGTTTGTCATTCTTGACAATGGCTTCAAACTCTTTGTTTAATAATTGATTAAAAACTTCTAAATGATGACCTTTAATAAAACTTGGATAAAATTTGGACTTAGGTCTTAAATTAGTATGTATAAATGTATCTTTAGCAGGTGGATTTGTAATTGTACTATTTTTTAAAATTGCATTTTCAGAATTTTTACTTAAGAAGAATTTTTTAACAGTTAATTTCCTTAAAAACTTGTTGGCATCAATAAATAGGTCAAAACCACTCGGCCCTGCAGTTGGAGCAAAGGTTAAACCTTTACTAATTACTTTTAATTGAACATCATCCAATTCCTTGTTACTAATATTAAAAACTCTTAATGGTTTACTTTGGATATCTTTGCTTTTTCTCCCTCCTCTACTTCCTCTGACCCTCTTTTCCTTCTTGGTTTCTGTGTTACCTCTGTTAGGGGTGCATATTTGTTTTTGGTCTCCCATATAGTTGGAGACTTCCCGTCTAAAAAAGTGGTCTTTTTCTTGGTCCCTCCAACTGCTCCCTCTTGTGCAGGGGAGCCATTTGAACAGTATATTTCCCAGTCTTTCATTTGTTTTGCATAATCTGAATCTTTATTGGAGGATGAGGCCTCATGCTCATCTACTGGAGATGGCTTTTCTATTCTTACTGTTTGACCTGATTTTCTTTCCACTTTTTTTGTTGGGTTTAGATCTTCCTTTTTAGGAATTACTTCTGTCCTAATTGGTTGGTAATTAATGGGTTTATTGTAATTTTGTCTGTTTGCACCCCCTTTCCATCCCTTATAATGATAATTATCAGATCTTTTTGATTTATTTGGGTCCCCCCTATATTCTCTATTGGGTTCCCTAGATCTTGAACGGTGGAAATTTTTCTTACCCCAATTTTTATAATTCCCGTTTGTATAGTCTTCTATGTATCTATTGTATTTTTTCTTTTTGTTTAAAACTATGGCATCGGTTAATCCGTCTACCTTTCTCTGTAACTCCATGTCATTTCTCTTATAGTGACCTGTGTTTTCAAATGGTTCCATCTTAACTTTGATTTTATTAATCTCCTCATCCAATAATATAAATTTTTTATCAGATCGTTAGAACACTTGTCTAATATAGCATGCCATGTTGCTAAAAATTATTTATCATCTATATCACATGTGGGGTTCTTTGTTAGTCTCAAACCTCTAGATATTATATTATCCTTCAGGTATTTCTCTAAGAATTCTTGGTCTAACCACTTTCTGGTGTCTTTAAAGAAAAGCTCTTCTAGTTTGACAAACTCAGTATCTAGATTATATTCCTCGGTGTTATTAGGTGGTGTATCTATTTCTATTTCTTCTTCCCTTGAGAAGATAAAGGAGCCCAATCTGTTTTTCCTAGATTGCCTCCTCATGAACACATTAGGTGTATTAACCTCTTCCTCAAAAGGTGCAGCCATCACCGGTGGAAACAAAGTGACAAGTAAAAAACAAAAATTGTGAGGCGCTACTTATGAAGGTGAAAATATATATATATTTTAAATCAGTGGATGGCAACAACTATATATTAAGAAACAGTTGCCACCACCCTAGGTGGATTTGGGGTAAAAATTGGGGTAAGAAAAATTTCCACCGTTCAAGATCTAGGGAACCCAATAGAGAAGGAAACTTACGAGGAACAATCTCTTGTACTTACTAACAAATTTCTTGAGAAGAATTATAGCCCTACATTAATTGAAGAAGCAAAATCTAAAGTCGACTTGCTAGACAGGAAACTTTTAATTAAACCAAATGTGAATAAAACAAAAAGGACAGAGTTGGATTTTACCACCAGTTTTATGACTCAATACAACAGGGATGCATACAAAATTAGAAATGCCCTGAAAAAACATTGGCATATTTTACAAAATGATCCTATTTTAGGCAGTGTATTACCTGCAATGCCAAATGTTATATTCACTAAAGCAAGTAATTTAAAGCAGAAACTAGTACCAAGTGTCCTGAAGAACAAGAAGGAACACACACACAATAATAATTGGCTTAAACTCCCAAAAGGTTTTTATACATGCGGTTACTGCAAGATATGTGATTTTTGCTGTAAGGAGGCTAAAGACATTTTTAAATCAAATACCACCAATGAGGTTTTTAACATAAAACAATTCATAAATTGCAATTCAGCATTTGTTATTTATTTGCTGGAATGCAGTTGTGGTCTTCAATATGTTGGTCAAACCACTCGTGCCCTGAAGGTGAGAGCTCTGGAACACATGGGCAATATAAGACGTATGTTGGACACACACAGTGTCCCAAAACACTTTACTCGTTTTCATGGATCCAATCCAAAAGATTTAATTATAAAAGGAATTGAGCATGTCCCATTAAATTGGAGAGGCGTTGACAGAACTAAAGAACTAATTAAAAGAGAGACATTCTGGATTCACCGGCTAAAAACGTTAATTCCAGATGGGCTGAACTCAGATATAGAAATCAGTGTTTTTATATAAATAATGTGTGTCCACATACACAGGTCCAGCACTCTGTTACATCCAATCAATCTTAGTATAATTTTAATAATATTTTATACAATTTTTTATGATGAATTTTACGAAAATGACTATTTACATTTGGATATATATATATGTATTTTTTTAAGATTTATGCAACCCTGTTATTTATTTATATGTATTTATCTATATATTTATGTATTTATATTTGGTGCACTAACTTGTGTTTTTCCACTCTTCTCTCCCACACCGCTCTACTCAATTTAATGCACAAATCATTGCTGAGTGGTATATATGACACCAATGCATTTACAAGCACATAACATAAGGAATATACCCTTTGGTGCAGCAGTTAGCTATTTACCCTTCTCTCTGTGAACCAGTTAGTTCTTCTATGTATTAGTTAGTTTTTAGTTAAAGCAGTAGTTATATATTTATTTATTTTGTGTATTAAGATTTTAAGATGTTTGTATTAAATAAAACGATGTCATTTTAATGTATTACACATGGATATTAGTATGCACGGATAGTCCCGCCCATCAGCCAATCACAAAGTACCATTTTAGCCAATGGGAAGCGGAGAATTAACCATCCATCCAATCAGAACCAAGTAGGGGCATATATACATGGACAAAGAAGCTTACACTTCAGATCGGACTCCTGACGAAGCTGCCACGCCAGCGAAACGCGTTGAGTGAACAAGCAGCAGTTCAGAAGTGTGCCATACAAGCCCCAGAACCCGTGAGGATCCATTCTGTGTTCGCCGACAAAACCGGAAGTGACGCGACGGGCCGGACCGGAAGTGACGCAACGCGACCTCGGGAGTGGGGTGGAAGGAGTACACCTATGCTGCGCATCAATTTTTACGTGTCTAAGCACATGTTGATCATGTAAGTGCAATATCAATTGCCTTTTTCAATATATCCATAGTGAACATACAGTGTTGCACTATAATTGTCTTTATTTCATTTCCATTGAGGGTTCGTCTTGCCACCATCAGGGAGTGTGTACAAGCAAGACCCCCCTGCACATTGCTGAATCTACCCACTGCATCTATTGATATTCAAAGGCTGTATTACCACTGGGAGAATGTGAGTTCCCATTCATGATTCCTGCTTAGGTTGCTGTGTTTATTTAGACATACCACACTATTTTATTATCCTTTTCCCTTACATGTTTATGGTGATACCTGCGCTCCCCACAAGTTTCTCCACACCATTCCAGATAGGAGATAATTGGATCTTCTCCTAAGAGGGTTGAGCAGCAAAGTTTGCCAGTTTTCATTATATTTGAGCACTTTTGTAATTTATCCCAATATTTTTGATTTATATATATATATATATTTTCACCTTCATAAGTAGCGCCTCACAATTTTTGTTTTTTACTCATTACCATTGCGGCTAACCGCTAAGGCAATGAATGGATTAAGGCACGTTTATTGGGGCCAATTGCCCCCAATAAACATAGCAATATAAAACACACATCCCCCCGCCCCCTAACACATACAGTACTGTAATGGGCAAAAAAACCTATTATCCACATATGGATAATAATGCATTTGCCCATTTTAAATACATATAAATTACAATAAATACAGTCAATATATATTACACTTATCTTTTACAGGCACCCACGATGAAGGCCGTCTTCATCCTCATCTTCATCCTGCCCATGCCCCTCCGATGCTGCAAGACATACACAAGAATAAAAACATCCAATGTAATGTCCCCTAACCCCTTAATCACCATAGCAGTTATTAACCGCTACAGTCGTTAAGGGGTAAACCCACCCTCACCCACCACTCGGGAGGCATACATACCCTCCCACACTAACCCCCCACCCCGTGAAACCTAACCACCTTCACCCACTACCCAGCTTGGAGGCCTACCCACATACCCTTGGGACCAATACCCCCTTCCCCCACCCCCAGTACCCACAATAAAAACAATACACTGCCCCACAATAAACATCATTCTATATATTAAATACATAACCCACCCCTGTGCCCCCCCATAAATACATGATTTATTCTTTTACATACAGGGTTCATACCCAAGGCCCACGTGAGTCCCTGGTGGGTCTGACAGGTCACCTCACAGACCTACAGGTTACCAGCAACATGTTTCATACAGGTTCTGTTTCATTGGGTCCCCATGGTAGGCCCGCGGATGTCTGGGGTCCCCGGGTCAGACCCACAGGTGTCTGAGAGGCCTCGGGTGGTTCCCACGGGGGTCTTGGGACCCACGGGTGGGCACTACGGGTGCGCGATGCCCCCAAAGATGTGGGGCCACCGGTTCTTCCCCGCACAATATGGGTCCACGGTGCCCCCACAGATGTGGGGCCAGCGGTTCTTCCCCGCAGGTGTCCCCCGTGGACTCACCAGCCTGATACCTGTGAGAAGCCCAAGGATACCACAGGTGGTCTCCAGAGGTCTCTCGCAGAACCAAAAGGAACCAACCCTGAATGTAAAAAAAATAAACCTGACCTATACATTAAATACATCAATCCCCCCCCCCAACACATACAGTACAATAATGTGCAAAATAACTATTATCCAGATAGGGATAATAGATTATTTGCCCATTATTAAACACATTAACTAGCATAATAAAATAAATAAACTTCTACTGACCTCATCAATAAGAAGCCCCCGTCGCCAGCACAATCCTTGTCCTCAGTTGCCAACAAAATACATAGCCAATACATAGCAATAACATTCAGATATCAATTAACCCCTTAATCGCCTTATCGGATAATAACTGCAAAGGTAATTAAGGGGTTAAGCCACCCTGGCCCGAAACCCACCCTTCACTGATTCATTTGTACAGCGGCTTCATCATGCATCTATATATATACACATATATATATATAGATATAGATATATATATATATATATATATATATATATATATATATATATATATATACGTACACACATGATGAACCAATATACAAATAAATGTAGAAGGGTTATCAAAAACATGCTCTACTACAAATACCACTTATCCATACAGACACAGTACAATAAAATCATATTTCCTTAAAAAATACAACCTCATCTTCCAATCAAAATCCTCAAATGCCAATCAAACGCCTCAAATGCCAATCAAAACATTGCATTTACATTGTATACATGATGCATATAATCTATGCACCATGTACACTCTGCAAATGAATGTTAACAATAACATATTCCAAACAAAATACCAATACATCCAAACAAGTATACTATTCAAACCAATCAAGTCACCATAAATCAATTAGCATTCATTAATCAAATCACTAAACAATTTAAATTCCATCCATAACAATTAAACAAATGACTATTTCAATCATTAAACAGAACAAGTTACCATCAGACAAAATATAAGTACCAAAAAGAGGAAGGACCTCCGGAAGAAAAAGAAGACCAGGGCGTGGCCGAAGAAGACAAGAAAACCCCGGAGATACAAGAAAGAAGAATACAGATGAAGATGGATTACAAATTGAAGACCCGTGGATTGTTTTTTTTTTTATTATAATGTTTATTATTTTATGGTTTATTATTTTATGGGTTCCTGTGCGTGGATTGGTTCGAGAGTAAGCTGTTCAACGGGAGTCGGTGAGTGGGTCAAGTAATGGTAAGTGAACTAAAGAAATGTATTTTATTTAACTTGTTCTTTTTTTTTTTTTGTTTTTTACATGTGTTTTTTTTTTTGTACATCATTTCTTGCCACTGTCGATATATACATACAGGGTAAGAAATTATGTTGTTTTAAATGCTTGTTTTGCTGTGTTTAAAATGATTTGGGCTATGCTGCTATGCATATATGTGTGTGTAATGTATTTTAAGATTAGATAGATGTAATTTTTGGTCTTGTATGGTGTACTTTAGGTCATGGTGAGGCTTGCTTTTGTATATTGTATTCTTTTTGGTACTTATATTTTGTCTGATGGTAACTTGTTCTGTTTAACGATAGTAAATTGTTTAATTGTTATAGATGGAATTTAAATTGTTTAGTGATTTGATTAATGAATGCTAATTGATTTATGGTGACTTGATTGGTTTAAATAGTATACTTGTTTGGATGTATTGGTATTTTGTTTGGAATATGTTATTCTTAACATTCATTTATATTTATAGTTATGTATACAATGTAAATGCAATGTTTTGATTGGCATTTGAGGATTTAGATTGGAAGAAGAGGTTGTATTTTTTAAGGAAATATGATTTTATTGTACTGTGTCTGTATGGATACGATATATTTGTAATAGAGCATGTTTTTGATAACCCTTCTACATTTATTTATATATTGGTTCATCATCTCTCTTTTTCTCTCTCTCTCTCTCTCTCTCTCTCTCTCTCTCTCTCTCTCTCTCTCTCTCTCTCTCTCTCTCTCTCTCTCTCTCTCTCTCTCTCTCTCTCTCTCTCTCTCTCTCTCTCTCTCTCTCTCTCTCTCTCTCTCTCTCTCTCTCTCTCTCTCTCTCTCTCTCTCTCTCTCTCTCTCTCTCTCTCTCTCTCTCTCTCTCTCTCTCTCTCTCTCTCTCTCTCTCCATGATGAAGCCACTGTACAAGTGAATGGGTGAAGGGTGGGTTTCGGGCCAGGGTGGCTTAACCCCTTAATTACCTTTGCAGTTATTATCCGATAAGGCGATTAAGGGGTTAATTGATATCTGAATGTTATTGCTATGTATTGGCTATGTATTTTGTTGGCAATGGAGGACAAGGATTGTGCTGGCGATGGGGGCTTCTTGTTGATGAGGTCAGTAGAAGTTTATTTATTTTATTTTGCTAGTTAATGTGTTCAATAATGGGCAAATAATCTATTATCCCTATCTGGATAATAGTTATTTTGCACATTATTGTACTGTATGTGTTGGGGGGGGGGAGGGGGGGATTGATGTATTTAATGTATAGGTCAGGTTTATTTTTTTTACATTCAGGGTTGGTTCCTTTTGGTTCTGCGAGAGACCTCTGGAGACCACCTGTGGTATCCTCGGGCTTCTCACAGGTATCAGGCTGGTGGGTCCACGGGGGACACCTGCGGGGAAGAACCGCTGGCCCCACATCTGTGGGGGCACCGCAGACCCGTAGTCTTCGGGGAAGAACCGGTGGCCCCACATTAGTGGGGGCATCGCGCACCCGTAGTGCCCACCCGTGGGTCCCCAGACCCCCGTGGGAACCACCCGAGGCCTCTCAGACACATGTGGGTCTGACCCGGGGCCCCCAGACATCCGCGGGCCTACCGTGGGGACCCAATTGTGGCCCACAGTGACCCGAGGAGACCACCTGGTGGGCCATGGCTCCTGGCGGGACCCACCAACAGGCTTCCAGAACCTGTATGGAACAAGTTGCTAGTAACCTGTAGGTCTGTGAGGTGACCTGTCAGACCCACCAGGGACTCACGTGGGCCTTGGGTATGAACCCTGTATGTAAAAGAATAAATCATGTATTTATGGGGGGGCACAGGGGGTGGGTTATGTATTTAATAAATAGAATGATGTTTATTTTGGGGCAGTGTATTGTTTTTATTGTGGGTACTGGGGGTGGGGGGAGGGGGTATTGGCCCCAAGGGTATGTGGGTAGGCCTCCAAGCTGGGTAGTGGGTGAAGGTGGTTAGGCCTCACGGGGTGGGGGGTTAGTGGGGGAGGGTATGTAGGCCTCCCGAGTGGTGGGTGAGGGTGGGTTTACCCCTTAACGACAGTAGCGGTTAATAACCGCTATGGTGATTGAGGGATTAGGGGACATTACATTGGATGTTTTTATTCTTGTGTATGTCTTGCAGCATCGGAGGGGCATGGGCAGGATGAAGATGAGGATGAAGACGGCCTTCATCGTGGGTGCCTGTAAAAGATGAGTGTAATATGTTTTTACTGTATTTATTGAAAGTTATATGTATTTACAATGGGCAAATGCATTATTATCCATATGTGGATAATAGTAATTTTGCCCATTACTGTATAGTATGTGTTAGCGGGGTGTATTTAGTTATTAATATTGTTTATTATTTTTGGAGGCTCAACATTGTTACCGCAGGCCCGCGGGGACCCCCGCACTCCCGCGGGACCCCTGCTTGGTGAGCCGGGGACACCCGGACCCCAGCGGGGTCAGCCGGGGACACCCGCCGGCCTGTTGTATTGGTGTTACGCACGCAAAAAGGTAAACAAATAATTTTTTGTAAGTCCTGCTTTTTTATCACCAGCCTTTAGCTGGTGAGCTTTATTCAGCGCAACTTTGACGTACGCTCAGTTTGCGTTGCTTAGTGAATCCCGCAGAAGGGCAGGATTCAGCGCAAACAGCTCATCGCACGTGCAAAGTTGGACTTTCAAAAAATTTCAAGAAAAAGACCGTTTTAGAGAGCAAAGTGCCTGTTTGCGTGGCTTAGTGAATAGCGCTCGGCGGAACTTCACGTTCTAAGAGCACTTTGCGCTCTTAAAACGACTTATCACTGCTTAGTGTATAGCCCCCATAGACTGTTAAATTCTTTGCAAACTGTTATTGTATGTTCAGCTACCATTTATTAGGGCTATAGTTCCAAAGATCATAGCAAAAGCTCTATTCACAGGGCTAACTTAAAGAATATTAAATAAGGATAGGAACAAGTAACTCGGTCATATCCAGAAAAACGTTTCTAAACCCTGTCGCTTTTTCCTCCGCAATATCACTAAGATACGCCCGTTCCTCTGTTGCTCGACTGCAAAAACTCTGACTCAGGCCCTCATTCTCTCCTGTCTTGATTACTGTTACCTCCTGCTGTCCGGCCTTCCTGCCTCTCACCTGTCTCACCTACAATCTATCCTAAACGCTGCTGCCAGAATCACTCTGCTCTTTCCTAAATCTATCTCTGCGTCTCACCTCCTGAAATCCCGACTTCTGATCAAATCCCGCATCTCACACTCGATTTGCCTCCTCACTTTTAAAGCTTTACACTCCTGCCCCATCTTACAGATCTGCCCTAATTTCTCGTTATGCACCATCCCGACTCTTGCGTTCTTTTCAAGGATGTCTTCTTTCTACCCCCTTTGTATCTAAAGCCCTCTCCAGCCTTAAACCTTTCTCACTGACTGCCCCACATCTCTGGAATGCCCTTCCCCTCGATACCCGACAAGCACTCACTCTATCCACCTTTAAGACTCACCTTAAGACACACTTGCTTAAACAAGCATATGAATAGCACTGTGGATATTCTGAACACATGATACATAAAGCTTGGCCCCCTGCAGATGCACTTAGCAGAACTCCCTCCTACTATCTCTGTACGTTCTCCATACCTACCAATTAGACTGTAAGCTCCTCGGAGCAGGGACTCCTCTTCCTTAATGTTACTTTTATGTCTGAAGCACGTATTCCCATGATCTGTTATTTATATTATCTGTTATTTTTTTGATTACCACGTGTATTACTGGGCAAAAAGTGGTAGAACGGCGCCAGACCTATATGGGGAAACAACTAGATACTGCACCGACACACTTTATTCGAGCAAATACCCAGTATGTACCTGGCAGATACCTGGAATGCGCCGCTCCTCACCTCTGACAAGCCCCGTTGCGTTTGCCTTCCCAGCCTGGGTTCATGCCTGGCTGACGGGCGGCTGATCTGTTAAATGATTAGGATTTAATAGGCTGCAATGCTTCGCGTGTCTACCAGATGGCATAAATTCATGAATTGTAATGCAGTATATATATATATATACTGTGCAGTATTGCAGCCAGCGGGAATAAAATGCTTCAATCCCTGCCTGGAAAATAACGCAATGCACTCGGGCAGAAAACAGTCACAAACCTCAATACACCCGGGTATACCCGAATTCGTGGGACTAGCCGAGCTCGAATAAAGTGTGTCGCCAGTGTAAAAGTCAAACAAATCCACTTAAGATCTTCTTCACTGCAAGAGCATTATATATTTCATTGAACAGACATTTAACAAAATGATAGTGTTGAATATGTACAGTATAGTATTACATGTGGGGTAACAGTAACATAATCATTAAAATATTATTTTAATTCTTTTATTTTAATTATTTTCTCTGTACAAACACTCTCTAGGTGACCTAATAACATCTCTTGGGTTTAAATATCACCTCTACGCTGACGACACACAAATTTACTTTTCAACACCCGACCTTACACCTGCTGTACAAACCAAAGTTTCTGAATGTCTCTCTGCTACGGTATATCATCCTGGATGGCCCTCCGCCGCCTTAAACTCAACATGGCAAAAACAGAACTCCTTATACTTCCTCCCAAATCTGGCCCTACTACCTTCTTCCACATTACTGTTGGAAGTACGATCATTCACCCAGTAGCCCAAGCACGCTGCTTAGGTGTCACACTAGACTCCTCTCTCACATGCTCCTCTCACATTCAAAACGTTTCTAAACCCTGTCGCTTTTTCCTCCGCAATATCACTAAGATACGCCCGTTCCTCTGTTGCTCGACTGCAAAAACTCTGACTCAGGCCCTCATTCTCTCCTGTCTTGATTACTGTTACCTCCTGCTGTCCGGCCTTCCTGCCTCTCACCTGTCTCACCTACAATCTATCCTAAACGCTGCTGCCAGAATCACTCTGCTCTTTCCTAAATCTATCTCTGCGTCTCACCTCCTGAAATCCCGACTTCTGATCAAATCCCGCATCTCACACTCGATTTGCCTCCTCACTTTTAAAGCTTTACACTCCTGCCCCATCTTACAGATCTGCCCTAATTTCTCGTTATGCACCATCCCGACTCTTGCGTTCTTTTCAAGGATGTCTTCTTTCTACCCCCTTTGTATCTAAAGCCCTCTCCAGCCTTAAACCTTTCTCACTGACTGCCCCACATCTCTGGAATGCCCTTCCCCTCGATACCCGACAAGCACTCACTCTATCCACCTTTAAGACTCACCTTAAGACACACTTGCTTAAACAAGCATATGAATAGCACTGTGGATATTCTGAACACATGATACATAAAGCTTGGCCCCCTGCAGATGCACTTAGCAGAACTCCCTCCTACTATCTCTGTACGTTCTCCATACCTACCAATTAGACTGTAAGCTCCTCGGAGCAGGGACTCCTCTTCCTTAATGTTACTTTTATGTCTGAAGCACGTATTCCCATGATCTGTTATTTATATTATCTGTTATTTTTTTGATTACCACGTGTATTACTGGGCAAAAAGTGGTAGAACGGCGCCAGACCTATTGTAACAATACTGTACAGTTCAAATGCAATAAAGTTACTTGTAGTCCCGCAGCCAGAGTCCCAGGGAGGTTATTCAATCTCCTCCATGTGTGAACATCAGAAAAAGAATTGATAGTCCTCCAGCGTGTGGTCTTATTACTTCTTTCTCCGTAATAAGAGAGAAAGACAGAAAACAAAAACACACCCCAAACCAGTGGTATAATATGCGTTGATATCACTAGGGATGTTACTATAGAGATGAAGTTAGAGAACTTAACACTTGCCTGTGCTTTGTTCTTGCTGCATGTATTCCTCTATACCCTTTCTGCTGTTACCTTGAAAGATGAAATGGAAAAGGGCATAGCATAATACTGTTTATTGACAATAAAAAAAAAAGATAGATAAAATAGCAATCACAAACGACCAGACACACAAGGTGTGGTAAAGTACAGCAACTGCAGGTGCTTTGGAGCAGTCCCTCTCTGTTGGAGTATTACTGGGGTCACCCGTTTCCAGCCCTTGGTTGCAAGCCGAGTCCCACGGCAGTAGGAAGCAGTTGGAGGTTTCTCAGACTTGTGCACAGTCTGATTTGTTCCCCCTGTTCGCGTCTCCGTGCCGCGCATGCGCCGGACTTCCCGCTGGTCCTCACTGCTGTTTGGGCTGACTGTGATCCCCAGACGTACGGTGGCTCCAAATGTTCAAAAGGCATCAACATCAAACGTGTTTCGCCAGATTTAGCTTCTTCAGTGATCTGTTTATTACTACTGTGAAGCGCTATGTACATTAATGGCGCTATATAAATAAAGACATACAATACAATTATTACTACAACTAAATTTTCTATCGTACATTTGCCCCTTTGCTGCTGGTAAAACACTGGTTTTTATTCCTGGCAATTCCTGTAAAATATAGACTTGGTCTGTAAAATAATTATATCTACTTTGTTAAATATGATTGAAAATAAACATTACAAGGGCCAAATGCAGTGAAAACCTTTAACATCTACGTTTTAGAGGGGGGCAGGGAAAGCTGAAGAAAGAGGAGGGGGAAGAGAAAGAAAGGTGAAAGAGAGAGAGAGGGGTTGGGGGGAGAAAGAGAGAAAGAGAGGCTAAATGGAAAGTCCATATGGGGAAACAACTAGATACTGCACCGACACACTTTATTCGAGCAAATACCCAGTATGTACCTGGCAGATACCTGGAATGCGCCGCTCCTCACCTCTGACAAGCCCCGTTGCGTTTGCCTTCCCAGCCTGGGTTCATGCCTGGCTGACGGGCGGCTGATCTGTTAAATGATTAGGATTTAATAGGCTGCAATGCTTCGCGTGTCTACCAGATGGCATAAATTCATGAATTGTAATGCAGTATATATATATATATATACTGTGCAGTATTGCAGCCAGCGGGAATAAAATGCTTCAATCCCTGCCTGGAAAATAACGCAATGCACTCGGGCAGAAAACAGTCACAAACCTCAATACACCCGGGTATACCCGAATTCGTGGGACTAGCCGAGCTCGAATAAAGTGTGTCGCCAGTGTATGGGCAAACCAGTCCATATCTGTTTCCTGGATTTTTCTGAATTTGCCATTCAAAATTCTTTCCGCCGTGTAAAATCCGCAGATGGATTGTTGCACTTTGAATCCAAAATCGCCATTGGACACAATCCGCTGGTGGGTTTTAACAATCCATCCACAGATTCCGCAATCCTCGGATGGATTTTAAGAATCCAATTCACTGACTCAGCAATCCGCATGCAGATAGCTGAATCCATAGATTGGATTCTTAAAATCCGTTAACGGATTGCGGAATCCATGGATGGATTGTTGGTGTTAAAAAAAAAATCCGCAAATTGCTATTTTTGAGACTGATCCTCTGAAATTCACAGACCAAAGGAACCAGCTTATCCATGGTGGTTCCAAATCCGCCCTAAAAATGTTTCCATCTCTAGAAATTACATATATAGCTATGAGTGTAAACATGTACCGGCAAAACATCTGTGCTATTGAATTACGTAACATCTTATGCTTTGGCTCTCAACACATATGAATGTAATAATGGTTTATATCCTCAAAACATGCTCTGTTGACAGCATAAGTGTAAACCAACATTTACCATACCAAAAACATCATGGATACATCAACCAAGCACACATTTGGCCCTTAGCATACTTATCAATTATTTGAAAACAGAGAAATGTATTTTATAAAAGCGATTGAAAAAAATGCTTGGTGAATCACATGAAGAATTTCAGAGGATTAACAAAACAGAAAGCATAAAATAGACTGCATTGTTCATAGACTGGACAAAGTAAGGTCAAGGAAGCTTTCAATCACATTCTAAAGCAGAGTGGAGTCACATTCAATTGTTTTCTTGGGTTATATTCGCATTACGCTGGTTGTAAACCACTTTTCATATATTTTTATACTTGACAACTTTATTACAAGGTGAAAGCAAGTCATTTTGATTGCAGGAGGTCTGGGGGACAAAGTTAGTTGTGGTCCTATAATTCTCCCAGCTTACTCGCACTATTTTTGGGTACCCGAGGTGAGTTGCACTGGAGCCATACAGTGTTTCCCAGACTCCTAGTTTTCAAACCCCATATCCTCACCTAAAGTCCCACATAGCTGAAGGAGTTCCCAAGACTCAGTGTTTATTAAAATGCATTTAAGTGTTTTTTACATTCGAACTGATGTCCAAACAGACAGCCCGTGCAAACCCATACACTGGTAGGTCTGCTGAACATCAGAGTGCATATCAGCCAGAGGATGCCCAGAGGTGTGAACAGAATTTGGTCAGCGGAGAAAGGTGGAGTACTAGGTCCGGAGATCAATGGCAGTCCCCCGGGATGCCACTTATTCTGCCAGACCTAGTGGAGCCCCTGCCCAGCGGGTGGCATTGGATGGCTGGGGGAGATGTGGCAGGCTTGCATATGCCCCTAGCTTTTTTTAATTTCCCACTTACCTGGCTTTTCTAGCCGGCTCGACTCTGGTTGGCTGCTTGGGAAAGTTCCCACATGCTGATTGGCTGTGCGGTCTGCTTCTATTTTGTGAATGAAGCAGAAAATACTATAAGAATCCATGAGCCAATCAGATGGTGAGTTCCCCTTTAGTCTGGGATTAAATAGCACGGGTGGGCTTCTCAAAGATGCTTTGCTTGTAATAGCAAAGCAACCGGCTTCGATTTCAAGCCTGAAAAGCCTGCCCGTCAGAGACTAAGTCCCGACTTTGCGCCCAAGTTCTCAGAAACAAACGTAGCAGATGCGGATGGGATTTTATGCTGATTTGAGTTCCAGGAGATTTGGGCTGACTCACGGTCAGGAAAATTCTTCCAGCAACAGCAGGGAAGGTAGCGCTGCACAGCCGTAGACAAACAGGGTGTAGACGTGGGTGGTGACTACAAAAAGGTTTTATTGAACAGACATGTGTAGCTGGTGGATCCTCTGACGCGTTTCAGCCCTCAGGCCTTCATCAAAGAGTGATCAATCAGCTGGGGAGTACAAAGATATAGGCAGACATTAACACTAAACACCTGTGCCTGAAACAAATCAGATGAGGTGGGTAATACTCCTAACATCGATGTAACAAGGGTAATAAAAACACTTAAAAAATGTGCCATCAATTCATTGTTATAAGAGGGTTGTAACACATGTATAACAAGTATAAAGATGTATGTAAACATTGTGAAAACCGGCACATTCATGAATAGCAGCATAAAAAGTACATTGGTCTGTTGTTAATGTTAATGTTCAATAGTATAAGAAATGGACATCTCCAATGAAAGTACTATGTACATGAGGATATCAAGACCACTAACTGAGAGCAGGGTTGCATGCTAGTGAATGGTTGACGGGGAGGTAAGAAATGGGGTTAGGGGGAGGGGGGGAGGGGGGGGGGGAGGGGGGGGGAGGGGGGAGCAGGGAAGTGGGGAGGGAGGGGAAAAGGAATGGGGGGGGAAGGGGGGAGCAGGGAGGTGGGGAGGGACGGGAAAAGGAATGGGGGGGGGGAGGGGGGGTGGTGGATGTAGGATGGTAAATGTTATTAATCATGCAAAAAGTGTTTCAGTTCCCAATCCACATTGAGACCGCAGGGTTGCAGGGTATCTAACTGGAAGATCCATTGCATCTCCATTTTGTTTAACCTGTTAAGTCAGTCTCCCCCTCTGATATGTGTGGGAATGTGTGCAACGCCAAAGAAACTGAAGTTCTCTAGACCGCCATCGATACAAGTTGTAAAATGTTTAGATACAGGGTGTAAAAGGTCTTTTCTCTTGATTAATCTTACATGTTCCGAAATTCTAATATGCAATGGACGAATTGTCCTACCAACATATTTGGCATTACAGCCGCATGATATTACATACACCACATAACTCGTGTGACAGTTGATAAATGAGGGAATTCGGAATTTTTTCACCGTAGACACAGTAGTAACTCTTTTAATGGGTGCTGCATATTGGCAGCACTTGCAAAACCCACATTTAAAAAATCCTTTGGGTATGTTGCTGATTTTGGGTGGAGGGGGTGTTCGGAAAAGGCTTTTGGAAAGGGAAGTCGCCAAGGTGTTTGCTCTTCTAAAAGCGAATCTAGGTTTCAATATAAATGGTTCTAGATCTGGGTCAAGTTTCAACACATTCCAGTGTTTCGATATGATGTGTTGTATCTGTGGGGCCTGTCTGCTGAATTTTGTTATAAATAAAGGATTATCTGCAAGGCTATTATTTGTCAGTGTTTGTTTTTTGTTCCTTTTTAACAACATAGTTCTATCTGAGGAATCTGCATATGTAAATGCTTGTTCTATGTCCTTGTTGGAGTATCCTCTATCAGCAAATTTATAACTCAGATCCCTTGAATGTTGGAGAAAATTATCTTGGTCTGAACAGAGTCTCTTGTAACGCAAGGGATCTGAGTTATAAATTTGCTGATAGAGGATACTCCAACAAGGACATAGAACAAGCATTTACATATGCAGATTCCTCAGATAGAACTATGTTGTTAAAAAGGAACAAAAAAAAACACTGACAAATAATAGCCTTGCAGATAATCCTTTATTTATAACAAAATTCAGCAGACAGGCCCCAGAGATACAACACATCATATCGAAACACTGGAATGTTTTGAAACTTGACCCAGATCTAGAACCATTTATATTGAAACCTAGATTCGCTTTTAGAAGAGCAAACACCTTGGCGACTTCCCTTTCCAAAAGCCTTTTCCGAACACCCCCTCCACCCAAAATCAGTAACATACCCAAAGGATTTTTTAAATGTGGGTTTTGCAAGTGCTGCCAATATGCAGCACCCATTAAAAGAGTTACTACTGTGTCTACGGTGAAAAAATTCCGAATTCCCTCATTTATCAACTGTCACACGAGTTATGTGGTGTATGTCATATCATGCGGCTGTAATGCCAAATATGTTGGTAGGACAATTCGTCCATTGCATATTAGAATTTCGGAACATGTAAGATTAATCAAGAGAAAAGACCTTTTACACCCTGTATCTAAACATTTTACAACCTGTATCGATGGCGGTCTAGAGAACTTCAGTTTCTTTGGCGTTGCACACATTCCCACACATATCAGAGGGGGAGACCGACTTAACAGGTTAAACAAAATGGAGATGCAATGGATCTTCCAGTTAGATACCCTTCAACCCTGCGTTCTCAATGTGGATTGGGAACTGCAACACTTTTTGCATGATTAATAACATTTACCATCCTACATCCACCACCCCCCCTCCCCCCCCATTCCTTTTCCCGTCCCTCCCCACCTCCCTGCTCCCCCCTTCCCCCCCATTCCTTTTCCCCTCCCTCCCACCTTCCCTGCTCCCCCCTCCCCCCCTCCCCCCCCCACTCCCCCCCTCCCCCTAACCCCATTCCTTACCTCCCCGTCAAACCATTCACTAGCATGCAACCCTGCTCTCAGTTAGTGGTCTTGATATCCTCATGTACATAGTACTTTCATTGGAGATGTCCATTTCTTATACTATTGAACATTAACATTAACAACAGACCAATGTACTTTTTATGCTGCTATTCATGAATGTGCCGGTTTTCACAATGTTTACATACATCTTTATACTTGTTATACATGTGTTACAACCCTCTTATAACAATGAATTGATGGCACATTTTTTAAGTGTTTTTATTACCCTTGTTACATCGATGTTAGGAGTATTACCCACCTCACCTGATTTGTTTCAGGCACAGGTGTTTAGTGTTAATGTCTGCCTATATCTTTGTACTCCCCAGCTGATGGATCACTCTTTGACGAAGGCCTGAGGGCTGAAACGCGTCAGAGGATCCACCAGCTACACATGTCTGTTCAATAAAACCTTTTTGTAGTCACCACCCACGTCTACACCCTGTTTGTCTACGGCTGTGCAGCGCTACCTTCCCTGCTGTTGCTGGAAGAATTTTCCTGCCGTCTACTGCTGCTATGCACGCCGGATAACCCTTGCACACGGAGGAGACCACCGCTGGTCAGGTGACAGCCGTGCGCGATGCCGCAATCACGCCGGGAGTAGCGGTGCCACATTCATACAGCAGCTGACCTGAGGCATAGTACCGGGCATTTCCCCACCTCGCCAACACCGGAGGAGATCACCGCCGGTCACTTAACCGCCCTACGTGACGCTCCAGTCACGAAAGGGTTGGCGGTGCTACATTGCATCATTGCCACTGAGGACTTCATACACGGCGTTCACTCTCCTCAAACCGTGAGTTATACAGCAACCATTGGTGCCCAGAGCTGGGCCAGTTGCCATCTGATATTTATGGTTTAAGAAGACCAATACTAACACTATGCAACGGTTATTTTACCTATTCTGATGCACCTGATAGGATATAAATGTGTATCCACTTCTGACTCACGGTCAGGGGGGAGCAAGTTCTCAGAAGAGAATGTAGCGGAGGTATATGGAATTTTATGTTGATTTGGGCTCCAGGAGATCCGGGCTATGTCCCAGTCAGGGTAAAACTCTCCCAAAGAATTCCCTGCACCCAGGAAAGTCTAGTTTTCAACTCCAGCCCCAAAGTATGTATGTATTTTCGTCTGTATTTTGTGTTTTCATTGTGTGTGTCAGGAGTATGCCGAATCCCCGCCTCATGGACGCGTCACGCCAACCCCTCGGGAACACCCGCGGCTCCCCTGCCATGCGTGCGCATGGCCCCAGACAGACACACGCCCGTGGCAACGCTCCCCCACCTGGCTCCGCCGGTGCAGCTGCCGAAACACCTCCTGCGCAAGTTCTAAGAAGACTCTCAGCAGCTGTACCACACCTGAATAACAGGTAACATCCTCCTATCACCTGTCAACTTACTTGTAGTTCACGCCTCCCTTCTCCCTCCCCACTGGCTGCCTGTCACTTCTTAGCCTTCTGCTTCTTAGCCGCTGCTAGTTGCTGAGCATAGGCCCTTCTATGCACTGGGCTCATTTCCAGCCTGAGTACCTGTCTCTGTTGGTATCCACTTCTCAGTGGTGACCCTGTTTGTGCCTGACCTGTCTCTCCTTATTCCCCCCGGACCACGGCTTGTTTAACGGACTTCTACACTCTCTACTCCACGACCACGGCTTACGGACTAGGACCATTCTACACTTCCTACTCCATGACCACGACTTACTGACCTTGACCATTCTACACTTTCCAACCCCAGACCATAGGCAAGTACCTTCTACTCTCTCCACTCTCCTGCCTTGACCTGGCTACACATCCTCGACTCTGCAATCTGGACCTATCCCTGTGGCTTAGGGCGGAGGTTATATATCTTCCCCACCTCAGCCCCGCAGTCCAGTCAAGGTTGTAGTGAGCATCCGTGACTGTAACCGAATTAATGCCGAATAAATTACAATTTATTTATCTACCTTGTTTTGCTCAATGAATGGTAAAAAGGTGTAAATAACCTGGTCTCCTGTGACAGGCTTCTCGTGTGCTGGAACAAGAATTATGCAGAGATGACAGTATAGGATCACACATCCAATTCTTACAATAGTGGATTCTGTGCAGTGGTTTACATGGTTACACTGAATAATAGATATTCAGATTCTACTTTTGTAAAGAAAACAAACTTCCATAATGCTCAGTAGCCAGAGTATAATTTAAGTTAGTGCGGTTAAACCACTCCTTTAGCATCGTATATGTACTAAAAGTACTGCCCACAGAGCTAACTTATTCTTTTAGGAGTCCTGCTGTTTGTCATATTGCTGCAAGCAATGATATGCTATTTCAGCCTTAAATTCAAGTACTATTCTAAAGCCTGCCACTATGATAGGTGGACAGGACGGACAGATGAAATAAATTATGTTCTTTTATACTCACATTTTGTAGCTTACTGTAGCATAAAAGGTCTCATAATGATATACTGATTTCTACTTGGTTACCTAAAGGAGGATCCCAATGTTGTAGACAACCCTATACACTGAATAGGTTCTAGAGTATAACTGGATATGTCTAACAGCATAGGATTAGCTGTTTACTTATATCAATAATCTCATTATTGAGGTGGATGGTATAGGAACGCTTGTATTTTCTACCGAGACAAGTATATAACTACGGTAGAAAGGGGGGGTGATAGACAGCACTCTGACACAATGACTCAGCAAGGTTGCAGGGTGCACGGAACAGGAAGGGACCCTAATTCCCTTCAGAAGTGCTGGTACTATCTTTTGGTTTGTAAGTATATAACTAACTTTCACGTAGTGTATGCTTAATTGCCGCGTTCCCAACCGGAGCTATACTTAAAAATAAATGCGGTATGTAATATCTTTTTACTTATAATAGCTGCTGTGACTAGTATATAATGGACTTGTCATGGAGTATATGAGTACTTGCCCACTGCGGTGACTAGTGTATGATCAACTTGTCACGGAGTGTATGAGTAATTGCCATGCTCCCAGCTTGTTTCGGCTGAATCAGAGCACGAAGGCTATTTACGTGGTATTGCAGAGAGCATAGTGCTCACAGGAACCAGGACCCTAATAGCGGCTGGATCGGAGCGCCAAAGATATGATCAGAGCTGCCCGCTTGTCTCACAGCTGATCATTGGTATTTGCGGAGAGCATGACGCTTGACAGGAAAGAAAAACCTTGTATCTACAGGGCTATTATCTGAGATTCCCGGTCCCACAGCTGATCTCAGGGGCTGCCTTCAGTGTGACCTAATCACATCTCCCGACGTACTTTTCGCCATTACGCTTTTTCAAGGGCAGTGCCGGACCTGTGTATGGTAAGTATTAATACCTTCCCAGTTTAACATATGGGGCGGGGGTATGTTTTTTAACCCCTTGATGACTCAAAAAGGGACATGAATGTGTGTGGATATACAGAGAAAGTTTTTAACTCTCTTGCACTATACATATGGTACCTTAATATCTGTGTATATACCAGCATTAGGAATGATGTTTATAATATGTGAATGCTAGCACAAGAGTTTATTATTTCACAAAGATCTTCACATGATTCATTGTGTGATATATTTTGTTGAACAGGTTTTATTAGAGAAATTGTATGAAAAGGAATCTCTCGTTCAGCCCTTTTGGGAACTGAAAAGAGAATACTTAAGCACACGGAATCAATTGAATAGAGAACCCTATGTCTCAGAGGTCAAGGAATTCCAAAAAATACCTCACTCTAGATGTGTGTTGTAAAAATAAAATTAATTTTAATAAAAATAAAACAAAAACTTGATACTTAAAAAACAAATTGTCCCATCTGGGTGCAAATTACACCAACACAATATTCAGCATTTACACTAAAAATAAAATATTTAACCAGGTATATGCTTCTAAAAAAGCAGACACTTTCCAAAGTATCTCTTATGTACATACAGTATATTTACTTGCATGCATATATATAACCATTAAGATTGTTTGCAATGTTAGTGACCTCTATGGTAGGCTTGTACGTCCTCCACGGGGGAACAAAAAGGGCTATTTGATCCTTTCTGTGAACCCCCTAGGTGGTGCAAAACAGAGCCCAACACGGATGGTCACTAATAGCTGACTCCAAGGAGAAATCAAATAAACATGTTATATCAATGAGACCAATGA
This sequence comes from Ascaphus truei, assembly GCF_040206685.1. Classification (NCBI taxonomy): domain Eukaryota; kingdom Metazoa; phylum Chordata; class Amphibia; order Anura; family Ascaphidae; genus Ascaphus; species Ascaphus truei. The sequence goes on along the minus strand of NC_134484.1, from coordinate 236,881,364 downwards.
AATCCAGCTGATGCTATATGATAGTCGATTTTGTTACTGAGAAAAAAGTAGTAATACTAAGTTTCTTCTTTTTGGGCACGCTGTAAAAAATGCTAAGATTAAAATAGGTTGGTGTAGGTGATGATAAGAAAAGTCAATCTTTTCCTTGCTTGTAATATATGTGGCTGGGTAAGAGGGAAGAGGTAGTAAGGCCATGGAAATACAGATCTTTTGAGGATATATCTTACACACTGTTTGCAGCTCTCACAGAGTGGAAAAAAGTGGATTTATGTGCATACACAGGTAAATTATATACGGGTATTTTCCCTTCACCTGGAGCATTTCTTGCTCTTCACACACATTTAAAGTTTTCCACGATTGTGTTCGATCTCTCAGCGGAGAGATATTATGACTCCACTCACCAGGCGCAGACAGCAGTTACCTGTACTGAGTATCTGTGGGATACTGCAGGTAGAAGCAGTGCCTCTTTGTTCCTCGTCGCCTCTGGCTTAGTCGAATGGTTGCTGCACACGTCCCTGGGGTACTGCAACCCACTGGATGCTCCACTTTCTCCTCTGCTGCCGTCCAGTGCGGTTCTCCGTCCGCAAGTGTCTTTAGTGATCAAGTGGTATGCCTCCAAATGGCGCTGCTCGCTTGTTGTCTCTGCGTCTTGCCTCTTACGTCTGCGTCCTCTACCTCACATCTCTTACTCCAGCCCTCCCCCGTCGATCCTGTGGTTTCCACAGTGTTAGGAGTGTTGGCGCCAACAGAAGAGTTGAATAGATGTGTCCTCTTTCTCTCACCTTGATAAAGAGATCACGCTCGAAACGCGTTGGTGAGGGTCATTTGTACCCCGTAATGTAGCTGTATTCGTTTGTTGGTTCCATTAAATTATTGTTTTTTAGGGCAAAACGCTCTCCTAGACTTTTTAATTTTTTTCTTTTTTCCTGAGAAACGGTGCCTGCTTTTTCTTTGTTTTTACGTTTATCTCATCAGAAAAATCGGATGCACACCCCCAATCGGAACAAGAAGATTTTACATTCACAAGGACAACATCCACTCCAAAAGTTAGTTATTTTCATCACTACACTGGCGACACACTTTATTTGAGCTCGGCTAGTCCCACGAATTCGGGTATACTCGGGTGTATTGAGGTTTGTGACTGTTTTCTGCCTGAGTGCATTGCGTTATTTTCCAGGCAGGGATTGAAGCATTTTATTCCCGCTGGCTGCAATACTACACAGTATATATATATATACTGCATTACAATTCATGAATTTATGCCATCTGGTAGACACGCGAAGCATTGCAGCCTATTAAATCCTAATCATTATCATTTAACAGATCAGCCTCCCGTCAGCCAGGCATGAACCATGGCTGGGAAGGCAAACGCAACGGGGCTTGTCAGAGGTGAGGAGCGGCGCATTCCAGGTATCTGCCAGGTACATACTGGGTATTTGCTCGAATAAAGTGTGTCGCAGCAGTAGCACATACTCCATTCTGATATTCTATGTTGGGACACTTGTATCCATAGTGTGGCCCCTTACTGCAGTGTTTGTGGGGGTCTTAGCCCACTAGTCAGATTATAATGGAGAAGTGATTCATGCTGGACTGTTTTCCATTTATTCATTGATTACTGGGGGTCATCATCTCAGGAATATCATATGGCACATTGAACATTATAGTTTTTTGCAAGAATTTTTTTGAGGTTTCTTTTAGAGCACCACACATTTTCATTCTTCTCTTTCTCTCCCATACACCACTTCTTTAACTGGTTTCAAGTTGCAAGTTTGCAAGTTTCTGTACGATTAACCCTACACGTTTCTCCATACAGAAACTTGCAAACTAGTGGGTTGCAGTACCCCAAGGACGTGTGCAGCAACCAATCGACTAAGCCAGAGGCGACGAGGAACAAAGAGGAACTGCTTCTACCTGCAGTATCCCAGAGATACTCAGTACAGGTAACTGCTGTCTGCAAATAGAAAAAACAAATAAGTGCGCACTAAAATATATACTTAATACAAAGTGTTAATTGTGAAGTCAATTTAAATCAAAAAAACACACCCCACCATGTGAAAAAGGTAAATAAATATATACCAATGTAGATGAGCGTCTGCTGCTGTGTAAAGGGTAGCCCAAGACCCTAGAATCTAGTAACAAAAAAACAAAACAAAGCGCACAACACTCATCGTGAAAAATGTAATAAACTATGTTTATATATAAGGTGTTTCAAGGTTATGCGTACATCAAGGTAGATTAATCAAGCATAGAGCCACAGAGTGGCAGTTACCAGCGTCTGCAACCAGGAACCACCAGAGCTTCACTCTCCTTTCCACCTACAGGTAGGTGAAATGCCAGATAATTGATGACTCTGCCACAGTCTCAATGTCCTGTAAATAGCGTCAATGCGCTTAGTGGATCCTGGGGAATGGTTGTCCTTTGCTCGCAAGTAGTACACAGGTTCCTCTGCAGACCTCACTGTGTTTCCCAATCAGTCAGGCAGCGTGACGGCGTGGTCCCGCGGGCCCTTCTGTGACGTAAGAGCGCCCACTCTGCTTTGAGTAACAGCGTCTGCCAGTAATGATTCAGACCTCACTTGGCAACCACAGAGGCAGGCAACAGCGCGGCACATGCGCAGAAGAGGAAATCAACTCGGTGTGCAGCAAACCGTTTGACAACAATAAAATACACCTTGGAACATGAATAATAAAAATATATAGGTTGAATGGTATCTATATATTTTTATTATTCATGTTCCAAGGTGTATTTTATTGTTGTCAAACGGTTTGCTGAACATCGAGTTAATTTCCTCTTCTGCGCATGTGCCGAGCTGTTGCATGCCTCTGTGGTTGCCAAGTGAGGTTTGAATCATTACTGGCAGACGCTGTTACTCAAAGCAGAGTGGGCGCTCTGACGTCATAGAAGGGCCCGCGGGACCAAGCCGTCACGCAGCCTGACTGATCAGGAAACACAGTGAGGTCTGCAGAGGAACCTGTGTACTACTTGCGAGCAAAGGACAACCACTCCCCAGGATCCACTAAGCGCATTGACGCTATTAACAGGACATTGAGACTGTGGCAGGCTCATCAATTATCTGGCATTTCACCTACCTGTAGGTGGAAAGGAGAGTGAAGCTCTGGTGGTTCCTGGTTGCAGACGCTGGTAACTGCCACTCTGTGGCTCTATGCTTGATTAATCTACCTTGATGTACGCATAACCTTGAAACACCTTAAATATAAACATAGTTTATTACATTTTTCACGATGAGTGTTGTGCGCTTTGTTTGTTTTTTTGTTACTAACTGCTGTCTGCACCTGGTGAGTGGAGTCATAATATCTCTCCGCTGAGAGATCGAACACAATTGTGGAAAACTTTAAATGTGTGTAGAGCCAGAAATGCTCCAGGTAAAGGGATAATACCCGTATATAATTTACCTGTGTATGCACATAAATCCACTTTTTCCACTCTGTGAGAGCTGCAAACAGTGTGTAAGATATCTCCTCAAGAGATCTGTATTTCCATTGCCTTACTACCTCTTCCCTCTTACCCAGCCACATATATTACAAGCACGGAAAAGATTGATATTCTTATCATCACCTACAACAACCTATTTTAATCTGAGCATTTTTTACAGCGTGCCCAAAAAGAAGAAACTTAGTATTACTACTTTTTTCTCAGTAACAAAATCGACTATCATATAGCATCAGCTGGACTTCATTGGTCTCATTGATATAACATGTTTATGTGATTTCTCCTTGGAGTCAGCTATTAGTGACCATCCATGTTGGGCTCTGTTTTGCACCACCTAGGGGGTTCACAGAAAGGATCAAATAGCCATTTTTGTTCCCCCAGGGAGGACGTACAAGCCTACCATAGAGGTCACTAACATTACAAACAATCTTAATGGCCGTGTGAGTAACATTTGATTTACATCTATTATTACACACAGGACCCAAATCACACCTATAGATTACCACTTGTGAAGATCATTTCGGATATAAAGATACCTTCCCCTAGGATTGTACTCACACTTGCCCGTGTGAGTACTGGCAGTATTTACTGCCTTTATATATATTTATATTTGTTTGGAGTAAAAAGTTTTGGATTATTTAAATACTGGCTGTATCCCTCTAAACAACTGTCTTTCAATCTGTTCACTCCGAGGGAGACATCCTCACTGCAAGCCGAAGACTGTTGAAGAAATCTATGAGGAAAACCAAGCCCTGAAAAGAAGAAGGAAATCAACCAAGGGAACACAAAGAAAAGTAAACCTTGCTGTGAGAGCATTTACACAAGGCCGTGTAAGTGATTTTATATACCTTTTCAAGCACAACCACAAATATCTAATAAGATACCATATATATCCCAAAGTCTTCAACCTGTGCTCCCCCTTTTTTTCTCTATATCCCTGTACAAACAAGGATCCTGGATAAGGATCCTATTGGGGTCAGAGCCATAGGACACGAAGACGAACCAGAGGGAACCTTTATTTATAAGGTTGTAACATCCATTGACACATTTCCCCTGTTCTAGAACTACATCAGGGAGCGCCCGGTTTTTTCTTGTTCCATTTTTCTTGTTCCATATATATATGCATGCAAGTAAATATATGTACATAAGGGATACTTTGCAAAATGGAAAGTGTCTGCTTTTTTAGAAGCATATACCTGGTTAAATGTTTTATTTTTAGTGTAAATGCTGAATGTTGTGTTGGTGTAATTTGCACCCAGATGGGACAATTTGTTTTTTAAGTATCAAGTTTTTGTTTTATTTTTATTAAAATTAATTTTATTTTTACAACACACATCTAGAGTGAGGTATTTTTTGGAATTCCTTGACCTCTGAGACATAGGGTTCTCTATTCAATTGATTCCGTGTGCTTAAGTATTCTCTTGCGTGGATTCATTCCTCAGCGAATTAATCGCGAACTCCGCCCAGGGTAATAGATCTACCCAGTTGTCTTGAGATTCCGACACGAAACATCTAAGATACTGCTCCAAGGTCTGGCTCATTCTCTCCGTCTGGCCGTTGGTCTGTGGGTGATAACCCGAGGAGAAGAGGAGGGGTATGCTAAGTCTCTGAGAAAATGCTCGCCAAAACTTAGAAATGAACTGTCTGCCCCTGTCCGAGACAATGGTGAGCGGAACGCCGTGTAGCCTGAAAATTTCTTTAGAAAATACGTCGGCCAAGGTAGCCGAATTGGGAAGACCCTTGAGGGGTACAAAGTGCGTAAGCTTGGAAAATCTCTCCACTATTACAAGGATCGTATTCATTCCTTTAGAGGGTGGGAGTTCCACAATAAAGTCCATGGATATATGTTTCCAAGTGTAAGGAATCGGGGGCCATGTCCCTTGCAGCGTGACCCCTCCTTACCCACTACCAGTACTGAAGCGGCTGCTGCCCCTGCCCCCCGTCGCTACCCATGCCGCCGCCCAGTGCATACCTTGAACTCTGCCATCGCCATCTTGGATTCTGGCACTGGTGTTACAGACTCTCAGCTGGGCTCTACTATTTCCTGGTCTCTCAGCCACTCACGAGCAGCTCCTCGACACACCTCCGCCATGCCCCTCGTCCGGATTGGTCACTGTCGCTTTAAATATCCTGCTCTGACTTCACTTCCTTACTCTGCATAGCTCCTTGCTTCATGTGTAGCCTGGAAACTGTGTCGTGCTCCTGTTTTTCTTTACTCCTACAGATTTGAACCGGCTTGTTTGACTTACCCCTCTGGCTCCCGACTTCGGCTTACCCATCACGAATCTTACCACTCAGACCCTTGGACACGGAAACGGATTTAACTACGGAACTCTCTATACTCCTGAATTCGGCAAGTACAGCGACTATTCTAAATCTTAATCCAGGCCTGGCCACGCTACAACCATATCCCGGACCCGCTCCCTCTTCTGTCGGTGTGTATATTCAACATCCCACCTCAGTACAGGGGACTGGCCTGGTCTGCGGGCTGCACAGCGTGACATTATGCAGAGCCCAACAGAAACAGACCTGACTGAGGTGGGCCAACTAATCAGGGAACTTGCGATTTGCATTGGTACTTTGGGAACTCAGATCACAAGCCTGGTACAACAGCTTTCCCAGCTTTCACTACAGCCTATTCCGGCCCCAGCCGTGCAGGGTGGCGACCGGCCATCAGAACTAAGGATTCCTATGCCTAAAGCATATACGGGTGACCCTCTAGCCTGTCGTGGGTTTTTGAACCAATGTGAAATACAATTTGAGATTTCTCCCAGCCTGTTCCCCACCGGACGCACCAAGGTAGCCTATGTTTACTCTCTTTTAACAGGGGACGCCTTGGCGTGGGCCTCTCCCATCTGGGAGTTGCGTGCGGAAACCACCCAGGATTACCAGCTCTTCCGCCCAGAATTCCAGCAGGTATTTGATATTCCTGCCCGCAGAGATACTGCCGCTGCTTCTCTTGTTCAATTGTTTCAATGTCGTAGGTCCGTAGCCAAATATGCATTGGAATTCCGGACTGTCGCGGCAGAGACGCATTGGAACCAAGAAGCCCTTATTGCTGTGTTTTGGCACGGTTTGTCCAACTCTGTAAAGGATGAACTTGCAGTTCAGCCCAGGCCCCAGAGATTGGAGGAATTGATCGCACTATGCATACTAGTGGATCAGCGCCTTCAACAGCGCCGTCATGAACGCCAGCGTCCCAGAATTTTCTCTTCTGACCCTATTCTTCCCAGATCCTTCCCAGCTATTCGTCCTGTTCTAGACACTGTGGAACCCATGCAGATTGCCAGTCAAGAGTTCCGTAATACCGACAGGACTGCCGATAGAACCCCGGACCGGACTGCCGAAAGGGCTCGTCGCCGGAATGAGGGCCTTTGCTACTACTGTGGATCTCCTGAACATACGGTACGTTTTTGTCCTTTAAGGCCCAAAGAACAAACACGAACAATGGGGCAAGAGGGACTCATTTTGGGGTCAATATCTTCTCACCCTATCTCTGAAGAGGAACTCCCTAAGAGAATTATGCTTCCAGTCTCGCTTGAAGGTCCGAATTTTCGCATAACCACAGCCGCTTTTCTTGATTCAGGATCCGGTGGTAACTTTGTGGATCAAGATTTTGCTACTCTTAACAAGATTCCGCTCATCGCTAAGAAATCGCCGATTGGCCTCGAGGCTATTGATGGTCGTCCTTTGCAACCTTCCTCTCACCCTTTCTGCCGGTACTCATACCGAAATCATATCCTTTGACGTGATGCACTCTCCTGCCGTTCCAGTTATCCTAGGATTACCCTGGCTACAGCAGCACAACCCACGCATTGATTGGAGGGATGGCAAGACAATTCAGTGGGAGCCAGAGTCAGACGCCTCACCAATGCCGGTCATTTCTCCTACCACAGTCCTCGCGGGAGTGGAAACGCCCCCGGCTAATGTTTCCGCTCTTCCTGAAGCATATGCGGATTTCATCGACGTGTTTAGCAAGACACAATCGGAGGTTCTACCTCCTCACAGACCTTATGATTGCCCCATTAATCTGGTTCCCGGCGCTGTTCTTCCGAAATGTAAGTCCTACCCCTTGTCTCTCCCTGAAACTGAAGCCATGGCAGCATACATCAAAGAAAACCTTGAAAAAGGATTCATTCGTAATTCTTCGTCCCCCGCTGGTGCCGGTTTCTTTTTTGTCAAAAAGAAAGATGGATCCCTGAGACCATGCATTGATTACCGAGGGCTCAATCTCATCACAGTCAAGAATCGATACCCCCTTCCGCTGATCTCCGAACTTTTTGATAGGCTTCAAGGGGCAAAAAAAATTTCCAAGCTAGACCTCCGAGGAGCTTACAATCTTGTTCGCATCCGAGAAGGCGATGAATGGAAGACTGCCTTCAATACCAGAAGCAGCCACTACGAGTATCTTGTAATGCCCTTCGGCTTATGCAATGCTCCTGCTGTTTTTCAGGATTTCATGAATGATGTCTGCCGTGATGTTCTCAACTCTTTCGTAATCGTCTATCTTGACGATATCCTAATTTTTTCTAAAAATCTTCAAGATCATGTCCAGCATAAAAGGCTCGTTCTCGCTCGCCTTCGTGTCAATAATCTCTACGCTAAGCTCCAGAAATGTCTTTTTCATCAAACCTCTACTGCCTTCTTAGGCTATATAATTTCAGATAAAGGATTTTCAATGGACCCTGAAAAATTTAAGGCTGTTTTGGATTGGCCTCAGCCCAACTCTCTCAAAGCCATCCAGCGTTTTTTGGCCTTCTCCAATTACTATAGGAAATTCATCCAAAATTTTTCCACCACTGTGGCTCCCATTACGGCCCTTACCAAGAAGGGAGCTGACCCGTCTGTATGGCCTCCGCAGGCCGTCTCGTCCTTCGAAACCCTGAAACAAGCTTTCGTCTCGGCACCCATCCTGCGACATCTCGATGTTAGTCTTCCTTTTACTTTAGAAGTTGATGCGTCTGATTGTGGTGCAGGCGCCATCCTGTCCCAGAGATTCTTCCCTCAAGATAAGCTTCATCCATGCGGTTTTTTTTCAAATAAGTTTTCGCCCGCTGAAAAGAACTATGATGTTGGCAATAGAGAGCTCTTGGCTATCAAGATGGCCTTACAGGAATGGAGACATCTCCTGGAAGGTTCCCGCGAACCTATTTCTATATTGACCGACCATAAAAATCTTCTGTATATCGAAAATGCACGGCGTCTGGGGTCTTGTCAAGCTCACTGGGCACTATTTTTCTCAAGATTTAATTATACTCTGTCTTATATTCCTGGTTCTAAGAACACAAAAGCTAATGCCTTGTCCCGACAATTTTCTCCGGAGGAAAGATCCGAAGAAACCCCTGAAACTATCGTACCCTCTAAGTTTATAATTTCCGCCAACTCATTTGACATTCTCGAAAAGATCGTTGAAGCTCAAACACAAATTCCGAGTGGTCTAGAGGTACCGGAAGGAACACTTTATGCCGCACCCAGGTTTCATCAAAAGATATTAGAATGGGGTCACTCTGTCCGTTCAGCCGGCCATCCCGTCTTCAAAAGAACTTTGGATCTTATCAAGCGCACTTTTTGGTGGCCTAATATGGCAAAGATGGTTCATGAATTTACTAGTGCTTGTCCAGTATGCGCACAAAACAAGACTCTTCATCAAAGACCCTCAGGCTTGCTCATGCCCTTGCCAGTACCTGAACGTCCATGGTCACATATTTCAATGGATTTCATTGTGGATCTACTCCCTTCCAGAGGGATGAATACCATTTTGGTCATCGTTGACCGTTTTTCAAAACAGGCCCACTTTGTTCCACTCAAAAGACTTCCCTCCTCGCCCACCCTAGCTGATATCTTCACCAAGGAGGTGTTTCGCATCCATGGGATACCTACATCCATAGTCTCGGACCGAGGCACGCAATTTATATCGAAATTTTGGCAGGCTTTCTCCAAGATGCTTGGCATGGCGCTATTCTTCTCGTCAGGCTATCACCCCCAGACTAATGGGGAAACAGAAAGACTAAATCAAACGCTGGAACAATACCTGCAGTGTTTTATTTCCGATTCCCAGGATAATTGGGTTGACCTGCTACCTTGGGCAGAATTTGCAACCAATTCACTTCGTAATGAATCCACGCACGAAACTCCGTTCTTCGTGAATTATGGTTTCCACCCAAGTCGACTGCCAATCTCAAACATTCCGATAGGAGTGCCGGCGGCTGATGAACGGGTAACTACTCTTTAGAAGTCATGGATCAAGATTAAGTCCGCGCTTCTTAGCGCCGCTCAGAAATTCAAGTCTCAGGCAGACCACCATCGACAACAGGCCTCTAATTACAAGCCAGGGGACCGAGTTTGGCTTTCGTCTAAGAATATCAAGTTGAAGTTTCCGACCCCGAAATTAGCACCTCGATTCTTAGGGCCTTTTCTGATCCAGGAACAAATCAATCCTGTGGCATTTCGTCTGCAACTTCCGTCTTCCATGAGGATTCCAAACGTATTCCACGTTTCCTTGCTCAAGCCATTCGTCCAGAGTAAACGGTTCCCTGCTAAGACCCATAGACTCAAACCAGTCACAGTCCAAGGACAACCTGAAATCGAAATCCAGACAATCATGGATTCTCGTGTATCCAGAGGAAAGATACAATTCCTTGTTCACTGGAAGGGTTATGGCCCAGAGGAACGCTCTTGGGTACCCAAGGAGGACATCCATGCTCCAGTTCTCTTGGACCGCTTCCACAAGAAATTTCCACAGAAGCTTTGGATGGATCGTCCTGAGGTCGATCCTGAAGGGGGGGGTACTGTAAGGAATCGGGGGCCACGTCCCTTGCAGCGTGACCCTTCCTTACCCACTACCAGTACTGCAGCGGCTGCTGCCCCTGCCCCCAGTCGCTACCCATGCCGCCGCCCAGTGCATACCTTGAACTCTGCCGTCGCCATCTTGGATTCTGGCACTGGTGTTACAGACTCTCAGCTGGGCTCTACTATTTCCTGGTCTCTCAGCCACTCACGAGCAGCTCCTCGACACACCTCCGCCATGCCCCTCGTCCGGATTGGTCACTGTCGCTTTAAATATCCTGCTCTGACTTCACTTCCTTACTCTGCATAGCTCCTTGCTTCATGTGTAGCCTGGAAACTGTGTCGTGCTCCTGTTTTTCTTTACTCCTACAGATTTGAACCGGCTTGTTTGACTTACCCCTCTGGCTCCCGACTTCGGCTTACCCATCACGAATCTTACCTCTCAGACCCTTGGACACGGAAACAGATTTAACTACGGAACTCTCTATACTCCTGAATTCAGCAAGTACAACGACTATTCTAAATCTTAATCCAGGCCTGGCCATGCTACAACCACATCCCGGACCCGCTCCCTCTGCTGTCGGTGTGTATATTCAACATCACACCTCAGTACAGGGGACTGGCCTGGTCTGCGGGCTGCACAGCGTGACACCAAGGCCGTTCAGGGATGGGAAGGGGCAGGAGAAGCCCAGATGGTTTGTGTCGGGCGGATTTACGCTGAGCGCACACCGGACAAGCTCTCGTGAAATCAAAAATGTCTTTGCTCATTTTAGGCCACCAAAAGGTCCGTTTGTTTAAATCCAGTGTTCTTTTGAAGCCCGGGTGGCCAGCCGATCTGGAAGAATGCCCCCACTCCAGGATCTTGTGGCGAAAACGTGGAGCAGCTTACAGACGTCCTTCTGGCACCTTTATTCTTCTAGGGATATGAGCCTGGGCTTTGGTGATCTCATCCAGGATATCAAAAGTATTGGCAGAAATTATGTATTTGGCAGGCAGAATGGTCTCCAAAGGTTCATTAGATCTCTCCTCAGAAGAGAACTGGCGTGAAAGTGTGACAGCCTTAATATTCTTTGTACCAGGAATATACGAAATCGTGTAATTGAATCGGGAGAAAAAAAGTGCCCAACGTGCTTGGCGGGATCCCAGACGACGAGCCCCCTCAATGTACAATAGGTTTTTGTGATCGGTGAGAATTGCCACTGGTTCTTTGGTACCCTCGAGGAGGTGTCTCCATTCTTGCAAGGCTAACTTGATTGCCAAGAGTTCTCGGTTCACCTCGAGGAGGTGTCTCCATTCTTGCAAGGCTAACTTGATTGCCAAGAGTTGTAATTTCTCTCAGCCGAAGAAAATTTCCTTGAAAAGAAACCACAAGGATGGAGTTTTTCTTGAGGTGAGGACCTTTGCGAGAGTACTGCCCCAGCTCCAACATCGGAAGCATCAACTTCAAGGGTAAAGTGAAGAGATGTGTCCGGGTGACGAAGGATGGGGGTGGAGACGAAGGCTCTTTTGAGGAACTCAAAGACTTTGATGGCGTCAGGGGACCATGCTGATGGGTCAGCCCCTTTCTTGGTAAGGGCGGTAATGGGCAGAGCAATAGTGGAAAAATTACGGATACATTTCCGATAGTAGTTTGAGAACCCAAGGAAACGCTGGACGGCTTTTAGGGAATTCGGTAACGGCCAGTCTAGAACAGCCTTCAATTTCTCAGGATCCATGGTGAAGCCTTTGTCTGAAATTATATAGCCTAGGAAGGCTGTGGATGATCGGTGGAAGAGACATTTCTCCATCTTCGCGTAAAGGCTATTTGCGCGAAGCCGAGCGAGGACCACCCTGGTATGATGTTTGTGCTCCTCAAGGTTTCTGGAGAAAATGAGGATGTCGTCTAGGCATACTATGACGAAATTACACAAAATGTCCCGGAAGATGTCATTCATATATTCTTGGAAGACAGCTGGGGCGTTGCAGAGGCCAAATGGTATCACGAGATATTCATAATGGCCCGTGCGTGTGTTGAATGCAGTCTTCCACTCGTCACTCTCCCGTATTCAGATTAGATTGTAAGCTCCTCTCAGGTCAAGTTTGGAGAATACAGAGGCTCCTTGGAGCTGGTCAAAGAGTTCCGAAATTAGAGGAAGGGGGTACCGGTTTTTAACTGTGATTTTGTTAAGCCCACGAAAGTTGATATAGGGTCTTAAGGAGCCATCCTTTTTCTTCACGAAGAAGAACCCTGCCACGGCCGGGGAAGTAGAGTTCCTAATAAAGCCTCTCTTGAGGTTCTCCTGGATGTAAGTCGTCATAGCCTCGGTCTCAGGCACGGAGACGGGATACGATTTAGACTTAGGGAGTGTGGCTCCAGGAATTAATTCTATGGGGCAGTCATATGAACGATGAGGCGGCAGAACCTCAGCCTGGGTCTTGTTGAAGACATCCAAGAAATCCCGGTATACTTCTGGAAGGGTGGAGAGAGGTGGTAACGAAGGGGGCTTGGGGCATTTGTTATATGGATTGGGGAGCTTGGGGTATTTGTTATATGGATTGGGATGCTTGGGGTATTTGTTATATGGATTGCGGGGCTTGGGGTATTTGTTATATGATTGGGAGGCTTAGAAAACAATACAGACCGGCGCCTTAAAGTCCAAATGGGAGAGTTAAAGTTCAAATGGATGATTTGGAATGTCCAACGGATGTTGCTCTGGTCCAGTGGACAGCAGATTCCTCAGCAGCAGAAATGATATAACATGCAGGGGAGACAAGAGGACAAGATCATAGTGTAACACAGTGTGGTTAAAACAAAAAACACATAAACATAGACAGACTGACACACACAACACTGAACAACACTAAACAATAGGCTGACTAATAATGAAGATTATTTAATAAACACAATAAAATGCAGCTGGCTGGTGACGAGCAGGTCTAGGATCCGGTGCGTAAAAACCGGAATCCTACTTACAGTATATGCGTCCGACGGATTATGTTGGTGGACGCGTGCCACGTGTAAATGCCTGCAGGAGCTTCCTTGGATATCAGCCGATGATGGCGACGCTTCCTTCTGCCTCACGTGGCGTCCTCCGTCAGCGCCCGGAAGTGCATCACGGCGGGCGGGACGACTCACCAGGTCTCACTGCCGATACCAACTCCTTAAACCTGCGACTCCAGAGACTGCTTGAAAGGTCTGCTCCTCTAACAATACAGCTGGTAAATGATTCTCAATGGCCCAACGCGTTTCGTGCGCATGCGCACTTCTTCAGGGGCTGATGAGCTCAGTACATGGTGGCTTTAAATACAGACAGGGCACATTTCATTGGTTCAATAAAATGTCACTCACAGTTCTTTTGTGCAAACGATGATTGCATGTACTGCCTGTCAATCATGTACTGGGTACAAGTCAGCATTAACATACAAATATGACAACATATAAACAGATGTGACAAACATATAAAAACACATAAAATTAAACAATTGTTACTGATCATGCCTAATACAACTTATTAATCAGAATATAACAGCTATTGGCGTGAAGCCTACTGGATGTACGAATTAAAGACACTCTCACCTAACGGTCTCAACATTGATTTCGATCTTGGCGTTTTTCTAAAATTATTTTTGTATACCGATTTTCTAAATTGATCTTTTTAATGAATTTTAAGATAGTCATAATAAATTATAAAGTTTTAACATGTATAGATTTTTTATATTTTTTATTTTTAATACATTTTTATTTTTAAAATAGATCTTTTATCAAATGGGTTTTTCAGCAATTAAGAGCTGCTGCAATCATAAGAGCCAATAGCATGCAAGTGATGTTACATCATTATGGAAAAAATTATTATTATTAATCTCATTAAGTGTATGAATTACAATAGCTGTTATATTCTGATTAATAAGTTGTATTAGGCATTATCAGTAACAATTGTTTTTACACACCGGATCCTAGACCTGCTCGTCACCAGCCAGCTGCATTTTATTGTGTTTATTAAATAATCTTCATTATTAGTCAGCCTATTGTTTAGTGTTGTTCAGTGTTGTGTGTGTCAGTCTGTCTATGTTTATGTGTTTTTTGTTTTAACCACACTGTGTTACACTATGATCTTGTCCTCTTGTCTCCCCTGCATGTTATATCACTTCTGCTGCTGAGGAACCTGCTGTCCACTGGACCAGAGCAACATCCGTTGGACATTCCAAATCATCCATTTGAACTTTAACTCTCCCATTTGGACTTTAAGACGCCGGTCTGTATTGTTTTCTTTGTCTATCACTAACTGTGTTTGGGTTAGTTTTCCTGGCAGCCTTGCCATATTGTTGTATTATTGTATTTATCACTATGTTGTAATATTTGCACTGCATTTGTATAATTTTATTTTTAGCGCTAATCACACCATCCTTTTTTCTAATGATTGGGAGGCTTGGTGTATTTGTTATAAGGATTGGGGGGCTTGGGGAATTTGTTATATGGATTGGGGGCTTGGGGTATTTGTTATATGGATTGGGGGGCTTGGGGTATTTGTTATATGGATTGGATATATATTTTTTGGGGGGTGGGTGGGGTTTTTGTATGCATTTGGGGGGGAGGTTGTATATACTTGGGGGTGGGGATTTTTAAAAAAAAAAAGTATTTGGGGGTGGGAAGTTTTTTGCATTGGGTAGAAAGTTTTTTGGTATATACAGTATCTTGTGGGGGGAATTGTGTGTGGGGGGGTGGAATGAGTGAGCGTGAAGTAATTGACCATGAAGAAATACCGCCGACACGGGGGGGGGGCTGCTTAACATGTTTGTCCAGGGCCCCACGATTTCTTTTGGCGGCCCTGTTTATAAGCATATCCAAAATTCGGTGGCAATATTTTTTTCCTTAGGCGTCTGGAACATGTGATGACCTTCCCACAGCAACACATGCAGTTGTAACACCTCCCCCTGATGTCATGGAGAGCAGGGGAGGGCAAACTTTGATGCATCACATTCTAAAAACAATATTGCACCAAGTAACTTTTTCTACCATCATTGTGCACTGCATACATGCAAAACTTGATTCAGAGTTAATGGCCACTGACTTGAATGTCAGTTAACGTGGAGATTGAGCTCTTGTTCCCCCTACCAAAGATTACAGAATAAATAAATAACCACCACAAGTTGGATTCATTAGGCCTCCTGCGTCGGGGGAGGTGGGCCGGGTTATCCCCTTTGTTACCCTAGCTGTAAGAAAAGCATTGCTACAGTATGTAATGCTTTATAAGCCACTAAGATGGCCAAAGGGGCAACATACTGTATTTTCTTTGAAATTATTAGCCACTTTTGTGCCTGGACAACTATACCTTGGTAAGTAGAGACATTAAACAGGTCCATATTATTTAGATCAGAGGCTTCTGTAATGTAATTTGTTCTCCAATGCAACTACAACACACATCACTGCGAAATGCTCAAAGAACTAGATTGGTCATCACTAGAGTCTAGGCGCAAAGTTCACCTTTCCTGTCTCACCCTCAAATACTTTCTGGGCAAGCTACCCAGCTACCTGAACAAGCTCCTCACCCCTACCACATGCAGTACCTATCACCTGAGATCAGACTCCAAAAGACTATTCATGGTCCCAAGACTCAACAAAGTATCCGGACGTTCCTCCTTCTCCTTCCGTGCACCCCAAAACTGGAACAACCTACCAGAGACTCTCATATCCACCACCAGCTTAAGTTCTTTCAAATCTAAGGCTGTCTCACACTTTAATCTGGTCTGTAACTGTTTCATAAGCTCATAATATATATTTTCTTTAACTGTGCATGCAATGTCTTGTATATAAATGTATACCTTGTTCATTTATGTAACTGTATTTGTAACCATGTATTATTTGTTTTACTCTGTGCCCAGGACATACTTGAAAACGAGAGGTAACTCTCAATGTATTATTTCCTGGTAAAATATTTTATAAATAAATAAATAAATAAATAAATAAATAAATAAATGAGTGATATTACAGAAGTCTATGATAGAAATATTATAGCGATACAGTTATTAACGCATTATTAATGGTTGTGTTAATTCCTAAATCCAATTATTATTAAACCCGGTAAATTATTATCACAATGTTGATGAATACCAACTTAAAATTGCGGTAATAACGGCCGCATTTGTTAATTTATGTTACACCCCCAGTAACTCCTACCAACAACTGCTATCTCCTGCACCTACTGTGTTCCCTCACCTGCTGTCTCTGTAAGTCTGCCTCATGCCACTTAGATTGTGGCATTTCATTTCCTATTGTCTGATCTTATTTGTTGCACTAATTGTACTATAATTCCCTGTACTGTATTGTCTCTCTTGCAAAGCATTAAATACAGCTGTGAGTGCTATATAAATAAAGATATACATACATACTAATAAATTGCAAGCCAATATGAGACGAGCGCAAGTTTTTTGTATTTGTTTTCCACAAATTTATGGATAATTCTCTTTTCCTAACAGCATACTCCATAAAGGTATTGAATTATATTGTGTTACTAATGCATTTCTTTATAGGGGTAGGTTTCAGCTCAATTAATTCTGTTTTGTTAGATGTTGATTGATCTTGATAAAAAAAAGCCTTTCCACACTATGATGGGACAGATTAGTTGGGTAGAAACATATACTGTACTGTAGTATGATAGCTTAGACACGCGACTGCCACTCTTGTAAGAGCATATTACTATGTGGTAGATCCTCAGAAGGCTGATCGTTTTTTTAACGTAGCATTTTCTCAATGTAACTTATCGATAGCCGCAACATTTATAATAATAATAATATAATAATAATAATATAATAAAAGCATGTTCTTGTATAGCTTTACAGAGACATTTTGCATGCACCGGTTCCTGCCCCGTGGAGCTTACAATCTACTTTTTTTTTGGGTGCCTGAGGCACAGGGAGGTATATTGACTTACCCAAGGTCACAAGGAGCTGACACCAGGAATTGAACCAGGTACTTCAAACTCAGTGACAGTCAGTTTCTTTACTCACTGAGCCACTCCTTCTCCCGAAAGTTGATTAAGGTGGCATTAAGATAGCCAGTGAGAGAGGTGGCAGGCTTGCTCATGTCTCTTGGCTTTTTCAGATTTCCCGCTGACCCGGCATTTCTAGCCGGCTTGGCTCTGATTGGCTGCTGGGGAATTTTCCAAGGCGTTGATTGGCTGCTGAGATTTGTGAATGAAACTCAGAATACTATAAGAATTTGTGAGCCCATCAGATTGTAGTTTTCCGGTAGTAAGAGTGTGGGCGGGCTTTTCAAAGTTGCTTCTGCACGAATTGAAGAGCAACCAGCTTCAATTTCAAGCAGGAAAAGCCTGCCTGCCAGAGTCTGTCCCGACTTTTGCACACAGGTTCTCAGAAACGATCATAGCGGATGCAGCTGGAATTTTATGCCGATTTGAGTTCCAGCAGATTTGGAGTAACTCGCGGTCAGGAGGGACCAAGTTCTCAGAAAAGAACGTAGCAGTGGCATATGAAACATTATGCCGATTTGGGTTCCAGGAGATTCCGGGCTAAGTCCCGGTCAGAGTAAAACTCACTCAAAGAATTCCCTGTACCTAGGAAAGTCTAGTTTTCGACTCTAGCCCCAAAGTAAGTGTGTCTTTTTGTCCATATTTTGTGTATCATTGTGTGTAAGCGAATTTATGCTGAATAAATTACAATTTATTTCATTACCTTGTTTTGCTCAATGTATGATCCCGGTAAAGAGGTGTAAATAACCCGGTCTCCCGTGACAGCCTTATTTACTTGTGGTAGCGGTGGGATAATTGAGCTTTATGCTATAAAGTCCTGTGGGGATTTATAGCATAAAGACGAACACTTAGATTGCGAGCGCTAAAAACAAGTAGTAACTTACACACGTTTAACAAAGCAGGAAAAGTGCAGGTTCTCTCTTGTCACTGTAAGTCTAGTGCCACCAGGTGAAGATGAACAGAAGGTCAGGTCGTTACTGGACCTGGGACCATCCCCGAATCTTAACCTGGTGTGAGGGATATGGATTACCGACCGCCGATCGGGCAAAGACTCTGCTGGAGGAGGATGTTGACTGACATGAAGTGGGCATAGCTTCACCTGCTGATTCAGGGACAACCATTCTGGCCAGGGTACAGGAGGATCTTCCAGCCCTGGAGGAAGGGGAGTCAGAGGAGGAGGAGAATGGGAAGTAGAGGACCCAGAGGGTGAGCGTGAACCAGGAGAGGGGTCCATTTGGGGAGAGGGGGTCACCTTCGAGCAGAGGTTGCAGTTGATTGCAGCTTCTCAAGGTGTACAGCACCCAAGACCCCGGCGGAACCCTGACCAACCTCCACTGCCAAAAGGTGTCACACTACAGCTTCAGCAAGTTTGTAGATGGCACTGACGACATTGATGGATTTCTCAAAGTGTTTGAGGATCAGTGTTTCCGGTTCCGTGTGCAAGAACGGGACTGGGTATTGTGGTTGTCACCGCTATTGATGGGGATAGACCTGAAGACCTTCCAGGGTATCCTGTCTGTGGACAGCAACGACTACCAACACATGACGACTTTGTTACTGTGCCAGTATGCCCTCACTCCAGAGGCATACCGTGGCATGTTCAGGTCTGGGGACAAGACTGGCCAGGAAACTCACATGCTATTTGCCTCCCGACTCATCTAGCATGGCACTCAGTGGGTAGAAGGATTTAAAGCCACCAAGTATCACAGCTTACTGGACTTAATGTTCAAGGAGCAGTTTTTACAACGGTGTTAGCCTGTGGTGAGAGATTGGGTGTTTGATCGCAAGCTTGCCACTTGCCGGAATGCGGCAAGCCTGGCTGATGAGTATGTCACCGGCCGTGCGCTGTTAGCAGGAAAGGATCTGCCCAGAATGGAGCAAATCTGGCTCGGGCACACAAGGGCACTGAGTCCCACAACAGCACTCAACATTGGAAGCCGAAAGCAGCTGCAGAGGGGAGTCCACTCAAGTCTGCAGAATTCAGGCATGAGAAGCAGTGCTACCAATGCAATCGGACTGGGCACATCAGGCCAGATTGTCTGGAGTGGCACCCGTCCAGCAAACCTCCTCGGGGGCAATGCACTCCAGCTGCGAGGCCAGTTCTCCGCTGTGAGAATGGCACACACAGAGGAGCATTGTGCAGCCATCCAGCAAGTCAAGAAGCGAACCCAGATGGAGATTTCTACCCATTCAGTGAGTGGCACAGCAGAAGCGGCAGACGGGCATCAGATTGCAACTGTCGGGTTGCAGATCAACGATGTGAGAAAGAAGCATTTGCGACCAGTGACCATCAGAGCTCGCCAGGCAGCCGGACTGCTTCACTCTGGTGGCACTGTTACTCTGGTGAGACCTGATATGGTCAATCCAGAGGATCTGCTCCTGGGAACAGGGATGCAGGTCACCATGCCAGACAGGGGACCTAGGTTAATCCAGGTCACCGGTGTGTCCCTTGACTGGGGCTCCATTCGAGGTATGAGAGATGTGGGTGTTTTGCCTGGGTTGGATACTGAGGTGCTACTCGGTAACGACCTGAGGCACCTCATCTGCTTGTTTGTGGAGGATGCTGCCTTGGTTGCAGCCATAACCAGGAGCAAGAGGAAAGCACTTGACCAGGCAGGGGAGCTTTTGGTATCCCTGCCCACTGAGGATCTCGCTGTCCCCTTCATTTGGGACCAACAGCTCCAGGGGTCTCTGAGGAGACCAGGCAGGTAAGCCAGACAGAGTTGCGATATTGTGCTGACCTACCTACCCATTTACCTATTCCCACATCACCCGACTTAGTGACTGAGGGAGAGTGGCCGGAGCTGGGGGCACAGTTCAGAGCGGTGGTGCGGTCCAATCCCGACTTAAAAGGCATGAGACTCCGGGCGTCCGAGTCTGCCTCTCAGAGTGGGTTGGACCAGTATATTTGGCACCATGAGCTCTTGTATAGTGAGCAAGCCCATAGCGCTCTAGACAGAGTGTGGACAGGTAGAAGACAGATAGTGGTACCCAAGGAGTATAGGCAGCAGATACTGCCGGTAGCCCACTCCATTCCACTAGCGGGGCATCAGTTGATCACTCGCACTAGAGCGCGGCTATTGCAGTATCTCTACTGGCCGGGGGCATCCAGGGCAGTGGCAGACTTTTGCCGGTCCTGTGATGCCTGCTAGCGAGTAGGCAGGGTGGTTGATCGTGTGAAGGCTTCCCTGAATCAAGTACCGGTAATTGGGGAACCCTTTAAGAGAGTAGCTACAGTATGGACATAGTGGGACCTCTGAAGATTCTTAGCTGGACTGGCAAGCGCTACATACTCACATGGTGAATTTTTCCTCCCGGTACACTGAGGCTGTAGCACTTCCCACTTTTGAGGCTAGCACAGTGGCAAATGCATTGTTAGTGATTTTGTCTAGAGTAGGATTTCCTAGTGAGATTCTAACTGATCAAGGGTCGCCATTTATGTCTGAATTGCTTCACTGTGTATGGAACTCGTGCGGGGTGAAGCACCAGCGCACAACCCCTTACCACCCCCAGTCAAATGGACTATGTGAGCGATTCAATGGTACCCTGAAGCATATGCTTCAGGCACTTATAGAGGCTGAACGGAAAGACTGAGAGACTCATCTGCAGCATTTGCTGTTTGCATACCGAGAGGTAACGCAAGAGTCCACTGGCTTCTCCCCCTTCGAGCTTCTATATGGCCGCAGGGTCCGTGGACCGCTTGACCTATTCCGTGAGTGATGGGGAGACCACTGATACTGATGCTTCTTCAGTATGTAGCGGATTTCAGGGACTGGTTAGAAATGCTCATAGGGTTAGCACAGGCTAACCTCAGGAAGGTTCAGACCAAGCAGAAGACTTGGTATGATCAGAATGCCCGTAGCAGAGAATTCATCCATTTGGGTCATCCTATTGGCTTACTAGAACCATGTTATGTCAGGCATTCTGGGTTCTGTAACATCATCTTAAAGGGAAAGGAAGCTGAATGGCTGGCTTCACTCCCTTTTGATTACGTCACACCCCCCCCCCCCAAAAAAAAAGTCACATGGTTATCCCAGCCAATCAGATGGCGTGGGAACCATTTCTCACTCAAATGTGATGTCACAGGCCCTATAAAATCCTGCATAGTATCATTTGATGGAACGGAGCTGATGGAGCAGCATTTCCCTATTGGATTGACAGAAGAAGATGAAGAACAGATGAAAATGAAGATAAAGAAGAACCACGAGTGGATTACAAGTACAGATGAAGATAAAGAAGACCCCAAAAGGGATTACAAATTACAGATGAAGAAAAGAAAACAAAAGACTTAAAGATTTTTCCTGTGGACCGTGGCTGCTGAGGATTATTGCGTCGTGGACCTGGAGTTACTGCTGCTTCTGGTGTTGCTGTTGGAGTCAGATTCGGTGGGTGAAGACATCAAAAAGTAAGCAAAAGATGGATTTAGGTTTTTTAATGTTGTATTTTTTTTTTAGGTTGGCATTTACATTGGCATACTGTAACTTTTGTATTCCAATGTAAGTGTATTTTATTTGATACAGTATATATATATATTTTTGCAGGTTGCCCATTGCCTGGCATAGTGGCAGCTCATGCCCACAGGGCATGGGTGTGCCACCTTGCCAATCTTTAGTTATTTTGGCCTCTTTTGTGTTTTAAATTGAATATGTTTTAAATGTGAAGGTTGTTTTTAAGATTGTCAGGATGCATGTTGCCTGGCATAGTGGCAGCTTAGGCCCACAAGGCATGGGAGTGCCACCATGCAAATCAATTGGCTTTTTTTGTTGGAATTTTTAAGATTAAAATTGAATGCGTTTTTTATTTTAGGCTTGTTTTGGTGATTGGCAGGTTGTATATTGCCTGGCATGGTGGCAGCTCATGCCCACAGGGCATAGGTTTGCCACCATGGCAATCAATTGTTTTTTTTTGCCATTTTAATTGTTTTTTATTTTCTATGTAATACTGTGTTTTATGTTGGGCCTGTTTTTTTAGCTTCCCCATTTATTGTTATAGTGTTAACGCATGCCCATATTATATGGGAATGCTTTAACACTGTGCCAATCAATAGGTAGCGGGTGTGGTGTTCCCGGGATGGGTGGAGGGTGGATTAACCCCTTAATTACTGTATTGGTAACTAACCGCTAAATTGATGAAGGGGTTAGGGGCCATTAGATTATATTTTCTTAATGTGCTGTTGCTGTTGATGCCCACGGAGGACAAGGACAGTCATGAGGATGACTTTAATGTGGCAGGGGTAAATTACATTTTAATTTACTTGATGTTGCTGATTTATGTTGTATTTAAAATTATTTTAAATTATCCATATCTGAATAATAGTAATTTTACCCATTACTGTACTGTATGTATGGGGGGTGAGGGGGTTGTATTTATTTTAATGTATACCATTTTTTTTTATGCACAGGATTGATACCCCAGGCCAGCGGGGACCCCCAGACACCCACGAGAACCACCTGAGGACCCCCGGAAACCCACAGGGACCACCTGGAAGCCCCCAGACACACGAGAAGCACCCAAGGACCCAGGACACCCACGGGGACCAACTGGAGTCCCCCAGACTCCCACGGGAACCACCTGGAGGCCCTCGGACACCCGCGGAAACCACCTGGAGACACCTGCGGGGAACACCCGTGGGGCCCTCGGACAACCGCAAGAACCACCTGGAGTCCCCCAGACACCCACGGTAACCACCCAAGGACCCCCAGACACCCACAGGGACCACCCAAAGACCCCCATGGGGCCCCAGACACCCACAGGAACCACCTGGAAGCCCCCAGACACCCATGGGAACCACCCAAGGAACCCCAGATAACCACGAGGACCACAGAGGAACCCGTGGGGGCCACAGACACTCATGGGAACCAGCTGCAGGCCCCTGGACACCCGTGGGGACACCCCAGGACCCCCAGACATCCATGGTGACCACCCATGGACCCCCATGAGGCCCCAGACACACACAGGGACCACCTGAGGACCCCCGTGGGCCCCTGGAAACCCATGAGGCCACCAGAGGAGCTCTGCCAGCCTCTGGTATCAATCTGAAAAAACACAAAATGTTTTTATGTGTGGGCACAGGGGTTGAGTTGGTTGTGTATTGGTGGGTAGTACATGCATGACAAGTGGCTAAGCTGGCAATCTCGCGTTTGCCCTTGTTTCATTCAGAAGATCCGCTTGGCCAGCTTCAGAAGACTGGCAGGCATCTGATTGGCTGGTTGTAAAGTTCCCACGCTGGGATTGGCTGTAGTATTTTGTGAATGAACTCCAAAATACTATTAGAAACCCTACAGCCAACCCAATGTTGAGATTCTCTAAGGTTTTAGCGCCAAGACAGCAGCGGCAAATTTGAAATCAACAAAAGATGCTCTTTGAGAAATAGACGCGAAACGGCTTCAGAAATTTCAAGGCAAGAAATTTTCTAAGTCCCACTTTTCAGGGCCAATTTCTGAGAAGAGAGCGTAGCGGTCGAGGCTGGAACATCAAGCCGAAAAGAGTACCAGGATGTTTGGTACTATCTCCTGGTCAAGGGATTTCGGTGTCTCCGGAGCGGATACAGCTGTGGCGTCAGGAGCTTCAAGCTGATTTGAGTTCCAGGACTTTTCGGGCTATGTCCTGGTCAACTTCAAACTTTGTATGTGTGTTTTTCTCTTGTATTTTGTAATGCACTGTGGGTAAGTCTGTTTCAATGGAATAAATGACAATTTGTTTTATCATTTGGTTTTCTCAGTGATATGAACCCAGTATAAAGGTGTAAATGCTAAATGCTTGGTCTTCCGTGACAATAATCTCTGATTTATATTGTATGAGTTTGTATTGTAATGCAATGTATTGTAATAAAATATATTTGTAAACACCCAAATAAAAATACTTTTATAAAAAAACAACATCCATCTTGATTACACACCTCCAAATTATTCTGATTATCAGTTTATTATTTAAAAAACTTGAATTATGTTTTAAGTAAAAAAATAAATGCTACAGGAGCATCCTGGTATCAGTATTGAATGAGAAAACTATTTATTTTCCCATTATTGATAGCTGTTCTGTCCTTGATTTGACACCACAATAAAACCTCACCTTTATAAGCATGACAGTTTAGTGAAGTTTTGATGCAATGTGTGAATGTACACACATTTCTTGTTGATATAAAATTGTATAATTTCTTCATTAATCTCAAGCTGTTTATTTTGTGTTATTGATGTTTTCCATTATGTATTAATCTAAATGAATGTCATGTTCATACAGTTTATGTCTCTGTGCAACCAAAGTACCTGGAATTATTATTTATGAGACACATGCTTTATTGATTGATAGCAATCCTCCCAAGGATGAAAAGGGATAGAAATTACACTATAGCAAGGTCATTTACGCTGTATATACTTCACCAATAAACTGAATAGCAAAAAAATAGCACGGAAATTGCAGCTGATTGGAGCCTAACCGCGGCCCGATTGCGACTTCCCCATGCACAAAAAACAGTACACTGGTTGCCCTGAAGGGATTAATGCAGTGGGGGTCCCTGCTTCTAAATAGAACTCCCACTGCATTAACCCTACTGGGCCCCAAAAGTCTGGAAGAGCTGTGCAGAGAGAGTAGAAAGAAGCAGTCCCTCTCTTTGGGTCTCCCTGCACAGCTCTTACAGCCGATCTCGCTATAATTATTATTATTTTTAGTGCATAGGATTGAAGCAGGGGGTCTACGGAGCTGAACCTCATTATTTTCAGTTTCGGGGACCCCTGCTTCCCGTGGTACAGGCCTCTGTATTAGGTTCCAGGTATCTCCTGCAAGTGTAAATGTCCCTTGTCACGGCCTACGTGACCGGGACATTTAAACTTGCGGGAGATACTGGCACATCATACTGAGGCCTGTACCTCGGAAAACACGGGGTTCCTGGACCTGAAATGAATCCGGGAGTTCAGCTCTGGAGACCCTCTGCTTCAATCCTACTGTACAGTATGTATTTAAAATAAAATAAAAGCAGATCTTCAGTACCTTAGTGCCTAACCGCTATACCCCCAAACACTCCCCCCCTTCACCACACATAGTAATGGGCAATAGCTCTATTCGCCAAATCTGGCAAATAGCGATTTGCCCGTTCAAAGGCAATCAATAGCCACCCTATAGTAAATAAAAGTACAGTAATACTTACCCCTACCAGGATGAAGACCATCCTTGTGCTCCTCCTCAGTGGCACCAACATTAAAAAAAAACTAATCAGGGTCTAGATGTGAGTAAGGGCAGCTTTTGAAAGATGTTAAATATTGATTGTTACAAATTATAACGAATACTTTTGTATCGTTATTCCTATGTGCTAACATGAATTTAGGTCAGAGGATCTCTGTTATTATGTAAACTGCTCATTACCATATGATTTGCAAATGAGTAAGGTAAACGTCTGTTAAAATTTATTGATCCACTATTTTGACGAAAAAAACGTCAGGAAATCATATCGCTAATCAACTTTCGGGAGAAGGAGTGGCTCAGTGAGTAAAGAAACTGACTGTCACTGAGTTTGAAGTACCTGGTTCAATTCCTGGTGTCAGCTCCTTGTGACCTTGGGTAAGTCAATATACCTCCCTGTGCCTCAAGCACCCAAAAAAAAAGTAGATTGTAAGCTCCACGGGGCAGGAACCGGTGCATGGAAATGTCTCTGTAAAGCACTATGTAAAACTAGCAGCACTATACAAGAACATGCTTTTATTATATTATTATTATTATTATTATTATTATAAATGTTGCGGCTATCGATAAGTTACATTGAGAAAATGCTACGTTAAAAAAACGATCAGCCTTCTGGGGATCTACCACATAGAAATATGCTCTTACAAGAGTGGCAGTCGCGTGTCTAAGCTATCATACTACAGTTTATGTTTCTACCCAACTAATCTGTCCCATCATAGTGTGGAAAGGCTTTTTTTTATCAAGATCAATCAACATCTAGCAAAACAGAATTAATTGAGCTGAAACCTACCCCTATAAAGAAATGCATTAGTAACACAATATAATTCAATACCTTTATGGAGTATGCTGTTAGGAAAAGAGAATTATCCATACATTTGTGGAAAACAAATACAAAAAACTTGCGCTCGTCTCATATTGGCTTGCAATTTATTAGTATGTATGTATATCTTTATTTATATAGCACTCACAGCTGTATTTAATGCTTTGCAAGAGAGACAATACAGTACAGGGAATTATAATACAATTAGTGCAACAAATAAGATCAGACAATAGGAAATGAAATGCCACAATCTAAGTGGCATGAGGCAGACTTACAGAGACAGCAGGTGAGGGAACACAGTAGGTGCAGGAGATTGCAGTTGTTGGTAGGAGTGACTGGGGGTGTAACATAAATTGGGAAAATAAATAGTTTTCTCATTCAATACTGATACCAGGATGCTCCTGTAGCATTTATTTTTTTACTTAAAACATAATTCAAGTTTTTTAAATAATAAACTGATAATCAGAATAATTTGGAGGTGTGTAATCAAGATGGATGTTGTTTTTTTTATAAAAGTATTTTTATTTGGGTGTTTACAAATATATTTTATTACAATACATTGCATTACAATACAAACTCATACAATATAAATCAGAGATTATTGTCACGGAAGACCAAGCATTTAGCATTTACACCTTTATACTGGGTTCATATCACTGAGAAAACCAAATGATAAAACAAATTGTCATTTATTCCATTGAAACAGACTTACCCACAGTGCATTACAAAATACAAGAGAAAGACACACTTACAAAGTTTGAAGTTGACCAGGACATAGCCAGAAAAGTCCTGGAACTCAAATCGGCTTGAAGCTCTGACACCACAGCTGTATCCGCTCCGGAGACACCGAAATCCCTTGACCAGGAGATAGTACCAAACATCCTGGTACTCTTTTCGGCTTCATGTTCCAGCCGCGACCGCTACGCTCTCTTCTCAGAAATTGGCCCTGAAAAGTGGGACTTAGAAAATTTCTTGCCTTGAAATTTCTGAAGCCGTTTCGCGTCTATTTCTCAAAGAGCATCTTTTGTTGATTTCAAATTTGCCGCTGCTGTCTTGGCGCTAAAACCTTAGAGAATCTCAACATTGGGTTGGCTGTAGGGTTTCTAATAGTATTTTGGAGTTCATTCACAAAATACTACAGCCAATCCCAGCGTGGGAACTTTACAACCAGCCAATCAGATGCCTGCCAGTCTTCTAAAGCTGGCCAGCGGATCTTCTGAATGAAACAAGGGCATGCGCGAGATTGCCAGCTTAGCCACTTGTCATGCATGTACTACCCACCAATACACAACCAACTCACCCCCTGTGCCCACACATAAAAACATTTTGTGTTTTTTTGGATTGATACCAGAGGCTGGCAGGGCTCCTCTGGTGGCCTCATGGGTTTCCAGGGGCCCACGGGGGTCCTCAGGTGGTCCCTGTGTGTGTCTGGGGCCTCATGGGGGTCCATGGGTGGTCACCATGGGTGTCTGGGGGTCCTGGGGTGTCCCCACGGGTGTCCAGGGGCCTGCAGCTGGTTCCCATGAGTGTCTGTGGCCCCCACGGGTTCCTCTGTGGTCCTCGTGGGTGTCTGGGGTTCCTTGAGTGGTTCCCGTGGGTGTCTGGGGGCCTCCAGGTGGTTCCTGTGGGTGTCTGGGGCCCCATGGGTGTCTTTGGGTGGTCCCTGTGGGTGTCTTGGTGTCCTTGGGTGGTTACCGTGGGTGTCTGGGGGACTCCAGGTGGTTCTTGCGGTTGTCCGAGGGCCCCACGGGTGCTCCCCGCAGGTGTCTGTGGCTCCTCAAGTTGTTTCCGTGGGTGTCCGAGGGCCTCCAGGTGGTTCCCGTGGGTGTCCGGGGGACTCCAGATGGTCCCCGTGGGTGTCCTGGGTCCTTGGGTGCTTCTCTTGTGTCTGGGGGCCACCAGGTGGTCCCTGTGGGTTTCCGGGGGTCCTCAGGTGGTTCTCGCGGGTGTCTGGGGGTCCCCGCTGGCCTGGGGTATCAATCCTGTGCATAAAAAAAATGGTATACATTAAAATAAATACACCCCCCTCACCCCGCATACATACAGTACAGTAATGGGCAAAATTACTATTATTCAGATATGGATAATTTAAAATAATTTAAAATAAAACATAAATCAGCAACATAAAGTAAATTAAAATGTAATTTACCCCTGCCACATTAAAGTCATCCTCATGACTGTCCTTGTCATCCGTGGGCATCAACAGCAACAGCACATTAAGAAAATATAATCTAATGGCCCCTAACCCCTTCATCAATTTAGCGGTTAGTTACCAATACAGTAATTAAGAGGTTAATCCACCCTCCACCCATCTTGGGAACACCACACCCGCTACCTATTGATTTGCACAGTGTTAAAGCATTCCCATATAATATGGGCATGCGTTAACACTATAACAATAAATGGGGAAGCTAAAAAAACAGGCCCAACATAAAACACAGTATTACATAGAAAATAAAAAACAATTAAAATGGCAAAAAAAAAAACAATTAATTGCCATGGTGGCAAACCTATGCCCTGTGGGCATGAGCTGCCACCATGCCAGGCAATATACAACCTGCCAATCACCAAAACAAGCCTAAAATAAAAAACGCATTCAATTTTAATCTTAAAAATTCCAACAAAAAAAAAGCCAATTGATTTGCCTGGTGGCACTCCCATGCCTTGTGGGCCTAAGCTGCCACTATGACAGGCAACATGCATCCTGACAATCTTAAAAACAACCTTCACATTTAAAACATATTCAATTTAAAACACAAAAGAGGCCAAAATAAATAAAGATTGGCAAGGTGGCACACCCATGCCCTCTCGGCATGAGCTGCCACTATGCCAGGCAATGGGCAACCTGCAAAAATATATATATATACTGTATCAAATAAAATACATTTACATTGGAATACAAAAGTTACAGTATGCCAATGTAAATGCCAACCTAAAAAAAAAATACAACATTAAAAAACCTAAATCCATCTTTTGCTTACTTTTTGATGTCTTCACCCACCGAATCTGACTCCAACAGCAACACCAGAAGCAGCAGTAACTCCAGGTCCACGACGCAATAATCCTCAGCAGCCACGGTCCACAGGAAAAATCTTTAAGTCTTTTGTTTTCTTTTCTTCATCTGTAATTTGTAATCCCTTTTGGGGTCTTCTTTATCTTCATCTGTACTTGTAATCCACTCGTGGTTCTTCTTTATCTTCATTTTCATCTGTTCTTCATCTTCTTCTGTCAATCCAATAGGGAAATGCTGCTCCATCAGCTCCGTTCCATCAAATGATACTATGCAGGATTTTATAGGGCCTGTGACATCACATTTGAGTGAGAAATGGTTCCCACGCCATCTGATTGGCTGGGATAACCATGTGACTTTTTTTTGGTGGGGGGGGGGGATGTGACGTAATCAAAAGGGAGTGAAGCCAGCCAATCAGCTTCCTTTCCCTTTAAGATGATGTTACAGAACCCAGAATGCCTGACATAACATGGTTCTAGTAAGCCAATAGGATGACCCCAAATGGATGAATTCTCTGCTACGGGCATTCTGATCATACCAAGTCTTCTGCTTGGTCTGAACCTCCCTGAGGTTAGCCTGTGCTAACCCTATGAGCATTTCTAACCAGTCCCTGAAATCCGCTACATACTGAAGAAGCATCAGTATCAGTGATCTCCCCATCACTCACGGAATAGGTCAAGCGGTCCACGGACCCTGCGGCCATATAGAAGCTCGAAGGGGGAGAAGCCAGTGGACTCTTGCTTTACCTCTCGGTATGCAAACAGCAAATGCTGCAGATGAGTCTCTCAGTCTTTCCGTTCAGCCTCTATAAGTGCCTGATGCATATGCTTCAGGGTACCATTGAATCGCTCACATAGTCTGTTTGACTGGGGGTGGTAAGGGGTTGTGCGCTGGTGCTTCACCCCGCACGAGTTCCAGACACAGTGAAGCAATTCAGACATAAATGGCGACCCTTGATCAGTTAGAATCTCACTAGGAAATCCTACTCTAGACAAAATCACTAACAATGCATTTGCCACTGTGCTAGCCTCAAAAGTGGGAAGTGCTACAGCCTCAGTGTACCGGGAGGAAAAATTCACCATTTGAGTATGTAGCGCTTGCCAGTCCAGCTAAGAATCTTCAGAGGTCCCACTATGTCCATAGCTACTCTCTGAAAGGGTTCCCCAATTACCGGCACTTGATTCAGGGAAGCCTTCACACGATCAACCACCCTGCCTACTCGCTAGCAGGCATCACAGGACCGGCAAAAGTCTGCCACTGCCCTGGATGCCCCCGGACAGTAGAGATACTGCAATAGCCGGGCTCTAGTGCGAGTGATCAACTGATGCCCCGCTAGTGCAATGGAGTGGGCTACCTGCAGTATCTGCTGCCTATACTCCCTGGGTACCACTATCTGTCTTCTACCTGTCCACACTCTGTCTGGAGCGCTAGGGGCTTGCTCACTATACAAGAGCTCATGGTGCCAAATATACTGGTCCAACCCACTCTGAGAGGCAGACTCGGACGCCCGGAGTCTCATGCCTTTTAAGTCGGGATTGGACCGCACCACCGCTCTGAACTGTGCCCCCAGCTCCGGCCACTCTCCCTCAGTCACTAAGTCGGGTGATGGGGGAATAGGTAAATGGGTAGGTAGGTCAGTACAATATCGCAACTCTGTCTGGCTTACCTGCCTGGTCTCCTCAGAGACCCCTGGAGCTGTTGGTCCCAAATGAAGGGGACGGCGAGATCCTCAGTGGGCAGGGATACCAAAATCTCCCCTGCCTGGTCAAGTGCTTTCCTCTTGCTCCTGGTTTTGGCTGCAACCAAGGCAGCATCCTCCACAAACAAGCAGATGATGTGCCTCAGGTCGTTACCGAGTAGCACCTCAGTATCCAACCCAGGCAAAACACCCACATCTCTCATACCTCGAATGGAGCCCCAGTCAAGGGACACACCGGTGACCTGGATTAACCTAGTTCCCCTGTCTGGCATGGTGACCTGCATCCCTGTTCCCCGGAGCAGATCCTCTGGATTGACCATATCAGGTCTCAGCAGAGTAACAGTGCCACCGGAGTGAAGCAGTCCGGCTGCCTGGCGAGCTCTGATGGTCACTGGTCGCAAATGCTTCTTTCTCACATCGTTGATCTGCAACCCGACAGTTGCAATCTGATGCCCGTCTGCCGCTTCTGCTGTGCCACTCACTGAATGGGTAGAAATCTCCATCTGGGTTCGCTTCTTGACTTGCTGGATGGCTGCACAATGCTCCTCTGTGTGTGCCATTCTCACAGCGGAGAACTGGCCTCGCAGCTGGAGTGCATTGCCCCCGAGGAGGTTTGCTGGACGGGTGCCACTCCAGACAATCTGGCCTGATGTGCCCAGTACGATTGCATTGGTAGCACTGCTTCTCATGCCTGAATTCTGCAGACTTGAGTGGACTCCCCTCTGCAGCTGCTTTCGGCTTCCAATGTTGAGTGCTGTTGTGGGACTCAGTGCCCTTGTGTGCCCGAGCCAGATTTGCTCCATTCTGGGCAGATCCTTTCCTGCTAACAGCGCACGGCCGGTGACATACTCATCAGCCAGGCTTGCCGCATTCCGGCAAGTGGCAAGCTTGCGATCAAACACCCAATCTCTCACCACAGGCTAACACCGTTGTAAAAACTGCTCCTTGAACATTAAGTCCAGTAAGCTGTGATACTTGGTGGCTTTAAATCCTTCTACCCACTGAGTGCCATGCTAGATGAGTCGGGAGGCAAATAGCATGTGAGTTTCCTGGCCAGTCTTGTCCCCAGACCTGAACATGCCACGGTATGCCTCTGGAGTGAGGGCATACTGGCACAGTAACAAAGTCGTCATGTGTTGGTAGTCGTTGCTGTCCACAGACAGGATACCCTGGAAGGTCTTCAGGGCTATCCCCATCAATAGCGGTGACAACCACAATACCCAGTCCCGTTCTTGCACACAGAACCGGAAACACTGATCCTCAAACACTTTGAGAAATCCATCAATGTCGTCAGTGCCATCTACAAACTTGCTGAAGCTGTAGTGTGACACCTTTTGGCAGTGGAGGTTGGTCAGGGTTCCGCCGGGGTCTTGGGTGCTGTACACCTTGAGAACTGCAACCTCTGCTCGAAGGTGACCCCTCTCCCCAAATGGACCCCCTCTCCTGGTTCACGCTCACCCTCTGGGTCCTCTACTTCCCATTCTCCTCCTCCTCTGCCTCCCCTTCCTCCAGGGCTGGAAGATCCTCCTGTACCCTGGCCAGAATGGTTGTCCCTGAATCAGCAGGTGAAGCTATGCCCACTTCATGTCAGTCAACATCCTCCTACAGCAGAATCTTTGCCCGATCGGCGTTCGGTAATCCATATCCCTCACAGGACTTTATAGCATAAAGCTCAATTATCCCACCGCTACCACAAGTAAATAAGGCTGTCACGGGAGACCGGGTTATTTACACCTTTTTACCGGGATCATACATTGAGCAAAACAAGGTAATGAAATAAATTGTAATTTATTCAGCATAAATTCGCTTACACACAATGATACACAAAATACGGACAAAAAGACACACTTACTTTGGGGCTAGAGTCGAAAACTAGACTTTCCTAGGTACAGGGAATTCTTTGAGTGAGTTTTACTCTGACCGGGACTTAGCCCGGAATCTCCTGGAACCCAAATCGGCATAATGTTTCATATGCCACTGCTACATTCTTTTCTGAGAACTTGGTCCCTCCTGACCGCGAGTTACTCCAAATCTGCTGGAACTCAAATCGGCATAAAATTCCAGCTGCATCCGCTATGATCGTTTCAGAGAACCTGTGGGCAAAAGTCGGGACAGACTCTGGCACTTTAGGTCACCCTTCCTTAAGAACATTGTTTAAGTGAAACTGTACCCCACTTCTGTGGTTTTCTTACCCCTCCCATTTATTTTCCGAGCTTGAAATTGAAGCCGGTTGCTCTTCAATTCGTGCAGAAGCAACTTTGAAAAGCCCGCCCACACTCTTACTACCGGAGAACTACAATCTGATGGGCTCACAAATTCTTATAGTATTCTGAGTTTCATTCACAAAACTCAGCATCCAATCAACGCCTTGGAAAATTCTCCAGCAGCCAATCAGAGCCAAGCCGGCTAGAAATGCCGGGTCAGCGGGAAATCTGAAAAAGCCAAGAGACATGAGCAAGCCTGCCACCTCTCTCACTGGCTATCTTAATGCCACTGGCTGGGCAGGCTCCACCTGGTCTGGCAGAGCAAGTGGCATCACGGAGGACTGCCATTGATCACCGGATCTGGTACTCCACCTTTCCCCGCTCAGTAAATGCAATTCTCACCTCTGGGCATCCTCTGACTGCTTTGAACTCCGATGTCCAGCAGACATACCGGCGCCTATGGGTTAGCTTGGGCAGCCTGTTGGACATCGATCCAAATGTAAAAAGCACATTACATTTAATAAAGTATATTTTCATACACTTCTGAGTCTTGGGGAACAGGGAACAGAAAAGGAAAAATATTGTATTTCTATCAGCCTTATTCCCCACACACTTTCTCTTGGACTCAGTCTGGACTCTCAGAGTCCCCCCTCAACCGTATATACGGTTGGGGCACCCACAAACCCTATACTGGTTGTAGGTCACCTTTGCACTTGCTGGGGTACCCCCTTAACCTAGGGATACTCTCAGCTACAGGAATAGATGTTTTATCCTTGTGCCCCATTCTCTTTTGGACTGTGCTGAAGTAGGGTACTCTAGTGGTGAGTCACGCTGGCATTTTCAAGGGATATATTGCCTTTGTAAAATGTGACTGGGTCCAAATCTAATTCTCTTGAACGCTTATACATGGATCATGGGTAACCAAAACGGGCTTGACATTTATTTGAGAGCCTGGTTACCCCCTTCCGTCACAGCCTCCTGTAAGAGATGTGTGCAGAGTTATGCAAATGGAGACCGTTTATGGTGAAATTAATATATGGCTTTATTGAGCCTGTCCCTTTAAACAGCACAGCAAACAAAAATTTACAAAAACAACAAACACCTATCCCTTTCTAAGGGCTAACTTACTTCCCCCAGTCTCTCTCTTACAAGACTGGGAGGATAAGCCCCTTTCCTGCCTACCACCCCAAAGTCAGTGTAAAGCAGGTGGCCCTTCAGGTCAGTGGTGTCCAGGTTTCTTAGTGTGCTTGAGGGTCCAGTCTCTGGCAAGTTCCTGGGTCCTCTGCATCCAGGAAAAGAGATCTGGTCCCCTTGTGTCTTGCTGTCAATACACAGTCCTCCTGTATATCCAAGACCCCTCTCCTCATGTCAGCACCCTCGTGTGCTGAGGAAAACTCTTTCCTGTGTCTCACATGAGGCTTTTTGAAGAGCTCTTATTAATCCAGATGGAGACTGGCTAATTGAGTGCAATTAAAAAGCTCCATGCTGGAGTCAGAGCTCTGAGGCAGCTTTATCAAAACAGGGATAAGTCCCTGTTACACCACCGAAGAGAAATAGAAACAGACAGCCAGAGATAGAAATTCTGTGACAGAGACAGGGAGAGGTCTCAAGAGACAGTCAGAAAGGGGGATCAAGATTTAGCCATAAAGAGCGCTAGAGTCAGTCAAAAAGAGGAAGCAAGTAGTGACGGGGACTCCAGATTTGGAGAATACACACTGCTTATCACACCAGGGAAAATGTGATATCTGTATGCGCATTGAGTCTGGCCTGTAGCCAACTCTGCCAGTGCACATTTTAAGGGCGAAGTGTCACATTAAGGCCTTTTCCTGCGCACCTGTACTAGCAAATACAGCAACAAAAGGTTAAATGGAACATTTTTAAATACTTGTTTTTGTGTATTGCTGAGGAGGATAGATAAAAGTGACCTGATCTGGGTTTGTGCGTCAATTAAGCAGAAATAGAATAGTATGTTTACAAAGGGAGTGACGGGTGACTAGGGCAGGGATAAAAATATTGCTTGTTCTGACTATGCGTAAGTTTAAGGAAATTCCTGAGTGCTCTAGATAGCACAAGAGGTTGTGGCCAGGCGGGTAATCTCTATTTCTTACAGATTGACAAATGTGGAATATTTGGAATATGATGTACATCCCAAGGATGAGAAATAAATTCTCTGACGAGCGACTACAGCTGTATAAAATATCAAACATGACAGAATATATATGTGACTACCGTAGATACCCGTTTACTCATACTAAAATAGAACTTATGGGAACAAAAGTGATATCTACACCTTTGGGAGAATCATGCAAACACAATAATGTGGGTAGCATTATTCTGGGTGTTACTGGGCAAAAGTTATAGGGTGTTTCCAGGGTCGCAGACAGATTTCCCGGAGCCTAGGACTAGAGTTACAACTGAGCCACCCCCGTGTCGGCAGTCTTGCAAGACCCCACATTAAACACATCGCGGGCCCCCTCTATTTCCCCCTCTCTTCCCATGTATTTCACACCCCTCCATCTCACTCCCTTCCTCACTCACCCCCTCTCTCCTCACACTCTCCCCCTCTATCAATCCCCCCTCCACACACTCATCCCCTCCCCCCGCCTCCAATGTACTGTATTTCTCTCCCCTCTGTCTCATTTTCTCCCTCTCTTCCTCACTCCCTCACCACCTCTCTTACACCCCCTCTCCTCCCTTCATCAATTACTCCACTCCGTCCCTCCCCCTACACACACAATCCCTCCCACAAATACATATCAAAAAAACACCCTCCTCAAATTAAAAAATGTTCCCCAATCCCCAAATACATACAAAAAACCCCCACCTTCCAAATATATACAAACACCCTACCCCCCAAAGAGTAAAAAAAAATACATACCAAACCCCCCTAAATACATACCTCTCTGGGAGCCCACTCACAACCTGGCATGCCTGCAAAACCTGTTTGTGGATGCAACCCTTTTGCCCAGCTGATTTGGGAATTCCATAATGATGGGCACCGGCTAACCCTTCTGCCAAGTTGAACCCAGCTTCAGCACAAACGGGAACCAGCTTACTTCTTTGTTCCGCTGAATAGTGTATCTGCATAATAGGAACCGGTTAATTACTTTTCAGTTTGTTCATACTCTCAGGAGTTTCTGGACTTTATTATACCTACTGACTGTAGCTAAATTAGGGTGCCCCACCAATAGATTCCTTCAGGTTTCTGCTATTACAATCCCTACCATCTATTTTACATACCATTTATATGTGTCAACATTATATATCACAGAGTCTAATTTTCAGCACCAGTCAAATCATACACTGTTGCTGTTGGGTTCTGTGTCAAGAGGCTTTTTGGTTTCACTGCTAGCACATGTGACTGGCCGGTTTAGGTAAAGGAAGGGCACCTTTTTGCCAGAACCTCCTTGGTCTGTATTCCCTGCATTTTAGTATTATCTCGGGGTCCTACTAACATAGTGTTAACATAGTGTGTCTTTGTATCAACTTAGATCTAACCATCATAGTGTTTATAGATAGTTTGTCTGTTACTTTTACTCCCAGGGCCTGTTTTAACTTTTGTTTTCATAGACGTTGTTTAATAAATGTGATACTTATTACATTTGAGTGCTTCAGAGCGATTCTTTCTTACAGTAGTTATATATTTCCCTTCCCTTAGCAACGTCATGGGCGGTACTGTCAGCCTTACTTTTAACCTGACTATAGTATATTTTGATTCAATTAGTCTGTTGCAGATACACTCTTTTTGTTTACACAGACAGAGATACAAACATACACACAGTGATACACATACACAGAAATACAAAAATATACACACAAACATAAAGATACACACACTGTACACACACAAACTGTACACACACACACACACAGATACACACAGAGATACACACATATATATTTATATATACATACACACGCAGATACACAGATACTCACAAACAAAAGATGCACACACTTATATAGGTACATATACACCAAGATGTTC
Source organism: Ascaphus truei (assembly GCF_040206685.1). NCBI lineage: Eukaryota > Metazoa > Chordata > Amphibia > Anura > Ascaphidae > Ascaphus > Ascaphus truei. The sequence continues at coordinate 236,844,267 of NC_134484.1, read as the reverse complement.
ACACACACACACACACACACACCGAGATATGCACACACAAAGAGATACACACACAGAGAGAGATATACACACACACAGATACACAAACACCAAAAGATACACAAATCTGTCACTCACCCAGGGACAGCCAATGAGATTGCATATCCCTCCCTCTCTGTGATAGGCTGACCAGCCTCTCACTCATCCAGGAAAAACTGGGGGAGGGATTTTGAATGGCAGTGGGTGCACAGGGAGAGTGACAGGTGTTAATGTCCTAATTAATGTATATTTGAGATATATATATATATATATATAAGGGTATGCACCTTAACCCTGGCTGTGCTCAAAGCTGTGACCATGCAGCAAGCTTAAGCCTATAGGGAACCATGTTAAAAATGGTTATTGAGGCAAAAAGTGACACTGTATGCTCATTTGCATGTCATTTCCCAGAATCCCTTGCTGCAGTGGAAGTGCTGTATGCTGGGTGATAATGGGGAAAGGCGGGGTTGCAGACCTGCCTAAGACATGCAGATGAGCATACAGTTATATTTGCATATTTGCTTTCCTGTGGAGGGTTTTTGTCACTTTTTTTACTCACCATAACTTAACTCAGTATTATGGTTTAGCCTATCCCATAGCCTCTCTTGCATTCCCAGTAAAATCAACCCCACACTGATGAGACCCATCAAGGTCGAAACAGCTGTCTGTGGGTGGTTTTCTGGGTATGCACCTTAACCCTGGCTGTGCTCAAAGCTGTGACCATGCAGCAAGCTTAAGCCTATAGGGAACCATGTTAAAAATGGTTATTGAGTCAAAAAGTGACACTGTGTGCTCATTTGCATGTCATTTCCCAGAATCCCTTGCTGCAGTGGAAGTGCTGTATGCTGGGTGATAATGGGGAAAGGCGGGGTTGCAGACCTGCCTAAGACATGCAGATGAGCATACAGTTATATTTGCATATTTATATATATATAGATATATATATATATAGATATATACATATATAAAATCAAAAATGAATAGACTATATCGCTCTGTGGCTAATGAAATGCTTTTATTTGTGCGAGCTTTCGAGATACGCTGATCTCTTCTTCCGGCGATGTTACAATGAATAAAGCAAGAGAGGTTTTTACTTAAAAACAGTGCATCCTGGAAAGTATCTGTGACTGAAGGCTATTCCTCCCCCTGTGCAGTATGCAATTTATGATTTAAGGTGCTAAATGGTCCCTGAATGTTAGTGATGTTAGTGTATACCAATGGTGTGGGTAGGTGTAGAAATGTAAGAGGGTGTTGCATTACTATTAGTTTGTGTAGATACTATGTGGTCACTATTGGTATATGGGGATAGAATTACATTGTACATTAGTATGTGTAAGAGACAGTTGTGTGTGCATTCATATAGTGCAGTATGTATAGACATGGCCTTTAGCACTCATGGGAAGAGAGTTCTCGTGTCAGGGTAGTGACTCATGAAACTTGTGTCTCGGTTTAGGCCACCGCTAAGTGTCCCGCACAGTTGCAGAAATTTGTATTCATGCAACCATCTCTCTTTCAGTGTTCTAAGATTACCTTTGAGTATGACCACCTTCAGATTATTCATCTTATGGCCAGAGTCAGAGAAATGTTCGCCGACAGGACTGTCTCTTGTTCCGAGTGTGATGCAGTGACAATGCAGATTAATTCTCTTGTTTAGTCCCAGTCTCGTCTCGTCTCACCTACGTAGTAGCAGCCCCCTGGGCATTTCATGCACATGATGAGGTACACAACATTGCTGGAGGAACAGGTGAACCTTCCTCTGATTTTGTACTCCAGATTCCTGTGGGGTATTTTTATTGTGCCTGCTGTATGGAGCATTGAAAAAAATAATAATAATAATTATATATATATATATATACTGTGTATATATATATATATATATATATATATATATATATATATATATATATATATATATATATATATATATATATATATATACTTAGTTAAGTTATGGTGGGTAAAAAAAAAGTGACAAAAACCCTCCACAGCAAAGCAAATGGAAATATTACTGTATGCTCTTTTGCATGTCTTAGACATGTATGCAACCCCACCTTTCACCATTATAACCAGCACACAGCACTTCCACTGCAGCAAGGAATTCTGGGAAATGACATACAAATGAGCACACAGTGCCACCTTTTGCTTCAAAACCATTTTTAACATGGTTCCCTATAGGCTTAAAGCTTGTTGCATGGTCACAGCTTTGAGCACAGACAGGGTTACGATACATAGCCAGCAAACCCACCCACAGATAGCTGTTTCGACCTTAATGGGTCTCATCAGTGTGGAGTTGGTTATACTGGCTATGCAAAAATGAAGCAATGAGGATGGGTTTTACCATACTTAGTTAAGTTATGGTGGGTAAAAAAAAGTGACAAAAACCCTCCACAGCAAAGCATATAGCAAATGGATATATTACTGTATGCTCATTTGTATGTCTTAGACAGGTCTGCAACCCCACCTTTCACCATTATCACCAGCACACAGCACTTCCACTGCAGCAAGGTATTCTGGGAAATGACATGCAAATGAGCACACAGTGCTACCTTTTGCTTCAAAACCATTTTTAACATGGTTCCCTATAGGCTTAAGCTTGCTGCATGGTCACAGCTTTGAGCATATATATATATATATATATATATATATATATATATATATATATATATATATATATATATATATATATATATATATATACAGTATATATATATATATAATAACAAATGTATTAGTCTCATAAAAACAGGGGAGAAAGAATAAAATGGAGGGGAACTCCAATCTAACTCCTCAGGGGACAGAACAAGATCAAGCAATGGACTCTAATAAATGCCTAGGAAAGTGTATAATACTCTATTAAATAAGCACAGCACCTGGAGACAAAGTGTGTGACTCAAAAATGATTACCTAGTTGATGATAGGCAAACTACACATATACAAATATGCTAGTAATTAATGTCTAAAAAATGTATGTAAATTGGCCAGAAATACAAAACATATACTGTACCAATAGACATAATATACTTCAGACATACAAGAGACACAGTATAGATATACTAGTGATAAAACAGCCGATCATAATACTTAGAGAATATTGTGAATGGTCAGTATCCAAATGATCAGTGATGCTATGGAGAATGATAGTTCAAAAGATTATGGTTACCATCCATTTTAAAGTCCATATAGAAAACAAAGTCCATGATACATCACCGTTTCAATTAGGTGATAGATGTAATACACAGTCCCAAATACGAGAGGAGATGAGAGGGGTCCCCAGCCAGGTTCCCATTCCAATGCATTTCGACACAACAGTCTTCTTCTTGAAGTAGTGGCAGGTCAAGACAATGCAGACCGTTTATATTTTATATGGTTCCATATAATTTGAACCAATGCGCGCCAAAACCGGACTCTGTGAGTTAATCAAAACAGCTGGTATACTCTCTGTTCATTCCACACTGGGGAATTCCACCTCCATAGCAGCGACGTCATTAGGCATACGCATCACGGACGCCATTTCCATAGCAACAGAATGCTAGTGTCATTGACCAATCAGGAGGCTGCAAGACGTGTTAGAAATAGAGATTCAGTCCGGTGACACAGCGTTCATGTTCAAGAAAACAGGGAGGCTTATACTCCTAAGGGCTCGTTCAGGGTGCCTGCTTTGGGATATGGAGGGCGCGCGTCCGCGAGAGCGCGCGTTATTTTTGTAGGAGACATCCGATCATCCCCTGCCGACAGCCCCAGCGTTCTGTCGTTCAGTGGGCGTGTCTTTGACGTCACATGCTAAAATCCTCCCGGTCACAGACAGAGAGCAGGGATCCGTGTTGCAGTCTTGAAATCATTCTGAAGAATGATTTCATTGGCTGCCTGGGTCCCTGTGACGCTGCTGCAGTTCCAAAAAACTAAATTTTCGTTTACTGAAACTGTCGTCAGCGTCAACTCCTGGCTTCGGAGGCAGGGCAGTTGCTACCCTGACAACAAGTATTCAAATTGAATACTTTGTTTCTCACTGCAGCAAGCACGTCAGCACGCCCTCCCTCCGAAGCCAGCACCCTGAACGAGGCCTAACTGATCCTGCTGTTACTCTGTCTCAACAAAATGTAGGCAGATGACACAAATGACAAGATGACATTGTATGAAAAGGTTCAATAAACAATCAATCTGACTGTAACTTGCTTGTGATGTCCTTATTTTCTACTGGGACTGTTGTTTACACTTTAATCACTCCGACGTTTTCATCTTTAAACAGAACAGCACACGGTCACAAGTTGATTACAAAACCTCATTCCATCGGCAGACACACGCCCCATGAGTTAGATCCATAGCTGAAACAAGATATAATAGGCAGGAATACATCTTCACAGCATTATCACTGTTCCCTCAGATCTTGTACCGTTGATGACACGCCCAATTTTTTTGGCTTCAAACAGGAGATCCATAATTGGAAATCGTCATGTTCCATCGAAGTAATTTTAACAATTGTTGGTGAAAATTCTATTAAAAAAATAAATAATCAGGAAAGAACAGAAGGAGGAAATAAAGAGAATGTTAATGGGACAATGCACTAATAATATTTACAAATACATAGCGAACTCTAAATAATCGTTAGGGCCTTGAGGTACGATTGTATCTAACTGCACTATCCACCTGCATTCGCGCTTCAACAGGGCCTTCTCCAGGTCACCGCCACGGATACCAAGGGAGACTCTGGCGTGCATGCGTTATATATAATATACATATATACATATGTATATTATGTGTATATATGTATACATATATATATATATATGTAGCCCCGAGGTAAAAATTCATTTGCTGGCCCCCCTCCGCGAGTGCCGTGTGGTAGCGGGTGCCGCCGGAGGCTGCAACGGACCCGCCGGCACTTCGCGAGGGTGGGGGCCAGTGCAGGGAGTAGCGCGTTGCCCTGCGGTGAAGGCCGGTTGCCGGGGATGCGATCGGGCCGTCGCTAAGGCCGCGATCGCGTTGCCACCGGCTCGGCGGCTGAAGGAGAGGGCGCCGCCATTGCGCGTTAGTTCGCGCATGCGCAGTAGGCGGCAAGCGCGAGATAGGACCCCAGGGCTAGGGAGAGATCGCGCGAGAGCAGGGAAGAGGATAGTGAGGTTGCGGCGGCCATCAGTAGTTCGCGCATGCGCAGGGCAAGTGCGCACGCGGCCCCAATGCTTAGGCAGCCCCCTGGGAACTACAATTCCCAGGAGGCATAGGGAGACAGAGGTCAGGTGCTCCGTTGCGGCCAATAGGGCTGGAGGAAGCTCAGCCCGGGAAAAGAGATACATTTCCCGGGCTTTGCATGAGTCAGTCAGGAAGAGGCAGAGGAAGGAGAAGGAAGGGTGCAGGGAGCGAGTGGCTCCTGTACCAGGTAAGGGTTCTCCTTAGGTCCCCAGGCAGGCCCCAATTCCCGGTAAGGGCAGGGGGTAACTGAAGAGGGACGGCCCTAGATAGGGAAGGTCACCCTTAGGTGTGTGAGGGTGCAGGTTTGGCAGCGGGTAGTGCTGTGCGCACTGACAAATAGGCACAGCGTGCAAGCAGTGAATTTGCTGCGGGTTCCAGTGGATGGTGTGTGTATCGTTCTGTGTGTTGTCGCTGCATGTGCTGGGCGCAGTGTGTGCAGCGTGTGTGAGTACCTGCAGGCTGACAGTGAGAGCTGTGTGTCTGCTGCAGGCTGTTAGCAAGTTAATAGCTAGTTGTTAGTGAGGCGTAGGGACGTGGGTAGCTAGGGGAGGGGGGGGCAGGTTATTATTCCACAGGCACTAGGAGATTTCCCCCAAGCCACCCCAGGTTGCGGTTCATCAGGGACAGGCCCTAGGTTAGGGTTCCTGTCACTGTAGGGATAGATAGGGATAGCGGCGGTTGCTGTTCCCGTGAGACGGTGGTGTTACCGAGAGACGGTTGTGTTCCCGTGAAGCGGTGGGACCCTCGTTGGGGTTCCCGGAGAGTATCACCTGGATAGGATCAGACGGATGCATCGCACGTCTGACCCTTTGTGAAGATCGTTGCAGGCCCGAGCACCGGAGTGCTCGGCAGGTAACGCTGTATCATAAGTGCACCAACAGGCCTTAACTAATTTAGTGACTGCGCAGTCACCCACTACCTCCGTAGGATTACGAGACATTGGGTGTGGGGGATTACGAGACATTGGGTGTGGGGGATCACAGGACACTGGGTGGGAACACCAGACATTGGGCTGAGGTGATATGGTTAAGGTGATGCGGATAGAGCATGATGTTATGTAATGTGTTATAAGTGTGTTCAGTAAAGTGTTAGTATTATATATGTGTGTTATTGTATTTCTTACCCAGGGCTATCTTTCATAACGGGGACCCTGGGTAAGTGGAGGCGCTGCACCAGGTAAATGGTAAGGGTTTCCCCAGGCTCCCAACTAGCGGAGGCTCAGATCTCCTGGAGCCACAGGTGTGATACAGTTACCAGTAGTCCCTTAGAAGAGGTGTGCCGCAAGGAAAGGGACCGGTTAGGCCACAAGGGGCCAATGTGAGATTGGGTGGGTCAGGCCGGTTCACAAAAAGGGCTACATATATCTTAAATATGTTTTTGTATAAAAAGCTAAGGATGTCTGTAGCTCATTATGATGTCACCAATATGACAACACGTGCCAGTTATATAGTCTTCCAGGTTAGGAGAGAGAAAGGAGGGAAAAGAAACAGAGAGAGACTCACTGAGAGGAGGAGGGAGATTAGATGAGTAGGAGAGAAGGGAGTGTAGTGTGCATCGAGAGAAGCAGACACAGTAAGACAGGGAGTGCAGAGCGAGGTTAGGAAAGAGTGCAAAGAGGAGTAGGGCATGATGGAGGTGGGAGGGGAGGAGATATGGCAAGGAGGGGAGAGGAGACAGAGAGACAGAGAGACAGCGGAGAGAAGGGTGCACACTGGGCAGGAGGGAGTGCAAAGAGAGGGGAGGAGAGACTACAGCAAGGTGACTAGGAGGAGGAAATATAGAGACAGCAAGGAGAGGAGGAGCAGGTGAGATGACTAGGAGAGGAGGGAGTGTAGTGTGCACAGCGAGAACCAGACACAGTAAGGCAGGGAGTGAAGAGAGACGGGAGGAGAGAGTGCAAAAAGGAGCAGGGCCTGATGGAGGAGAGAGAACGATGGGAAAAGGGGACAAGAGACAGCAAGGCATTACAGGGAGGGTGAAAACAAAGTGTAATTTTTAATTAATAACCTTTAAATTCTCCTAGATCGGCGTATGTTACACCGAGTTCAGCGAGTAAAAGTATAAAATGGTTTACTAAAACATAGCAACTTTCTAAAGACATATACTTTTCCTTATTTATCACACACTCTTATGCCAATACTGGGGTGCGTCATCACTCCCAACACAACACTACCAGCAGGTTTTCTGATGTCTCTGTTAACAGTTGAAACAGTGTACAATTTATTGTATCTTGTCACTCTGGCTCCTTTTTAATCTGGATTGGCAAAGTAACATCATAGAAAGAAATTTGAAACATCCTTTTAAGTCTAACTGCTCTGTGGGATGTCATTTTTGAACACAGCCTGCAGCAAGGCAATCTTGTTTAAGATATAATAATAAAAGGTTATGACACTCTCTTGACAAGACAATTTACAGTTGTGAAAGTTTATGGATTTCTGTCTCCTGAACATTCCTCCAGCATTTATTGATGGAAAATTGACCTTCATAACTGTCTTTAATTATTTTACACTTTACATAATAATATTTAAAAGTGCAATCCCACTTCCACAAAATCAAATAGCAGTGGCATGTTTACTAAATTATGACTGGTGACATTTTAAAAAATAACAAGTATTTTTTTTAGAAATCATTCCATTGCAATGAGATGCTTTGTAAAAAAAATAATATATATATATATATATATAAATATATATATATATATATATATATATATATATATATACGTATATAAATATAAATATATATATATAGATATATATATATCTATATATATATATATATATATAGATATATATATATCTACAAAAACAGGAAAAAAACAGGCGCACTCATAGCGTAAAAAAGTATAACAAATAATTTATGGAGTCAAGGATATGAAAAACACACTCACAAACATAACAGAATAAAAAGCGATTTTGAGTACAACTCAACCAGCCAGACACAGGAACCAGGTGTCGGGTGACTTCAGTAAAGTGTCCGGTGTGGGTGAACTGCAGCAACCTCAGTAATAGCCTCCGAGTACCGGGGAACATGAGGAACGCCGCCTTCCTCCAAATCGAGCGTCACAGCAGTAAGTTCTCAACTCCAAGTACCGCGAGAACTCGATGACGTCAGGGGATACAACCAGAGACAGTCCCCACGAGTGCAGCAAGTGACCGGCTGGGATCAGTATATTGCAAATAAAGGGTATAGTCCCATATGCAGAATAGTGAGTGATGTTGAATAAAACTGGACAATATCACATCCACATAACACTCCCAGTTTTTTGTTTGTATATATATATACTAGCTGATATACCCGGCGTTGCCCAGGCGTGGAAGGGCAGGGGGCATGGAGTGGAAGGGGGGGGGGAAAGGGCAGGGAGGGGGGGGGGGCAAAGGGCAGGGAGGGGGGGGCAAAGATCAGGGTGGGAAAAGGGCAGGGAGGGGGGGGCAAAGGGCAGGGAGGGGGGGAGCAAAGGGCAGGGAGGGGGGGGAGCAAAGGGCAGGGAGGGGGGGGAAAAGGGAGGGGGGGGGCAAAGGGCAGGTAGGGGGGGACTCAATCCCCCCCCCACACACACACAATCCCCCCCCACACACACACACAATCCCCCCCCACACACACACACACAATCCCCCCCCCACACACAATCCCCCCCACACAATCCCACAATCCCCCCCACACAATCCCCCCCACACACAATCACACAATCCCCACACTCAATCCCCCCCCACACACACACACACAATCCACCCCCACACACACACACACAATCCCCCCACACACACACAAACCCCCCCCACACAATCCCCCCCACACACAATCACACAATCCCCACACTCAATCACCCCCACACACACACACACAATCCCCCCCACACACAATCCCCCCACACACACATATTTCACACACACACACACACACACACACACACACACACACACACACACACACACACACACACACACACACACACACACACACACACACACACACACACATACACACACACACACACACACTAGGTAGGGGGGGTGTTACATACATTAGCTTGGGGTTGCGCGAGCAGCTTGCAGGGAAACCTGGGGGCGCTCCGTGCTGCTGCTTCTATGTCTGTGTCTTGCATTTATACTATATTAGGAGAAAAGGTAAGTATCACCAATGGCTCTATAACCTCAAATAACAAATGAGTGAGATCACAAGTGAATTGATATTGTTATAATATTAAAACCAAAATCTTTATTCGGGAGAAGTACTCCAAAGGATAAATAAATTGGGTGAAAACCCGAGAGTCTGAAAACTCGGTGCCTATAAGGTAAAGCGAATTTAAGAACAAGGGAGATGGTAATAAAAATCAATGCGGTCTCCACTAGTAACCACCTAGAAGCCTACCGCTCCTAGTCAAAGGCAGTTGATGGAGTCAGTGTGCAGTCTCTTTATTATAATGTTACTGTGTGTCTAGTCAACAGACTGCAATGCCTATGTGATCAAAACTTATACTGCAAAAGGGATCATCAAGGATGTACTGTGCGTGTAATAACTGGATAGACTGCGTGTCTGGACTCAGAGATAGCCGTTTGTGAGGCTAACTCTACTGTATGTCCCATGCCGATCACGCTACCAGTGAATGAGCATGAGTGTAAAGTGCAGGAGCGGACTAGAGTGTATCAATGGTTAATTCACACTCAGCCCTGTATAAATTACAGACTCCGCTATATACACCGTAAGTGAAGGCTAGTGATGCCAAAATATAGTCTGATTAGTATAGTAATAATACATATCCTGGACAGCGAAACAGACTGATGATGGCTAACCAAATGTCTCTAATCACATCTTATGCTGCAAAGTTAACCGACATCCATAAGAACTGGATAGATTGCGTGTCTGGACTCGGGGATAGGAGGCAGCGGCTCACTCAGAGTACCATAGTGATCACGCTACCAGTAACTAAGCATGAGAATGTATAAGGGAAAGCAGACTGTAATAACTCCTCAGTGGCTGATTAAACCTTCAGCTCTGTTCTAATACTTAAACTACACTATACACCCAAATAGTGGTAGCTAGTGGAGTCAGTGTACAAGCTAGGTTGTGTGGTAATTATGCATAGCCTGGACAAAGGGACTGTCACAGGAACTTGTGAGAGGCCTATATTATACATCAAAATACCTGGGTTGAACTGAAGACGGCCGAGATATGATAAATATAATTTATTCCTTGAAAAAGGTGAACACACAAGATATACAAATAACAGACAAAATATGCACTTACATAGGGTTGGAATGATGAAATAATCAGGAATCTTGATTAGCAATTCATGCAGCAATCTCGAAATGACACAAAGACAATGGGCATAGGCTGAGCCTTGTTTATATACAATCTCAGTCCTATCCTTTAACCTGGGGGCGCCTGGCTGGCTAGCAGTTTCCTTTGAAGTTAGGACTCCCTTATCTGCAAGTGTGAATTATGACACTTACAGACCACTCAGGCCCTTTGTTCCTCTGCCCTATTGTATACAATCAGAGCGGTCAACCTTTGATCAGAGGGTGTATGATAGACCACTTGTCTACTATCCTGACCTATTAACATAGCAGATGGGCTCTGAGTTCTCATGCCAGACCCAAAATACAATTCACAGTTTAATATCTTCATATATTAAAATAATCGGTTCTGTTGGGTCCAGTGGGTCGATACTTCCCAGTTCTTCCTGCCGGAAGTGACCCTCCATTGTGGCCAAGTTTCAGCCCTCTGCGACTCCCAGAACCGGAGATACACCAATGCAGTTTAAAACACTTTTTAAATACAGGATTCTTCCCTTTAAAAATGAACCTCTGCCTTTCACTCTTTCCCCATTGAAATCAACGGGTTCCGCCGCCATAGGCGTTCAATGGAGCGACTCCACCATTGAAGTCAATGGGTTCCGACGCCATAGACTTTCAATGGGGAAACTCCGTTATTGAAGTCAATGGAAAAACCAAAAATCTTTACATTTGCCCACACTCCGTCTGGTTGTTCGGAGAGGGCTGGAAATGGACATGCATTCAAGCCAGAACCGTGGCTGCATGCGACCCAACTCCCAGCCCTCTGGTCCTTCCATAACCGGAGATATGGGCTTACACTTTTTACCTTTTCGGACTTAGCCGTTTTAACGCCACGCGGCTTTTCCTCATTGGAATCAATGGCAGGGCGCCGCCATAGACATTGCATGGGCGAGCGCCGCCATTGGATTCAATGGGACCTCCGTTACGCCATCAAAATCAATGGCGGGACCCTCTTCATGAGCGCGACCCTTTACGGGGGTCCCTCATTCCCGGACCCGATGGGGGTCGTGTGTGGGGGAGCCTAGGGGCTAGGGGCAAAAAGATTTTTATTTCTGGGTGCCCTAGAACCTAAGATTTCCACGCCAATTGTCGTTGACCTTGAACCAGTGATAAAGCTCTTTTCAAAGCCATTGTGTCCGCTTCTGCGGTTTTGCGGTTTGGATGGCTGCTAACCTATTCCTGGAGGTCGACGTCGAGGAATCCCCATTGAAGTCAATGGCCCCATTGACTTACAATGGGAAACCGCCGCTCCTCCTCTCGGACGCCACCTGCTGGTCTTCGAGGGAAACAGGTCCAAAACCACTGGATCCGCCATTGAAATGAATGCAGCTCCAATGGTGACCTATGGGACTCTGCAAACTGGTGCCTGAAAAGGCGGGAACATGGAACAAAGGGCTATAAACACTAAGTTAACCTTAACCCTTTCCCTCCCGCATCAATCCCAGTGTATGTGTTGGTGCAAACACTGGAACAGAAACAATAAATTTTTACAGGGGAATATACATTGGGATTCTGAAGCAGGGTAAAACACATTACTGGACCGCAGTCCAGTTAACCCCTTGCTTCCCAAGAGAGATGGGGGAGGCCAAATGGGGTGTAACCCCTTTAATACCGGGCCAAACCCCCTCTCCCATGACAGGGACAGACTGCCAACAGCTGACCCGATGTCTCTACGGTCACGTCTAATGCTGAAGTAGAACCAATAATCTCTGTAGGTGTAGACTCCTGTGTACTGGATGAATAGCATGTCTGGACTCAGGGATAGCCTACAATAGGCTCACCCTATGTCCTGTTGTTAACACACCACCCGAAATGAGCATTCAAATGTTTAATGCAGAGGGTAAGTTGCAGTGCAACCCAAGGCAGCTAAGTAGTGCTTAGTATAGCTATTTTCTCACAAATTGAGCTAATACCCAGTCGGAATAGAGCTCATTCAGTTAGTATCTTGTTCAGATAGTATATACAGGAGTTGCGTGTCTGGACAAAGGGACAGACATAATGTCGGCTGACCCAATGTCTCTAATGTTCACGTCTTAATACTGTAATGATACCAATCATCTACAGAGATAAAGAGACCAGCATAGTCTAAGTACTGCGGTGATCCCCATGAAAAGAAAAAAAGGGAGAGAAAACTCCCCCTCGTAGTAGCTTATATAAAAGTGATGAGAATGCAATTAAGAGAACACGATACTACCCTTGTAAGTACTGGTAGTATGTTGTATATATATATATATATATATATATATATATATATATATATATATATATATATATATATATATATATATATATATATATATATATATATATATATATATAAAGCAAGCAGTCAGCACTCTAATGTAAGGCAAAAGGCAGTTGCTAGTCCCATAGGAATCCACATAACATACGAACCAGCCCAAAGACCAGTAGAGAGACAGCAACCAACGAGGGATAATCCAAAATAATCTGTATTGAGATAAACAGATACACGAAAGCCAACGTTTCGGTCTCACAGGGAGACCTTCCTCAGGGCCGTGCAAACACCATACTAACAGTGACCCTACTTATATACCCACACCCCAAGTGCAACCAATCAAACATAACCAATCACCAGCAACCTGTCATTAGTTACCTGTTGAGCAGCTGAGCACCATATGAGAGCAACCAATGCCTGGACCGGAAAGGAGCCATATGGATCCACGAGCAGGGAAAACCAATATTGTGATCAAAGGCAGCCAGCTCAGACATCCGCGTCTGACGTCCTAGATCCACGAGCAGGGAGATCCCTCTCGTGATCAAGGCTGCCTACTCTGATGTCCATAACTTGCGACTGGTGTCGGGAGCTGCAGCGCGTCACCTGACTAGCCTGCGCGTCATAGGGCAAAGGGTGAGCCGGGGAGCCAATGGGAAACATCACTGCGCACTGGAAAGGCACGCAGTACCCGTATGGAGAAACCCTGGCAACCGAGGACGCCAGCTCACAGTCCGCGCAGGCGCAGTAGTGAACACTGATAGAGAGGGCAGCGCTGTACCCACGGCACCAATACAAGGCAGACACACAAGCATAGAAGCCTGTGGCTAAAGTTAAAGCCACAAGAGGCAGTAGTGAAGGTACCAGGAGACCCAGCTGCACCAAACAACATAAATAATGACAATAAAACAAGGGAGTGACAATGTGCAAGGGAAGTGAAGCTATGGAAGGAAAGTGTCCACACGTCAAAATAAACATGCAAACATGATCAAACATCAAAGCAGGTAAAAATCAATACGCAAGTTATCATAAACAATGAGAGGAAATTGTACAACAGCTCCTGGTAGCACATCACTATAGACGTTTGCCTGGGGACCCGACGACAGCCTATAAAAGGGAGATTGATGGGATTATCCAATTTAGTCTTAATAACACTTGGATCACAGAGGAGACCAGCAAATTTTTGACACAAGATCATCCAGTGATGCCAGTGCTGTACACTCTGCCCAAAATCCACAAGTCTTGCGTGGCACCTCCAGGCAGACCCATCATCTCAGCCCGGGGATCGTTATGCCACCCTCTCTCACAATTTGTGGATTTCTATCTACAGCCACTGGTGGCCAGCATGGGTTCATACATTAAGGACACTACAGACTTCATCAAACAGCTTGGTGACATATTCGTTGATACATCTGACTACATTTTTGCCACACTGGATGTGTCTAGTCTGTATACCAACATTCCCCATGCGGAGGGCATGGAAGCAGTTCGCGCCAAATTTGAAATATTTGGTGTACAACAGGGTCTCCCTGTGGAATTTCTCATGTTATTGATTGAAGTTATTCTACATAAAAACTTCTTCAGGTTAAGAAACATCATTACTTACAGCTGACCGGGACGGCCATGGGTTCAAACATGGCGCCGTCCTACGCGAATCTGTTTATGGACCTGTACGAGCGGACCCATATACTCCATGATGTGTCTTATGGACACCACATTGTCAAATATCTACGCTACATTGATGATGTGTTCATCTTGTGGGATGGCAGCGAAGAGGATCTGCTAGCGTTTGTGGCTTCTTTGAATAATATTCCTTCCACCATACACTGGCGACACACTTTATTCGAGCTCGGCTAGTCCCACGAATTCGGGTATACCCGGGTGTATTGAGGTTTGTGACTGTTTTCTGCCCGAGTGCATTGAGGTATTTTCCAGGCAGGGATTGAAGCATTTTATTCCCTCTGGCTGCAATACTGCACAGTATATATATATATACTGCATTACAATTCATGAATTTATGCCATCTGGTAGACACGCGAAGCATTGCAGCCTATTAAATCCTAATCATTATCATTTAACAGATCAGCCGCCCGTCAGCCAGGCATGAACCCAGGCTGGGAAGGCAAACACAACGGGGCTTGTCAGAGGTGAGGAGCGGCGCATTCCAGGTATCTGCCAGGTACATACTGGGTATTTGCTCGAATAAAGTGTGTCGGTGCAGTACGCTTCACTCTTAGTCACAGTTCTAAAGAGATTGCTTTTTTAGACACAATTGTATATAAGTCTGGGGGCTCGTTGGCTACAAAGCTGTACCGGAAGAGCACTGACAAGAATTCATTGCTGTGTGCATCCAGCCACCATCCCTTGCCACTCAAAAGGGGTCTCCCCTACTCACAGCTTCTAAGAGTGAAGAGGATTACAACAGATCCAGAGGAGTCCGAAAGGGCCTTGGGACAGATGGCTACCCGTTTCCGAGAGAGGGGCTACTGTGTAAAGGACATCCAATACGCCTTACAAAAGGTGGAACAGGTTGACAGGAGTGTATTGCTGACATCAGTGTCCAAAAAGTCGGAGACCAACAGACTCAACATAGTCAGCACTTTTAGCACCGCCTCTAATGACATCAAGCGATGCATCCGGGGGAATTGGCGGATCTTACAGAATGACGAGAGGATAGGCACATGTGCCAAGGAACCACCGTTGTTCTGCTTTCGTCGTGGCCCTAGTATTGGTGATATGGTAACAGGATCGGATCCCATAGAGAAATATGCCACCTCCAAGAACTGGTTGGCCAAGAAACCAGGCTCATATCGGTGTCATGGCTGTACTAACTGCCAGTTCATGCAATTGGGCCCCAGCTACAATCATCCCCACAGTGGCATCCCTATCAAACTTCAACAGGCACTTAATTGTGAGTCTAAATTCGTGGTATACTACATCAGATGCCCTTGTGGACTCCTATATATTGGAAAAACTGTGAGGATGTTGAAGGAGCGGATGGCAATGCACCGCACTACAATCAGGAAAGCCCTAGTGACTGGTGGCGATGACATGGATCTTAAATGTCTCCCCGTCGCGAGACATTTCAAAGAACATAGACACTCCTTAGCAACGCTCAGATGCATGCCTATCCTACAGGTCCCTGTTCCTACGCGTGGTGGTGACAGGGGCAAGATCTTGCTACAACAGGAGGCCAGACTTTTATGAACTGCGGACCATGGCACCAGGAGGACTGAACGAAGAGCTAAAACTGGGCTGTTTTTTGTAAATTGTTTATGATAACTTGCGTATTGATTTTTACCTGCTTTGATGTTTGATCATGTTTGCATGTTTATTTTGACGTGTGGACACTTTCCTTCCATAGCTTCACTTCCCTTGCACATTGTCACTCCCTTGTTTTATTGTCATTATTTATTTTGTTTGGTGCAGCTGGGTCTCCTGGTACCTTCACTACTGCCTCTTGTGGCTTTAACTTTAGCCACAGGCTTCTATGCTTGTGTGTCTGCCTTGTATTGGTGCCGTGGGTACAGCGCTGCCCTCTCTATCAGTGTTCACTACTGCGCCTGCGCGGACTGTGAGCTGGCGTCCTCGGTTGCCAGGGTTTCTCCATACGGGTACTGCGTGCCTTTCCAGTGCGCAGTGATGTTTCCCATTGGCTCCCCGGCTCACCCTTTGCCCTATGACGCGCAGGCTAGTCAGGTGACGCGCTGCAGCTCCCGACACCAGTCGCAAGTTATGGACATCAGAGTAGGCAGCCTTGATCACGAGAGGGATCTCCCTGCTCGTGGATCTAGGACGTCAGACGCGGATGTCTGAGCTGGCTGCCTTTGATCACAATATTGGTTTTCCCTGCTCGTGGATCCATATGGCTCCTTTCCGGTCCTGGCATTGGTTGCTCTCATATGGTGCTCAGCTGCTCAACAGGTAACTAATGACAGGTTGCTGGTGATTGGTTATGTTTGATTGGTTGCACTTGGGGTGTGGGTATATAAGTAGGGTCACTGTTAGTGTGGTGTTTGCACGGCCCTGAGGAAGGTCTCCCTGTGAGACCGAAACGTTGGCTTTCGTGTATCTGTTTATCTCAATACAGATTATTTTGGATTATCCCTCGTTGGTTGCTGTCTCTCTACTGGTCTTTGGGCTGGTTCGTATGTTATATATATATATATATATATATATATATATATATATATATATAGCGATGTGCAAACTACGTTGTAGCATCTTTTAGTCACTGATTAAGATAGGAAACATAGTATTTTTCTATATGGGGTTTATATACAGGAATAAATAATATACTTATAGCCCGCCATCCCTTTAAGTCAAAACGAAATCATAAAATAAAAATAAATTTTTTATAAAAATAAAATAAAGTAGACTAAATGCACATAAAGCTTCAACCCTTATTACACGGATGGACAGCTAAGCTGATTACCACCCCAAACAGGTACTATTATGGCTGATCATATAAAGTCTCTCTACACAGCAATAAAGGGTTTCGCTTATCTGTTAGTCCAGGGTGCAGACATCCCCGCTTCAGCACGGTCACACATCCTTCCTTCCTAGGGGAGCTCGGCCCCATGAGAGCTCAGATAATCTCTCCTCTGTAAACCCAATGTTAAGAATAGGACATCCCTGCTTCAGCACAGTCTCTCGTCCTTCCTTCTTCCTGGGATTAACAACCCAGGCACTCTCAGCAGACTCCACGACCACTTGATCACCTTTTGTCTGAAAATCCATTGTTACATGGAGCCCATATAAGCTAATGCTTGCTGTTAACACAGCTTTAAAGCACAGCATGGGAATCAGATGCAAAGCCAGAGAAACCATTCACAAACATGTCTCAACCTTAATAGGTATCCTCAATGTTTCAACCTTAATGGGTATCATCAATGTTTCAACCTTCATGGGTATCATCAGTGTGAAGTTGGTTGCACTGCTGGCTTTGCATTTTCATATGTGTGTATATATATATATATATATGCAAATACAACTGTATGCTCATCTGCATGTCTTAGGCATGTCTGCAACCCCGCCTTTCCCCATTATCACCCAGCATACAGCAATTCCACTGCAGCAAGGGATTCTGGGAAATGACATGCAAATGAGCACACAGTGTCACTTTTTGCCTCAAAAACCATTTTTAACATGGTTCCCTATATATATTGTGATGTCCACACCATGTTGCAGTCTCTTGTATCCAGATAAAAGACAGGGAAACGTAGTGTTGATGTACAGGAGGGTTGATTTGCCAGGTACAGAGCAGGAACAGGGTTAACTTATAACATAAAACAGAAATTAAAACCTAACTCCTTTTCAGAGTTCTGACTAATACAGCTTAGTCCCTAACTAACAGTGGGGGAAACTAAGCTCTTTCCCCACTTTAGACACCGTACCTGCAGCTTCCCTTTGCAGTATCTCACAGGGCTGTCTGTGTGTGTGCCTTCAGATCGGCACAGCAGCAGCACAGGAAGCTGTATGTGCTGCCTTTTAACCTTGAAGCTCATTAATTAGGGCTCAGGTGAGGTGAAGGGAACACACCCTGGAAGGTGCTGGGTCCTATGTACCTCCCCTCAAACACCTTTTGCTTCAATATATCACATATCCCCCCCCTTTGCTCAATCATTATCGGGTGAGCACTTGAAAATATGGAGGTGTATACTTGGGACAATGCATCAGCATTTCCATGTTTGGAGCCTGGCCTGTGTTCAACTGTGAACTGGAAACCCTGGCGACTCAAAAACCAGCAAGTTACATGAGCATTCTTTTCCTTATTTTGTTGCATGTACTTTGAGGGTGCATGGTCCGTTATTAGGGTAAATTTTCTCACTAACAAATAATATGTTAGAGTCTCTAATGCCAATTTGATGGCCAAGCCCTCTTTCTCAACTACGGCATATCTCTTCTCATGGACAGTTAGTTTTTGACTGATATATATGATGGGGTGTTCCTCCGTTCCAACTATTTGTGACAGGACCGCTCCTATCTCTACATCGGCAGCGTCACACTGAACCTGAAATTCCTTGGTGAAGTCCAGGTTGATCAGGACGGGATGAGCACACAAGGCGTCTTTTAAGTTTTGGAAAGCTTTCTCTGTCCGGTCAGACCACTTCACCATGACCGAACTCTTCTTTTTTGTTAGGTCGGACAGAGGGGTTGAGAGGGTGGCAAAGTCCGGTATAAATCGACGGTAGTAACCGGCCAGGCCGAGGAAGGCTTTAACCTGTTTCTTGGTTACTGGTCTCGGCCACTCCCTAATTGTCTTTAGCTTTGCCACCTGCGGTTTCACAAGCCCTCTACCAACCATATACCTAAGTACTTGGTTTCTTCTAAACCGATGGCACACTTAGCAGGGTTTGCCGTCAGACCCGCTTCCTCCAGGGAGTCTAACACTGCCTGTACCTTTTCCAGGTGAGAGCCCCAGTCATTACTGGGAATGACCACATCATCCAGGTAGCTCGCGGCATAGTCTGTATGGGACTTCAACACCTGGTCCATCAATCTCTGAAAATTTGCTGGAGCCCCATGTAGACCAAAGGGTAGGACCTTATATTGGTATAGCCCGCCTGGTGTGGAAAATGCCGTTTTTTCTTTAGCAGCCTGTGTTAGAAGTGCCTGCCAATACCCCTTAGTCAGATCAAGGGTAGTTAAGTATCGGGCATCACCTACCATGTCTATCAGTTCGTCCACCCGTGGCATAGGGTACATATCAAATTTGGAGACTGCATTTAGCTTCCTAAAATCATTACAGAACCTGATCGAGCCATCCGGTTTCAGAACCAACACGATAGGGCTCGACCAGTTACTGAATGATTCCTCGATTACGTCGAGGTCCAACATTTTCTGTACCTCCTCTTTAACGGCCTGTCGCCTAGCCTCAGGTAATCTATAGGGCTTAAGATGTATGACCTTCCCAGATTCTGTATGGATGTTATGCTCAATAACCGAGGTTCTCCCGGGTACAGGGGAGAAAACTCGGTCATTGCGCACAAGAAACTCCTTTACCTCCTGTTTCTGAGGGCCAGACAAGGTGTCAGCAATTTTTACTTCAGGAACAGAAGGTTCCCTAGATGGTACAGTCCAAACTACAGTAACCAACGCTTCCCTCTCTTTCCAGGGCTTTAAGAGATTCACATGATGCAACTGTTCAGGCTTCCTCCTCCCTGGCTGTCTAATTCTATAATTGTATATACAGTAGGAAAGAGGGGGGGGGGTAGGGGAAGGGAAGGTAAGTAAACCTCTGCTCAGCTGAATTTAATAACTGGGTGATGTGGATAAGGTGCTAAACTGAGAATTGTAATGACAATATACCCAAAGAGAAAAGAACTCAGTAGATTATAGCACTCAATTATCACTAACATTGTATGTCAATATTAAAAATATCTTTATTGAGATTAAACTATTAAAATAAATGGTGCATAAAAAAGAGTAAGTATAAAAATACATCATGACACTGTGTGTCTAATGGCTGGCACAGTGCCAGTAATAGCGAGTCGCTACCATTGATTAGACCCCTATTGTCGGTCTCGGAATGGCAGTGTCAAATTGCTATAGTTAGATAGATAATATATTGAGTTCCCCCCCTGGCCAGGGAGAGGAGTGAGGTGGTATGAGGCTGTGAGTGGTAAGTCTCATCAGATTGTGAGGTTTAGCTTTTGCTCTGTGTCAGAGTAGCATAGCTTCGCTGTGCACGAGGAAAACAAACTGCTGCAACTAATGTACTGAACCATATTCTAAACCTCTATAGTAGGGGATCGAATGGGAGCATATTGCTAGGATATTAGAGGTAGGGGTACTACCTGCGTGTGAGCTGGTTTTCTGTTGTAGCAATGCTGCACGCTTGTAAATATTCCACCTAATCACCTCCGTGAAGTCTGGAGGAGAAAGCTGTGTGAGCTGTCAGGCTATACTGATGGCGTTACGAGCCATTCACCTCAAAATCGCAGCCTTAACTTAAATAAGTATCCAACATTATATAATATAATTGACCCTGCCAAAGTTAAAATAGCCCCGTCGACGATCGTTTCGTGTTTTACCGCTTTCTCAAGACTCTGGGCTAAGGGTAGGTGCGACCCTGTTGCTTCATATATACGCAATGCCTTGCACCGATTGGCTGTTTGGCCAGGTAGAAGGACGTCTGTGATTGGCTGATACGGTATTCATGCTAATGAAGCATGACGTCACGTTGGTTACGTTTGTTATGTTTCATGAGTGTCAAGGCACAGACTTTGTGCAGCCCTACATTGCCGTGCCTGCTCATTTTGTTTATTATTTAGGCATACAATGTTGCTGTGTCCATGTTAAATAACATTTCTGTGTAATTACCATGCTGTTACATTAATATTTACTTGAAGTAGTCTCCTTTGAATCTTTGGTTTATTGAGACACAGACAAGGGCTATAAATGGTGCTGCAGTGCCATTGCTACTCAAATAATGGATACATTGTTGCTTAGTTAGATAAAGCTTACAATGTAATTCATGCACATAGTGGTAAGGGTGAACTAAGATTATATTAAGGAGTTGAAGAGCAAGCCTTCATTCAATCCTTGTGGGGATGATGTTCCCAAATTGTAGATCCATCTTGCCTCCCTGCGTAATAGTAATTGGTCCCAGTCGCCCCCTCTAATGCCTAGCGTGGGATGATCTATACCAAGAAATTTAAGGACTTTGTGATCCCCATTGTGATGCTCCTGGACATGGCGTGCAACCAGTTTGTCAAGTTTATTTCTGATATCACCTATATGTTCTAGGACTCTTTTTTTGAATTGCCTTTTAGTTTTGCCAATATATTTGTTTATAAAAATATATTGGCAAAACTAAAGGGCAAATCAAAAAAAGAATTACAAAGGTACAAAGCAGGAACAGGGTTAACTTATAACATAAAACAGAAATTAAAACCTAACTCCTTTTCAGAGTTCTCACTAACACAGCTTAGTCCCTAACTAACAGTGGGGGAAAACTAAGCTCTTTCCCCACTTTAGACTCTGTACCTGCAGCTTCCCTTTGCAGTATCTCACAGGGCTGTCTGTGTGTGTGCCTTCAGATCGGCACAGCAGCAGCACAGGAAGCTGTATGTGCTGCCTTTTAACCTTGAAGCTCATTAATTAGGGCTCAGGTGAGAGTGAAGGGAACACACCTTTGAAGGTGCTGGGTCCTATGTACCTCCCCTCAAACACCTTTTGCTTCAATATATATATGTATATATATCTCTGTAGTTCAACCTCAATTTCAGTTCCCTGTGTATATGTTATGTGAATGATACTGTGCTCTATCATCCTCTGTATGTTGGGTCTAAATGTCTTAGACTATATTTGGTACAAAGTTAATATTTGTCGGATTAACACATTGTTTAAATGTATATTGCCTTCATGTTGACCTACACTTTGTTAGGTTAAAATTTTAAAATTTTGAGTTCCCAAATCCTTTAAAGAAGATCTTCTTAAGATCCGTTTAATATCTGGTATCTTAAGTGTGACCAAATAATGCATATAGTTTGTGTGGTTGGAATGTAAATCATATTCCTGTGTATATCCATCAAGCGTCATTTACTCTCTTTTTATTTATGAAGTTTTATGTATGAATTGTTATGTGAACCAATATCATGTTAAACTGATCCCCCTAATATTAAGATCAATCTTATATAGTGCATTGTCCTATGTTTAGGATTAATAGGTTATGACTGCGAATCATTTATGTAAACTCAGTGATATGTGTGTGCTAATTTATGTGTTCCCTGTGGGTAAATTGAAATTATAATGTAAAATGTGAAATAATTACGCTATAATATTTGACTAATTGTACATTGGGTATAATGTTGGACATAGGATTAAATGTTTAGAGTATGTTTTAGTAGTTACTTAGTTTGCTGAATTCTGTATATGGTAAGATTACAGTAAGTGTTTATACGAATTAATGGTACATTTAATAATTTCACGGGTGTGTGTATATGTTAAGATTAAAATGACAATGTAGGTTAAAATGATTAAGACTGTAATTGAAGAAATTGCAGGTAGGATATAATAAAATAAAATAAAACAATTATATAATATATATTTCACTCAAATATTGAATCTAATTTTGGACTAATGAATTTGTTAATAGATTGGAAAATTTCAGATTTTGGTATACTATGTAATATAAAGAATTTTGTAGAATATTAAATAACTTCTCTTTATTGTTGAACATGTGGGTGTATTATCATTCATATAAAGTAATGTGAAGTTCAAGTTATATAATCAATATTCGGTACTGTTTACTCTCTATATATTGAACAGGATTTTTGGTAAATTAGATTGATAGTGAATTGGGTAAGATAAAGGTTAACAGGCAATCCCCATTGTTAATTTATGACATCATTGTTCCGTTCTAAATGATAGGTGTAATGTTATGTCCCTCCATGATCTGTTTAGATCTATGTAGATATTCAAAAGGTATCCCCACTAAGTGGATGATGTAATACAGATCCATTATGGGGTTAATAGTTTTGAATATATGTTCTTGGATCCAGAAATAAATATGTCGTAAGACATAATGGTTAAAATCGTGATAGGTAGGAAATCGTGATAAGCAGGAAGTATCCTGTTTATTTTAGACTGTTGTACAATAATTATGCATGATAATGATATTTTGCTAGATGTCTATCTAGATGTCCCTTAAGTCATGACATTAATATATTGTAACCAATTATAGTGTTATGTGTGATCTCTTTGTATACATTTTTCTCGATGATCAAGGTTGTCAATATAGTGCACAAATGGTAAAATATGTTAATTAGCCAATTTCTACTTTAACCAATCAGTCACGAGAGGTATATATATATATTCCCTGGGTAGGGATTAGTCAACGATAGCAGCCCCTGATGAAGCCGAAGTGGAGAAACGCGTAGGGCAAGCGCTTTCACGGAGCAGTTGGAGACACGCTGAGAAACCGATCCCATACAACGGAGCCAAGGCAGCGTATGAACAAAATTCAGAGACAAAATCTCGCGAGAGCCGGGCCACGTGATGCGGAAGTAACCACACAAGCGAACAGTGCTGGCAACCGGCGTTCTCCAGAATCGAGTGTGAGAGACTTGCTTAAACTCTCAACTGCTTGTATTCAATTCACAGCATGTGAGTTTAATACCATTTATTTGTTTTTAGTTACATTTTATTAAAAGGTTTTACACTATCCCTGTTCTTCCTTTTTATTCCCTACCTATACCCTTTTGTGAGTTCTATCCACCTGCAAGGTATCATCGGGTAGCAGACGCATGGTGATGTTGTGATAGCTGTTGGAGTATCATTTAAAACACGGATCCAGAGGACACAAAGATTACAAAAAAAGACAGACCAATGTTGGAAGCAGAGTTCCTGAATCCCAAAGTGGATTAAAGGCTGATTTTTGCTGTATCAAGTGTAGTGCATATCTTACCACCTAACCCCTGAATTGCTAAGATATATTGCCCTATGATGTTTTTCTCTTTTCTTCTTTCCCTGCACATTTGCGCCGAGGTTGTACTTTTATATATATATATATATATATATATATATATATATATATATATATATATATATATATATATATATATAAGCTGGCAATAAGAGCAGAATTTTTTTTTATGGCAGACGCACGATGAAAAGCCACTTTTGGGCACGGGTTACCACTTTTTTAAACTCGCTGTATTCTAGCAGCCCCATCAGCTTTTCGCCGCTACTCACCGCTCTAAAATTGAGAATTCCTCTCCAAACCGTCCCGCCACAAAAAGTTAGCAAGAGGCTGGGGAGAAGCGGCGAAAGAGGGGACAGAAAAAATCAGGCCCTTTTCCTGCCTAGGATTAATGCTGGGATTCTCCGGAGCGGATATCCATTAATACCAGCACCGGAGGCCACCGGCATGAATCAGATGCAGGAATAATGCATTTACAGCCACTTCATTATTTTAGCGGCTAACTGCTAAGGCAATGAAGGGGTTAACTACCCGTGCCAGGCTTATTGTGGGTAGCGGGGGTGGGTGAAGTGGGTGTTTGGCCCTTGGTGGTTGTTTAGGCCTTGCGAGGGGACTGCGGGTTGAGTTAACCCCATCAATGAAGGGGTTAACCCCTCCCACTACCCACCCGCAAGGTCTAAACATCCATCCTTGCGGCTAATACCCCCTACACCCACCCCCACAATAAAAACAATACACACTACAACCCCACTACCCACCTCCTATGCCCTCAATAAACATTACTATATCAAATACACCACCCACACCCTGTGCCCCCAACAACCCCTATACCCCCTAACATAAAGTACATTTTTTTTATGCACAGGAATCATACTACAGGCCAGCGGTGGCCCTCAGGTTGCCAGCGCAGGTGTCCGGTGGTCCCCGCTTGCCTGCAGTACCAATTCTGTGGGGGTGACCCGGGGACCTCCAGACACCCACAGGCCCACCTGTGGACTCCATTGGGGCCTACGGTGACCTGCTGGGACCCCCTGGAGGCCCACTGCACCTAGCGGGTGTGGGATGGTGGTTAGGCCTCCAGGGTGAGTAGTGGGGGAGGGTGGGTTAACCCCTTAATTACTCTAGCGGTTACTAACCGCTAAGTTGATTAAGTGGTTAGGGGACATTATATTGTCTCTTAATCTTCTGTATTTTTTGCAGCAACGGAGGGCACGGATGGGATGAGGATGAGGATGGCCTTCATAGTGAGTGCAAGATGTATTTATTTTATATCTGCTTATTGTATTTTAAATGGGCAAATGCATTACTATCCATATGTGGATTGTCCTCCATGGGCATCAACAATAAAATAAAAAATACAATCTAATGGCCCCTAACCCCTTGATCACCTTAGCGGTTATTAACTACTATAGTAATACTATAGTAATAATATAGTTTAATACCATTTATTTGTTTTTAGTTACATTTTATTAAAAGGTTTTACACTATCCCTGTTCTTCCTTTTTATTCCCTAACTATACCCTTTTGTGAGTTCTATCCACCTGCAAGGTATCATCTGGTAGCAGACGCATGGTGATGTTGTGATAGCTGTTGGAGTATCATTTAAAACACGGATCCAGAGGACACAAAGATTACAGAAAAAGACAGACCAATGTTGGAAGCAGAGTTCCTGAATCCCAAAGTGGATTAAAGGCTGATTTTTGCTGTATCAAGTGTAGTGCATATCTTACCACCTAACCCCTGAATTGCTCAGATATATTGCCCTATGATGTTTTTCTCTTTTCTTCTTTCCCTGCACATTTGCGCCGAGGTCGTATTTTTCTATATATATATATATATAAGCTGGCAATAAGAGCAGAATTTTTTTTTATGGCAGACGCACGATGAAAAGCCACTTTTGGGCACGGTTTACCACTTTTTTAAACTCGCTGTATTCTAGCAGCCCCATCAGCTTTTCGCCGCTACTCACCGTTCTAAAATTGAGAATTCCTCTCCAAACCGTCCCGCCACAAAAAGTTAGCAAGAGGCTGGGGAGAAGCGGCGAAAGAGGGGACAGAAAAAATCAGGCCCTTTTCCTGCCTCGGATTGATGCTGGGATTCTCCGGAGCTGATATCCATTAATACCAGCACCGGAGGCCACCGGCATGAATCAGATGCAGGAAAAATGCATTTACAGCCACTTCAATATTTTAGCGGCTAACTGCTAAGGCAATGAAGGGGTTAACTACCCGTGCCAGGCTTATTGTGGGTAGCGGGGGTGGGTGAAGTGGGTGTTTGGCCCTTGGTGGTTGTTTAGGCCTTGCAAGGGAACTGCGGGTGGAGTTAACCCCATCAATGAAGGGGTTAACCCCTCCCACTACCCACCCGCAAGGTCTAAACATCCATCCTTGCGGCTAATACGCCCTACATCCACCCCCACAATAAAAACAATACACACTACAACCCCACTACCCACCTCCTATGCCCTCAATAAACATTACTATATCAAATACACCACCCACACCCTGTGCCCCCAACAACCCCTATACCCCCTAACATAAAGTACATTTTTTTTTATGCACAGGAATCATACTACAGGCCAGCGGTGGCCCTCAGGTTGCCAGCGCAGGTGTCCGGTGGTCCCCGCTTGCCTGCAGTACCAATTCTGTGGGGGTGACCCGGGGACCTCCAGACACCCGCGGGCCCACCTGTGGACTCCATTGGGGCCTACGGTGACCCGCTGGGACCCCCTGGAGGCCCACAGCACCTAGCGGGTGTGGGGGATGGTGGTTAGGCCTCCAGGTGAGTAGTGGGGGAGGGTGGGTTAACCCCTTAATTACTCTAGCGGTTACTAACCGCTAAGTTGATTAAGTGGTTAGGGGACATTATATTGTCTCTTAATCTTCTGTATTTGCAGCAACGGAGGGCACGGATGGGATGAGGATGAGGATGGCCTTCATAGTGAGTGCAAGATGTATTTATTTTATATCTGCTGCTTATTGTATTTTAAATGGGCAAATGCATTACTATCCATATGTGGATTGTCCTCCATGGGCATCAACAATAAAATAAAAAATACAATCTAATGGCCCCTAACCCCTTGATCACCTTAGCGGTTATTAACTACTATAGTAATTAAGTGGTTAACCCCCCTCCCCATTACCCACCCAGGCAGCCTAACCACCCTCCCCGGGGCAACAACCCTGCTACCCATTGATTGACACAGTGCTAAAGCATGCCCATATAATATGGGCATGCTTTAACACTATAACAATTATTGAAAAAATAAAATAAAAACAGACAAAAAATCAAACACATTACACACACAAAAAAAACATTTTAAATGCCAATAAACCAATTGATTGGGAAAGTGGTACATCATGCCCATATAGTATGGGCATGATTTAACATTTTGGCAGTCAATGGTCAACCTAAAAAATAAACAACCACCAACAATATCCAATTCAATCAAAACAATCACCAATAAAACAACTACATTACTATCAATCAATAAAGCAACTACCAAATAAACACCAGAATTACAAATTAAAACACCCCCCAAAAAAACATCAACAAATAAAAGAAAACTCCAAATAAACACCATTATTAAAAATCAAAAGACCAAAAATAAACTACAATTAAAAAGCAAACACCAACCCCCCGCCCCCAACAAATTAACAATTGAAAACACAACAAAAAATGCCATAATTCAAAATCAAAACACAAAATAAATAGCATAAATATTTAAAAGCAAACAACCAAAATACACTTAAAAGAAATAAAAGCAAGCCTTTGCCAAAAAATACATCGCTTGTCACTGTATGTATGTATAGGGGCATACATAAATACATTGACAATCAATGGGCAATACAAAAAAATAATAAAAATACAATGCAAAAAAACCCTGCAAAATAAAAATAACATACATTCAATGTTTTTTCTTACCTTTTATATGTCTTCACCCTCCGATTTCCGGGATCTCAGGAAGCTCTTGAACAAATCCATTATCCACAACAGCCAGGGCCCTCAGGTAAAGTACAAAGTCCTTTTCTTCTTTCTTTTTTCTTTATCTTCATCTGTGAATTGTAATCCAATTGGGGGTCTTCTTTCTTCTTCTTTATCTTCATCCATCTTCATCTTTATCTGTACTGGCATCACACGTCCATTCGGGGGGAGGTGTTGCCTCTTCAGCTCCATGCATTCAAATGAGACTGCACAGGCTTTTAAATGGCCTGTGATGTCACATTTGAGTGAGAAATGGTCCCCACGCCATCTGATTGGCTTGGATAACCATGTGACTTTTTTTTGGTAGTGATGTCATGTAAAGGGAGTGAAGCCAGCCAATCAGAAAGGCTGTGCTTCCTATCTCTTTAAGATGCCGTTACCCAAACCAAGATGGCTGCCATCATATGTTACTTCAACCAATCAGATTGTGAGATGTATATTCCCAAACACCCCAGATACCCGCAAGGACCACCTGGAGGCCCCCGAACACCCGCAGTGATGACACAGGGCCCCTAGACACCCATGGGGCCACAGACACCCGCGGGGACCACCTGAGGACCCCCAGGCACCCGTGGGGGCCCCAGACACTAGCGGGGACCCCCCAGAAGACCCTGCCAACCTCTGGTATCAATACTGTGCAGAATAAATTTTGTTTATGCATTTATGCATGTCTCAATCTCTTTTGCATCAGCCTTTAGTTGGTGATAAAAGATGGTAAGCTTTTATAGTACGATAAAATTATCACAGCTTTATAAATAGTGGTTACTGGAAAAAAATGGTGGGTTTGCCATGTATTTGCCTATCTTATGAGTTTTTTGTCTCTGACTGTTTTGGGGTTATAAAAAGCCATTATAGCGCAATACTGCTTTGTGAATAGCAGAGTAGGCAGTATCGCGCTATAAAAGAATTTATCACCCTTTAAACCACTTATCACTGCTTTGTGAATAGGCCACATAAACTTTTGTTACATGGTTTGGTAAGTGAGGCAGTTACACAGGGTACTAAGATCTGTAAACATAGTGAAGGCCTTATATCTAGTCATCACCTTTTACATACTGCCTAAGGTGCCCATCCCCCTGGATGACCCCACGTGTCTGGCATAGGGGGTTGTGCGAGTCAATCTGCTGTTTTTTGGATTTTTTTCATAGCTAAAGGGTACAATGGATGTTCTTCTAAGATTAAACCAACTCACCCTGGACGGGTGTACTGTACGATCCACCTGTGATGCAGAAATGCTCTATACAAGCAACCATCACAAGGATGGTTTACAGACAGTACAATACTTCCTGTCCATGGGTAATCTGAATGAAGACCTTATTCAATTTCTAATGGACCTTTTGAAGTTTGTTCTGACTCACCATTATTTTGTGTTTTAGAAGAAATTTTATTTACAGACAAGAAGAACGGCGATGGGTACAATCTGCACACCCTACTATGCTAACCTGTTCTTGCGAAGATGGGAGAGAAATTGTGTTCCAAGAGAGGGGAGAGTCACAGAGGTTGGGAACATGTACTATTGTGGGTGAGGTTCATTAATGATATTTTGATTTTATGGGACGGGACTCTTCCTGCCCTTAAATGGATTATGTCGCATCCTTAAAAAAATGAAGCTGTCACATGGTTACTACAACCAATCAGATTGGGAATGTACTATGTGATGCCTCACATGTTATATCTCCCAATCCAATTAGTTCTAGTACCATGTGAAGGCAGCCATCTTGTTTTTGGTGATGTCAACTTAAAGGGAGGGATGCACAGCCTTCCTGATTGGCAAGCTTCACTCCCTTTACATGACGTCACATGCATTAAAAAAAACTGTCAATGGTACTCCAACCAATCGGTTTGGGTGGGAACCATTTGTCAGTCAAATGTGACGTCACAGGTCTTATATAAGGCCTGACAGCTTGAAATCCAAAGATTAGCATCGGAGCACAGCCAAGAAATGGGGCCAGCACCAGCAGTTGGAAGGTTAAAAATAATTATTTATTAAAGCATGGTATAAACAGGGGGGAGACTAAACACACTCTGACGCGTTTCAGGCTATGCAGCCCTTTATCAAAGATCTTTGATAAAGGGCTGCATAGCCTGAAACGCGTCAGAGTGTGTTTTGTCTCCCCCCTGTTTATACCATGCTTTAATAAATAATTATTTTTAACCTTCCAACTGCTGGTGCTGGCCCCATTCCTTGGCTGTGCTCCGCTGCTAATCTTTGGATTTCAAGCTGTTGTGTATCTACTCTGCGTGACGCACGCACCAATGGAGTGAAGATTATACTAGTGAGTATTGTGATTTCCCATTCCATGGATTCAAGGGGACTTCTAGACCGGTACAGTGCAGCAGGTAAGAGTGTTCTTTGTCTTGTGAGGTGCCATTAGGCATTAAACAGTCCCTCACCAAAAGACATTATTTTTGATTATACACTCCTGCGTTTGCACTGGGTCCAATACTACTATTATTGTATATATACTTCTCCATATCCTGATCATTACATGTACCAATTATTGGTGTATCTCATCCGCTGAAGCGCTGATTTTGGGATTTTATCCCACCTTTCTATTATATAAGGCCTGTCCCATCTCATTTGATGCTAAGAAGCCGACGAGAAAACATATCCCCCCATTGGATTACAGTTTACAGATGAAGATAAAGAAGAACCCCGATTTGATTACAATTGCAATTAAGGAAGAAAATAACTTACTGGTGGACCGTGGTTGTTGAGGAGCATTGTGTCGTGGAGTCGGATTCAGAGGATGAAGACATCAAAAGTAAAAAGCACATAGATTGTATTTTATTTCCTTGTGTAGTTTTTTTAGGTTGGTATTTGCATTGGCAATATTTTTTTATTGAAATATAATGTAATTTATTTTCTGCTTGTTGTTTTATTTACAGTTTTTTTAAATTCAGATGCAATGTCTTTTATTTGCTGTTTGTTTTTAGGATTTTCAGGCTGCTTATTGACTGGCATAGTGGCAACCCATGACCATAGGGCATTGGTGTGGCACTGTGCCAATCAATTGGTTGATTGGCATTATTTTTATGACAATGCAATGTGATTTTTATTTGCTGCATTTTTGATGTTTGGTTTGTTTAATTCTAGTTTATTTTTGGTATTTGGGATGTTTAATTATTGTTTATTTTTGGTGATTAGTTTTTTGAATTGTTGTTTATTTTTAGAGATTGTTTTTTGTTGTTGTTAGATTGCCCATTGACTGGCATTGGGGCTAACCATGCTCATGTTATATGGGCATGGTGTACCACTATGCCTATCAATGGGTAGAGGGTGGGGGTTGTTGCCCCAGAGAGGGTGGTTAGGCCGCCCAGGTGGGTAGTGGGGGGGGTTAACCACTTAATTACTATAGTAGTTAATAACCGCTATGGTGATTAAGGAGTTTGTGACCATTAAAGTGTTTATTATTGTTATGTTGCTGCCCACAGAGGATGAGGAAGAAGACGAGGATAGCTTTCATCCTGGCAGGGGTAAGTGCAAGTTTTATTTACTTTATGTTGGCTGGCTAATGTTTTATTTTTAATGGGCAAATGTACTATTGTACATATCTGGATATCTGGATAATAATAATTTTGTCCATTACTGTAGTGTATGTGTTAGAGAGGGGAGGGGGGTTGTTGGGGACACATGGAGTAGGTGGATTGTGGATTGGTAGGTAGGTATTTTAATGTTTATATGGGGTAGAGGGATTTGGTGAAGGGGTACTTGGCCCAGGGTGGTGGTTAGGCCAACCGGATGGGTAGCAGGGGGGGAGGTTAACTCCTGGATTACCACAGCAGTTACCACCACTATGGCAATTAAGGGGTTAGCTCCTCCTGCAACCTTTGCAGAAGGCCTAACCACCCACCCTTGGCCAAGTACCCCCTTCACTCACTCCCTCTGCCCCCAATAAACCTGGTAGTCTGCCTTTACCCCTTCATTGCCTTAGCGGTTAGCTGCTAAGGTAATGAAGCTGATTTTATTTTGATAACATAGTATTGTAGCAGGGGGTCTCCGGAGCTGAACCGCATTGATTTCAGGTCCGGGGACCCCCTGCTTCCTCAGTTAGTGGCTCCGTTATGGGGTGCCGGTATCCTTCTGGCTTGATTAAATCCCCCGGTCATGTGGGCCGTGACGCGTGAATTTAAACATGGTGGAGATATCTACACCCCTTACCGGGGCCTGTAACTCAGGAAGCAGGGGGTCCCCAGACCTGAAATCAACGCAGTTCAGCTCTGGAGAGCCCCTGCTACAATACTGTAAAATAAAAGCCCTGCGATTGCATGTTAGAGGCACGCAGCTAAAGTGACTGATTCAGTCTATCTCTGACGGCGTGTCTCTTACAGACAGCTGGAACCCGGTAGGATTCACACAGCAGGAGTTCCATTCAAATGCAGGGACCCCCGCTGTGTTATACTAATGGGCCATTATGTCTGCTGGACCATGTCTGTCGCGGTGCGGGACAGGCTTATGTGCAGAATTCACCTCAACAAGCGGGAGAGAAAAGGTCGCTACATCTGTACTGTTACTGATGACAGACCCTTATCTCAACAAAAAACTGGGTAGTTCCATCAATATGGTTAGCAGATGAGCCCCTAATTTAGCTGTCAGTTTAGTACATAGCCATTTAGGTGCTAACATACAGCTAGATTTTTATCAAGAATTGTCCAACATGGCTTCTTTACCTGTCCTTCCTATTCTGCCTGTAAATTTATAAAATTACAGAATTGCACGATTCCATACAGACTAAAAAAAATTAACATCAGAGTTTTTTTTTAATTGTAAGTCAAAAGCTGTTTATTATCTGACCTGTCCTTGCTGTCAGATTTACATCGGCATGACGACTAAAGAATTTCATTTTCGTGTGCTTGAACATGTGGGAAATATTAAAAGTACACAATGACATTTGAATGCAGGGGAAAACTTGCATCAGTGGACAAGCACTTTATGAGCAGACACAATTCAGATCCATCTGGTCTGAAGGTGGGGATTTGGAGCGAGCCCTTCAGCAGCGTGAATGCCGCTGGATTGTCAATCTGGGCTCCATGTTACCATAGGGGCTTAATGAATGCATGGGATATTCTATATTCTTGTAGTTAAGGTTCTGGTTGAATTTCTATTCTGAACTTACTAACTAACTTATTCTGAACTGAATAACTTACTTCTATTCTGAACTTACTAACTCTTCCGTGTATTCCTTAGTGCTCAACTGTGCAACTGATTTCGCAATTATGTGATTTGTCAGTTCTACCTCGCTAGACAACATTTACTACCTTCTAAATGGGTATCCTGGGGTCATCTCTCCAGAAGGCAGAATATTCAATTGTGCAATTATGTGCTCTGTTCAGCCTTATTTTTTCAAATTACATTTACAAGACGGTAGAAACTACCTTCTAACTTGGAATCCTGATTGCATTCATACAGAAGAAGGAAGAGTGCGCAACAGTGCAATTATAAAATTTTACAACTTCAATTCACTAGAAGACATCTACATTATATCTGCTTTCAAAATTTGAAAAGAATGCTCAAATTATATAACTACAGTGGTGGCCGCCTTTATCCTCGTGCGGTCGTATCGGCGCAACTCTGAAAACCGCGGGCAGATGCAGTATTTGATGCGGTATGTTCCGGTATTTTTAGCCGCGGCCACCTTTATCCTAGTGCATTGTGTTAGCGCTGTCTCGGCATGAATGCGGCATGAACGCGGTGAAGTGAGTGGCATTCGGAAAAAATACCCAAACAAAATCGGAGATGTTGGAGAATAAAAGGGGCAGTGACAGCACACTACCGACTAACTTTATTCTTACTTGCTAGCACCGCGAATTTCGGAATATCCCGGTGATGAGCGGTTTTGTATCGTTTTCTCCCGGGGTATATAGCGTTAGATCGCGCCCGTGATTTAAGCATTTTATTCCCGCTGGCTGCAATACTGCAATGCCGTGTAAAAACGTATTGGGGCGTTTGCGAGCTGTTGTCTTTGAAGCCAAGAAATTCATGAATTGTAATGCAGTATATACTGTATATATACAGTATATACTATATAACAACAACCCCTATAACCTCTAACATACACATACAGTACTGTATATGCACATCAATGATACTATAGGCCGTCCCCTGGCGAGATGTGTTTGCAGCAGAGAGAGAACAGCTGCTCTTTCTGCGCAAACATTGGCACATTAAAAATTATTTAAAATACATTTTTAGTCATAGTGTAGATGTGCAGGGGGTCTCCGGAGCTGAACCACGTTGGTTTCAGGTCCGGGGACCCCCTGCTTCCCGAGATACAACCCCCTTTATGAGGTGCCGGTATCCCTCTGCATTTAAGGTCCCAATTACGTGACCGCGACATGTAAACCAAGCAGAGGGATACTGGCACCCCCTAAAGGGGCCTGTATCTCGGGAAGCAGGGGGTCCCCGGACCTAAAACAAAAATGTTTCTGCTCCGGAGACCCTCTGCACATGTACAGTATAAATAAAACACATATATAAATAAACACTCGTTCCTTAACTTAGCGGCTATGTGCTATGGTAACGAAGCAGCATTTCTGTATTTTAATAATATTGTACAGTGAGCAGGGGGTTCCTTGAGCCAGAAATTAATGCTCAGGGGACCCCTTGCTCCTGCACAATTTTATTAAAAATACAGAAATGCTGCTTCATTACCATAGCTGATAGCCGCTAAGGCAATGAAGGGGTTAACCCACCGTGCCCGCTTTATTGTGGGTAGCGGGGGTGGGTGAAGGGGGTATTTGGCCCTTGGTGTGAGTTTAGGAATTGTGGGGGGGGGGTTGCGGGTGCACTTAACCCCTTCACGGCCGTAGCAGTTAATACCGCTACGGTCATTAAGGGGTTAACCCCTACCGCTACCCCCCCGCAAGCCCTAAACAACCACCATTGGGGCTAATACCCCCTTCACCCACCCCCGCTACCCACAATAAAAAAAACTCACACACAGCAGCAGCACAAAAAATAAATAAATAAATCTAAATAAATAAATGAATATAAATAAATACATTTGAAATACATTTTTATTCATAGTGTAGATGTGCAGGGGGTCTCCGGAGCTGAACCGCGCTGGTTTCAGGTCCGGGGACCCCCTGCTCCCCGAAATACAGCCCCCTTTATGAGGTGCCGGTATCCCTCTGCATTTAAAGGTCCCGATCACGTGACCGCGGCCTGTAAACCAAGCAGAGGGATACCGGCACCCCCTAAAGGGGCCTGTATCTCGGGGAGCAGGGGGTCCCCGGACCTAAAACAAAAACGTTTCTGCACCGGAGACCCTCTGCACATCTACAGTATGAATAAAACACACACATCAATATAGAATCGTTCTTTACCTTTGCGGCTATGTGTTATGGTAATGAAGCAGCATTTCTGTTTTTTTAATAATATTGTACATTGAGCAGGGTGTTCCCTGAGCCAGAAATTAATGCTCAGGGGACCCCCTGCTCCTGCATAATATTATTAAAAATACAGAAATGCTGCTTCATTACCG
Organism: Ascaphus truei; assembly: GCF_040206685.1. Taxonomy (NCBI): domain Eukaryota; kingdom Metazoa; phylum Chordata; class Amphibia; order Anura; family Ascaphidae; genus Ascaphus; species Ascaphus truei. Next base: position 236,808,636 of record NC_134484.1, on the reverse strand, counting down.
TAGCTGATAGCCGCTACGGCAATGAAGGGTTAAGGCAGAATAAACAATAAATACATTAAATAAATATTTTTAATGTGTGTGTTAAACCTCCCTGCCTTGACTGTAACCTGTGTAAGACCCCCTCCCCCTATTGTGTGTGTTAAACTTCCCTGCCTTGACTAATCTATGTAAAAACACCTCCCCCTATTGTGTGTGTTAAACTTCCCTGCCTTGACTGTAATCTATGTAAAAAAACCCTCCCCCTATTGTGTCTGCTAAGCTTCCCTGCTTTGACTAATCTGTGTAAGCCCCCCTAACCCTATTGTGTCGGTTAAATCTCCATGTCTGTGTTTCTGAGTGCAGTGTACTGTATGTAAATGTGGGGAGGGGGATCCCGTGTAAATAACCACACCCACACCCACTACCCACTACCCACTTCCCATAATAAAAAAAATTCACACACAGCAGCAGCACAATAAATAAATAAATCTAAATAAATAAATAAATGAATATAAATAAATACATTTAAAATACATTTTTATTCATAGTGTAGATGTGCAGGGGGTCTCCGGAGCTGAACCGCGTTGGTTTCAGGTCCGGGGACCCCCTTGTCCCGGAGATACAGCCCCCTTTATGAGGTGCCGGTATCCCTCTGCATTTAAAAGGTCCCGATCACGTGACCGCGGCCTGTAAACCAAGCAGAGGGATACCGGCACCCCCTAAAGGGGCCTGTATCTCGGGGAGCAAGGGGTCCCCAGACCTAAAACCAAAGCGGTTCAGCTCCAGGGACCCCCTGCACATCTACACTATGAATAAAAATGTATTTTAAATGTAATTATTTATATTCATTTATTTATTTAGATTTATTTATTAATTGTGCTGCTGCTGTGTGTGAATTTTTTTTATTGTGGGTAGTGGGGTGGGTGAAGGGGGTATTAGCCCCATCGGTGGTTGTTTAGGGCTTGCGGGGGGTAGCGGGTGCACTTAACCCCTTCACGACCGTAGCGGTATTAACTGCTACGGTCGTGAAGGGGTTAAGTGCACCCGCTACCCCCCCGCAAGTCCTAAACTCACACCAAGGGCCAAATACCCCCTTCACCCACCCCCGCTACCCACAATAAAAAATATTCACGCACAGCAGCCCCACAATTAATAAATAAATCTAAATAAATAAATAAATACATGAAGATAAACAAATATATATATATATATATATATATATATATATATATATATATATCAACAATCCTTATACATATATCTATATATATATCTATATCTATATATACAGAATATACACACACATGATGAACCATACTGTCCTACAAATAACACTTATCCATACAGATACACTACATTACAATGAATTTCCTTTAATAATCCTAACTGATCTTACAATCTAAATCATCAAATGACAAAGAAAAACCTCACATTCCAATCAATACATTGCATTTACATTCTATTTATGATGCATAAAATCTGTGCACCATATACATTCTGCAAATGAATGTGAACAATATCATTGCAAGCAAAATACAGATAACTCCAAACAAGTCAACTATTTAAACCAATCAAGTAAACAAAAATCAATATATAAGTACCAACCAGAATACAACATTTAAAACCAACGCTAACCCTTACAATACCAAGGATTACATCTATCTAATTGTAAAAAACATTATACTGTACACACATTGAAGCATTGCAATAAACAACATACAGTACAGTACACCCCCTGTATCTCCCTGTCTTGAGTGTAATCTGTGTAAAGCCCCCTCCCCCTAATGTTTCTGTTAAATCTCTCTGCCTTCAGTGTAATCTGTTTAAAGCCCCCTCCCCCCTAATGTTTCTATTAAATCTCCCTGCCTGTGTTGCTGTGAGTGCAGTGTATGTAAATGTGGGGAGGGGGGGGGACCTGATGTGCTTACTGTGAGGTCTAACCACCCTCACCCCCTACCCACATACCGTTACCCCCCCCCCCATCCTGGCCATGGCACCTCCGCTTCTGCAAAACAGACACAAAAATTAAAACATCCAAAGTAATGTCCCCTAACCCATTAATCACCATAGCGGTTATTAACCGCTACAGTCATTAAGGGGTTAACCCACCCTCGCCCACCACTCGGGATGCCTACATACCCTCCCACACTAACCCCCCCGTGAGGCCTAACCACCCTCACCCAGTACCCACAAGGCAGGCCTACCCACATACCGTTGGGGAAACACCCCCCCACCCCCAGTACCCACAATAAAAACAACACAGTGACCCACAATACACATCATTCTATTTATTAAATACATTACCCACCCCCTGTGCCCCCCCATAAATACACGATTTATTCTTTTACATACAGGGTTCATAACGCAGCCCCACGCGAGTCCCCGGTGGGCTGGCGAGGCACCTAGACAGACCTACAGGGTACCAGCAGCCCTTTTAAAACAGGTTCTGGAGGCCTGCTGGTGGGTCCCGCCAGCACCATGGCCCCCAGGTGGTCTCCTTGGGTCACCGTGGGCCACAATTGGGTCCCCACGGTAGGCCCAAGGATCATCATTCCCACACCTATGGGTCGGCAGTGCCCCCACAGAAGTGGGACCACACAGCTTTATCCCCGCAGACTATGGGTCGGCGGTGCCCCCACAGAAGTGGGACCACACAGCTTCATCCCCGCATGTGTCACCCGTGGAACCACCAGCCTGGTATCCATGGGATACCCGAGGAAACCACAGGTGGTCTCCAGAGGTCCCACGCAGAACCACGGAACAAACCCTGAATGTAAAAAAAATAAACCTGGCCTATACATTCAATACATACACCCCCCCCCCCAACACCTACAGTACAATAATGTGCAAAATAACTATTATCCAGATATGGATAATAGATTAATTGCCCATTATTAAAAACATTAACTAGCATATTCAAATAAATAAAGTACTACTGACCTCATCAATACGAAGTGTCCATCGCCAGCAACATCCTTGTCTTGTCCACAAAAAACATTGCCAAAACAAAGCCAATACATTGCAATTAAATTCAGATATCAATTAACCCCTTAAACACCTTATCTGATAATAACCGCAAAGGTAATTAAGGGGTTAAGCCACACTGGCCCGATACCCACCCTTCACCCATGAATTTGTACAGTGGCTTCATCATGCAACTATATATACAGTATATATATATATATATATATATATATATATATATATATATATATATATATATATATACAGAGATATAGAATCAACCCCACACTGATGAGACCCATTAAGGTCGAAACAGCTGTCTGTGGGTGGTTTTCTGGGTATGCACCTTAACCCTGGCTGTGCTCAAAGCTGTGACCATGCAGCAAGCTTAAGCCTATAGGGAACCATGTTAAAAATGGTTTTTGAGGCAAAAAGTGACACTGTGTGCTCATTTGCATGTCATTTCCCAGAATCCCTTGCTGCAGTGGAAGTGCTGTATGCTGGGTGATAATGGGGAAAGGCAGGGTAGCAGACCTGCCTAAGACATGCAGATGAGAATACAGTTGTATTTGCATACACTGGCGACACACTTTATTCGAGCTCGGCTAGTCCCACGAATTCGGGTATACCCGGGTGTATTGAGGTTTGTGACTGTTTTCTGCCCGAGTGCATTGGGTTATTTTCCAGGCAGGGATTGAAGCATTTTATTCCCGCTGGCTGCAATACTGCACAGTATATATATATATATACTGCATTACAATTCATGAATTTATGCCATCTGGTAGACACGCGAAGCATTGCAGCCTATTAAATCCTAATCATTATCATTTAACAGATCAGCCGCCCGTCAGCCAGGCATGAACCCAGGCTGGGAAGGAAAATGCAACGGGGCTTGTCAGAGGTGAGGAGCGGCGCATTCCAGGTATCTGCCAGGTACATACTGGGTATTTGCTCGAATAAAGTGTGTCGGTGCAGTATATATATATATATATATATATATATATATATATATATATATATATATATATATATATATATATATATATATACATACAGTATATACACACACATGATGAACCAATATACAAATAAATGTAGAAGGGTTATCAAAGCCATACTGTCCTACACATAACACTTCTCCATAGACACACTACATTACAATGAATTTCCTTTAATAATCCTAACTGATCTTACAATCTAAATCATCAAATGACAAAGAAAAACCTCACATTCCAATCAATACATTGCATTTACAATGTATAAATGATGCATAAAATCTATGCACCATATACATTCTGCAAATGAATGTTAACAATATCATTGCAAGCAAAATACAAACACTTCCAAACAAGTCAACTATTTTAACCAATCAAGTTAACAAAAATCAATTAGCAATCATTATTTACATCCCTAAACAATTGACAGTCCATCCTGAACAATGAAACAATTAACTAATTCACGCCTCGAGCAGAACAATTCAGCATGTGAAAAAGATATAAATACCAACCGGAATACAAACTTTAAAACCAAGGCTAGCCCTGACCTTCCTCAAACACACAATACAATATCAACAATTACATCTATCTAATTTTAAAATACTTTAAACACACATTTAAGCATAGCTGCATAGTCAAATTAATTTAAAACACATGAAAGAAAGCTTTTAAAACAACATTATTTCTTACCCTGTATGTATATATCTCTCTAGACATATTTACATACATACAGTGGCAAGAAATGATATACCACCAAAAAAAAACACATGTTAAAAAAGCTTTTAAAAAAATTAACAAGTTAAATAAAATACATTTCTTTAGTTCACTTACCATTACTTGCCCCCACCGACTCCCGTTACGCAGCTTACTCACTAACCAATCCACGAACAGGTACACATAAAATAATAAACCATACAAAAAAATAAACATTAAACTAAAAATCCAAATCAATCCACGGGTCTTCTATTTATAATCCATCTTCATCTGTATTCTTCTTTCTTCTATCTTCTTCTGGGCGGGGCGGGGTCTTCTTTCCATCTTCGGCCACGCCCTGGTCTTCTTTCTTCTCCGGAGGTCCTTCCTCCGCGGCGTCTGGCTTCAAAATGAGACGACATAGGCTTTTAAAGGCCTATGACGTCACATTTTCGTCATATGGTTCCCACGGCCCTGATTGGGCCGTGAAAACCATGTGTTTTGTCCGATAAAAATAAAAATGATGACGTCACTTAAAGGCAATGAAAGCACAGCCAATCAGAATGGCTTTGCTTCAATTGCCTTTAAGATGACGTCATGAAAAGACACATGGCCGCACTCACATGGTATGGTAGCCAGTCAGAGCATGGGAACTCCATCCCTACTCTGATTGGCTCTAGTATACCATGTGACAGAGGCTTGGGGGGGAAAAGGATGTGACGTACTACAGCCAATCAGAGTAGGGATGGAGTTCCCACGCTCTGATTGGCTCTAGTACCATGTGACAAGCTTTCAATGACGTCACATCCTTTTTACCCTCAAGCCTCTGTCACATGGTATACTAGAGCCAATCAGAGTAGGGATGGAGTTCCCACGCTCTGATTGGCTACCATACCATGTGAGGGCGGCCATGTGTCTTTTCATGACGTCATCTTAAAGGCAATTGAAGCAAAGCCATTCTGATTGGCTGTGCTTTCATTGCCTTTAAGTGACGTCATCATTTTTATTTTTATCGGCCAAAACACATAGTTTTCACGGCCCAATCAGGGTCGTGGGAACCATATGACTAAAATGTGACGTCATAGGCCTTTAAAAGCCTATGTCGTCTCATTTTGAAGCCAGACGCCGCGGAGGAAGGACCTCCGGACAAGAAAGAAGACTAGGGCGTGGCCGCAGATGGAAAGAAGACCCCGCCCCGCCCGGAAGAAGATAGAAGAAAGATGAATACAGATGAAGATAAAGATGGATTACAAGTAGAAGACCCGTGGATTGATTTGGATTTTTAGTTTAATGTTTATTATTTTATGGTTTTTTATTTTATGGGTTCCTGTTCGTGGATTGGTTAGTGAGTAAGCTGCGTAACGGGAGTCGGTGGGGGCAAGTAATGGTAAGTGAACTAAAGAAATGTATTTTATTTAACTTGTTAATTTTTTTTAAAGCTTTTTTAACATGTGTATTTTTTTTTTTGTGGTATATCATTTCTTGCCACTGTATGTATGTATGTATATATGTCTAGAGAGATATATACATACAGGGTAAAAAATGATGTTGTTTTAAAAGCTTTCTTTCGTGTGTTTTAAATTAATTTGACTATGCAGCTATGCTTAAATGTGTGTTTAAAGTATTTTAAAATTAGATAGATGTAATTGTTGATATTGTATTGTGTGGTTGAGGGAGGTCAGGGCTAGCCTTGGTTTTAAAGTTTGTATTCCGGTTGGTACTTTGTATATTTTTTCACATGCTGAATTGTTCTGCTCGAGGCGTGAATTAGTAAATTGTTTCATTGTTTGGGATGGACTGTCAATTGTTATGGGATGTAAATGATGATTGCTAATTGATTTTTGTTTACTTGATTGGTTAAAATAGTTGACTTGTTTGGAAGTGTTTGTATTTTGCTTGCAATGATATTGTTAACATTCATTTGCAGAATGTATATGGTGCATAGATTTTATGCATCATTTATACAATGTAAATGCAATGTATTGATTGGAATGTGAGGTTTTTCTTTGTCATTTGATGATTTAGATTGTAAAATCAGTTAGGATTATTAAAGGAAATTCATTGTAATGTAGTGTGTCTGTATGGAGAAGTGTTATGTGTAGGACAGTATGGTTTTGATAACCCTTCTACATTTATTTGTATATTGGTTCATATATACTGTATATATAGTTGCATGATGAAGCCACTGTACAAATTTATGGGTGAAGGGTGGGTATCGGGCCAGTGTGGCTTAACCCCTTAATTACCTTTGCGGTTATTATCCGATAAGGTGTTTAAGTGGTTAATTGATATCTGAATGTAATTGCAATGTATTGGCTTTGTTTTGGCAATGTATTTTGTGGACAAGACAAGGATGTTGCTGGCGACGGACACTTCGTATTGATGAGGTCAGTAGTACTTTATTTATTTGAATATGCTAGTTAATGTTTTTAATAATGGGCAATTAATCTATTATCCATATCTGGATAATAGTTATTTTGCACATTATTGTACTGTAGGTGTTGGGGGGGGGGGTGTATGTATTGAATGTATAGGCCAGGTTTATTTTTTTTACATTCAGGGTTTGTTCCGTGGTTCTGCGTGGGACCTCTGGAGACCACCTGTACCAGGCTGGTGGTTCCATGGGTGACACATGCGGGGATGAAGCTGTGTGGTCCCACTTCTGTGGGGGCACCGCCGACCTGTAGTCTGCGGGGATGAAGCTGTGTGGTCCCACTTCTGTGGGGGCACCGCCGACCCGTAGGTGCAGGGATGATGATGTGTGGTCCCACTTCTGTGGGGGCACCGCAGACCCGTAGTGAGCACCCGTGAGTTCCCCAGACCCCCGTGGGAACCACCCGAGGCCCCGCAGACACCTGTGGGTCTGACCCGGGGCTCCCAGACATCCTTGGGCCTACCGTGGGGACCCAATTGTGGCCCACGGTGTCCCAAGGAGACCACCTGGGGGCCATGGTGCTGGCGGGACCCACCAGCAGGCCTCCAGAACCTTTTTAAAAAGGGCTGCTGGTACCCTGTAGGTCTGTCCAGGTGCCCCGCCAGCCCACCGGGGACTCGCGTTGGGCTGCGTTATGAACCCTGTATGTAAAAGAATAAATCATGTATTTATGGGGGGGTACAGGGGGTGGGTAATGTATTTAATAAATAGAATGATGTGTATTGTGGGTCACTGTGTTGTTTTTATTGTGGGTACTGGGGGTGGGGGGGGGTGTTTCCCCAACGGTATGTGGGTAGGCCTCCCTTGTGGGTACTGGGTGAGGGTGGTTAGGCCTCACAGGGGGGGGTTAGTGTGGGAGGGTATGTAGGCATCCCGAGTGGTGGGTGAGGGTGGGTTAACCCCTTAATGACTGTAGCGGTTAATAACCGCTATGGTGATTAAGGGGTTAGGGGACATTACTTTGGATGTTTTAATTTTTGTGTCTGTTTTGCAGTATCGGAGGTGCCATGGCCAGGATGGGGGGGGATAACGGTATGTGGGTAGGGGGTGAGGGTGGTTAGACCTCACAGTATGAACATCGGGTCCCCCCCCCTCCTCACATTTACATACACTGCACTCACAGCAATACAGGCAGAAACATTAGGTGGAGGGGGCTTTATACAGATCACAGTCAAGGAGGTGGGGTTATAACCCACTCCCCCTCCCCACATTTACATAAACTGCACTCACAGCAACACAGGCAGAGAGATTTAACAGAAACTTTAGGGGGGAGGGGGCTTTAAACAGATTAAACTGAAGGCAGAGAGATTTAACAGAAACATTAGGGGGAGGGGGCTTTACACAGATTACACTCAAGGCAGGGAGATACAGGGGATGTACTGTACTGTATGTTGTTTATTGCAATGCTTCAATGTGTGTACAGTATAATGTTTTTTACAATTAGATAGATGTAGTCCTTGGTATTGTAAGGGTTAGCGTTGGTTTTAAAATTTTGTATTCTGGTTGGTACTTATATATTGATTTTTGTTTACATGATTGCTTAAAATAGTTGACTTGTTTGGAGTTATCTGTATTTTGCTTGCAATGATATTGTTAACATTCATTTGCAGAATGTATATGGTGCATAGATTTTATGCATCATAAATACAATGTAAATGCAATGTATTGATTGGAATGTGAGGTTTTTCTTTGTCATTTGATGATTTAGATCAGTTAGGATTATTAAAGGAAATTCATTGTAATGTAGTGTGTCTGTATGGAGAAGTGTTATTTGTAGGACAGTATGGTTTTCTGTATATATATACATATATATTTATTTATCTTCATGTATTCATTTATTTACTTAGATTTATTTATTAATTTTGGGGCTGCTGTGCGTGAATTTTTTTTATTGTGGGTAGCGGGGGTGGGTGAAGGGGGTGTTTGGCCCTTGGTGTGAGTTTAGGACCTGAGGGGGGGTTGCGGGTGCACTTAACCCCTTCACGACCATAGCAGTTAATACCGCTATGGTCGTGAAGGGGTTAAGTGCACCCGCTACCCCAACGCAAGCCCTAAACAATCACCGTTGGGGCTAATACCCCCTTCACCCACCCCCACTACCCACAATAAAAAAAATCACACACAGCAGCAGCACAATTAATAAATAAATCTAAATAAATAAATAAATTCATGAATAGAAATAAATACATTTAAAATACATTTTTATTCATAGTGTAGATGTGCAGGGGGTCTCCGGAGCTGAACCGCTTAGGTTTTAGGTCTGGGGACCCCCTGCTCCCCGAGATACAGGCCCCTTTAGGGGGTGCCAGTATCCCTCTGCTTGGTTTACATGCCGCGGTCACGTGATCGGGATCATAATGCAGAGGGATACCGGCACCTCATAAAGGGGCCTGTATCTCGGGGAGCAGGGGGTCCCTGGACCTGAAACCTACGCGGTTCAGCTCCGGAGACCCCCTGCACATCTACACTATGAATAAAAATGTATTTTAAATGTATTTATTTATATTCATGTATTTATTTATTTATTTATTTAGATTTATTTATTTATTTTTTGTGCTGCTTCTGTGTGTGAATTTTTTTTATTGTGGGTAGCGGGGGTGGGTGAAGGGGGTATTAGCCCCAACGATGGTTGTTTAGGGCTTGTGGGGGGGTAGCGGGTGTGGTTAACCTCTTTATGACCGTAGCGGTATTAACTGCTACGGCCGTGAAGGATTTAAGTGCACCCGCAACCCCCCCCCCCCGCAAGTCCTAAACTCACACCAAGGGCCAAATACCCCCTTCACCCACCCCCGCTACCCACAATAAAGCGGGCACGGTGGGTTAACCCCTTCATTGCCTTAGCGGCTATCAGCTATGGTAATGAAGCAGCATTTCTGTATTTTAATAATATTGTGCAGGAGCAGAGGGTCCCCTGAGCATTAATTTCTGGCTCAGGGAACCCCCTGCTCACTGTACAATATTATTAAAATACAGAAATGCTGCTTCGTTACCATAGTACATAGCCGCTAAGGTAAGGAACGAGTGTTTATTTATATATGTGTTTTATTTATACTGTACATGTGCAGAGGGTCTCCGGAGCAGAAACGTTTTTGTTTTAGGTCCGGGGACCCCCTGCTTCCCGAGATACAGGCCCCTTTAGGGGGTGCCGGTATCCCTCTGCTTGGTTTACATGTCGCGGTCACGTGAACGGGACCTTTAAATGCAGAGGGATACCGGCACCTCATAAAGGGGCCTGTATCTCGGGGAGCAGGGGGTCCCTGGACCTGAAACCAACGCGGTTCAGCTCCGGAGACCCCCTGCACATCTACACTATGAATAAAAATGTATTTTATATAATTTTTAATGTGCCGATGTTTGCGCAGAGAGAGCAGCGGTTCTCTCTCTGCTGCAAACACATCTCACCCCCGCCGGCCTATAGTATCATTGATGTGCATATACAGTACTGTACAGTACCGACACACTTTATCCGAGTGTGGTCGGTACCGCAAGCCGGGAAATCTCCCGGCTTGCTAGTGGCCGCCCCTCGGCGTGCCGCGCGTCATAGACGCGCGGTCACGCGTCATCGGGAGCGTGCGCCCCCTGCACGCGTGTCCAGGGGCTCCCCGAGGGTGCCCTGGTGTCCCGCGATCGCGGGACAGCGGCAGGGGGTTCCGGGGGACCCGGCGGACCCGGCAGCGGTAGGGAGAGCGCCCCGATCGGAGGGCGCTCTTCCGCTGCTTCAGCGCGCGCCCGTCACTATCGGGCGCGCGCCAGGCTACTGCTGCGGCAGAGAACGGGCAAATGCTCGAATAAACTCTGCCGCAGCAGTATGTGTACAGTACTGTATGTTAGGGGTTATAGGGGTTGTTGTTATACAGTATATATATATTGTGACAGAGTCATTAACTCAGTAGGCTGGAATAGTGAATGGAGAGATGCTGCAGCCAGTTCACAGAGTGTTAATCTCCTCAGACAGAAAGAAGCACACCTGCAGCCTAATTAAGCAGGAGGCCTGAGAGACTGCAGGTTTAAAAGCAGGAAGTGACACACACACAGAGAGCTTGTTTTCCCACAGGAAGGTGGAGAGAACTCTCCCGGCTGGGAAGCCGTTGCTGTTGCTCTGGTCCCCCAGTCCTGCGAGGAGCTAAGCTGCTGGGACCAGCTGGGACCCCAACCCAGGATAAAGATACAGATTGCTGCGAAGAGCTTGTTTTTCCACAGGAAGGTGGAGAGAACTCTCCCGGCTAGGAAGCCGTTGCTGTTGCTCTGGTCCCCCAGTCCTGCGAGGAGCTAGGCTGCTGGGACCAGCTGGGACCCCAACCCAGGATAAAGATCAAGATCGCTGCGAGGCTGGACATAGCCTGCTCCCCGGAACCGTGTTCCTGTTTGCTACTGGAGCGGCAAAACAGATAAGACTTTATTCTTATACGTATCGTTATCCTTTGTGTAGCATGTTTTGGGCATGACCAGGTTAGCTGGCTGTCCTGTTAGTAAGGGCTCAAGAAGTGAGTTAGTGTCCCTAACGGGACTAGGCTTTAATTTTCAAGAAAGTAATTTCTTAAAGGGACAGTGCACCCGTACTTATTTTGGTTGTGGCTAATAAACCACTATAGTTGAACATTTCCCACCGTGTCTAGCGTCTTACTGACCCTGCCACGAGGCCGTCCTGCCACAGGTGGTATCAGAAGTAGGATGTTATGCCTCTGGGGGTCAGTAGATGAAGATGTGTTAGGACACTGAACTCAAGCGGAAAAAAAATGATTTTTTGCTGAAGCATGGAAGTTACAGCTAGCAAGCGCTGAGTGTAAATTTTGCCCTGTCGGGAATGAAAGGATTGCTGTGTAAAGCTAATGCCTTTTGCTGAAGTGAGTGAATTTGCAGCTAGCAAGTGCTGTATGTAAAATTTGCCCTGTCTGATATAAAAGGAAATTGAAAATGGATTTTGGCATAGATGTGGCCCTAAGAAGAACCCAGGAGGTTCAAAGATTGTAAAGCCCATACAACTTACGTGGGTTGTGCAAAGTCTGCCCCGTCGGGTGTGAAAAAAAAAAAAAAACGGGGTTTTAAAATGGCCGCCGTCAAGTGTCAGTTTTGCAATGTACATAACCATACAAAACAGTGTCCCTTCAGGCCATATGATGATTATGATGACGACGCATATGTGGCCCCGAGAAGAGAGACGTACCCACAGATGAAAGCTGCAAAAGTGTCTAGTGTATGTGTGCCCTGTACCACTGATGTCTCTGGAACTAATAAACCAAAGAGAAAGAAGAAAAATAAAAATATTTTTCAAGTCACAGAGGAAGTGACCGAACCACTTGAGCCTGCGATATCAGGACAACAGGCGTCAGCAAGCCACCGAGATGTGCTGCAGACCGGAGTGATGGGCAGAATTGTCACAGGAACGGTGGCAAAGGAAAAGGAGGAGCAAAGCGAAGCTGAATCCTTGATCCAGGGAAAAGAGGCCTTAATTTCTGCACTCCAAACTGCCCAGCGTGATTATGATGTCTTGCAGGAACAATTGAATAGGGAGCGAGAAGCTAATGCCGAGGTACAGAGGTGTATACTCCCAGCTACACAAGAGTATGCGGCATTAAAGAAAACAGAGCATCTCTTGCGGAGTGAGTTGGAGGAGCTGACGACAAGTTTGAATAAGGCCAACACCGCAATTGCTAACATGGAATCAGGGAGAACAAGTCCTGACTGGAGACTGTGCTATTAGATGTCCCAGAGAGTTGTGCAAAACTTCATCAAAGACTTAGAAGTTTCTCACCAAGAAGCTAGCACACTCAAAACAGAGCTGGAGCTCTCACGCCAGGAGGGCCACAGTCTAAACACAGAGCTGGGTATGTTGAAGGGAACCCATGAGAATGCCCAGAGGGATTTAGAGACTGTAAAGAAAGGAGAATGTAAGTCTGACGCAGAAAAATTCAGACTTGACTGATCAAATCAGTAAAGGTGATAAGAAGCTCCACCAAGCAGGAAAAGTGGAGAAGCAATTGATCCAGGAAAAGCTAGAGGTGCAGGAAGCACTGCAGAATGCAGAGAGGATGCAACGTGTCTCCCTGCAGCAGCACACACAGGCAACGCACTTATGGCAGAGCCAGCTGCAAGAGCTACATGCAAGTCTGCAAGCAGCCAAGGAGAAGCAGCGAGTGCTACAGGAACGGCTGAGTACCCAGTATGTCCCCACAGAACAGCATGAGGAACTGAGGGCCACGCTGTACGCCACAAGAGCATCGCTAGGGGCAGAGCTGAGTACTTTGAAGAAAGCCAATGAAATGGTCCTAAGGGATGTAGAGACTGGGAAAATGGAGAATATAAACCTGAAGGAAGAGGTTTTAAACCTGACTGGTCAGGACAGTGAAGGGACTGAGAAGCTTAACCAAGCGCAGAAAGTGAAGACACAATTGGCGCAAGAAAAAAATGAAGTACAGGCTGCTCTGCAGAATGCAGAGAAAATGCTGGAAAAAGAATGCCTCGCCCTGGAGCAGCTGAAGATCACGTTGAGCGCCACAAGAGCATCGCTGGAGGCGGAGCTTAGAAGCCAGGTGACTCTGTATGAGAGGGAACATAAGAAGGTCCAAAGACTGGAGCAAGAGCTGGAGAAGCAGAGAGGCAACTCCATCTCCATGAGTCAGTATGCCAAGGAGAAACAAGCCTGGAAGACAGAAGCAACAGCGATACTGGCGACAAAAACTGCAGGGCTCCAAAAGATGAAGGAGGAGCTGACGCAAGCCCAGAGCAAGCACCAGGAAGAGGTGAGGGCCCTGAGGGGGGATTTTCAGGATCAAATTGAAGAGCTGCAAACGCAGGTTGCTGAGCACAAGATACAGCTCGCCGAGCGGAAGAAGGTGACCGTCCGACAGGTGGCTTGCCTGTCATTGCGCTATGAAACCAAGATGGCAGATACCCGCAAGCTTCTGGACCACAAGTCCAATGAGATGGCCCGACTGCAGCTGGAGCTGGACAAAGTCCGGGAGGAGCACTGGCAGTGGCAGGTCAGAAATAGAGCGAAAGAAACAAACTTAAGACTTGCGCTGAACCAGCTAGGAGATGTGAAATCGCGACTCGACGCCAAAGAAGATGAACTGGCAGCTGCACTGAGTGAAAAAAGAAATGCAGAAGGACAGCTTCCGACCTGAGGAAGGACCTGGAGTCTGAGCGTGCTGGCCGCAAGATGGCAGAGAAACAAAAGCGTGACCTGGATGAGATACTCGAGGCTCTGAAGACTGAGCAGGATGCTACGTTGGACTCTAATGCTGCCCAGCAGGAGATTCCTCAGCTGAAGTTGGAGAAAGAGGTTACAACCCTAAGACAGACCCTTGGGTCACAGAAGTAGTCCATGGGAAAAAGGGTGGTAGAGATAAAGCAAGTGAGGCGCACCAGGAAGCGTGACTGCAATACCATTGCAGTGTTACAGTCTGCTTTTCACAAGGCACGGGATGGGAAGACCAAGGTGCTATGTAGTAGCACAGTAAGAAGCCAGTTGTACTATGGGACCCATAGTGGTTTCCTTGCAAGGAAAGCAGCCGCTGTGAAGAGACAGTCGAGAATGGGACTAAAGAGTGTCCATGTTTGTAAGATGAGAAAGACCTCACAGTTTGTTCAGCAACACTCCCAATGGAGTAAGTTAAGGGGACAAGAAATACAGGCCGAAGCCTTCGAGTCGGCCGACTGTAAAAGAGAGGCATCATGGGGTGCACTTGGGGTTAAAAAGACCACCACCCAATTTGAAGCTCTGAAGATAAATAATGTGAAACCCAACACTGAAGGTATGCTGATGGAAAAAGGTCCAAAACCCATCACCGCTAAAGCGGAGGTGCTGTCTTCACAGGAAAAGGCCAAACAGTCACTGGCAAGAGTATGCAATGAGCTGACCGAAGTCAATGTTCTTCTACAGGGTGAAAGAGTCTCTGCCCACAAGGAGATAGTGAGGTACCAGTTCTCAGGCCCAGATGGCCTGGTAATTACCCCAAAAAGAAAATGCCTAAATTGGAAGGCAAGAAAAAAAAAAGGGGGAGGGAAGGGCCGACGTCAGACATTTTCGCCAAAGATGCTGGTGCACGGGAATGGTGCACGGGCCGCTCCACAGGACAATGTTTCGCTGGGGAGAGGGATATGTGACAGAGTCACTAACTCAGTAGGCTGGAATAGTGAATGGAGAGACGCTGCATCCAGTTCACAGAGTATTAATCTCCTCAGACAGAAAGAAGCACACCTGCAGCCTAATTAAGCAGGAGGCCTGAGAGACTGCAGGTTTAAAAGCAGGAAGTGACACACACACAGAGAGCTTGTTTTCCCACAGGAAGGTGGAGAGAACTCTCCCGGCTGGGAAGCCGTTGCTGTTGCTCTGGTCCCCCAGTCCTGCGAGGAGCTAAGCTGCTGGGACCAGCTGGGACCCCAACCCAGGATAAAGATACAGATTGCTGCGAAGAGCTTGTTTTTCCACAGGAAGGTGGAGAGAACTCTCCCGGCTAGGAAGCCGTTGCTGTTGCTCTGGTCCCCCAGTCCTGCGAGGAGCTAGGCTGCTGGGACCAGCTGGGACCCCAACCCAGGATAAAGATCAAGATCGCTGCGAGGCTGGACATAGCCTGCTCCCCGGAACCGTGTTCCTGTTTGCTACTGGAGCGGCAAAACAGATAAGACTTTATTCTTATACGTATCGTTATCCTTTGTGTAGCATGTTTTGGGCATGACCAGGTTAGCTGGCTGTCCTGTTAGTAAGGGCTCAAGAAGTGAGTTAGTGTCCCTAACGGGACTAGGCTTTCATTTTCAAGAAAGTAATTTCTTAAAGGGACAGTGCACCCGTACTTATTTTGGTTGTGGCTAATAAACCACTATAGTTGAACATTTCCCACCGTGTCTAGAATCTTACTGACCCCACCGCGAGGCCGTCCTGCCACAATATATATATATACATATATATACTGCATTACAATTCATGAATTTATGCCATCTGGCGGACACGCTAAGCATTGCAGCCTAGTAAATCCTGAACCATTATCAATTAACACATCAACCGCGCATCAGCCGGGCATGCGCCTGGCTGGGAAGGCAAAAGGAGCCCGGCATGCTCCAGGTGAACAGCGTGGCATTCCACGAACATGCCAGGTAAAAGCCGGTGATTAGTAAGAATAAAAGCTGCCGCAGCAGTACGTGATTTCTCAGTTTTCACTTTATTAGATGACATCCATACCTGCCTTCAATCTTGGTACTTTGATGTTATTTATGGAGAAGGAGGAAAAGAAAAAATAAATTGTGCAACTAAGTGATTTATCACTGTTACTTTATTATAGGATTGTTCATATCATATTCACCCTTGAATCTGATATTTAGATTTTATCTATGCCAAAGCAAGGTATAAAGGTGGTTACTGTTCCTATTGCACAGACCATATGCAGTACTCTATAACTTAATTGTGTGGATAGTATTTGGTTCTTTCTCCGATTCCCTCATTTCTTTTGGAATTTAGATGATACCCATAATGAAGTTTAATCTATTTTACTTCTATTTGGGTAAAAATCAAGACCCTGTACACCATTATTGGTGCCTTACAATTTATAATGTAAGTGGTATGTAATGTTGTGTATGTTGCTCTGGCATATATCCAATACAAACCTTTTTTTGTATAAATGTTTTTATTATAGGCTCTTTTCCTTTCATATAATACAATTTATTTTGGCTACATTTATTGTCCACAATGTCGGCTGATTATGGACTCGATTTTGAATTTGTTCCGGCTGACTGTGAGAAATCAGACTGTGTTTCAATCCGATGCTGCTCTCCCATTAGTTATGTCATGGAGGAGGCATATTAAATACCGTGTGCATGCCATACACTCACCAAGCCCCCGGAAGAAGTGTTTTTCATGAAACGTACGTCGGGCGGCTCTCTGTTTTTGTATTTTCTCAGGATCCATTCCATGCCGAGCATTTACACTGAACTCCCTGAGGACTTGCGCCATGACAAGCTGAATCTTTGATCCCTGCAATACCGGCTAAGTATCTAATAGCCGTTTTTTTTTTTTGCCTTCCTTGCCTCATAGGACTATTTATCATTGCTTTCGATCAACAGCACAATGGGGCAAGATGTATCTAGTTACATTTTTGGGACTTTATTTAGATTCAGCTTTCTTACTGTTTAGGACAAATAAGGCGGGTTCAAGCGCACATACAGTTTGAGTGAAAACTCAGTGAACACACTAGTTATAAAATAATTAAATAAATTGCATATGGAAGTAGTGCAGCTCCAGAAAAGTGACTTCAACCCAAAGTCCAAACAGGCCACAGAAGCAGGAAATCAAGAGTGCAAATACTCCCAAATGCACATGGGGAAAAAAAAATCTAAAAAACAGTGCAATATTTGTACAGCTAATTAATTAGTTCAGTGACAATTTATAAGTATCTCACTCACAATTGTGAAGATAAATATAGTTGGTACAGTTGTTCAGAGTCACCAACTCATAGTAGAATTCTTCAAACATGACGAGTTCTCACAAGAGGGACGGTATGGGCGGTGCACTGCATGCCAAACCCAGGAAATGCTGCGTTTCAAGAGGAAAAAAGCTGACGGATGCGGGATCACTAAAAAAAGTTACTTTATTTGGCAAACTGCAACATACAGGTAAGAAGGGAACTTAAGAAGAACCTCTGACGCATTTCGTGCATTAATGCACTTGGTCAAAAAGTACTGTTCTTCTCAAGGTGCCGGCATTTGTAGGGGTTATGAACCGGAAGTTCCGCCCCTGTTTCACACCAAAAGATATCCCCCATGATGTATGAACTCCACAGGGGATGTATGATGAGACAACAAGTAGCAATTCCCCAGGCAACGTCAAACAAACTGCCGGCACCAAAATACAATCAAGATATGATTACAAAAAGGAATGAGTGGAAAAAGCATAATAATAAAAGGATAAAAAATGAATGAAATAGTTCAATTTCTTAACACACAGGATCTAGTGTTCCCTGTTTTCTACTTCCAACCAAAAATACATAAAAATCTCACACATCCTCCCGGAAGGCCTATAATCTCCGGAATAGGGTCACTAACAGCCAATCTTTCTGAATTCATAGATAGCTATCTGCAAGAAATAGGTAAAACACAGAAATCCTATTTGAAAGATACTAGAGATGTCATAATGTTATTAAAAGATATCCAATGGCAAGAAAATTATTTGTTAGTCACTACAGATGTGACTGCCCTATACACACCAATTTAACATGCTGATGGATGTAGAGCCGTCAAGACCTTTTTGGAGAAGGGTGGGAAATTTCCAAACAAACAAATAGAATTTTTAATCAAATGTATAATATTTATTCTGCATAAGAACTTCTTCTGGTTTGATGACAAATTTTACCTATAGCTGTGTGGGACCGCCATGGCAACCAAGTTCGTGCCCAGCTGCGCCAACCTACTCATGGCCATGTGGGAAGATCAGTACATATGGTCATGGGAAGGACTGGACACGAACTTGGTCACATGGCGGAGATACATAGATGATATCATCTTTGTTTGGAGAGGCACACAAGAGGATCTTAACATGTTCCTCATTTACCTGGATGCTAATGAATTTAATTTAAAATTCACATCTACGATTAGTGAATCTACTATAAATTTCCTGAATTTAACAATCTACATAGAAGATAACCTAATCAAAAAAAAAATTCTTCAAAGATGTAGATGCAAATAATTTCATTTTACAGTCCAGTTGCCATCTTAATAAATGGATTGCAAATATCCGATACGGACAATACCGCAGATTGAAACGCAACTGTACAGATAATCATATATTTGAGGAACAATCTGCCATACTATCCAGGAAATTTGCAGAGAGACACTACGATGCCAATACAATACATCAAGCATTGGCTAAAACAAATTCTACATCTAGAGAATCTATGCTAATTTCTGCTAATTAAAATAGATTGGAAAATGGTATTATAAAAGTGCCCTTCATCGCACAGTACAATAAGGATGCTAACAAAATAAATAAAATTCTTAATACACATTGGCCCATAATAAAAAATGACCCAATATTGGGTAAATATCTACCAGATAGAGTACAGATGGTCTATAAAAAAGCTCCAAACATCAAAAACAGGCTGGCTCCCAGTGCATTGAGGAGACAACCAGTGACCAATCACTCTACCTGGTTAGATCCACCAAAGGGATTTTTTTTATTGTAAAATGTGTACAGCCTGCCTATACAGTTCTAAAATTGGTGATAGTTTTACATCTACTACCACAAAAAAATCATACAAAATCAAACAGCATTTAAACTGTAGATCTAATTTCATTATATACCTTATAGAGTGTAACTGCGGTTTACAATACATAGGCAAAACCATACACCCCCTCAGAACCCGTATACTCGAACATCTTGGCAATATTAAAAAGAAATTAACTACTCATAGTGTGTCAAATCATTTTTTATTGTTTCACAATGCTAATCCAAAAGGTATAACATTTAAAGCTATAGAACAAATTATGCCCCATTGGAGAGGGGGAAATAGAAATTCCGCTCTTATAAAGAGGGAATCCTATTGGATGTTCGAACTCCAAACAATATGCCCCTCAGGTTTAAATTTAGAATTTGATGTTAAACCATTTCTATAATGCAATATTGTGTTGTCTAATCACAGTCTTTTGTTTTCCTTCAGATTCCTTTACAAGTCATTTACTTTAATCAGTTCTCCCATAGATCTCTATATGTGTTGTATACGTTTATTTTAATTTATAGACTTAATACCATTTTTAATAGTTTTTTAATTTTTATTAAACTTATTGAATCATGTCATTGTGTTTTTTTGAACTCCATATATGTGTGATATGGAGGTAATACATTATGCAAATGGCTATGTTTAGCTTCTCCAATCACTCAATTACCCAATTAGCTATCAACCTATGGGTTTTAAGTTCATAGTATATTAAGCCCTTAGTCACCAAATAACGACACTCCTGAAGAAACCAAGGAAGGTGAAACGCGTAGAGTGTAGCTAGTCAACGCATCACACAGCTGACCGGAACCTTGTATCCTGCTGACGTCACGTCCGGTATCTCTGACACGCATCCGTGAGAAGCACTCCATACAGAGAAGCAGAGTGCAGGGGAAGCAGACAATCTATCCTGCAGCCAAGATCCAGTTGTGAGATCTAAATGCCTATTTAATTCTTGAACCATGTGAGTGCATTGCATCTTACCTATTCTTATAAATGTTTGCATACAGTCTGCACTATGTCTGGGTTTCTTTTGGTCTTATAAGGTACCCGTGGGCATACCAAGGGGAATATCTATACCACCGCAGCTAAAAGATACCATTACGTGTATTTATTCCATCTCACATTTGTGAGTATTCTACCTAAAGATTTTAAGAAAACATTTTCACTGCTATAACAACAATACTGCACCATTAGAATATTTCTTCTATCTCCACATGTTTGCGCTTCCCAACGATCAACACTTCATCTACTTCACATGGGATTGAGAGAGAGATCCCACCACCGGGTCACAGCAGAATTCAGCATATGTGTTTGTATTTAAATTGTTACTTTTATCACTGCACTGATTTGTTGCACAGAGATAATTAGAGCGCCGCTATTGATATATCCACCTTTCACTTTAACCTACAAAACAGAGCATACACTGGTAAGAAACGGCGGATTTCCAAATGGACAGCCCCATGGCACTTTCCTGTGTCTGCTGCCTCCTTAGAGCCGCCCTCCTGCTCCTTTGGAATTGAGTATAACACGTGGTATATCTCACAATTCCTTTGGTTCCTGTACCATGTGACGGCAGCCTTTTTTTTTTTTAAAGGATGTGACATCAACCTAAAAGATTTCACATCCTTTTAAAAAAAATGGAATATGTCACATGGTACTTCAACCAATCGGATTGTCCCCAATGTGATGGCAGCTATTTTGGTTTAAGATGTGACGTACTTCCCTTATAGAGATGACATCACATTCTTTAAAAAAAAAACTGTCACATGGTACAGCAAACAATCGGATTGGCACTGTACCATCTGACCCTAAATTGTGATGTCACCGGCCTAATATAAGGCCTGTTGCATCTCATTTTAGCATAGGAAGATGACAAGACAACATCTACCTAAGCATTTCTATGGATTACAAGTAAAGAAGATTCAAGATTGAAGATGGAAGGTTATATCTGATGCTGAGGATGGTGTCGCGGATGGTGAGCTTCCAGATACACCGGGAATCGGAGGATGAAGACATCTAAAGGTAAGAAAAATATTGAATGTATGTAAAAAAAAAAAAAACAGTTTTTTTTATTGTATTTTTTCATTTAAAATGTTTTGCATGTCCATTGACTGCCAATGTATTCATCTGTGCCCCTTAAATACAGTATCACACGATCCAGGGGGAGCATGGGGAAAAAAACATAAAAAAGCTCTGAGAGCAGATGTATAAACAGTGCTGGGAGTGTCCCTATAAAGCTTGGCTCATGTGTTATTCCTACTCACAAGAAAATGATGGTTTTCAGGCAATTGAGATCAATAAACTGATGGATGTGTGTCACTGGCTTTCAAACTTCACGGGCTATACCTCAGCGAGAGGGGGAGAGAAACACACATAGTACAGCTCTGACGAAAAAATGACTCTTTATCAAAAATCAATAAAATGCACACTTACAGTGTCTCAAAGTTAAAAGCTATATGACGCGGCTTGGATGAAGGTAAACACCGTCTCTCACCACACCGTCCCCGTCTGGAGCTCCGATAAGATCACCACCTCTGTGTACAGGCGGCGCTGCTTCGCTTCCGGTCGCGGAACAATGTCGTCACTTCCGGTCGCGGCACGGATCGTCGGTGCATACGTGGAGTACCCAGGAGTCCTCTTCCCCAGCAGCGTCACGTTGTAGGTGGTACAGCTCTACGCGTTTCGCCTTTTCATTGGATCGTCTTCCTCAGGAGTGTCACACCGACGATCCGTGCCGCGACCGGAAGTGACGACATTGTTCCGCGACCGGAAGCGAAGCAGCGACGCCTGTACACAGAGTGGTAATCGGATCGGAGCTCCAGACGGGGACGGTGTGGTGAGAGACGGTGCTTACCTTCATCCAAGCCGCGTCATATAGCTTTTATAGCTGTAAATGCTGTTTTAACTGGGAGACACTGTAAGTGTGCATTTTATTGATTTTTGATAAAGCGTCATTTTTTCGTCAGAGCTGTACAATGTATGTTTCTCTCCCCCTCTCGCTGAGGTATATCCCGTGAAGTTTGAAAGCCAGTGACACACATCCATCAGTTTATTGATCTCAATTGCCTGAAAACCATCATTTTCTTGTGAGTAGGAATAACACAGGAGCTAAGCTTTATAGGGACACTCCCAGCACTGTTTATACATCTGCACTTAGAGCTTTTTTATGTTTTTTTCCCTATGCTCCCCCTGGATCGTGTGATACAAGTTCTACTCTTTGGGGATAAGTGAAAACAACCCCACCAGAGGGTTGAAGCAGAGGGAGTATTACATTCCTTTAATTTCCACTTGTGAGTCATTTCATTGCACTTCTATATCACATCTTGTCACTTGATATATTTAGGGCGTAGTACCTTTTTTACACCTTTTTGCTACCCCTTTAAATACAGTGACAGGCAATACATTTTTTAGCAAATGGTTGTTTTTAATTAATTGTTATGTTTTGTATTTCTGTTTATTATTTTGAGTTAATTGTTATGCATTTGTGGGGCTTGTTTTTATTTATTTTTTGGATTGTTTAGGCATTTGATTCCTTTTGTTGATGTGGTGTTTAGGCTTTTGATTTCATTTATTCTTCTAGTGTTTAGGTGCTTGGGTATTTTTTATTGTTGTGTCTTTTTGGTGCTGTTTTTTTAGGTTGCCAATTGACTGCTATTGTAGCAAGTCATGCCCATATAACTGTATATGAGCATGATGTACCACTGTGCCAATCAATGGGTAGAGGGTGGGGGTAGTTGTCCCGGGGTGGGTGTTTAGCCCGTCCGGGCGTGTAGCGGGGGAGTGGCTTAACTCCTTAATTACTTTAGTGGTTACTAACTGCTAAAGTAATTAAGGGGTTAGGGGCCATTAGTTTTCATGTTTTATTGTTGTGTTCCTGCCAACAGAGGACGACAGGGAGGAAGATGAGGACGGCCTTCATCCTGGCAGGGGTAAGTAGACGTTTTATTTACATCATGCTGGCTGGATGTTTTCTTTTGAATGGGCAAATGAGCTATTATCCATATCTGGATAATAGTAATTTTGCCCATTACTGTACTGTATGTGTTGGGGGGGGCTGTTACGGGTAGAGGAGGTGGGTAGTAGGGTTGTGTGACGGGAGCTTTGTGACAGGCTATAATAATACACCAAATAACTGGGTTGAACTGAACGAGGCTTAGATATAATAAAGTATATTTATTCCTTAAATAGGTGAACACAGCAATATAGTACAGTAACAGGCAAGAAGTAGCACTTACTTGGGGGTGGGGAATGAGAAGTATTATGTAGCAATTCTCCAGCAATCAGGTAACAATTCAGATGGTATAGAAGACAAAGGATATAGGGTTGACCACAGTTTATATGTCTTTTTTGACCCTATCCTTAACATTAAGTACAGGTGATTGGACAACAATTTCTGTATCCAATCTATAACTTGGGAACACATTTTAATAACATAAACAGACAGACAAGTTCCTCCTTGAATGCACTCAGAAAGGTAAGTCAGAGCGATATGGTTGATAACATTAAAAACCTTTTAATCACCAAATAGTAAGAACATATTGTATA
This sequence comes from Ascaphus truei, assembly GCF_040206685.1. Taxonomy (NCBI): domain Eukaryota; kingdom Metazoa; phylum Chordata; class Amphibia; order Anura; family Ascaphidae; genus Ascaphus; species Ascaphus truei. Next base: position 236,784,823 of record NC_134484.1, on the reverse strand, counting down.
GAGGGAAATGGTAGAAGTAGTCCACGGCCAGTCCCTTAAAACAAACCAAGAAAAGATCTTCCTAAATAGGTGTATGGAAGATAGTGGGGACAATACAAAACCTAGGTGTGGGCTACAGAAAACTGCAAAGTCTCGCCACAAAATAACTTCAGACTTGAGAACCTGTCCTGTTGGCAGGAATTCTATTATCAAAAACCAGCACACCTATAGAAAAAAGTATGCTGATACTAGATCTGAAGAAGGTGTGGGCTACAGAAAACTGCAAAGTCTCGCCACAAAGTAACTTCAGACTTGAAAACCTGTCCTGTTGGCAGGAATTCTATTATCAAAAAACCGGCACACCTATAGAAAAAAGTATGCTGATACTAGATCTGAAGAGGCGGTTCATATACAGTTCGTGAGTCATAAAGCCCTTACATCCGTATACATAGACCACAAAGAATGGGGGTGTATGTCAACTCCAAAACACAAGTGAAGTCAACAGATGATGTGGAGAGTAATACATATAACATAAATTAAACCACATACAAAGCTACGTAGCTAGTAAGTAGTAACCTCTGCGTAGGGCAAGCACAAAGCGTGTTCTGCTAGTGCCCAGAGGCACGGTTCAGTGACCGTATCCAGTTATGGCCTCAGAATAATATAACACAGTTAATGCAGAGGTCACTGAATAGGTCACTGCCTCTGCCTACACTGTAGGATCGTGAGCTGCTGCAACGGACAACCCCAGTCCCCATAAAGCTAAGTTATACTATGGGAGTTCAGTCAGAAGGTATTTTTTGAGGTCACTGTACCTGATAGCAGCATATACTATAGCCGCTCCTCTGACAGATATTCTCCTTAAACCGAGTGTTATTTGGGGGGTCCATATTGTTAGCATTATTAGGGGTAACCCACACACACTTAGGGCAACATCACTCTGTGCAACACTCATTATGGATAACATCTTATGCACTGATTTATACTGCCAGGAGCACTCTGATTAAGTACAGTGCCTCTGTTGCCTGCTATCTGGGAGACTCCACTCAGTGAACCTCTGTATTTCCATCTAGCAGAGACCCTATTCAGTGACCTCTGCATTAACTGTGTTATATTATTCTGAGGCCATAACTGGATACGGTCACTGAACCGTGCCTCTGGGCACTAGCAGAGCACGCTTTGTGCTTGCCCTACGCAGAGGTTACTACTTACTAGCTACGTAGCTTTGTATGTGGTTTAATTTATGTTATATGTATTACTCTCCACATCATCTGTTGACTTCATTTGTGTTTTGGAGTTGAGATACACCCCCATTCTTTGTGGTCTATGTATACGGATGTAAGGGCTTTATGACTCACGAACTGTATATGAACCGCCTCTTCAGATCTAGTATCAGCATACTTTTTTCTATAGGTGTGCCGGTTTTTTGATATTAGAATTCCTGCCAACAGGACAGGTTTTCAAGTCTGAAGTTACTTTGTGGCGAGACTTTGCAGTTTTCTGTAGCCCACACCTTCTTCAGATCTAGTATCAGCATACTTTTTTCTATAGGTGTGCTGGTTTTTGATAATAGAATTCCTGCCAACAGGACAGGTTCTCAAGTCTGAAGTTACTTTGTGGCGAGACTTTGCAGTTTTCTGCAGCCCACACCTAGGTGGTGTATTGTCCCCACTATCGTCCATACACCTGTTTGGGCAGTGACCTCTGCATTAACTGTGTTATATTATTCTGAGGCCATAACTGGATACGGTCACTGAACCGTGCCTCTGGGCACTAGCAGAGCACGCTTTGTGCTTGCCCTACGCAGAGGTTACTACTCACTAGCCACGTAGTTAATAGCTATGTATGTGGTTTAATTTATGTTATATGTATTACTCTCCACATCATTCGTTGACTTCATTTGTGTTCTGGAGTTGACATACACCCCCATTCCTTGTGGTCTATGTATACGGATGTAAGGGCTTTATTACTCACGAACTGTATATGAACCGCCTCTTCAGATCTAGTATCAGCATACTTTTTTCTATAGGTGTGCCGGTTTTTTGATAATAGAATTCCTGCCAACAGGACAGGTTTTCAAGCCTGAAGTTACTTTGTGGCGAGACTTTGCAGTTTTCTGTAGCCCACACCTTCTTCAGATCTAGTATCAGCATACTTTTTTCTATAGGTGTGCTGGTTTTTGATAATAGAATTCCTGCCAACAGGACAGGTTCTCAAGTCTGAAGTTATTTTGTGGCGAGACTTTGCAGTTTTCTGTAGCCCACACCTAGGTGGTGTATTGTCCCCACTATCTTCCATACACCTATTTAGGAAGATCTTTTCTTGGTTTGTTTTAAGGGACTGGCCGTGGACTACTTCTACCATTTCCCTCTATACAATATGTTCTTACTATTTGGTGATTAAAAGGTTTTTAATGTTATCAACCACATCGCTCTGACTTACCTTTCTGAGTGCATTCAAGGAGGAACTTGTCTGTCTGTTTATGTTGTTATTATAGTTTATCCTCTATTGCACCAGTTTGTGTGTTATTTGATTTCATATACTATCCTCATTTTGCTGACGCGGGAGCTTCCCCTTCCCCTGTCCCCTTCCCTTCCCCCACCCCCAGATTAGAACATATTTTAATCCATGCCCCCCTGCTAGTTAGCTCATGCGCACTAGGACCCTGGGGTCTCATTTCTGTAGCCCCACATTTACATCAGGAATGCCAGCCAGTCTACCAAATGGACTTTCTGGCAGGATATTCTTTGTTGGAAGGTGTAAAATGTGACACTCACAGACTGCTCTGGTTTGAGTCGTCTCCGCCCTCAGGTAAACAGTGAGGGTGACAAAATCCTTTGAACAACACTTAACTCCTAGACATTGGGTCGCCTCTCTGACCATATGCTTCCTAGTATGCAAAGGAATTTCCTCTGGGTTTTATCCCTGCCTTTGAATACAGTGTTATAGGTAAAATATAAACATATTAAAATATCTGGTTCCGTTTGGTCTAGCGGGTCCAAACTACCCATATCTTAATGCCGGAACTAGAACACCATATGGTCCGAGTTTCAGCCTGCTACGACCTTCAGAACCAGAGTTACACAAATACAACTTAAACCGTTTCTTATTTTAATACAAAAACTCCGCTGTAAATTAAATCACGGTTTTTCACTAAATCCCCATTGAAAACAACGGGCTCCGCCGCCATAGACTTTCAATGGAAAACTGCCGCCATAGACTTTCAACAGGGCATCGCCGCCGTTGAAGTCTATGGGGTTTCTCCGCCATAGCCGGTCAATGGAAATTGGCCGCTATTGGAGTCTATGGGAGAATTCCCCGAACTTTCAAGGGGGTCCATACTCCGTTGGGTTGGTCCAAGAGGGTTAAGGATGGTTCTGCAGCCATGCCGGAGCAGTGCCTACAGATACCCCAAACCCTTGCCCTCAGGACCCTCCGGAACCGGAGGTATGGATTCATGGTTTTTAGCTTTTCACACTTAGTCGAATTCCTGAGCTGTTTCTGCCGCCGCCATTGGAACCTATGTCGCGACCCGCTCTCTCGGCGCGACCTTCTCGGGGGTCCAGGATACGGGGACCCGGTGGTGGTCGAGTGGGGGGAGGTCTAGGGACTAGGGGCAAAAAGAATTGTATTTCTGGGTGCCCTAGACCTGTAGATTCCCACGCCACTTAACGCTGAACTTGACTAATAAGTGATCAAAGCTCTTTTTCAGAAAAAGTATCCGCTTTGCGGTTTTGCGGTTTGGACGGCAGCCAACTCGTTCCTGGAAAGTGCCGTCGAGGAATCACCATTGAAGTCAATGAGCCCATTGACTTACAATGGGAAACCGCCGCTCCTCCTCTCGGACGCCATCTGCTGGTCTTCGAGGGAAACAGGTCCAAAACAGCAAGATCCGCCATTGAAATGCATAGAGCTCTAATGGCGGCCTATGGGACTCTGCAAAATGGTGCCTGAAAAGGCGGGAAAATTACACAAAGGGCTATAATCACTAAAGAACTATTAACCCTTGCACTCCCGGATGGATCCCAGTGTATGTGTGATGCAGACACCGATATAACCAGATATCACAATAAAGCATGGGAACAGGGGAATATACATTTTCATGTTATAACAAGGGTTAAATCACATTTCTGGACTGCAGCCCAGTTAACCCCTTGTCTCCCTGGTGAGGTCAGGGGATGGCCAAATGGGGTGCAATCCCTTTAATACCGGGCCACCCCCTTTCTCCCTCTACAGGTTGTAGTGTTTTTTAATGTTTATTGGGGGTAGAGGGATTCGGTGAAAGGGTGTAACGTTTGCGCTGCCCACGAGCAAGACAGAAGCCTGGTACTGAGGTGGGGAAGTACAGAACCACACACCCACAGCAGTTGAAGCGTGCCTGGTAAGCGTTTTGTCAACATAGCCGGTCTGGGTTGGAGAGAGTGGGGTAGTCCTGATACTTGCCAAGGTCTTGGGATGGAGAGGTCAGAATTGTCAAAGTCCGTTAAGCCGTGGTCTAGGGTTGGAGAGGTCAGAATCGTAGAAGTCCGTATTGCCATGGTCTGGGTTGGAGAGATATCCAGAGTCGAGGGTAAGCCAAGATCAATATCCAGAGGGGTTCAGAAGTCAAGCCGGGTCGGTACACGTGGAATTCAAACTGCAAGAAAGACAAGACAGGAGCAAGGCACAACAAACGCAGGAGCTCAAGGCTACAACCAGTTATGCTCAGCAAAGCAGGAGTGAATGAGCAAGGCATTTATAGCAGACAGGATCCAATGAGGCAGGAGGTGGAACGGAGGCATGGCCACTGCGGAGGCAGAGATAGGCTGCCGGAAACAAGTGGGCAATGAGAATACTTGCCCGCAGCTGGGGAGTGATGCACAGCATCACGTGAGCGCACCACACATGAGAGAAGCGCGGTGCGTCCGATGGGGCAGAGATAAGCAGCGTGGCAACATAGAAAAGCTGCGCGTGCGTGCGCGCGCACTCTATAAGCAGAGGTGTGTGCACGTGCTGGTGTCAGAGTGGAGGTCCGTGCAGCGACAGGTAAGGAGGTAAAACGTCACAAATTACATGTTCCCTGATTCCTTACAAGCGGGTAGTTGTCCCAAGGGTGGGGGGTTAGGTCTACCAGGTGGTTAGCAAGAGTGGTTAACCCCTTCATTACCATAGTGCTTCCCACCACTATAGCAGTGAAGGGATTAACCACTTCTGCAACCTTCCTGGCAGTGAAGGGATTAACCACTTCTGCAACCTTCCCGGCAGTCCTAACCATCCACCCTGGGGCAACTACCTCCTTCATCCACCCCCTGTGCCTCCAATAAACAGGCTATTCAAGTTTAACCCCTTCATTGCCTTAGTGGCTAGCCACTAAGGTAATTAAGCTATTTTTATTAATTCTAATACTAGTGTGCTTGAGCAGGGGTCTCCGGAGCAGAACCGCGCTGATTTCAGGTCCGGGATGGGATGCCCATATCCCCATGATATGTTTAAATATCCCCCCACATCACGTGACTGGAACATTTAAATGCATAGGAGATACCAGCACCCCATACGGGGCCTGTATCTCGGGAAGCAGGGGGTCCCCGGACCTGAAATTAACACGGTTCTACTCCTGAGATCCCCTGCTTATGCAGACTAGTATTATAATTTTAATAAAAACACTGCAATCGCCTGCGAGAGCTGTGCAGGGAGAGAAGGCTCCTGTCTCCTCATCTAACTGTACAACATAGTTGCACTCGTTCACCCACCGGAGTACCGTATACGTGCCAGCCCAGGCAGCTATGAGTTTGTTTTGCTGAGTGGGCTTCAGAACAAGCACTTGCTGGCCAGGTATACTGGACAAACTCCTAATGACATACAAATAGCGCTTAACCTAAAAATGCCTTTATAGCAAAAGTACCTTATGTACTGGTGGTATTAATTTGAGGGAATGATAGTTTTATGAAACTATCCCCTATGGTTCTATAGCTAAAAAAGTAATAATAAATTGAAGCTATTGGAACCCCTTGACATTATTTCTAAATAGGAGACCTATTCCTGATAGGGAATATTTGATAACAATGGCTGTTGGAAATATTACAAAAAACTCTGATATGAAATGTACATTCAGTTCGTAATCAGAAATATGGCAGCCTGGGTAACAAGACAGACAGGTCTTCAAAAACCTGTCACATACTGATAATAAACAACACAGATCAAGTCCCTGGCGCAATTGAAACTGTACAATACCAGTCCCTTAAAAGTGATATAGTAAATCAGTCCTGTTTCTCAAAATGGCACTAATGGTTCTTCTTGCAGATGCCAGTTTAGAAATTTGGTAGGTCATAGACAGGGGAAAATTGTATCTTTATTTGCCTCCTCTATGTTTGACAGCTGGGTCTTCTGGTCCTCACGATCCTCCACAGTCCTCAAAAATGATGAATTGCCCAAGAAATAAAAAAGTACATGGTACAGTACTATTTAAAACATTTAATTTGTGCACACATCCAGAATCACACTTACAGTGTATATTACGGCGATGTATGGCACGAAATGCCATCCGTGGCTTGAGCCCTCTGAGCGACGTTCTGCAGCAGGGGTTGGCAGCACTCCTCTCCTCCTCTCATGGCCATGACTCACTGTGCCTCCCCCGATGAACTCACTGCTTTGCGTCCTGCTGTTTGGTACTCTGAGCACACGTTCGGTTAGCTCCACCCTTCTGAGCAGAAATTCAACCACACATATGCATTTCAACCAGGTTCCATACAAACTCGCACACGCAGAAATTCAATGACACACATGTGTTTCAAACAGGTTCCATAGAAACACGCATGCGCAGAAATTCAATGAGACGCAAATGCATTTCAACGAGGTCCCATAGAAACACACGCGCCCTACACAATGTAATTCATGCACTACACTACTGTATTTCTTCATGATTATTGATGTACAGTACAACATATTCTCTTTCCAGGTCAAAATGTCCAAGAGCCAGCCAGCCCGAAACGATGCCGATTTAAGAAGGTATTACATTTGGAAGAAGAGAGAAGACATTTGTATTATTCTATTTTTTCATAGTCATTTACTGTAATCTAATAAAAATTTTAAAACATTTGAAAATACATTTTATTCATCTGAAGATTTTAGGGGAATAAGTGGTGGGTTACATTTAAATTCCATTACATATCATACTGTATCATACAAAATGAATGGGAATAAGCAATGGGTTACATTGTATTTAGATTTTTAAGACACAATAGCACCTACTATAATTTCTGTGGATTATTGCAACCAACGCTAAAACTCAATTTTCCTGGACGCGACGCATTCGTGAGTCAGCTGGGAGCAGCCGAAAAATGATCAGGGCGCATATGAAATCTGCAAAACAAATAAGCCCATAAATGACGCTATATCTGTATCTGGACATGTGTTGACTGAAATTGAGACTTCTGTTTCACAGGAAGGCTTATCATTTGTACCTGCCAATGATAATTGTTTTGAATTAGAAATTGATCTAGTAACCTTTTTCCGCAATTTACGATGGAATACCTTTTTTGCTAATACTAATGTCACAGATCATGTTCCTGAGCTCACTACTGATTGATTGGTGTTTTAGCTGATGGTCCATGCATGGAAGAGAATAATGACTTTGGCTATTTAATTGCACAAACTAAATAGTTGAAATTTAATAGTACACAAATCCCCCCATGTATTCACCACCAGGTTGAAACTTATCTAAAATTGATAGCAGAAATTTCAGAAATGTATCACTGTGGCTAAGAATAAACCTTATATCAATAGGATGGTAAATATCTCCAAGGAAGAGCAGATGGCTGTTAAAAATTTCAGTCAGAATAAGTCGCTAGTAATAAAATCTGCCAATAAGGAGGAGCCATCGTTGTGATGGCTAGAAGCAACAACAGGGCGGAGATGTTGTGACAGCTTCAGGATAGAGCTAACTATAGACCCCTAACAAATGATCTCACACTACGAAATAGGAAGCTAATTAAACATATCTTGGTCCAGCTGAAATACAAGGTTTGATTATAAAACAATTGAAAAAATACATTACAGAGGAGGATCCAGTTATTCCTGTGTTTTATGTGTTATCCAAAATACATAAGAGACTGATAATTTCCCCAGGCTGATGGATCGTGGCAGAGACTGTTTCGATCTTCGAGCCGGACGCTGGCTTGATAATTTATTACGCCCCCTGGTGATGAGGGGCAATTCATATGTACAAAACACCACACCATTTCTTATTAAGATACAGTCGGTAACCGCCTCTACAGCTCCATTGTCCATGTGAATGGTGTAGAGGCTGTTGAATCCTACTGTATATTGATAGTCTTCTTCCCAGGTCTAGAAAAGAAGCAGATTTTCTATTCACATTACTGAGACTAATTCTGAGTGAAAACTATTTCCTTTGTGAGGATAGTTTTTATAATTATGTGAAAGGAACTGCAATGGGATACAACATTACAACGTCATATGCAAACATATTTACTGTATGTATTGCTTTGAGGAGAAATACATCTATCCCAATAACCTGTATACAGAGTTTGCCAGGTTATGGGTAAAATATATACAGGAGATGATATGTTTTTGCTGTCGACAGGGCATGTTGAGAGCCTTTTTATTATTTGTGGAACAGTTGAATGAAGCTATGCTACCTATCTCATTCCCTCTACAATTTGATGGGAAAAAGGTTAATTTCCTTGATACGATGGTTTATAGAGAGGAAGCTGATGTACAGACAGATCTTCTTACAAAAAATACTGACATTAATTCATTGCTTCATTATAAAATTTCCACCCACCCAATACCAGATGGTCCTTAGCTAAAAGTCAATTCTTAGGATAAAAAGAATTGCGAGTGAAGAGAGAAAAGTCGTCCGTAGAATAGAAATTTAAAGACAGGGGTTTGACCCATAGAAAGTTTAACCAAAGCGACTGAGAGACTACAAATTTTGGAGACAGACACTCTATTAACCACAAAATTAACTAATGTAAAAATGAAATGTATCACTTTTGTAAGCACCTTTAGTCACGCCAGTGACAAAGTGGGCAATATTATTAGGAAGCATTGGCACCTGCTATATTCTGATCCCAATTTGAAAATAACTTTAGAGGTTCCACCTATGATGACATTTAGAACAGTGCCTACAGTACACTGAGGGATTCCCTTGTGAGGCGAGCCTGGCATCATCTTGTACTTCTAAATCCAGGTTGAAGGGAGATCAAGTGCACTGTAGTTTTCCCTGCTTAAGTTGCACTCAATGTGGGAATGTACAGAAAGGCAACACCTTCACGCACCCACATACAGGACAGAAATACAACATTGGAGATTATGCTGATTTTCTAATATGGGATTTAGAGACGGAGCTGGTTAGGGGCTTCCTGCTAAGTCAATTCCACTGCTCCAACTTTCTCCCATGATCCGACAGGGTAAACTACAACCACATGCTTCTTACTATCTGCCTGAAGTGACAGTTTGGGGATCAACAGTCCACAGTGTGGGGAATTCGGGCCATCCACGTTTCCAATGTTTTATATGTACTTCTCTCCACTGTACTCCCTTTTTTATTTTTATGTGATTTTCTAATATATCTTTTAAAATGTCTGTATGGTCTAGACTATATTGGAGAGGCCACTAGAGAAGTGAAGGAGTGTATTAGTTAGCACAAGTCCACTATAAGGTGCGAGGTACTAGAACAGCCACTGTCTGCACATTTCATATATACGGGGCACAATGTTAGTGTTACGCTGGTGCTGCCCGTCCCCTGTGCTGAGGTGGGACGTAGGGATACATGCATCCGCAGCAAAGGGAGTGCATCCGGAGTGTGGTGTTAGTGTTGCCAGGCCAGGTATAGTAATGAAGACAATACTTGCCGGTACCGGTAGTAGAGGAGGAGTAGTTATTGCCGTTGCCAAGATCAGAGATAGGAGAGTTGCGGATGATCGAAGGTATAAACCGTGTTACAGAGATGCAAGAAGTCACGAAGTCCAAGTAGAGCCGAAGTCGAGAGCAAGAGGGGGTAGTCGTCCAATCCGCGTCAATACCTGAGGAGTCACTGAGAGAGTAGTCAAATGCTTCCATACAGAGACTATGTCGAGTGACGAGTGATGGGAAGCACAGGCATAATAAAGCTGGGCATGCCAATGGGAAAAGGGGGCAGGCCTGGAGGACTGCAAGGAGACTTCCCTGATAGGAGGGAGGTGTTACAACCCAGCTGAGTGTAATCCTTGATTTGCATTGAACTGTGTGATGCTTGGGGGCGACGCCTCACTGCAGGAGCAGTGGTTAAAAGTGCTCTGTTAGGCGTGTGCTCTGTAAGCTGGGAATGCATGCACATAACGTCTGGGGCTGGCGTGCGTGTAGGTGTGCGTGCAGGAGGGCGTGGGCGCGCCCGGCACTGAGCAGAGGAATCGCCGAGGAGTGATCCCGTGATAGCGGCAGGGGCGAGGAGCCGTGGAGGCCGGTAAGGCAGGATTGTTTTGTGTGTCCAGGGGCTCCCTGCGGAGAGAGAGTGATCTGTGTGGGAAGCAAGGAGAACGCCGATTCCTGACAGTACCCCCCTCTTCAGGAACGGCCTCAGGACGGTCCAAGTACGGTTTCTCTGGAAACTTTTTCCTGAAGGACTTAAGAAGGGCCGGGGCATGAATGTCCTTTGAAGGTACCCAGGATCTCTCTTCAGGGCCAAAGCCCTTCCACTGCACCAAGAACTGGAGCTGACCCCTTGATAGGCGAGAATCCAAAAGAGAGTGAACATCGTATTCCTCGTTATTTTGTACAGTAATGGGATCCGGTTTACGAGTCTGATCCGGAAAGAAGTGACTGGAGATGAATGGTTTTAAGAGGGACACATGAAAGACATTGGGAATCTTCATACTGGGTGGTAGTTGGAGCCGGAATGCCACAGGATTGATTAGTTCACAAATAGGGAAGGGTCCCAGGAACTTAGGTGCCAGTTTAGGAGATGGTACCTTGAGGTGGATATTCCTAGAGGAGAGCTATACCAAATCCCCTGGTTTGTATCTGGGCGCCGAATGACGACGACGATCGGCCTGTAGTTTCGATCTGTGGGAGGAGTTGAGAAGGGTAGACTGAATCCTGGACCATGCGGTTTGGAGTGAAGAAATGCGTTCATCTACGGCTGGTACTCCAGAAGGAATGTTGGGGATGGGAAGAAAGGGAGGGTGGAACCCATAATTTATAAAGTAGGGTGACTCCCGGGTGGACTCGGTTTTTTCAGAATTGACGTTTACTCTGCCCAAGAGAGGAGTTGAGCCCAATCATCCTGGAAATCGGATATAAAACATCTCAGGTACTTCTCCAGGGATTGATTGATTCTCTCCGTTTGTCCATTGGACTGAGGATGATAGGCGGAAGAGAAAGAAGAAGAGATGCCCAATCTCTTCGTGAAAGCTCTCCAAAATTTGGATACGAACTGAGAACCTCTGTCAGAAACAATGGGGATCCCATGAATCCGGAAAATCTGCTCCGTAAATATATCAGCAAGGGCGGGGGAGGTGGGTAATCCTTAATGTGGAATGAAATGGGACATCATCGAGAACCTGTCCACGACCACCAAGATAGTGTTCATTCCTCTGGACCTGGGCAAGTCATCGAAATGTGGGACCAGGGGCGGTCGGGAACTGGAAGGGGTAACAGAAAACCCTGAGGCTTTTGACGGAGAGTCTTGCTTTGAGCGCACGTGGGGCATGCGCGGGTAAACTCCAGAATATCTTGAGACATCCTTGGCCACCAGAAATTCCGACGAATGAGATCAGTAGTCTTCTTAAAACCTGGATGACCTGCAGATTTAGAGGAGTGACCCCAAGACAGGACCTCTGGAACAAATTTGGATGGTACAAAGAGTTTGTTGTCGGGATTGACCAAGTCCTTGGGAATGCGTCTCTGGGAGTGCAAAATCTTGTCAATATTCTTGAAAGTAGACGTGGCGAGAATCCTCTCATGTGGAAGGATAGTCTCCAATGATTCCTCTGGCCTCTCTTCAGAAGAATGTATACGGGAGAGTGCGTCTGCCTTTACGTTCTTGGTCCCGGGAATATAGGAAAGGTGAAAATCGAATCGAGAAAAAAAAGAGCCCAACGAGCCTGTCGTGGACCAAGGCGTCGAGCGTTCTCTATGTAAAGAAGGTTCTTGTGGTCCGTGAGAATAGTAAACGGCTCTTTTGACCCCTCCAGCAGGTGTCTCCACTCTTGAAGGGCCAGAAGTTCCCTGTTACCCACGTCATAGTTCCTCTCGGCAGACGAGAATTTCTTGGAAAAATATGCACAAGGATGTAACTTATCTTGGGGCGTGGGTCTCTGGGAAAGAACGGCACCAACGCCGCAATCAGAAGCGTCGACCTCCAGGACGAAGGGAAGTTCGATGTTTGGATGACGGAGAATAGGTGCAGATATAAAGGCTTCCTTGAGTGTCTCGAAGGCGGAGATGGCCTCGGGTGACAAAGCAGAAGGATCAGATCCTTTTTTGGTGAGCGCAGTGAGGTGTGCCACAATGGTGGAAAAACTCCGTATAAACTTCCGATAGTAATTAGCGAATCCTAAAAAACGTTGTATGGCCTTGAGAGAGTTGGGTCTTGGCCTTTCAGTGACTGCTTGAAGTTTACCGGAGTCCATCATAAACCCCTCATCGGAAATGATATACCCCAGGAACGGAGTAGAGGTCGTATGAAAGGTGCACTTCTCCAGTTTGGCGTACAAATGGTATTCACGGAGATGGGAAAGGACGTAAGAGGTGTGGCGTATATGGTCCTGGAGATCTTTGGAAAAAATCAGGATATCATCCAAGTATACAATAACAAAAATATTGAGTACCTTACGAAAGATGTCGTTGATGAAATCCTGGAAGACAGCAGGAGCATTACATAAGCCGAAAGGCATTACTAGATATTCGTAGTGTCCAACTACGCGTGTTGAAGGCCGTCTTCCATTCATCCCCCTTCCTGATGCGCACCAGGTTATAGGCACCACGTAGATCCAACTTGGAAAAAATCTTGGCCCCCTGTAATTTATCGAACAGTTCGGTAATAAGGGGAAGGGGGTAACGATTTTTAATAGTGATGTGGTTTAAACCCCTGTAGTCGATGCAAGGCCTCAACGACCCGTCCTTTTTCTTGGCGAAGAAAAACCCAGCCCCTGCTGGGGAATTGGAGTGACGAATAAAGCCTTTCTTGAGATTCTCCTGGATATATATATCCATAGCGTGAGATTCTGGTAACGACAAAGGGTAGGTCTTGGACTTGGGTAGGGAGTAACCTGGAACTAGATCGATTGGACAATCGTAAGTCCTGTGTGGCGGCACGAGGTCTGACTGTACCTTATTGAAAACGTCCCGGAATTGATGGTAAACGGAAGGTAGAATAACTTCGGGAACAGAGGTATTTGCCAGCAGTTGATGAGTCTCGCCTGACCTCGACCTCCAGGAAATGGGGGCAGAGGAAGTCCAGTCAATGAGAGGATTGTTAAGCTGTAGCCACGGAAGACCAAGGGTGATGGGTATCCCAGGAGCGTGAATGGCATCGAGAACTAAGATCTCCTTGTGCAGATGTGAGGACAGAAGCAAGGGAGCCGTCTCTAAGGAGATGTGGGCCGGGGTAAGAGGACGTCCATCGATACCGACGAGTGCGATGGGAACCTTCGTTCTCACGAGTGGTATGCGGTTTAACCTGGCGAATTCAAGATCCACGAAGTTTCCTCCAGCTCCTGAGTCAATGAAAGCGGCGGTAGAAGTCTTGAACTTATCGCCTGAAAGGGAGACAGGAAATGTAAGTTTCTTAGGGAGTTCACCTTTAGAAAGGGGACGTGGAGACATTACACCCAGAGAGAGCCCCTCTGTACTCACTGGGTGTTCCCGTTTCCCAGACGCAGTGGACACTCCCGAACCAGATGTTCCATGGATCCGCAGTAGAAACACAATCCCCCGGCGTGGCGGAACTGCCGTATCGGTGTGCGGATGCGTTGTACCCCCAATTGCATTGGCTCTGGCAACTCCAGTGCAGGAGTGTTGCTGGGAGTACTGGAGAACGGAACTTGAAAGTTATGGACGTGAGTGCGCTAACGCTCTGAGCGGCATACCTGGATACGTTGATCCACTCGGACAGCCAAATCAATGAGGACCTCCAATTGATCCGGCCTGGATTGGCGAGAGAGTTCATCCTTGATGGGATCTGCCAGGCCTTGCCAGAACACGGAGACGAGAGCCTCTTGTCCCCAGTTAGTCTCGGCTGCTAGAGTCCAGAATTCAACAGCATACTGCGTCACCATTCGCCGTTCCTGAGTGATTTGGAGGAGAGAAACAGATGCCATCTCCCGAAGAGCGGAAGAATCGAATACTTGTTGAAACTCTGCTTTAAATGCCGGGTAATTTTGGGTAAGGTCAGAACGTCGCTCCCAAACCGGGGAAGCCAAAGCCAGGGCACTGCCAGTGAGGAGGTTATAAATGTAGGCTACCTTTTTGCGATCAGTATTGTAGAGATGGGGAGCCATTTAAAACTGCACCTCACACTGGTTTAGGAAACCCCTACAATCTTGCGGTTCACCTGCATAAGGCTTGGGAGGAGGAATCCTTACATCTGAGCTGCTAACTGCGCTTGCTGAGTGGGGGCTTACATCTGGCGGGGTCGCGGTCGGTACCCTGTCTGAGAGTACTGCGACCTGGCGTGTAAGTGTCACAATTTGATCCTCCATGGCCTGGTTATGCTGAAGCAGATTAGAGAGAAACTGTTGAAGTTTGGTCTGGTCTGCGTCTTGTGGGGTCGACATAATGTTACGCCGGTGCTGCCCGCAGACCAGACCCGTCCCCTGTGCTGAGGTGGGACGTAGGGATACACGCACCCGCAGCAAAGGGAGCGCGTCCGGAGTGTGGTGTTAATGTTGCCAGGCCAAGGTCAGGGATAGGAGAGTTGCGGATGATTGAAGTTATAAGCCGTGTTACAGGGATGCCAGAAGTCACGAAGTCCAAGTAGAGCCGAAATCGAGAGCCAGAGGGGGTAGTCGTCCAATCCGCGTCAATACCTGAGGAGTCACTGAGAGAGTAGTCAAATGCTTCCATACAGAGACTATGTCGAGCGACGAGTGATGGGAAGCACAGGCATAATAAAGCTGGGCATGCCAATGGGAAAAGGGGGCAGGCCTGGAAGACTGCAAGGAGTCTTCCCTGATAGGAGGGAGGTGTTACAGCCCAGCTGAGTGTAATCCTTGATTTGCATGGAACTGTGTGATGCTTGGGGGCGACGCCTCACTGCAGGAGCAGTGGTTAAAAGTGCTCTGTTAGGCGTGTGCTCTGTAAGCTGGGAATGCATGCACATAACGTCTGGGGCTGGCGTGCGTGTAGGTGTGCGTGCAGGAGGGCGCGAGCGCGCCCGGCGCTGAGCAGAGGAATCGCCAAGGGGAATGATCCCGCGACAGCAGCAGGGGCGAGGAGCCGGGGAGGCCGGTAAGGCAGGATTGTTTTGTGTGTCCAGGGGCTCCCTGCGGAGAGGGAGTGATCTGTGTGGGAAGCGAGGAGAACGCCGATTCCTGACAGTTAGCCAGTTACGCTTTCAAATAATCTAAGTTAATTCTAAACCAAATAGTTGGAGGCAATATGATACGTTGCCTTGAAATATAGAGTGGCATATTGGATCCATGAATGGAACACATTGCATCCGAGGGGTCTAAATAAGGAATTTGACCTGACTAACATACTATAGTTGTTTCCACAGATTGAGGGGCTGGTTGATGAGCAACAATTCTCTCTGAAGGGATTTCAACTACTCTATGAGGTAAGTGGGGACTGTCGAAGGGCCCTTTCTACCTACTGTACAACATTATTTAATTCAGATAGAGAAAAGGAACCCATTGATTATGCCCTGGATTCCCTATGTGGTATTTATACATCTACTTCTGGTTGCCCTTATCTGAGGTTGCAGACAACCATGGTCATCGCACATGTTTATGAATAGCGACCTGATTTGGCATGTCTGGCAGATAGATCTGCTTTGCATTTTATAGTTTTGGACTGTGCTGACATATACATGGACATATCTCAGGCTACACAATAAAAATAAATAAATGAGTTTCCCAGTTTTCCTTTGTTTTTTTAGGTGCTGCACAGTGTTAAATATAAATACTATCTGTAGCCCCTGCTACAAATATATGAATACTGTGAACAATACAGAATTAAGCTGCTCCACATATCAAATGGTGCAAACTGGAATAAGAGACACTGGGCCTCATGCACTAAGCGCTGAAAAAATTAATTCGGCAAGTGTTCCCAATAGGCATGCTTTTGCCGATTTTCCCTCGCCGTATGCAATAAGTGCCTAATCCCTAGCCAATGAAGCCGAAAACATTTGTTCCCACTATGGCAATGATTTGCCGATCACACACAGGTGTATCGGCGAGCATGGCAAGGGAGTGTTATGTTCGCCATTTGAACTTCTTTCTGAATCTGCCGATGCAAGCATGTTTTTGATTGAGCGGTCCATTTAATGGTACCGTGTATTTCTATTCATTCTCTGTGTTGTTGGGAGAGAGAGAGACACACACAGAGTTGGGCGATTTGAAAATTAGATATTGAGAGAGATAGAGTTGCTGTGTATTGTGATTGTTTTGTCCTGTGTTGGTTTGTTAACATCGTTTTGTTGTTGTCACTTTGTAAGTGTTCAGTGCGATTGTGTTTACATTTGTTTCCTGTTCTTTGTGAGTGCTATAGGTATGGCCGAGAAGCATGGGAGGAGTGATGCTGGTGTGAGTGGTACTGGTAGTCATGTGGTAGTCGTGTGAGTATGCGTCTGAGTGAATGTGGGAGTCAGGGGAGGGGTGTTGCTGTGAGAGCGAGTGGTGTTGCTGTGAGTGCAAGTGGTGTTGCTGTGAGTGTGAGTGGTGTTGCTGTGAGTGTGAGTGGTGTTGCTGTGAGTGCGAGTGGTGTTGCTGTGAGTGCTGGTGGTGGTGGGGTGTCTGGTGGTGGGGTGTCTGTTGGTGGTGGTGGGGTGTCTGGTGGTGGGGTGTCTGGTGGTGGTGGGGGGGTGTCTGGTGGTTGTGGTGTTGGGGTGCCTGGTGGTGGATCGCTTTTGGAGTCTCTTCCATTGGAAGAAGGAGAGTCCAGTCAGCAGCAGCCAAGCTCTGTGGCTGGACGTGGTCGGAAGAAACGTGTGGAACAGCCACGTAATCCTCATTTCAATGAATAGGAAAATAGAGTGCTTGTCATCTGGATTTTGGAGCGCTATGACTATCTGTATGGCCATTTATTAGGTAAGTCAATCTTTGCATTGATTGTTCCCAAACTTTTTCTTATATCTGATGTCACATCAGAGAACTAATAATATGTAATATATATAAATTATAGTACATTTTTACACACATAATCCTTCATAGTTTACAACGAATCTAATAATTCTTATAAATTGATGTATTAGGTTCATACAACATTCACGCAAGCTTACTTAGCTTTGTATGTCTCCACATAAATGTAATACTCATGTGCCACACATATTGAAAATAAACCAGCATGTTATCTATCTCTTTCAACAGTTTGCACATTTTGTATATATTGGTCATTCAATTAAATATTCAATAAACATAATTGTTATGTATTTCAAGGACGGACAAGTTCAGCTGTGAAGAACGAAATGTGGGACCAACTTACAGTGGCTGTGTCTGCGTGTGGAATCGTGTCCTGGAGCAAGACGAATTGTAAGAAGAGATTTGATGATATCAAGTAAAATCTGGAAAAAAAATCAAAGCACAACGGATGCATGCTTCTGTCACTGGAGGCTGCTCGCCTGCACCAGCTCTAACGTTAACTCCATTGGATGAGCAGATGCGTGAAAAATATCTTCCGGTCGTCATGGACGGTTCGCCAGGTGACAGGGATATCGGAATCTACCAACATGAATTCCCAGCAGGTGACAAATCTTACTGTACTACACGTGTCGGCTCAAAATGTTAACAAAGTTTCTGTGCATAATTTTATACCTTTAGTAATATAAAACCTCTCTCTCTCTATATATATATATATATAACCTTATATATATATAACCTAGGTGATGATACTTCATATATAGTGATGATACTTCGTATATAGTTATAGATATAGCTTGATATTATATACATACATATTATACTGTATGTGTATGCTCATTTGCATGTATTGGCTCTGCAATCTTGCCTTACACCATTTTTAGGCCGCACACACCACTTGAACAGCAGGAAGGGATTATGTGTAATGATAAGCAAAATAGCACAAACTGGCATCTTTGATTTAACAAACCATTCCACATCTTGCACGTATAGGTGTCAGCTTCAAGTATGTTCACAGCTTCAATCACACACAGGGTTAACATGCATAACCACTAAACACACCCGCAGTCATCATTTAATAAAATCATTCGTGTCATCACTGTGTTATTGGTAATAGTGTGTATGTGCTAGAACCAACATAATTGACTTTGTGATGTATCTGTAGATATATATATATATATTTATATAATCTATTTACATATTTGTGTATCTATGTAATACCTTTAAACAGGCCGTTCATGCATATGAAATTACTGCATGGAATATTCTCAAATGAAAGGCGAACATTATGAAATTTCACACACACATTCCCTAATTGGTAATTAATGCTCTGTATGTGGTTCATGTTCTCTCATGTGAGCATAAATACCAACATGTACCATATATCATTAAATTGTGCTAATATATAGATCACTTTATATTATAATTACGCTCATATACCTGTGTGTTAAAACAACTTCAAATAATATGTAATCAGAGCATAGAGGTGAACAGAGGGGTTTGTTGATGGAAAACAGCCAGCTCATGGGGTCATGCTGGGGAGAAGTGTTGGGGGAGGGCGTACAGCTGCTAGAAGCTGACAATGTCAAGCAAAGTTCATGACACTATTTTGAAAAGCAAATTATATCAATCCTTTCAACAAACATTACACTATATATTAGAACGTAGTTTAGTAATTATTGTTTCCAAAAATTATAGCAATGTTACGGATACGCCACCTTCTCACACCAGTAGCATCTGTGAGCGACACACTGCATCTGGTGCTGAGTGTCACCCACATTGCGCGCCACCCCTGCTTCTCCTACATTCTATGATATTTATTACTAATGAGTATCACAATGTTAAACAATTATGTTCTGATTTGTAAGCATAGAGTATTGTTTTAATTAATGTAAGTGATCTCACTTATTGGGCCTGGAATAATGGATAACATATACAGTGTATGTAGAACACACCAGTGAATAGTAGGACACATACCTTCATACATATCAGCTTTAAGATTGAAAGTAAGTTGTATGCTGTACAAAATATGTATGTTGATCATGTTAACATGTACATTTTGTTTTAGATGGATTATGTACAGATCGACCTAATCATTTGATTATTGTATAGTTAATTAATGTTGATATTTTTACATGACTACACTCACTACAGATACATCATGTGTACATAATTCACATTAAGTAAGTTTATTATGTTGTTGAAATATATATTTCCTCCGCCAGATCCTGTCACCTGTGC
Organism: Ascaphus truei; assembly: GCF_040206685.1. NCBI lineage: Eukaryota > Metazoa > Chordata > Amphibia > Anura > Ascaphidae > Ascaphus > Ascaphus truei. The sequence continues at coordinate 236,765,330 of NC_134484.1, read as the reverse complement.
CAGCTCCTGTGTCACCTGTGCCAGCTCCAGTGTCAGATTTGACAAGTCAGACAGAACACGTGTCCTCACCTACCTCATCAATGTCATCATCAAGAATGGAAGGTGAGTGTTTGACATACACACCATATAATGTGTACACTGCCATGGCTAATTACATTGTTTCAAACATGTGAGTTTCACATGTGATGAACATATTAATAGTTAATGACACAGAGGAGATGTACGGTTTCTTTACACAACATGTATTGTGTGCGTTTTCAAGTAGCAACTCAAAGTTGTGATGTCACAACAATCTTTCATTCCTTCATCATTCACACTGATTCGACACATTATTGTGGCCAAAATAATACAAATTTTATTGTACATACATTTCACATCATATGTCATCATTTAATGTGTTCCAGTATGAGAACAAATATCATTAATGCATAAAAAGAATTTAATGTTCCATGTGAGTTGCTCATTTATGTTTGTATTTGTAGAACCAGATGTTTCCGATCACGGAGAAAGTGACTCAAGTGACCATGAAGTTGTTGACACTCCTGGATTAACACAGCATTCAAGCCCTCCTGCTCGTGACACTTTTTCAGCAATTGCAGCTTCTGAAGAACGAATCTTGGTTGTAGAAAATCGTCGCCATTCAGAAATGATGTCAATCCATCAAAGGATGATGTCACTGCATGAAAGGATGCATGAAAGGATGATATCTGAAATGACACAAATAAAAAATGTCATCATCCAAAATCTGAACCACACGTTACAAGCACTAGTTCTGAATGTAAGCCAAGCCAATCAATTTAGGAGTACAGCAAGAGACCAGGAATTCCAGTATAACCCATCAGAGGATGGATCTTTACGTGGTGGTTTTTTCTCTCCAGACCCATCAGTACATCTTTCACCACTTCAGGATGTTTCTGGTACACTTGATGTCACTTCTGTGCAGGTCCCTGTCAACAGCTAACCATCACCATCATCAGTTCCAAATATTGCACCGACACCTACAAATGAGCCACGCAAAAGAAAGGTTGGTCAACAATTACAAATCACCAGCTTTTGGAAGAAAACAAAAACACACACACAAGAAAGTGCTCCACCAGTGTTGCAATGTATCTTAAGTGCCCCTGAACCAGTGCCATAGCACACCACTGCCCCTGAACCAGTGCCACAGGCCACCACTGCCCCTGAACCAGTGCCACAGGCCACCACTGCCCTGAACCAGTGCCACAGCCCACCACTGCCCCTGAACCAATGCCACAGCCTACAACAAGTGCTACAGTGAAGGCCAGAGTACTTAGCACAGGGAGAAGAAAATCAGAACAGCCAACAAGCAGGCCTGTGACTCGCTTTCAAAAGTCAACAAAAAAATAAATATTAAGCTTCACTAAACGATTTTGTGATGTTGTGGTGTTTAATGCATACTCTTTCATGCATAGTGTATGTATGATCATGTAGAGATGGTTGCAAACATTCTAGTGTGTCCTTGTACAGATAGGAATGTTTACAAATGCTCATTCAGTGATTAATGTAAGGCATGTTTCATAACATATTATTAATCAGTTGGTTACTGATAACTCATTAGGCCCAAACTTCCATTTAAATGTAATATGACATTGACTAAGGTAAAGTTAAGTGTAACATTTAACACCTTGAGTATTGTAATGTTTAGTGTCATGTTATTAGAGTATGTTTTATATACAACATTATGAACTTAACCATTTCACATTAACTACTGTTTCATGTAATGTGTTATTGTGTATTGGGCCTATTAAGAAATCTACTTACCATAATCTTCATTCACACTTCATCATGTTTACATGTTATCATGTATAACATATTTTAAGAGATATTCATATGTAAGTGTCTATGAATATAGATTTTGTCTGTGTGTGTGTGTGTGTGTGTGTATGTATATATATCTATAGATCTATATATGTACACACATACTATCTCAATATATATATATACATGGCGCAATATATATATATACACATACTATCTCAATATATATATATACATGGCGCTAAAGGCCATGTCTGTACATACTGTGCTATATGTATGCACACACAGCTGTCTCTCACACATACTAATACTCCTTGTTTTTCCATCCCTATACACCAATAGGGACCACTAAGTATCCACACACACTTTCAGTTGTGCTACTAACTCTCACATTTCCACACCCACCCACACCATTTATATCCAGTCCCACTCCACACACACCTTGTGTAAAGCACTGTATATACTGTGGGCTCTCCATTCATTTTTATTCACACTGATACACATACACACTCTTTCTTAACTTGCTTTCACAGTAACCTTTTGACACCTCTAGCCATAAAACACATCCACACCAGGGGAAGGAACAGCACAGATAACATTCCAAGAGACACTGTTTTTAAGTTTACCTTTTGCTTCATTCATTGTAACATCGCCGGAAGAAGAGATCAGTGTATCTCGAAAGCTCGCACAAATAAAAGCATTTCGTTAGCCACAGAACGGTATCATCTATTTATTTTTTTGATTATATATATATATATATATATATTTACACACATACACAAGGGCTGGAGTTGTGCAGGTCACATATATATTTACATAAAGTTTCTCACACAGGGTATGTATAAGTATAAGTGTGTGTGTATAGATAGATAGATATACAGAGATATATCTATATATACACTACCGACACACTTTATTGAAGTGTGGTCGGTACCGCAAGCCGGGAAATCTCCCGGTTTGCTAGTGGCCGCCCCTCGGCGTGCCGCGCGTCATAGACGCGCGGTCACGCGTCATCGGGAGCGTGCGCCCGCTGCACGCGTGTCCAGGGGCTCCCCGAGGGAGCCCTGGTGTCCCGCGATCGCGGGACAGCGGCAGGGGGTTCCGGGGGACCCGGCGGACCCGGCAGCGGTAGGGAGAGCGCCCCGATCGGAGGGCGCTCTTCCGCTGCTTCGGCGTGCGCCCGTCACACTCGGGCGCGCGCCAGGCTACTGCTGCGGCACAGAACGGGCAAATGCTCGAATAAACTGTGCCGCAGCAGTATATATATAGAGAGAGAGAGAGAGATATATACAGATATATATAGAGATATATATATAGAGATATATATAGAAAGATATATATATATCTATATATATAATCAAAAAATAAATAGATGATATCGTTCTGTGGCTAACGAAATGCTTTTATTTGTGCGAGCTTTCGAGATACACTGATCTCTTCTTCCGGCGATGTTACAATGAATAAAGCAAAAGGTATACGTAAATATTTATTTTATTTTATCAGGAACAAAAAATACAAATATAAAAATAATCAGGAATAATACATACAGTAATGCAGTCTTTATTAAGTTATTTTGGAAGCTTGAAATTGGATAACCATTTGGAAAACCTTTTGTAAAACATGAGGAAACATGAGTAATGCACATTTATAAGAATATTATTTAATACTACAGTATATACAGTACAGTACTGTAATTTACAGTACTGTATAATATACTGTACTGTATATACTGTATAGTAAAATTATTTTTTCTTTAGTCATTATCTTTTCCTCATTCTGTCTGCAGTACAGTACTATAGTTCATTGAGAGAGGAGAGGTTTTGTGTACATCATTACTGCTGTTTATATACTGTACATTTGACTGTACAAGCAGATTTGACTGGACACAACGCCCCCATCCCCCTAGGCCACCGTTTTTCCTGGAACGACAAGAAAACCAAAAATTAGTGCAGTTACTGTACTGTATTATGGCATAACTACTGTAGGTGGCTGGTGCAGCTTTCTCTGGAAAGAAAAAAAATGGGGCAGTTAGTAGGCAGTTACTGTAGTACTGTCAAACTAATGTACTGTATACTGTACTGGAACTACTGTATACTCTGACTACTGTTAAATTCTATGTACTGTAACCTGATGGCTGGTGCTGCTCTCTCTGTATAGAAAAAACTAACTACTGTATACTCTTACTATCTGGAAAGAAAAAATCTGTGCCATACTTACTTGTAACATACTGTACTTACAATACTACAGCACAGTTCTACTTTCCTGATGGTTGCCCATTACGCGCGATGACAATGGGCAACACAGTGGCAATATGGTCTATATATTTATTGCAGCATTCCACGGTGAGTACATCGTTCCAAAAACTCAGTATGCCTTTCAACAACTCATCCTTTTTGGAGGGTTTCGCCACTTTCCGGATATGGTCCTTCAGCTGATGCCAGACCATTTCGATCGGATTGAAGTCTGGCGACCTGTCATTGGAAAGAAAGGACAATTGGTTTAAGAGCTAAAAACAGTGGGGAACAAAATGGGACAGGGTCTACTGCACTTACTCCGCTGGCGTCTTCACCCAGTTGATGCCGCGCTCAAGGATATGCGCCGTTGACGCAGTGTGCTTGGGATCTTTGTCCTGGTAGAAGCGGTGACCATTGGGGAAGTCGCGTGTGATGTATTGCACTATCTCGGGCACAATGTTGTCTTGGAAGAAAGCTTTATTCATGATTCCTATAGCAAGAAAAGAAAAGTGCTCAAAAAACTGCACAATAGTACAGTACAGTGCATACGGTAAGGCAACACTAGTCAAGTACAGTGCATTAGGCGACATTATATTTGATACATTTTACCTTCAAAGATGACAATGCATCCTGGTCCACGCCTAGAAATGGCACCCCACACATGCAGCTTCACAGGGTGTTTTGGCCGCGGCTTCAAAGATAAGCGGCCTTTTTTGTGGAACGCAAATCGTGCAAATCTCTCCAGCGACACAGTAGACTCATCAGTGAAGATGCAATCCTGGAAAGTCTCCCCGCTGTCGATCCATGCCTGGGCCTGGAGCACTCTTTTGATTTTGTTTGCGTCCCGTATCATGGGGTACGCTCTGTAATGACAAGGAATAAAAACATTTTTTAGCGGCACAGTGCAGTACAGTTTGCTAAACAACACTTTTACCTCCTGTACTGTCCAGTACTAACCTCACACATCCATATTTACATCCAATGCTGCGTCTCATCTTCTTTATGCTGGTCTCGGATACAGTCAGATTGTGCTTTTCCTGCAGAGTGTTTTTAACCCTTAATGCACTCCTCTCATCATTCTCCTCACTTATTTTGTCCACCAGAAGAGTTGTCTCCCTACAATGTAAAGAAAATATATTGTTTTATTAATATGCAGCAATATAAAATGTATATACTGTAAATATAATGTTGTAATATTAAATAAATTGAAATATACAAAAAATATAGACTGCTGTACTATAAATATAAATATACACAATAAATATACTGTTGTAATATAAATATACATCCTACTGGTGTATATACCGTTGTAAGATTAATTGAAATATACAAAAAATGAATACTGCTGTAATATAAATATAAATAGACAAAATATATATACTGTTGTACTTTAAATATTAATATACAAAATAAATATACTGTTGTAATATAAATATAAATATACAGTACATCCTATACAGTATATACCGTTGTAAGATTAATTGAAATATACAAAAAATGTATACTGCTGTACTATAAATATAAATAGACAAACTACTGTATGTTGTAATATAAATCAACAGAAATAACAACAGTATTACAGTAGATACAGAACTGTACTGTAAATGTACAGTACAGTTTTCTATATTTTTTTTTTGTTAAGTTTTATAAATATACTTACGCGTTTGTTACCCTTGGTGCCTTTTTCCGGTCTCTGTTTTGTCCGTGTGCATGATAGCTCAAGGTGTTTAATGGCACAACGAGGCCAGAAGTAGCTGACCAGCATTGGATAGCAGCAATTCGGTGTCCGCTCCTGTACATCTCCTTAATTTGCATGCTGAGATCCTTTGAAATCTTTTTAACAGGCATTGCTGCGAGTAGAAAGAAATACAAACACAAGAATGTATATTCGATGTTTAGTCGATGTGTATTCTATGTGCAGTGAATCCACAAAATGGATGGTGTATTTATACGGTAATGACTCACACGCCCACTTTCAACACCTGTACCTGGCCGCCATGCATAAAAGGTCACACACTTTGCATAGGCCACCACTCCATGATCTTTATCTGAACTTGCCCTTGTCCAGATACCCGCAGACTACTTCCTCACATATGCTTCAACGACTCTGCTGTAGCTGTCCCGGAAATCTTCATCCCGTCTTCTCCACCCCCATCTACTCCGGTTCCATCTGACGATGGGTCACTGTCTCCTTTGCGCTTAGACGACTCTGCTTCTCGCCCGGAAATCCAAAGGTCACCTTCTCCATCCCTCTTCGACGACGCTGCCGCTTCTCCTCTACCGGGTATCCACAGGTCACCTCCTCCACTCTCCATCGATGCCGCTTCTCTCCATGGAACCCCCATCTCATCCTCCGTTGCACCCATCCCCCCAGATGTCCAGACGCCATGCACAAGAATCAGCTCATTGGACCGGATGCTGAATGGGATAAGTGTGGATCTCCCCGGGAATTCTATTGTGCTGGCAAAGATAGATCTGCTTCTGGAGACCATGTTAAATGTGGAGCAACGGATGCTACAAATGGAGCAACGGATGGATCAACACAACAGGCCTCTAAGGGTTGGGGGAGGGGGATGGTGTGATTAGACGCAGGCGTACTGTGTTTGTAGCTCGGCTATGGGCGGATTAAGAACACAATGGCAATATGCTTGGCTAGGGAGGGATTAAAAACTCTGGAGCTGTGTGGCTGAAATAGTTAACAGCAGTGTAATTTCAAAAGGCAGTTCATCATAATAATTTGATGAATAAACCCCCAAAGACAACCCCCAAATACAGTACATAAAAAGCAAGTAACTTTAACTCCCTGTGCCCCATGCACCAAAAATGTTTTGTGGCAGGCAGAAGAATTTAATAAAGGCTGCAGAATGTATTATTGTGTATGGATGGTTAGAATTGCTGTGCACTTTAAATGTTTCAACATTGTACAGTTTTTGTAAATAAATGATTTTTTACTGACTCCACCAATAAAAGACCATGTTGAATTGCCTCACATTGTTTCCATTTGGTGCTTTGCCAGTGTAACAAATGTACTGTAGCGGCTTGCTGCACTGTTTTTTAACTGGCTGGTAGCGCAATTGGCGTAGGAACTACGGCAATTGGCGTGGGAACTTGGTCAATTGGCGTGGGAACTTCTGTTCTAGGGTACCTAGAAATAAAATACATTTTGCCCCTAGATGTTAGGAACCCCCTCACTTGTCCCCAACAGGGTCCGAGCAGTAATGGCAACAGAACGGAGTCAGGGTGATGTTAAAGTTTAGGTTTCTGCCATTGACTTGCATGGCAGAAAAAAAGCCACTTTGGTAATGTGCTTTTAAACTGTCTTTTTGCCCCTAGATGTTAGGAACCCCCTCACTTGACCCCAACAGGGTCCGAGCAGTAATGGCGGCGAGAAAGGGTCACGCCGGCTAGGAGGGTCTTACCATTGAGCGCAATGGCGGAGAAAGCTTTGAACCGGCTAAGTCAGAATGAGCAGAAACCTAGAACCCACAACTTCGGTTCTGTTCAACCTAGAGGGCTCAGATTCGGTCACCATGTAGTCCTAGTTGCGGCAGGATTGCATGGCAAATTGCGACCCTCTCGTGGCAACAGAACGGAGTCAGGGTGATGTTAAAGTTCAGGTTTCTGCCATTGACTTGCATGGCAGAAAAAAAGCCACTTTGGTAATGTGCTTTTAAACTGTCTTTTGGTACCTCCGGTTCCGGGGGTCGTGCAAGGCTGATATTTTGCCACTATGGCAAGGGTCCTCCCGCATGAGGACCAGGTAAATTTCAACCCGCTCAGACCCACAGAACAGGTTATTTTACATTATATTTGCGCAATTGGCGTGGGAACTACTTAGGGCCGCGGTCAAGTTCACGGGCAATTGGCGTGGGAACTTCTGTTCTAGGGCACCTACAGGAACAAAATTATTTTTGCCCATAGATGTTAGGCACTGTATACCACTGTACAGTATACTGTGGAAGACAAATAATGACACGATACTGAACATGTAGAATAAATGCATAGTTTTATTTATTCGGGTTTATTACACAGTATACTGTACGGCCGGAAAACATCAGCATACAGTACAATATTATCCATCGAAATCCCCCCATTAGCCGTTTTTTTTTCTGAGAAAAAAACAAAAAGAAAAGTTTTAATGTACAGTAATGGTCAGCCCCCTAAAGAAGTACCCAGCCAGCCCCACCAAAATAATACGGCAACAAGACAGTACTCACAATAGAATTAAAATTCATTTTCCCCCAGATGTTAGGAACCCCCTCACTTCACCCCAACAGGGTCCGAGCATGTACAGTACAGTACTGTACTTTAAAATAAAATTAAATATGCAATTTTACTATTACTGCGCGCTTACGCACAGACTGTGTACTGTAGGTTGAACCGCGAAGGTATTAGACTTCAGAGACAACAGCTCGCAAACGCCCCCATGAGTTTTTACACGGAATTGCAGTATTGCAGCCAGCGGGAATAAAATGCTTAAATCACGGGCGCGAAATAACGCAATACACTCCGGGAGAAAACGTTACTAAACCGCACATCACCGGGGTATTCCGAAATTCGTGGAACTAGCCAACTTCGAATAAAGTTGGTCGCCACTGTAGCTTGTAGCTTCTACTGGGTGGGGAAATTAATTTAAGTTCAAGGAGTTAACCCATTCCTCAGAACGGATGGGTATGCCTGTATAATTCATATATCCACATTTCCAAAGCTTGTATGTGTTTACAGGTGTGTATATAGCTGCACGTGCGATTGTTCTCTCGATGCCTACTATAACCATACAGGGTTTCCATAGGATTTAATAGCAAGGTTGGTGCAGCATATATGCCCCCATATCCCAAAAGAGGAAACAATGAAGCCCACTACATCTGTACGTACTATACTTTAATTTGATTTTTTGTATTCAGGTGTTAACTGCTTCTCCTGATAAAAGTGATACTTTCCGATTGTTCTGTAACCTTGTTCCACAGGCAGCTCTCAATCCGCCTATTTAATCTGAGCTGAAATAAAGTGACAACCTAAAAGCTGTTACATGAAGGTCAGGAGACCTATGAATCATTGCTAGAGGCAAAAGACACATATGTTTCATTCTTGGTGAATGAATTCCTGAGATGTCACTTGGAATCATCAGATGGAATGTAAATGTGCATTAGGAAACTTCATTACCATTATACTTTCTTCTCTATTTTTCTAGTTACGTTTATCATAAGCAAATTAAAAACTAACACAAAAGTGGCTATAACAGCTCTTACTCTATATTCAGTACAAATGAAGCCCTTTCCATGACAGGATTTTAATCTAAGTTTCCAGCAATTACAGTACATGACTATGTTCAACTAAATACAAATGTAGTAGACATCATTGTGCCCGTTATAATATAATGCTTATCAGATCAGTGATAAAGGAGAGAGAAGGGATTAGTGCTCTTACGTCAGCCTTAAGAGATGAAAAATGAAAAAGGTGCATAAAGGGATAAACTGAGAGTGTATGGGGAGAGAAAGAACCCTTTTAAAACTGGCACTTTTTAAGCGGATGGGATGTGTTGTCAAATTACACTTAGGGGCCTATGCAGAAATCGGCGAGAAGCCCTATCTCGCCAGTTTTTTGCCAAATATGCCTACAGCAATTCAGTAAATGGCAAAAAGCTGGCGAGATGAGGAAAATCCACCGGGTTTTTTTGGCGTGAAAAAAAAATCGCCACGCATGTGGCGAGATGCAATATCTCGCCAATTTTAAAACCCGCTGTATTCTAGTAGCCCCGATCAGCATCTCGGCGTTGATCGCGGCTATAAAATGGAGAGATTTTCTCCAAATCGCTCCGGCAACAAAAGTTGGCAATAAACTGGTGCTGAGCGGCGATAGGGGACATAGAAAAAAAATCTGTCCCTTTTCCTGGCTCGGATTGATGCAGGGGGGCTCCAGAGCTGATACCCAGTAATATCAGCACCGAAGCCCCCCCCCCCCCCCCCATGCATCCGAAGCAGGAATAATGCATTAACCGCCCAATTCATGGCCTTAGCGGGCAACCGCTAAGGCAATGAAGGGGTTAACAATCCATTACCATGCTTTCTGTGGGGAGTGGCAGTGGATTAAGGGGGGTAGTTGGAATTTGGGGGGGTGTTTATGATTTCCGGGGGGGTTGCGGGTCAACTTAACCCCTTCATTACCATAGCATTTAATATCGCAACGGTCATGAAAGGGTTAAGCCCTCAAGCGACCCACCCGCAACCATAAACAACCACTGTGGGGGCTATTACACACTGCACCCATCCCTGCTAACCATAATAGATACATATATACATATTGTGACAAACGGCTTACTCCGGGACTCCGCCGTCTGTCCGGGACTGTTAGAACACGGTCTTTTAGGGTAGGTTAAATGACGAGGCGTAACATGCTGTTCCTTTAAACAGGCTATGCCTGGTTTATTCAGTTCCAGGCACTGAGACTGCCACAGTGCATACAAAAGAAACACAAGCAAAACAAAGGACTGCTCACCAGAGCAATAACTTAACTAAGGTTTTCCCTGACTCAGGGTTTGAGTGGCTTCTCCACTTCCAACAACAAAAATAAGGAACTTTGCAGTTTTAGAAATCAGGAGCAGAATGATTTAACCTGTTTGGGGAGAGGCTTTTCCCCTCTCTGCTTCCAGCAGCCTTCCTGCCTCCAGGCTCTTGGGGAGAGGGAAGAGGAACCAGGAAATCAGTCTTAAATACCTGATTTCTAACATGCAGGACAGGTGACAGAAATCAGGCAGACGACAAACTCTGGTCTGGATCCCTCATCCCTCCGTTCCAGCACTTGACAAACTGTGGGATGGAGTGCATGTATTATGAGGCTGCACTTTCCAGCCTAAACAGGATAGAAACTAAGAACTCTTTAGAGAAGTCAGGTGTGACCAATACTGGTTGGGCACAGAGAGCTTCTTTCAGGCTTCTAAATGCCTGTTCGGTTTCGGGGGACCACTTTACCATTAGCGGCCCTCTTGCTTTTGTGAGGTCGGTTAGTGGGGTTGCCTTAGTTGTGAAATTGGGGATAAACCTTCTATAGTAACCAATTAATCCCAAAAAGGTCTTTACTTGTTTTTTTGTAAATGGCCTTGGCCAATTTTGTATCGCCTCTACTTTAAGTGTTTGGGGTTTGAGTAAACCTCTGCCAATAGAATACCCCAGATACTTGGCCTGCTCCAGACCAATAGTGCATTTAGTGGGGTTAGCAGTTAGTCCAGCAGACCGAACTGTGTCAAGCACAGCTTGGACCTTAGGAACGTGGGATTGCCAATCTTCACTATGGATTACCACATCATCCAGGTAGGCGGCAGCATTTTGAGCATGTGGTTTTAAAATGTTATCAATCATTCTTTGGAATGTGGCGAGAGCTCCATGTAAGCCAAAAGGCAGCACCCTATACTGAAAGAGGCCAACTGGGGTTGAGAAGGCTGTCTTTTTTTTTTCCCTTTCTGTGAGGGGAACCTGCCAGTACCCTTTTGTTAGGTCTAGGGTCGTGAGATATCGGGCTTTGCCCAGTCTCTCTACCAGTTCATCAATCCTGGGCATAGGATAATTATCAAATTTTAACACCGCGTTTAGTTTACGGTAGTCATTGCAAAACCTTGTTGTACCGTCTGGCTTTGGGACTAAAACTATAGGGCTGTTCCACCCACTTTGGGATTCCTCAATTACGCCTAGTTTTAGCATTTTTTTAACCTCTACACTTATAGCCTCTCTTTTGACCTCTGGGATTCGGTACGGTTTAAGGTTAACTCGGACCCCGGTTCAGAGACTAGGTCATGTTCAATTACGCTAGTTCTACCTTACTATGTAGAGAAGACTTCTTAGTTTCTTCTCACTAAATTCTGGACCTCTCGTTTTTGATGAACGGACAGGGTTTCAGCTATGCTAACCTCTGGGTCAGTTTCTCGATTATCTGATGGACTTGGGGGTACTAGGGTTAACAAGACCTCTCTATCTTTCCAGGGCTTAAGTAGGTTTACATGGTAAATTTGCACAGGTTTCCTCTTACCTGGCTGTCTCACCTTGTAATTTACTTCTCCCACTCTTTCCAAGACCTCATATGGCCCATGCCACTTAGCAAGGAATTTATTCTCTACGGTGGGAACCAGAACTAGCACCCTATCACCTGGAAAAAAAATTCTGACCCTAGCAGCCTTATTATACGTATTCCTCTGTGCCGCTTGAGCTTTTTCCATGTGTTCCCTCACTATAGGTAGGACTGCAGCTATGCGGTCCTGCATCTGGGCAACATGCTCTATTACACTTCTGTATGGGTTAACCTCGTGTTCCCAAGTCTCTTTGGCTATATCCAGTAAGCCCCTTGGGTGTCGGCCATACAATAGTTAAAACGGGGAGAAGCCTGTGGATGATTGGGGAACCTCCTTAATGGCAAATAACAGGTATGGTAACAAACAATCCTATCCTGTTCAACCTATGCTAAATTTAGACAACAGATACTTTATCCTATATGTATACTTACTTATTGATCCAGAGGAAGGCAAACAAAAAACCCCATTAAGGGGAAAAATTAATTCCTTCCTGACTCCAAGAATTGGCAATCGGATTAATCCCTGGATCAACATCCTTCCCACGTATACTTATTTGGTATATCCCTGTATACCTTTCCCATATAAAAAGATGTCCAACCATTTTTGAACAAATCTATTGTATCTGCCATCACAGTCTCCATGGGTAATGAATTCCACATTTTACTGCCCTTACTGTAAAGAACCCTTTCCTTTGTTGTTGGTGAAATTTCCTTTCCTCCAACCTTAGGGGATGGCCCGAGTCCTTTGTACTACCCGTGGGGTGAATAGTTCTTTTGAAAGCTCCTTGTATTGTCCCTGAATATATTTGTATATAGTTATCATATCCTCTCTTAGACGCCTCTTTTCTAATGTAAATAAATCTAATTTAGCTTGCCTCTCCTCATAAGTTAGAATGTCCATCCCCTTTATTAATTTGGTGGCTCTTCTCTGCACTCTCTCTAGTTCCATAATGTCTTTTCTTAGGATTGGTGCCCAAAATTGTACTCCATATTCAAGGTGTGGTCTTACTAATGCTTTGTAAAGGGGCATAATTACTGTATGCCCTTCCATCCATTGCCCGTTTGATGCAAGATAAGATCTTGTTTGCCTTTGCAGCTACTGCATGACATTAGGCACTGTTGCTAAGCCTGCAGTCTACAAGCACTCTTAAATCCTTCTCCATCAAGGATTCCCCCAATATACTGTATCTCCATTTAATTTGTAAGTCGCCTTTTTATTCTTGCATCCCAAATGCATAACCTTACATTTATCGGTATTAAACCTCATTTGCCATTTACCTGCCCATGTTTCCAGTCTCTCCAAGTCCTTCTGAAGAGAAATTACATCCTGCTCTGATTCTATTACCTTACACAATTTAGTATCATCAGCAAAGATGGAGACTTTGCTCTCGATCCCAACCTCAAGGTCATTAATAAACAAGTTAAAAAGCAGGGGTACTAGTACCGATCCTTGAGGTACTCCACTCACTACTTTAGCCCAACCTGAAAAAGTTCCATTTATGACAACCCTCTGCTGTCTATCTTTTAACCAGTTTTCACTCCAGGTGCATATATTATTACTGAGTCCAATTTTCTTTATTTTGTACACCAACCTCTTGTGTGTAAATGTATCAAAAGCCTTTGCAAAATCTAAGTAGATCACATCCACTGCATTACCCTGGTCTAAATTCCTACTTACCTCCTCAAAGAAACAAATAAGGTTAGTTTGGCAAGATCTATCCTTCATAAATCTATGCTGACTATTACTAATAATTTTGTTTTCCATTAGGTATTCCTGAATATTATCCCGTATTAAACCTTCAAGTAGTTTCCCTATTATTGAAGTCAGGCTTACAGGTCTGTAATTCCCCGGCTGTGATCTAGCTCCCTTTTTAAATATAGACACCACATCTGCTTTACGCCAATCTTGTGGTACTGATCCTGTGGAAATGGAGTCCTTAATTATATTAAATATAATGGTTTTGCTATTACTGAGCTTAACTCCTTGAGAACTCTTGGATGTATGCCATCGGGGCCAGGTGTCTTATTTACTTTAATTTTTTCAAGTCGCTTATGAACTTCTTCCTCAGTTAACCAATTGTTCATTAATATGGAAGTTGTGGCTGTAGCGCTAGTATTGAACTTGATTCTTCCCTGGTAAACACAGAGGCAAAGAATTTTTTTAATACCTCTGCTTTTTCCTTTTTTCCAATTATCTGCCTACCCATCTCACACTGAAAGGGTCCTATCTTTTCTTTTCTCATTTTTTTTGTTATTAAGATACTTAAAGAACTTTTTAGGGTTGATCTTACTTTCTGTTGCAATCCTTTTTTCATTATCCATTTTTGCTAATTGAATTGCCCTTTTGCAATTTTTGTTACATTCCTTGAAATTCTGATACGATGTCTCTGTCCCTTCTGACTTAAAGAATCTAAACGCCTTCCTCTTCTTGTCCATTTCCTCCCCTACCTGTTTATTTAGCCACATTGGTTTTAACTTATTTCTTTTATACTTATTACCCAAGGGTATACACTGATAAATGTGCTTTTCTAACAATGTTTTAAAGACTGCCCATTTATCTTCTACATGTTTCCCTACAAAAACATCATCCCATTGTATTACTACTAGATTAGACCTCCGTGTATTAAAATCTTCCTTTCTAAAGTTTAAAGTCTTTGTTGAACCCAAGTAATCTGTTTTTTGATAATTTATTTCAAATGAAACCATGTTATGATCACTGTTACCCAAATGTTCCAGGACTTGAATATTTGTTATTACTTCTACATTGTTTGATATGACCAAATCCGGAACTGCCCCTCTCCTGGTTGGTTCCTCAATAATTTGGGTCATATAATTATCTTTAAGCACCCCTAAAAACCTATTTCCTTTTGTTGTAACGCTAATCTCATTGCCCCAGTCTATGTCTGGATAATTAAAATCCCCCATTATGCAAACATGACCCAATTTTGATGCCTTCTCCATTTGCAAAATTATTTTAGCTTCCTTAATCTCACAGATATTTGGTGGTTTATAGCATATTCCCACAAACATTTTCTTTATACTTTTACCTCCACTCTGATGATGAACAGGACCGGCATGGGAGTGACGTGTGTTCTAGTCTCCTCCCCCTGACCTCTGTGACATGCGTGGGTTGGCGCGCGATCGGTTATGCCCCCATTCCTGATCAGGCTGCATCATAGGGCACACCTGTGCGCACCAGCAGCCTATTGGATTCTGCTTCCTGGTTCCGCTCGGGCTGGCTTTTGGAGGGCCTTCCTTTATATAACTTCCTGCTGCATACTCTCATTGCTGAGCATAGTCAAGTGTGATGCCATGCCTTGCTGCAATCCTGTTCCGTGACCTTGCCTTGCCTTGCTGTGCCTGCTAACTTCTTGTTGCCTGACCCTGCTTATCTCCTTGGACTCCGCACCTCTCCTCTCCTGATCCGGCTACGAACAACCATTCTCCTGTCTCCAGTCCTGACCATGGTTAAGTACTCCAACGATCAGATACTCTCCTATCCTGAACCTGGCTACGTACCCCGACGATCCGCTACTCTCCAATCCTGAACTTGGCTACGCACCCTGACGATCCGCAACTCTCAACTCCTGACCTGGCAAGTACTTACAACTATTCTCACATCTATAATCCTGACCTGGCTTGCACGACCACTCTAAATCCTAGGCGCGCCCGTGGGGCTGTCGGTCAGCGTTTATCAATTCCCTACCTCAGCACCGCAGTCGCACTTCATTTGTGATGAGTTACGCGTTACAGTCCTCCCAGTAGATGTGGCAAAGGCAATAAAAGCCATGAATAATAGGAAGGCCCCAAAGGAAGATGGAATTGCAACTGAAATCTTCAAAGAAGCTGGGGAAGATGTAGGGAAAATACTTTCAAAACTCTTCACATGAAGTTTGAAGAACAGTAAAACATCAGAACAATGGAGCAATTCCATAGTTATTAACAATAAAAGGAAAAAAAGAAGACATCAAGAACTACAGACCAATCAGTCTACTTCCAATCACTTACAATATTTTTTTAAAGATACTATCAGGTTGTATGGAACCCTTGGCGGTTGCATGAAAACGCAAAAAAGGCAAAAGTCCAAAATACGTAAATACTGATAGAATGTAATGTAACACAAGGAAAACAAAATGGAGTCTGCAAAATGTGCAGAACTGCACAAAAAAAGTTATAGTAGCTGTAAAAGGTTGCGTCTAGTCAGACGGTGACAAGTAGAGAAGTATTCGTTACTAAACCAGGACAGGTTTATTCCTTTGACAGTTTGTACAGATTTATTTCTATGTACCAGCTCTTAAAGGAGGCAGGAGCAGCAGATCCTGAAGCGAATGAGCCTTGCAGTGGCATCTGCAGTGAATTACAACCATCACCTACTCCTTCTCTCTGATCTGCAAACTGATCCCTCCTTAAATAGCATCAGACACCTGTATCATTTAGGACCAAACCAAGTTCAGCCAACCAAACAGGGGAAACATTTCCAAAACATACACAAATTAGAAAACATAATAAACTTGGCATCCCATTTACAATTTTCTTCAACAAAACAAAAGTAAATATCATAAATATTAACTGCACGTTTTTACTCTAGTAAAATAAGTTACTCAATTTCAATATCACCTGCCTTTAAACCCCTTCAAATGGTATAATCCACCATGTATGGTATTGCAATAAGGAAAGTCCCTTTCCTTTTTACTGATTCTGCCCAACATCAAACACCAAGCCACCTAAACAAATCCTGCTATAGTTCAGGTAAGGATTTGTCTATATTTTTTATACCTGGCCATTTAGAATTAACCCCCCTTCATTCCTGCTAGAACTGCCTGCATGTGTAAAATACATTAAGACTGTGCAGCAAATCATTCATTTGACTTCCTTCAGCACACCACATGAAAAGTTAGTAAAGTTTAGGAAAAATTTGAGAAAAGATAGCTGAGCCCAGCAAAAAGATAACAGAAAAGACAGACACAAGTGGTGCACTGGTTGCAAGAAAAATATATGCACTTTACTTTACAAGCAGCTCTGCCACTGTAGCTAAATAATAAACAAGGGACAATTAGTGCTAAGGGACATAAAAGGACGGGCTGCAAGAAACTGTAGTGCTACATTACATTTAAAAAGGAAATGGTTCTTTACAGTATGGGCAGTTAAAATGTGGAATTCATTACCATGGAGACTGTGATGGCAGATACAATAGATTTGTTTAAAAAAAGGTTGGACATCTTTTTAGAAAGGAAAGGTATACAGGGATATACCAAATAAGTAAACATGGGAAGGATGTTGATCCAGGGATTAATTCGATTGCCAATTCTTGGAGTCAGGAAGGAATTAATTTTTCCCCTTAATGGGGTTTTTTGTTTGCCTTCCTCTGGATCAATAAGTATAGATATAGGATTAAGTACCTGTTGTCTAAATTTAGCATAGGTTGAACTTGATGGACGTACGTCTTTTTTCAACCTTATCTACTACACTACCGACACAGTTTATTGCACTGCGGCCAGTTCCGCAAGCCGGGAGATTTCCCGGCTTGCTAGTGGCCGCCCCTCGGCGTGCCGCGCGTCACCGACGCGCGGTCACGCGTCATCGGGAGCCTGCGCCCCCTGCACGCGCGTCCAGGGCTCCCCGAGGGAGCCCTGGTGTCCCGTGATGTGGGGGACGGCGGCAGGGGGTTCCGGGGGACCCGGCGGACCCGGCAGCGGGAGGGAGAGCGCCCCGATCGGAGGGCGCTCTTCCGCTGCTTCGGCGCGCGCCCGGCACCCTCCGGCGCGCGCCAGTTTACTGCTGCGGCCGAGAACGGGCAAATGCTCGAATAAACTCGGCCGCAGCAGTATGTAACTATGTAACATGCAACAACAATAATAGCAAGGGACAAAATAATAAACAGGGGGACAAAATAGTGCAAAGGGAAAACAAGACAAAAAACAAGAAGGTACTTGAAAATCTGTAGAACTAGGAGCCAGAGTAAAGAGGAAAAGGGAAAGACGCAGCGCTAGGGAACAAAGAATAACCTGACTCCTGTAAATAAAATGCTTGATAATCAAGGACCTAGCAGGATTCGTTGGGCTTTATAGCGAAACTAGAATGGGATCTGGCCTCATTGACTGTTCTGGTTCTTACCAGTTCTGGGCCTGAACCTGACTCATCTGCCTGCCCCTAGAGGCCTACGAGGAGTACTGAGGACAGGACTCACTCTCTTAGGCCTCCCTAAACTGCCAGTTTTTAGTCTGAATCCTGCCCAATCCACCAAACAAAATGATTCCCCGCTCCACTATACTTCGAATCAGGATGTTCTGAACCTTATACTCCAGACTAGAGTTTAAGATCTCAGGCTCGGAGGATTATCCTTAGTTCGCTGTTTGACCCAAAGTATTTAATCACTGATAACATTTTTATCAGGTGCTAGTTCATGAGCTCTCATAAGATCCTCCAGTGCCTGTTCATAATCATTCAATCAAACCCACCCTTAAGATGATTTGTAAAGTGCTATGGTGCTAGATGGATCAATTTCAAAAGCCTCGTGACAGCTTTCAATCACTGCTCTCCAGTCAGACAGCATTGTTCAAGTTACAGTTCCCAGCTATAGGATTTAACTTCAATGTGCTGTAATCTCCCATGAAAGCTCTACAGCTTTCTACATACTGTATCTAGAGCCTTGTTGTACTTACTTGTTGCCATCTCCCAGTTCTGAGATTTGAAGAAATGATTGCCTATGTTTTTAACGTCTTCAGCAATAGCAATGATTTTACATCATTTGTCTCTACATCAGAGTCCACTGGGAAGTCAGCAGAACAATCCAAGGGGGATGTTACACACTTCTAACAGCCCTTCAAGTCCCCACACTTTGTTATAACACATGGCTTTTATAGGCTTTTCTTCCTTCACATCAATGTTTTCATCTTCATTGACTGAGTAGAAACTGCGCAGATAAAAGGTCTTGGATCACTATCAGTAAAATAACTATTTTCATCCTCTTCATCTGCATCAATTTTAACTTCTCATAAATCAAAAGTCCTGAAGAACTGAGCTTCCCAACGGATTTTCCTTCCATATCGCTCTCTTGGGAGTCTTGCCCATCAATGTGACTCATACATATTTTATCCTTCTGTGAATAAATTCTGCTGCAAGGGATTCTACTGTACATCAACCTGGCAAAGTCAAAATAGCAAGGAGTGGGCAAGGATTCAGCTTTAATTTGATTGAAAATATTTTTAAATCCTTGATTTATCTCTGGTAATGAGTCATTGATGGCATATGTATGGTTGAACTCTGAAATTCCAGAGGAAATATAGACAGCTTGATTCATCAATTGTTTCTCGGGTGTTTTCGTAAAACACTGATCTCTGCAAAATGTGGACAACAACTTCATGGAACATGCCTCCTAGTCAATAATTATGATCCGACAACCAGGGCATTCCTTGGAAAACAAGAAAGTGTGAGGCATCAATGAGATCAAACTGTAGGATTTCCGAATGCCTATTACAGTAATTTTCAATGGAGGACTATGCTACTTCAGTGGACCTGAAGTAAGGATTGACCAATCGACTGCTCTGCCCATTTCGTCCTGTTTCTTGGGAAGCGTTGTTATCCCCAATCTTTTAGCAAAGGATAAGTCAAAAAAGTTCCAGGTCGCTCCAGAATCGATGAGAATGGAGACGTCAATGGGGTCATGGCCTTTATATTGTACTAGCTGATATATCCGGCGTTGCCCAGGCATGGAAGGGCAGGGGGCATGGAGTGGAAGGGGGTGGGGAAAAGGGCAGGAAGGGGGGGCAAAGGGCAGGGAGAGGGGGGGGCAAAGGGCAGGGAGGGGGGGGGCAAAGAGCAGGGAGGGGGGGCAAAGGGCAGGGAGGGGGGACTCAATCCCCCCCACACACACACACACAATCCCCCCCCACACATTCCCCCCCACACACAATCACACAATCCCCACACTCAATCCACCCCACACACACACACACAATCCCCTCCCACACACAATCCCCCCACACACACACACACTTCCCCCACACACACACACACACACACACATACACTCAATCCCCCCCATGCCCTACACACACACACACTCAATCCTCCCCACCCCCCCACACACACACTCAATCACTCTCCCCCCCCCACCACCACCACCACCAACACACACACACACACTTAATCAGTCCACAATTTCACCTGGGGGGGCGACATGCTCCGATCCCCCAACCCCCCATGCTGCTGAAAACAGGAAGCAGACAGGAAGAGAAGGAGGGCTTGTCTGTGTGCAGAGAGAAGCCCCGCCCCCTCTGCAAGACACAGACATAGAAGCAGCAGCACGGATCTTCTGGCCCCGCCCCCTCTGCAAGACACAGACATAGAAGCAGCAGCACGGAGCGCCCGTGCACAGCTCTGGCCGCCCCCAGGTTTCCCTGCAAGCTGCTCGCGCCCCCCTTACATAATCGTGCGCCTAGTGTGTGTGTGTGTGTGTGTGTTTGGCCCGTCACTCCGCCTCAGGCCAATGAGAGGTGTGCGGGGGCGGGCGCCCAAGGGACCAATGAGATTTCCCCTAGGGACACCGGACATCCTGACAGGCATACAGTGCTTTCACTAATATAGTATAAGATAACAGCTGGAAGGTTTAAGTTTGCCATGGCTGCCCGTAGTGTGTTAGCAGGAGGAAGGGGAGTTTTTGGTTTCTTAATGCACAGGTGTACTTTCTTGGGTTTCTTGCGACATTCTCGCACATAATGCCCTAGCTTACCACAATAGAAACATAAATCTTGCTTTCGCTTTCTTTCCCTATCCTCAGTAGAAAGGGATCCCTGGGTTCCTCCTATTTGTATGGATTCTGGTGAAGGTTCCCCTATATGACTGTGGCGAAAATGGGGGTAATCAGCACATTAATAAAGGCAGTGGGCTCAGCTGGTTACCCCTATTTCGCGTTGGGGATGAAGGGGTTAATTCTATATGCATGGCTGTCCCCATTTTGCCGGCTAATCTCTACCTGCAGTGAAGTGCCTTTCTGTTGCTGTTTTAAAATGTACAGGCAGGATGCTATTTTTTTGTCTGCCTGCCTTTGTAAGGCAGTAAGGACAAAATGTTATGCATACAGGAGCCCCCTGTTGGGATGAAAGATCCCAGATTCGTAAAGTGTCACTTAATCAGGATGTTTCTGAGTAGCAGATCCTGTTACTCCTCCTGGATATTTCACACCTCGGGACCCAAACTCCAGACATTGCGTCCCCAGAAATGAGTGGCCCCTTTTTACTTAGCAGTGCTACCAAGCTGCTTACTGAGCATGCTCAGAGATACCTGAGCTGGCTGTAGGACTGGCCCATGTGACCTGGCAGGTTCTGATAGGAGGAAGATAATTCCTTGCCAGTGGGATGAGGCTAATGTATCCCTTCACAGGCCCTTGTCCTTAAAAAGGCCTGTACCCCTCATTCCTGGGTGATTCCTGTGATTCCTGTGTCTGTTACCTGATTTCTTCAAGCGGATAAGACCTAAGTACAGCGGCTACGATTCCAGAACGCAAGGGGTTAAAAACATCGCAACAAGGAAACTTGCCCTGCTTCAGGATTTCGTTAGCCCTGGGGATTCTAGCAAATCCCAGAGAACCAGAAAAGACTTTGCCCATTCACAGAAGGATTGGACTGGGGCTATTTATTTGGCAATTTGCAAATGGACTACATTTTAAAGAACAATCTTCTGTTTTTTTTGGCACCTTTCTGGACATTATCCTCTGTTTCTCTACCCGTGAGTGTAATTATTAAGTTTATTCTGCAGTTGTCGTGTGTTTGCCCATCAAGGGAATAAATCTCAGTTTATTTTGCTCAACCTGTTCTGCTCAATCAAGACCCACGAAATATAAATGTGTTATTAAGCGTGTCTCCCGTGACAAGCGTTTAAAACTGGTGGCAGCTGGTGAGATACTGATTGAGCCTATATTGCAGTGTTCTGTAATATAGTGAGGACCTTGTAGATTGCAAGCTCCTCAGACAAGTGGCAACTTACAGTACACACACTTCCAAAAAAGCACGAGATAATTCACTGGTCTCTGGACCTATACCCCAGCGGCACCATGAGTCCACGCTCAGGAAGGTTTTGTACCTGGAACCGGGCGCAGATAGTGGAGAGATGTGTGGGGAGGATTTAGAAGAATATGAGGACAGGATGGCCCCGCCAGCAGACAGTACTCAGCCCGGAGTGCAGGATGTCAGTGACCGCCTGGAAGAGGGTGGCGTGGGGCCTGGGGGTGCAGATGGATCAGTCGCTGCGGCGGCCGGACTTGCTACCTCTGGACTCATTGCACTCCTCACCGCCTGGGGAGAAGGGCTTAGCTATGAACAGCGACTCGAGCTCCTGTCGACAGCGCTTGGAAGGCCCCCTCACTCCCACCTTGTCAGCGGGGAACAGGACGTTCCCAGAGTAACTGCTATGGAAGCAGCAGAGCCAGCAAATGAAGATGTAACCAACAGAGCCTTGGTGAGCAACGCAGCAGTCCCCAGAGAGGCAGCCATTCCGGCTAGGGGGGGATCAGTCTGCACCTCAGCGGACTCCCAAACATACAGTGGGCAGCGACACACCCTATACTGGGGAGTCCAAGCTTGAGAGACGGTGCTATCATTGACACAAGGTGGGCCACATCAGGCCACATTGACCGGACCATGAGCGGTCTGGGGAACCCCATCAGGGGCAACGTTCACAAGCTGCAGGGCCAGTAACCCAGATTGGGCTGGCCCACACAGAGGAACAGAGCACAGCCATGGAGCCACAACCAAGAGGGATGTCCCAGGCAGATGCTGCTTTTCTCACCTTGGAGACAGCAGCAGTGAGCAGACGATGTCCAAGTGCATCAGTCGAGATGCAGCCTGCTGATGTCCTGAGCAGGCACCCACGGAGGGTTACCTTTGGTGACCGGCAAGCAGGGAGCTTGCCAGATTTGGGTGCTGCTGTTATTCTGGTGCAGCCAGAAGATTTGCTCCCGGGCACCGGGATGCAAAGAACCATGCCTGTTGGAGGGCTGTGGTCCTTACAGGGTGCCCAGATCATTTTGGATGGGATGCCAATCATGGCATGAGGGAGGTGGGGGTTTTGTCCAGGGAAACTGCTGAGGTGCGCCTTAGCAATAACCTGGAGCCTGTGATCTGTGTGGTTGCTGCGGAATTGCCTGCTTTTGCGGCGATTCCTAAGAGCCTGTCATCAGGAATCACAGCAGAATCAACCTCTGTCCCCCTGCATTTGGGACCAACGGTGCCAGTGGCCTCTGCGGAGACCAGACAGGTAAGCCAGACTACTAAGTCGCGACCAGTGACTGACTTACTGTTCCTTTACCTGTTCCTGTTACCCCTGACTTAGAGACTAAGGGTGGGTGGTTAGAATTAGGGACAGCAGATAGGGATGCGGTGAAAGCTGACCCCAGCTTAGAAGGTATGGGACTGCGGGCGTCCGAGTCCTGGGAAAGCGGGGGGTCAGACCATGGGCTGTGGCACCGCGGGCTCTCGGGTAGGGAGCCAGGTTCTACCGGGTTAGCCAGGGGCTGGACAGGTAGAAGACGGTTAGTGGGACTCAGGGAGGGTAGGCAGCAAGTGTTGCAGGTAGCCTTACCCAGTTCACTAGTGGGGCATCAGGGGGTCACTCACATGAGAACCCAGCTGTTGCAGCCTTACCTCTGGCCGGAGGCAGCAGGGGCAGTGGCAGACTTTGGCCACCCCTGGGACGCCTGCCAGCCAGAGGGTAAAGCGGGTGATTATGTGCAGATGCTCCTGAACATGTTACCAGGAATGGGGAACATGTTTCAGGAAGTAGCTCAGGCAGTGCCAGGCCTCTTAGGTAGGATAGGGTTTCCTAGGGGGGTCCTAGTTGAGCTAGGGGCCCTGGGAGGTAGGCAGGCAGGGGCAGAAGCCGGGGCTATGGTAGAGCAGCCTAGGGTCCTGTCTCAGACAAGCTGGGCAGGGCACATAGTACGGATCAGCCTGTGCTCCCAGGGGATCTGCATCCTCTGCATAAGAATATCTATGGAGTATCAGCAGAGGTGGCAGACAATGTAGAGAGGAAGGCAAAGGGGGAGTCAGTCTTCAGCCTTCAGAATGGCCTCTGTGAGTTTTTCCGGGTGCCATTCAGGATGAGGAATGCTCTGGCTACCTCCCACCGCCTGGTCAAGAGGGCACCAGAGAGAGTGCAGAGGTATGTGGGGACATACAGGGAGAGGATAGTTGGCTTCAGGCAGATCTGTGGTTTGTCTCCAGGACAGGTAGCAGCAGTGCTAGCAAGGGTTAGGGAGACAGGGAGGACCAAAGTCTATCCCATCCATATGCTCAAGGAGGACATAGCTATACCAGATCTCCTAGGGGAGGCTAGGCCGGGAGGTACCATAGAGCAGGGGGAGATGGGGGCTCAGCTGAGTGTCAGGCAGAGAGCAGATGCCAGGGCTATGCTAGAGCAGTATAGGGCTCTGTTCACGGACAAGCCAGAGAGGACACATATCACTGAGCACCCAGTGCTGACAGGGGATCTGAGACCTCTGCATAAGCATGCTTATAGAGTGTCAGCAGAGGTGAAGGGCAGTATAGAGATGGAGGTGGAGGAGATGCTGGCCCTAGGGGTACTTGTACCATCCCAGAGCCCTTGGGCTTGTCCGGTAGTCCTAGTGCCTAAGAAGGATGGGACCACCTGGTTCTATGTGGACTACCGGCAACTCAATTCAGGGATGGTTTCAGATGCCTACCCCATGCCCCGCATGGATGAGTTGCAGGATGAACTCACAGGGGCAAGGTATCTGACCACCAGGGATCACAGTAAAGGGTACTGGCTGATCCCTTTGACCCAGGAGGCAAGGGAGAAGTCGGCTTTCATCACCCCAAGTGGCTTCAATGAGTTCTTATTGATGCCATTTGGGATGAAGAATGCACCGGCTACCTTCCAATGCCTGGTCAATTGTTTGCTAGAGGGCATGCAAGGGGTTGCAAGGGCTTATCTGGATGATATTGCTGGGTTCAGTAACTCCTGGGAATCACACTTACTTCATGTAGCTGCGGTGCTAGCCAGGATTAGGGAGGCAGGTCTCACCTTAAAACCCACCAAGTGCTTAGTAGGGATGGCTGAAGTCTTATACCTAGGGCATAGGGTGGGTGGAGGGCACCTCAAGCCAGAAACAGCTAAGGTAGAGGCAGTAGTGCAGTGGCCCACTCCCAAAACCAAGAAGCAGGTCATGGCGTTTCTAGGCACTGCAGGCTACTACAGAAAGTTTGTTCCCCAGTATAGTGCCATTGCAACACCCCTGACTGACTTGACCCAGCAGCGACAGTCTGTGCTGGTAGTCTGGTCTCCAGCCTGGGAAAAAGCATTTCAGGCTTTGAAGACTGCACCCATCCTTGCCGCTCCAGATTATCCCAACAAGTTTCTGGAGCAGACTGATGCCTCAGACTTTGGCATTGGTGCTGTGCTCAGCCAGGTGGGGGAGGAGGTCAGGGAACCTCCAATGATGTTTCTGGGCCGCAAGCGGCTGCCCAGAGAAGGGCCATATGCCACTATTGAGAAGGAGTGTCTGGCCATAGTATGGGCTCTCAAGAAGTTACAGCCTTATCTCTATGGCAGACACTTCACTGTTATCACTGACCATAACCCCCTAAGTTGGTTGTAGAGGGTGTCGGGAGAGAATGCCAAGCTCTTGCGCTGGAGCCTGGCCTTGCAAGAATGTGACTTCACCATTCCGCACAAGAAAGGCAGTGAGCATGGGAACGCTGATGGCCTCTCCCGGCAGGACAATCCCCAAGACCTAATGACTTCAAAAACCCTCAGGTCAGCCCAACCACCAGAGGAGGTGGCCAGGGCAAACCTTGGGCTTTGAGTGGGTGAGATGTGGCGAAAATGGGGGTAATCAGCGCATTAATAAAGGCAGTGGGCTCAGCTGGTTACCCCTATTTCGCGTTGGGGTTGAAGGGGTTAATTCTATATGCATGGCTGTCCCCATTTTGCCGGCTAATCTCTACCTGCAGTGAAGTGCCTTTCTGTTGCTGTTTTAAAATGTACAGGCAGGATGCTATTTTTTTGTCTTCCTGCCTTTGTAAGGCAGTAAGGACCAAATGTTATGCATACAGGAGCCCCCTGTTGGGATGAAAGATCCCAGATTCGTAAAGTGTCACTTAATCAGGATGTTTCTGAGTAGCAGATCATGTTACTCCTCCTGGATATTTCACACCTCGGGACCCAAACTCCAGACATTGCGTCCCCAGAAATGAGTGGCCCCTTTTTACTTAGCAGTGCTACCAAGCTGCTTACTGAGCATGCTCAGAGATACCTGAGCTGGCTGTAGGACTGGCCCATGTGACCTGGCAGGTTCTGATAGGAAGAAGATAATTCCTTGCCAATGGGATGAGGCTAATGTATCCCTTCACAGGCCCTTGTCCTTAAAAAGGCCTGTACCCCTCATTCCTGGGTGATTCCTGTGATTCCTGTGGCTGTTACCTGATTTCTTCAAGCGGATAAGACCTAAGTACAGAGGCTACGATTCCAGAACGCAAGGGGTTAAAAACATCGCAACAAGGAAACTTGCCCTGCTTCAGGATTTCGCTAGCCCTGGGGATTCTAGCAAATCCCAGAGAACCAGAAAAAACTTTGCCCATTCACAGAAGGATTGGACTGGGGCTATTTATTTGGCAATTTGCAAATGGACTACATTTTAAAGAACAATCTTCTGTTTTTTTTGGCACCTTTCTGGACATTATCCTCTGTTTCTCTACGCGTGAGTGTAATTATTACCATTACCATGCAGAAAACTCTCCCTGCAATACTGCCAGGTAAGACACAGTGCTCAAATCCATGCATGCCATGTCCCTTCCCCCAAACCCTCAAAGCTTAATGTAAACGTCAAGTCCTAATGTAAAGTGCTGTACCCCATGCCATGCATGCTTTGTTTCCCCCAACTCCCCCAAAAAGCAGAAGATATTAAAAAGGACTGTACTGGCATCATGGTTTAATAGTTTTTTCAAGTGTAGGCACAATGTAGTTATAATGTACTGTTCCCCATGTCATGTACATTTTGAAGAAGAGGCGACGTTGTATTTTTGTATTATTCTTTTTTCCTTTATTACCCTGTACAATTAAAAAAATGAATTCTTTAAATATACTTTTGGGTGTGTTCATGACTCTACTGTTTAGACACTTAAGGTAGTACTATAAATAAAGTACTAAAGGCATTTAAATATACTGTATATAAATACCTCTCTGACTTACAGTACTGTATACAGTATAAACATCTTGCAAATAAGGTGTATTTACTGTTTAGATACACTTAGAGTAGCACTATACTGTACATACTGTAATATAAATTTTAAAGACATTTAAATACATATAAATATCTGACATACCGTATACAGTATATAAATCTTGACATTAAGTTGCTTTTAGTGCTTAAATAAACTTACAGTAGTACTATAAATCAAGTAGTGATGTCATTTAAATATACTGTATCTAAATATAGATACACTTACAGTACAGTGAGGAAACGCACTGTATCTTACTGTACAATAATTTAATTCTGAACAATGTAACATAATAACACACATGTGTATAAATGTGATGACACGCATATGTATTTCAACAAGGTTCCATTTTGACATAAACGCATGCGCGGAATACACTACCGGCACACTTTATTTGAGTGCGGCTAGCTCCGCAAGCCTGGGGATGCCCCGGCATGCTAGCCGCACTCCCTCGGCGTGCCGCGCATCATCGACGCGTGGTCACGCGTCATCGGGTGCCTGCGCCCCCTGCACGCGCGTCCAGGGCTCCCCGAGGGAGCCCTGGTGTCCCGCGATGTGGGGGACGGCGGCAGGGGGTTCCGTGGGACCCGGCGGACCCGGCAGCGGGAGAGAGAAAGCCCCGTTCGGAGGGCGCTCCTCCGTGTCTTCGGCGCGCGCCTGGCACCCTCTGGCGCGCGCCAGGTTACTGCTGCGGCCGAGAACGGTCAAATGCTCAAATAAACTCGGCCGCAGCAGTATACATTTTACATTCGGAAGAAGAGGCAACATTGTATTTTTGTATTATTCATTTTAACTTTATTATCCTGTACAAATAAAACATTTAATTCGTTAAAAATACTTTTTGTTGTGTGTGTCCATATTTTTCATCTTCCAATTACAATTACACACACTTGAAGTACTATACGGGAATAAAAAAACAACTTGCGATCGGCCACTTGAGTTTCTCGACGGTATTGCAGACAACACTAAAATTCAATGTTCTGCACTCGATCAAAACACTAGTAAACTTGCGTCTTAACACATGAAAATGGCAAGAAATCACGCACCAAGACCGGGTGTACCAAGGAATTCAACCCGCAAAATGATCGGATAACGACAGCTGCATGTGTATATATGTTTGTGTTAAATGGAGTGTTACTGTAACGATTTGGGGACACGTTCCTCACAACGTGCCCCCTCCGCTCTTACCGCAACTTCAGCATCTCCTACAGCCGCCGCGACTTCCGGGTTTCGTCAGGGCCTCGCGCCAGCCCACCGGCATTACAGGGCGTGCGCAGACCCGCGCTCCTTCTACTGTGCCTCCCACGCTTGGCCCTGCCTTCAGCTATCGTGGGATGCCGCGCAACGCCCACAAGCAGCGCAACTACCCCTGACCTTCCTCTTGGCCCTCTCTTCCTATCCCTGCTGCCCAGGAGATGCGCCTCCGCTCCTCCTCTCCTCCCCCTCTCCCATTGTCCTTTGCTCTGTACTTAGTTCCTGTCCCCACGTTCAGTCAGTGCTCAGCATAATCCTCCGTAGCCTTGTGCTGTTTGGTCTTATGCTTGGCTCTCTATCTTGTAATCAAGTTTCCTCGTTCCTGACCCGGGGACTGTCTGTGTACCTCCTCTGGATCTCGACATTTGCTTACGGACTTGAATTTGCTTCTTCTCTAATCCTTGGACTTGGCAAATGGACACTCACTACGTGGCTCTCTCTACTCCCAGATCATTGGATTATGGACTCGACTACGCAACCTTCCGTAAAGGATCCGTCAAGTACCCTACTAAACCTTATCTACAGCCCAAGTCCCGGCTACACTCAAAACCACACTCTGGGCATGCCCCCGCTGCTGCGGGTGTTTGGGTTCTCCCTTCTCCACCTCAGTACCGGGGTCTTGTCAGGTTTGTGGGCAGCACGAGTGTTACACTTACTGGGCGTGAATAAAGGTCATTTAGTTGTATTGTATTGTATGTCTTTATTTATATAGCACCATAAATGTACATAGCGCTTCACAGTAGTAATACATGTCATATAAATAACAAATAATATAAATAACAGATCATGGGAATAAGTGCTTCAGACATACTGTAAAAGTAACATTAAGGAAGGCGTCCCTCCTCCGAGGAGCTTACAATCTAATTGGTAGGTAGGGAGAACGTACAGAGACAGTAGGAGGGAATACTAGTAAGTGCGTCTGCAGGGGGCCAAGCTTTATGTGTCATGTGTCCATGATTATCCAGTGCTACTCATATGCTTCTTTAAGCAGATTATTCTTAAGGTGGGTCTTAAAGGTGGATAGTGAGGGGGCTACTTGGGTATTGAGGGGAAGGGCATTCGAGAGGTGTGGGGCAGAAAGTGAGAAAGGTTTAAGGCGGGAGAGAGCTTTAGAAACAAAGGGGGTAGAAAGAAGACATCCTTGAGAAGAACGCAAGAGTCGTGATGGTGCAAAGCGAGAAATTAGGGCTGAGATGTAAGGAGGGGCAGAAGAATGTAAAGCTTTAAATGTGAGCAGGAGAATTAAGTGTGAGATACGTGATTTAATCGGAAGCCAGGAGAGGGATTTCAGGAGGGGAGATGCGGAGACAGATTTAGGAAAGAGTAGAGTGATTCTGGCAGCAGCGTTTAGGATAGATTGTAGGGGAGACAGGTGAGAGGTAGGAAGGCCGGACAGCAGGAGGTTTCAGTAATCGAGACGTGAGAGAATGAGGGCCTGAGTCAGAGTTTTAGCAGTCGAGTAACAGGGGAAAAGGCGTATCTTTGTGATATTGCGGAGGAAAAAGCGACAAGTTTTAGAAACATTTTGAATATGAGAGGAGAATGAGAGGAATCAAGTGTGACCCCTAGGCAGCGTGCTTGGGCTACTGGGTGAATGATCGTATTTCCAATAGCAATGTGGAAGGAGGTAGTAGGGCCAGGTTTGGGAGGAAGTATAAGGAGCTCTGTTTTTGCCATGTTAAGTTTCAGTCGGCGGATGGCCATCCAGGATGATATTCCAGAGAGGCATTCAGAAACTTTGGTCTGTATAGCAGCTGTAAGGTCAGGGGTTGAAAGGTAAATTTGTGTGTCGTCAGCATAGAGGTGATATTTAAACCCAAAAGATATGATTAGGTCACCTAGAGAGAGTGTGTAGAGAGAAAAGAGAAGGGGTCCCAGGACAGAGACATGGGGTACCCCCACAGAGAGATCAAAAGAGGAGGAGGAGGTGTTAGCAAAAGAGACACTGAAGGTACGATGGGAGAGGTAAGAGGAGATCCAGGATAAAGCTTTGTTCCGAATACCAAGAGTATGGAGAATGTGAAGGAGCAGAGGGTGGTCCACGGTGTCGAATGCTGCAGAGAGGTCGAGTAATATGAGCAGAGTGTAATGACCTCTGTCTTTTGCAGCGTGGAGGTCGTCAGTTATTTTAGTGAGGGCTGTTTCAGTAGAGTGAGCAGTGCGGAAGCCAGATTGTAGAGGGTCTAGGACAAAATAGGTGTTGAGAAAGTGTAGCAATCGAGAGAATACAAGACGTTCAAGGAGTTTGCAGGCAAAAGGCAGGAGGGAGACAGGTCGATAGTTAGAAGGACAGGTAGGATCAAGCTTGCTGTTTTTGAGTAATGGTATAACGGTTGCATGCTTGTAGGATGAAGGAAAGGTACCAGAGTAGAGGGAAGAGTTAAAGATCTGTGTGAGCATAGGGATTATAGAAGGAGCAAGAGGTTTTAGGAGATGCGAGGGAATGGAATCAAGAGGGCAAGTGGTAGAGGGAGAAGAGGAGATCAGCAGTGATACATCCTCCTCCGAGATAGCAGAAAAAGAGTCAAGAAAGACAGGAGGAGAGTTGGGAAGCATTGTGGGATGGGAGGAGGCAACAGATGGGATGTTCTGCCGTATGGACTCCACCTTTTCCTTAAAAAAGTCAGCAAAGTCCTGAGGAGGCAGCTGAGAGTGGTCTGAGTAGAGAGTCAAAGACAGAAAAGAGACGGTGTGGGTTAGACTTGTGTGTGTTGATTAGTGATGAAAAGTAGGTTTGTTTAGCCTGAAAGAGGGCAGAGTTGAAACAGGATAGCATAAATTTGTACTGAATGAAATCTGCGAGCCTATGAGATTTCCTCCAGAGGCGTTCAGAGGAACGAGTGGAGGAACGCAGCATGCGTGTGTGGGAGTTTAGCCAGGGTCTGGGGTTAGAAGGGCGAGGACGGCAGAGAGAAAGCGGGGCATGAAGATCAAGAGAGGAAGATAAGGCAGAGTTGTAGTTCCTGACCAGGTTGTCAGGGTCTGAAGCAGAACTGAGAGAGGAGAGGGAGGAGTGTAAAGTGGAATCAAGAGCTGGTAGGTTAATACTTCGCAGGTTTCTGCAAAAATGAGGGCGAGATGGAGATGGAGATGGAGAGAAGCGAGAGAGAGAAAATGAAATGAGGTGATGGTCGGAGAGAGGAAAAGGGGAAATGGAGAAGTCGGAGAGAGAGAAGTTTTTAGTGAAAACCAGGTCTAGGTAGTGTCCATCCTTGTGGGTGCTGGCTTCAGTCCACTGTTGAAGGCCAAAAGAAGAAGTTAGAGAAAGAAAGCGGGAAGCCCAATGGAGAGAGGGGTCATCAATGTGGCAATTTAAGTCCCCAAGGAGATGAACAGGGGAGTCTGAGGAGAGAAAGAAAGAGAGCCCGGATTCAAAGTGAGAGAGAAAGGCAGAAGGGGGATGAGTAGAGGTAGGTGGGCGATAGATGACCGCCACATGGACCGGGAGAGAAGATCTGGACTGTGTGAACCTCAAAGGAGGGAAAAGCAAGAGAGGGGGAAATAGAAACTGTGTGGTAACGGCAGAGAGAGGAGAGCAGGATTCCCACGCCTCCACACCTGCCACCAGGGCGCGGAGTGTGGGTGAAGGAAAGGCCACCATAGGAGGGCAGCTTGCAGAGCAGAGTCAGACTGAGTGAGCCAGGTCTCAGTTATAGCAAAGAGAAGCAGGGAGTGAGAGAGAAAGAAGTCATGCACAGAGAGGAACTTGTTAGAGAAGGAGCGAGCATTCCAAAGGGCACAGGAGAAAGGGAGAGAGGAGGGAGGGTGGCAGGGGATGGGTATGAGGTTAGAGGGGTTGACACCAGAAGGAGTAGAAGTTGCATGTGGAAGGCGAGGACGAGAGCAAGTAGAAATAAGACAGGGACCAGGATTGGGAGAGATATCCCCAGAAGCAAGGAGGAGAAGCATGGATAGAAAGAGGATGTGTGAGGATGATTTTAGGGGTGCGTTTTAGTGCAGGAGGTATAGCTGTATGGTGACAGAGGGCGCAGGTAAGAGAGGAGTTCATGTGAACTGAGAAGTGGTGAAGTAAGGAGAGATGGTGAAATATGAATAGAGTTAGAGACATGATGAGGATGGTGGAAGGAAGTGCATAATTTGAAAATAAGTGAGGTTACAGCAAATATAAGAAGTAAAGGCGGCATCACAGCAATAGTAATGTGTTGAGATGTGCAGTCTGGGATGATATCCTCCTTTCCAGCGTAGTTCAAATGCAGGAATCAGAAGCAGTAGATTGTGTCCACTTTTTCCACTTCTTTTTGAACTTCCTTTTTTAAACTTCCATACTACTTTAAAGATTTCTACTTAAAAGCATTTCTGCTTAGAAGCAACTGCTGCAAGCAGCAATGGCTGTTGTGATTTTACTTATATACTTTTAGAAAGTCACCTGGTTGGTACAACAAACTTAATTAGCACATGTGAGGGTAGTTAAAGCAAATGGTTTTTCTAAGGTGGGTGTTGTCTTGCACAAGTGTGAAAGATGAATTACATTAAGGCAATAAGGGGATGATTTCCATACAGACAATTTGAGATGTTTTTACCTAAATTTAACTAAATTGAACTAAATAGACAGCAGGGTATGAGGATTGCAGGACACACAGACAATTTGAGATGTTTTTAAATAAATTGAACTAAATTGAACTAAATAGACAGCAGGGTATGAGGATTGCAGGACACACAGACAATTTGAGATGTTTTTACCTAAATTGAACTAAATTGAACTAAATAGACAGCAGGGTATGAGGTAATGCCGTGAAGTGGCTGCTGGCTTATAACGCTTTCGCCAAAAGGTCTAACTACATGACATTTATTCATGAGAATACTAACTTTGAAGTATTTGACTATGTATTTTGTCACATTGGATGTAGCATTCTTTGTCTTTTGTTGTACACATTTGGCAACGCTCAGTAGCACTCCTTTTGGCACAAATGTATATGATGTGGTGGGTTCTGGTGTTAGAGCTTGCTGGAATTGTGTGTAATAATTTTCTACTGTTATCAGTTGTTTGGAGTTTAGTGGCCGCTCCTTCCACGCATTGAGAAAGCACCACAGGGAGCATGAAATGCGTGGGAGGAGAGTTTTTTCCTGTTTTTGATTTTTTTTTAATGTAGTCCAATAAACCGTTTTTAATCATATTTTTTCTGAAGCGGTAGTCCAACCGATCTAACCACTTCTCTATGTGTATAAATAAACCTGTAAATAGCATATATTAATAATTAGTAATTAACATAAAACCTAGCGATATCAACCAAAATTGTCTATTTTCTGTGTGCATATACATATATGTACATATACACACAGACATAAGTATGCATGTGCAAATTCATACATACATACAACATGCATGTGCACACAGAAATGAGGTGTGGATGGTATTCTATTAACTGGGCAGGATGGGGGATAATATTGATGGGAGGGGGGAGGGAAAAGGGATGGGGGGTGGGGAGGGAGGTAGGAGGGAGGGGGGAGGGGGGGAAGGGAGGGGAGGTGAAAGGGGAAGAAAGGGGGGAGGGGGAGGAAGGGGGAGGGGAAAGGGAAAGAAGGGTTATGGAAAAGGGTAGAAAATGGGGAAAGGTGACCGGAAATAGAGGGGATTGGGGATGTATATGAGTAGCTGGAAGTATCCAGAGGGAACAGAACCAGAACCAAACCTAAAAGCTCATACCAGAGTACTTGTATCCAAACATTCATTTAGACCATCGGGGGTAAGTGTCCCCAACCGGTGGATCCAGAATGTCTCCCTTCGACACAAAGATTTAAAACGATCCCCTCTTAGAGCAGAAGGAGGAATGTGCTCAATGCCCATAACGGTTAAAGAACCAGGATCCTTATGATGTATACAAGTAAAATGTCTAGATAGACTATGGGTAGTGACATCATTGATCACATTCCTCCTATGCTCCAGGAACCGAGTGCTAAGGGATCGAGTTGTGCGGCCAACATATTGAAGGCCGCAACCACATTGCAAGAGATAGACAACAAATGTGCTCAGGCAGTTAATACTGCCCTTAACATCATATTGTCCACTCTTCTGAAGGGAGACAAACTCCAATTTAATAGCTACAATAGAGGCAGTGATTATTCTAACAAAAACCAGTGGCAATTCCCCAAAAGACCAAAGTACACCCAGGTACATTCTGAAAACATTTCCTTAAACTAGCCCCAGCATTTTTGCATTGATTAATGGCCTATCAGATTAACAGCGGGGGTCCCTGGCAGTCCCATTCAAACTGAATTGGAATGCCAGGGATCCCTGCTGTGTTAATCCTATGGGTCGTTAGTCAATGAAGAAATGCCTTAAACGTGCCACAAACTAGCCCAGAACATACCCAGCACATACCCTGAATGTAACCCGGCTAGTTTAAGGCAAATGTTAGAATAAGCGTTGCCTCTACTGTAGGTGTTTGCACGCGATGCAATGGCCCTTACCACATCTATGGTTACCCATTTGGCCGAGAGGTGTGGCATTGGCAGCTGCAGCAGTAGGTCTCAATTTGCTCGGAGCTAAAGTATTCTTGATGTTTTTTGCTTTCCTATAAACAATAGGTATTTTCTCTGGAAGTATGTTGCCTAAATGTGGATCACACTTTAAGATGCTCCAATGGGTATTAAGAATACCCTGAATGGACCTATAGGGTTGGTTGAAAGTAGTAATAAACCTTGAAACCCCATTAGTGTTAGCTGATCCAATCCTAGGAGTATTATAACCTGTATGTTTATTAATGGAGCATTTCTTAAGTAATGTAGATCTATCAGAAGCCCTCACCTTGCTGAAAGAGTCATCAACAAGACCAGGATCATAACCTTTCAACAAAAATGTATTGCTCAGATCTTTCGATTGACATAGAAAAACGCTTTCCCTGGAACAGTTTATTTTAAGACGATGAAACTGTCCCAGGCATGGGCGTCCGCAGGGGGGGAAGGGGGGGCGCTTGCCCTCCCCTGGATCACTCGCAGTCCTGGCCGTGCCTGTCAAAAAAAAAAATCCCCATGCTCAGTGCTGACACATCCTTCCAGTCGTCCCTGGCAACCAGATTGTACCCACTGACGATCCCTACAATTCCCCTGCCGGACCACCCCCCCTCCCCAACCTGATTGGCTGGCGCTTTGCCAGGATTTTTTTTTTTTTGGCTCGCAGACAGGCTCTGAGCTGTGAAGCCACCATTTCTTCTGTTCAGCATAGAGCAAGGTAGCAATGTCCCATGTCCTCCCATGCTTCTCCCCTGGCCTTCTTTGGCCCCCTCACTGGCCTCCCCTGGTCCCCCCACGGCCTCCCCTGGTCCCCCCAAGATCTCCCCTGGTCCCCCCAAGACCTCCCCTGGTCCCCCCACAGCCTCCCCTGAACCCCCCACAGCCTCCCCTGGTCCCCCCACGACCTCTCCTGGACCTCCCCTGGTCCCCCCACGGCCTCCAGAGGTCTCCCCTGGTCCCCCCACAGCCTCCCCTGGTCCCCTCAAGACCTCCCCTGGTCCCACCATGGCCTCCAGAGGTTCCCCCACGGCCTCCAGAGGTCCCCCCACGGCCTCCCATTGTCCCCCCATGGCCTCCCCTGGTCCCCCCATGGCCTCCCCTGGTCCCCCAACGGCCTCCCCTGGTCCTCCCACGGCCTCCCCACGGCCCCCCATGGCCCCCCCATGGCCTCCCCTGGTCCCCCCATGGCCTCCCCTGGTCCCCCAACGGCCTCCCCTGGTCCTCCCACGGCCTCCCCACGGCCCCCCATGGCCCCGCCATGGCCTCCCCTGGTCCCCCCATGGCCTCCCCTGGTCCCCCCACGGCCTCCCCTGGTCCCCCCACGGCCTACCTGGTCCCCCCAAGACCTCCCCTGGTCCCACCATGTCCTCCAGAGGTCCCCTCACGGCCTCCCCTGGTCCCCCAACGGCCTCCCCTGGTCCTCCCACGGCCTCCCCACGGCCCCCCATGGCCCCGCCATGGCCTCCCCTGGTCCCCCCATGGCCTCCCCTGGTCCCCCCACGGCCTCCCCTGGTCCCCCCACGGCCTCCCCTGGTCCCCCCAAGACCTCCCCTGGTCCCACCATGTCCTCCAGAAGTCCCCTCACGGCCTCCCCTGGTCCCCCCACGACCTCTCCTGGACCTCCCCTGGTCCCCCCACGGCCTCCAGAGGTCTCCCCTGGTCCCCCCACAGCCTCCCCTGGTCCCCTCAAGACCTCCCCTGGTCCCACCATGGCCTCCAGAGGTTCCCCCACGGCCTCCAGAGGTCCCCCCACGGGCTCCCATTGTCCCCCCATGGCCTCCCCTGGTCCCCCCATGGCCTCCCCTGGTCCCCCAACGGCCTCCCCTGGTCCTCCCATGGCCTCCCCACGGCCCCCCATGGCCCCCCCATGGCCTCCCCTGGTCCCCCCATGGCCTCCCCTGGTCCCCCAACGGCCTCCCCTGGTCCTCCCACGGCCTCCCCACGGCCCCCCATGGCCCCGCCATGGCCTCCCCTGGTCCCCCCATGGCCTCCCCTGGTCCCCCCACGGCCTCCCCTGGTCCCCCCACAGCCTCCCCTGGTCCCCCCAAGACCTCCCCTGGTCCCACCATGTCCTCCAGAGGTCCCCTCACGGCCTCCCCTGGTCCCCCAACGGCCTCCCCTGGTCCTCCCACGGCCTCCCCACGGCCCCCCATGGCCCCGCCATGGCCTCCCCTGGTCCCCCCATGGCCTCCCCTGGTCCCCCCACGGCCTCCCCTGGTCCCCCCACGGCCTCCCCTGGTCCCCCCAAGACCTCCCCTGGTCCCACCATGTCCTCCAGAGGTCCTCACACGGCCTCCCCTGGTCCCCCCACGGCCTCCACTGGTCCCCCAACGGCCTCCCCTGGTCCTCCCACGGCCTCCCCACGGCCCCCCATGGCCCCGCCATGGCCTCCCCTGGTCCCCCCATGGCCTCCCCTGGTCCCCCCACGGCCTCCCCTGGTCCCCCCACGGCCTCCCCTGGTCCCCCCAAGACCTCCCCTGGTCCCACCATGTCCTCCAGAGGTCCCCTCACGGCCTCCCCTGGTCCCCCCACGACCTCTCCTGGACCTCCTCTGGCCCCCCACAGCCTCCCCTGGACCTCCCCCTATGTCTCCCCTGGTCTCCCCCCTGTCTCCCTCTCTCCCTCTCTCTGTCACCCTGCCTCACTCTCTCTGTCACCCTGCCTCGCTCTCTCTGTCACCCTGCCTCCCTCTCTCTGTCATCCTGCCTTGCTCTCTCTGTCACCCTGCCTCCCTCTCTCTGTCATCCTGCCTCGCTCTCTCTGTCACCCTGCCTCGCTCTCTCTGTCACCCTGCCTCGCTCTCTCTGTCACCATGCCTCGCTCTCTCTGTCATCCTATCTCGCTCTCTCTGTCTCACACTCTGGATCTGGATATCTTATTTACCCTATATATCTTAACTGTACCTATACATGTACCTATACTGTACCTACACCAAAATAACCTATACTGCTTTCTTCCAGATCTGACTCAAGCTTCAAACGGGAGAAAGCGGAATTCCCCCTAAAGCAGAAGACTTTCTGCACTTAAGCGCCAGAGTGACATGGCAAGTTCTACAGGCACCCACCAGATCCGGCAACCCTGAGTAGCTGCTCTGTTTTGATGTGGTAACTACACTTTCACAGTTGCTTTATTAACCTGCTTTCTCAAATTTGCTTGAAAATGAACTATTTGCACACTTTTTTTTAAAAATTTCTCGGGGGGGGGGGAAACCCCCCTTATGCTGGTCGGGCTCGCTCGCCACAGTGCACTCACCACCACTTTTACGCCGGGCACTGGCCGTTAAAATTATGCCCCCCCCCCTGAAAAAATTTCTGCGGACGCCCATGGTCCCAGGGGAATACTTTTGAGCCATTGTGCATGATGGTTGCTTGAT
The DNA here is from genome assembly GCF_040206685.1 of Ascaphus truei. Classification (NCBI taxonomy): domain Eukaryota; kingdom Metazoa; phylum Chordata; class Amphibia; order Anura; family Ascaphidae; genus Ascaphus; species Ascaphus truei. The sequence goes on along the minus strand of NC_134484.1, from coordinate 236,726,928 downwards.
GCATGAACGTAATTGTTAACTGAGACAGATTTGAAGTGTGTGGTGGTAATGATATTACCCTCTGGATCTAAGGTTAGAACAAGATCCAGATAAAACACAGAAATGGGACTAATGTCGAATGTAAACCTCAAACCCATATCATTCTGATCTAAAGAACTCAGGACATCAGAAAAAGCTGTGACATCACCCTCCCAAATAATAATAATATCATCGATGAAGCGGCCATAGTATACGAGGCCAGCCCCCATATCCAAATTTTGCCAGATACTGTAGATGTTTCCTCCCAATATCCCATGAAGAGATTGGCATAGCTGGGGACGAACCTCGTACCCATGGCCGTTCCACAGATTTGTAAATAAAATAATTCCTCAAAAGAAAAATAATTGTGAGTTAATATAAACATAATGCTTTCCAATAAAAATTTCTTGTGAATAATGGGAATAGAGGAATCCGTGCACAGCCAGAAGTCAATGGCTCTGATCCCCCTGGAATGATCTATACACGTGTACAAAGATGACACGCCACATGTAGCCCACAAATAACTGGGCTTCCATTTTATCTTGGAGATTGAGTCGATGACATGTAGCGTATCCCGAATATGTGACCTGAGCTTTGCTACAAAGGGTTGAAGATAATAATCCACATACTGTGATAGGCCAGAGGTCATCGACTCAATCCCTGAGATGATAGGTCCTCCAGGGGGATCCGCCAAGGACTTGTGGACTTTGGGCAAAGGATAAAATATAGGAGTGCGGGGGTGATCAGAATAAAGAAATTTAAATTCAAATTTGGTTAAAACACCCTCTTCCAGAAACCAGAGGTCTTGGCACCTTGAACCACCATGCTTGGATAAAAGCGGCTACGCTGAGGCACGAGGGTCGTGAGGTTACCAAGCTTAGTAATTTAAAGCAGAGATACAAAGCTCTCCAAATTGCCCAGTCGGTCTCACAGGAATTCCCCGAAATCCTAAACACAAGTTCTACAGTTTACAACCCCAGAAGGGTGCAAAGTTACGTAATGTATAGTTAGGAACCCATGTTTTCCCCCGTTCCCAAAGGTCGTCGGCACCGGACTCACCCCCCGAGGGCCTTCAGCCCAATAACCGGTTAACAGTTACACCAGTTGTAACTCTTCAGGCCATATCAAAGCCTAGTTTATTCTCTCTATCACCTGCTGGTACTGTCCCAGCAGGCCCCTCCTCCCCCCTCCTTCCCTTCTCCTGCACCTACCCCCCTGGCCCTGGTCGGTTAAGTAAGACTCACCTCCACGAGCGTCTTGACAGTGATAATACCCTTCCTAAGAACAGACAAACACATTAAAAGCAAACCCCATGGCTAACCAATCAGCTATCAAACTGGTTTCTCTAAACGTAAAAGGTTTGCAAAATAATCGGAAGAGGAGGCTAGCTCTTCAAGAACTGAAGAGCTTAAGGGGAGATATTGTATTCCTCCAGGAGACACACTTCACGTCCCAGGATCCACCCAAAAGTTTTAAAAATGCGTTCCCAATGAGATATTACTCGTCATTTAGTAGTAAAAAAAGAGGAGCAGCAATTTTAATTCGCCAAGGCACTCCATTCAATCTAACAAAAATAACAACGGACCCAGAGGGTAGATTTCTAGTGGTTTATGGATATCTGGCTGGCTCGCCGGTCGCTCTGATCAACCTTTATGCACCAAATGAAAACCAAACCGTGTTCTTAAAAAAAGTATTAGAAGGGGTGAATACTTGTCCTCAATAATATTAGGAGGAGACCTAAATATGGTATTAAACCCCATTGAAGATAAATCATTCAACCAGGGCCGCTTGCCCTCCGCCCAATCACATAGAACTGGGACAAATTTTAAAGAAATAATTAAAGAGTTCTCTCTCATGGATATATGGAGAATCCACCACCAAGGACAGAAGGACTTCACCTATTACTCCCCCCCCCTCACCAGACGTACTCACGTATCGACTATTTTCTTGCTACCAAGAACATTCTAGAGGCCGCCACTAACTTGGACATCAGACAGATAACTTGGTCGGACCATGCCCCTGTTACCTTGACACTTTCAATACCATTTACAAAAACGGTCACTTACAATTGGAAATTGAACGACTCCCTATTAAATGATATCAAAGTAGAGAAAGAAATCAAAAAAGCCCTCAAGGAGTATTTCAATATTAATTGTGGTTCAGTGTCATCCCCAACAATTTTGTGGGAAGCACATAAGGCCACAATTAGAGGTAAAATAATCTCAATTGCCTCCCATAAAAAGAAAGTTAAAATGGAGAGGACAAAAATATTAATAGACAAAATTCTCGATTTGGAAAAACAACATAAGGCAAACCCCTCAAAAAAAAATATATAAACAACTGACTACTAATAGAACTGAGCTTAAACAAATTAAATTGGAAAATGTAGAAAAAGCCCTTAAATGGACTAACCAAAAATATTACGATAAAGGCAACAAGGCAGACAAACTGCTATTATACATAAGGAATGGAAAGACTCTATGCAATGTGGGAGTTACAGACCAATTTCCCTCCTGAATAACGATCTTAAACTTTATAGCAAGATCCTGGCTAACAGGCTAAATCCAATACTACCTAGGTTAATAAATCTGGACCAAGTGGGGTTTGTCTTGGGGCGTCAAGCCTCGGACAATACCCGCAAAATAATCAATATAATTGATCATGCACACCTCACAGGCACCAAGGCAATGCTTCTGAGCTTAGATGCAGAGAAGGCATTTGATAGAATTGATTGCTATTTCTCAATACAACAATGGAAAAAATTGGCTTTAACGAATCTTATTTAACAGGGGTCCGCGCCCTATACCAAAATCCAGCAGCCCTTGGAAGATTGCCAGGTGGGAGCACCGAAAGATTCCAAATCAAAAATGGTACGAGACAGGGTTGCCCACTATCCCCCCTCCTCTTTGCACTCACTATCGAACCTCTGGCGTCAAAAATACGAAACAATATAAATATCCAAGGAATAGAAATAGGAAAAACAAATGACAAGATCTCGCTTTTTGCGGACGATATTATCTTGTCATTATCCAGACCCCAAACTTCCCTTCCAAACCTTCAAAGGAACTAGGAGATTTCGGCAAAATATCTGGATACAAGATAAATAGTGATAAGTCTGAAGCCCTTAACCTGAGACTTTCAGAATCCGAAGTGAAATTGCTCAAATTGAATTTTAGTTATAGATGGAGTTCTTCATACATTAAATATTTGGGAGTGAATGTATCAAAGAACTACCAAACCTTATATCACTATAATTACCCGGCTCTGTTTGGCAAAATCAAGAGAGACCTGGATAAATGGGAAGGTTACCAGATTTCTTGGATCAGAAGAATGATTTCGATAAAGATGAACATACTCCCTAGATTATTATATTTTTTTCAAACTCTCCCGGTCCACGTTCCTGGTTCGGAACTAAAGAACATCCAAAACAGATTCTTCAATTTCATTTGGCAGGGCAAAAGACCGGTCGGTACTATTGGCATCTAGAGCGAGGGGAGGTATGGGTGTCCAGACATCTCCAAATATTACCAGGCAGCCCAACTTAAACAAGCGGCCGTATGGAACGCTGACCCTGAACAATGATGCTGGCTCAAAATAGAGTCACACTATGACAAAATGCCTTCTCTGCAAGCGTGCCTATGGAGCCTGGATAGAGGAGATATGCATCTCAACAAATTCAAACTGGGAGCGATGAGCCATACCTGTTAGGTCTAGCTGAAAGCCAAGACTAAGTACAGACTTGCGTCCCCCAGCTCACAACTTACACCAATTTTTAATTACCCCAAATTCCCCCCCGGATACGCTTCCAAATTATACGACCAATTTAAATTGAAGGGGATCAGGGTGATCGGAGACATTCTGAGCCTGGCGAAACTCTTGAGCTACCAAAATTTACGTACTAAATACGATATACCACAATTGGGCATATTCAAATATCTCCAAATTAGACACAGAAGATATCCCCAAATCCAGAATTTACCCCTCTCACTAAATTCGAGAGACTATGTAGAGATAGCTCTCAACAAAAAGGGCTAATATCAAAGATTTATTCAGAATTGGAAACATCAGCGGACCCTCCGACTCATGACTACATGCAAAAATGGGCCGCGGACCTGAATATAGATATCAACAGAGAGGATTGGGAAGACATTTGGGAAGTAGCCTCAGGAACTTCCATATGCACCACAACCAAAGAAAACATTTACAAACTAATGTTCTACTGGTACCTCACTCCAGTGAGACTAAAACAAATCTACCCTCTGGCTTCTGATTTATGTTGGAGAGGCTGTGGACAAAAGGGGGACATGGCCCACATCTGGTGGACATGTCCGGAAATTAAGAAGTATTGGGAAAGGGTCCAAATTCTATTAAAAGAGGCGACAAGCCTCGACCCTACCTATTGATCCACTGACCTACCTACTGCCAGGCCAATGGAAGAAATTGACCGTCCAGTGAGGAAATTGGTCTCCTTCATCCTCACAGGGGCGAGATGTGAGGTTGCGGTCTCCTGGAAGAAAGTGTCCCTACCCTCCATGATTAAACTAAAAACCAGGATAAATGAAGTAATGCTTATGGAGAAGCTAACCGCGCACCTTAAGCAAAAAAAAATAGCTTTCTATAAAATCTGGGAACCATGGATAATCATATAGAATGAATCAAGATCACCAAGGAAGAAACAAGGAGATAAGGCAATACAGATAAGGAAGCGTTTGACAACCAGTACCTCAAAGAAGTTCGTCCAAAAGGGACACCAGAGACCTGGGGTAGACACTCCACCCCCCCCCCCCCCCCCACTTTGTCCTCTCTCTTTCTCACCCCCCCCCCCCCTCTTTCCTGGCCTCTCCGTTATCGGTAGGTCACTGCCTCGGGCAACAGGTTTTGCCATCCTTTCCCCCTTAAAAAATACAAAAATGTTTCTGTATTAGGCTATGCATATCGTTCCTTGTATGTACATTTTATATCTGCCTAATAAAAAAGTTTTGAAAAAAAAAAAAACACTCTCTTCCAAAGCTGAAGTCAGGTGTTGTTTATCTGAAACCGTGATGTGGGATCATCTGGCAAGGGGGAATAGGAGGCAGAGTCAACCACGAGTTGATGGGCCTCTATTAGGTAAGCCAGTCTATCCTGGATGACAATGCCCCCAACCTTGTCAGCCTGTCTAATGACAATGTCCTGATTGTTCTTCAAATCATTGAGTGCATCCAATTCGCCTTTAGATAGATTCTGATTGAATCTATAAGGTTTTGTGCACAATGACTCAAAAAATTTTAATACTAGATTGTAAAATGCATCAATGTATCCTCCCTTAGATTGATAGGGAAAGAACAGCGATTTGGGTCTGAATGGAGAATGCATAATAGTTGCATCCCCATCCAGACCCACATCCAATGTATGCATTGAGTGCACAGAAAGATAAAAATTATCAAGAGCATTGTTGATGGAACCCGGTGTTCCTTCTGAATCAATCAGCAAGTCTGTAAGAGCCTCTAAGCAAACCTCCTCCTGAGTACTAGTAAAAAATGTGGATCTTGCTAGTTTTTTATTTTTATCTTGAATATTGAAATGATGTATAAGAGTAAGTTTTCTAATAAAACTGTTAAGATCCACAAATAATTGGAAGGCATTAGGGCCTGTGTTGGGTGCAAAGGAGAGTCCCTTCTCTAAAAGTAGTGTTTGATAAAGAGACAATTTAAATGTAGAAAGATTAAATATCCCACTACTTTCTGGAAGGGTTACATTTCTTCTGTTCTCCTTTTTTCTCTGGATGACTCTCCCGCCTCTAACTCCCCTGCCCCTCTTTTTCCTAAAAGGGCTGATTTATTGGAAATCCATAATGGATAGGGTTTCCCCTTTTCCTTCACCTTTATCATTTTCTCCTGTTGTAGAGTCCTGTCTAAAAAATGTGTGGATCTCTGTGAATCCCTACAATCCTTAGGTCTAGCACCTCTATCAGCATCAGTGGGGTGGGGGGGGCAGATTCACTCACCCCAATAACAGGGAGCGTCTCTACCTCTAGCACAGAGAATCTGCTCCCAGAGGCCTGAGTAATTCCTTTACCTTTAATCAAGGTATGTTGTTCTGGGCGATGTACCAGGCCACCAGAACCAGATCCTCCAGCCTCCCCAGGTCTTGACTGATGCTTTTCATAGTTTCGCACCTGTGAATGAGATTGACATTTGCCCTTTTTGTTAAAATTCTTAAAATTGTTTGGTCGTTTCCAAACCCTCACTTTATCAGTGGCATAATCTTCCTTGTCACGGCTAAGCTTATTTTGTTTCCTAGCCATTACCTCCTGTTCAAATTTTTTTACTCGTTTAATAGTCAATTGATCTAATTCTTTAAACTCTTGATTATCTGAATAAGGTGACAATAATACCTGGATTGATTCAATCTCAGCTTCAAGTGCTTTTACTTTAGCATCTCTAAATTCTATCAAGAGTTTCATTAATGAGAATGAGCAGGAATCAAGTGTATTGTTCCAACTATTTGAGAATTCCATATCTGTTTCAAAAGTCGGACTTTTGGTTATCCTCAAACCTCGTGGAATAATCTTTCTATCCAGATAGTCTTGGAGTGAGTATGCGTCCCACCAATGGCGCATTTCCTCTTTCATTAAATTCTCTAATTTAAAACATTGTTCCTTAATATTTAGATCCACATTTATAGATATGTTATCATCAGTTAATGTAGAGGAAATGAGCCCTGTCCTTCTAGTTTGTCTCTCTAGGGCTGTTTGCATCATTTTGAATAAATGTGATTAGAATTATAACACCACCTGTGTCAACTAAAGGCTGCTACTTATAGGTTAGAATTTAATTGCAAAGAAAGAGATATAGAAAGTAGCGCCACTCGTGAAACTAGTGCAAAATAATATGATCCTACCAAGTGCAATAATACAAAATACAAGCAATCCTATAATAAGTGATTAATAATAAAAATAATAAAAATACTAACAATTTAGATTATACACTGTAACAGGGGAGTAATCCCTGTTCAAGTAATGTGCCTTTAATCTAGCAGTGTGGTGGTTAACTGCTGGTAGTCAATTAATAAACACCACCTGCCTGATTTAGATTGCTTACAAAAGCCTGTCTGTTGAGACAGGAAGTGTCTCCTTAGCTCATACCTGAGCTGAACTTGGGAGAGAGAGGAGAGATTGTCTTTACTCTCACAACTTGTCTTGAGCTCTGCCAGAAGACACAGCATAGCTGATTTCAAGACACAGGGAAAACTTCTAAACCTGAATGCTGACACACCCTGAGGGAAGGGAGCTGAACCAGGAACTGAGAAGATTTTCCCTCCAAGGAACAGATAAGACTTTCATTCTTAAGAGACTTCTTATATCTGCTTATTTCATGCTATATGTTTTGGGGCTGGGAGACATGCTTAACTAAGGGAGTTGTGAAATTGCATAGTATGTCACTAGAAATACTCCCAAGTGAATAGAAGCTTTGTTTCCCCCTTGTTTGGATGGTTTCCTAATTATAAGGAAAAGGCACAATAAAGCCTCGTTATAATTTAACCTTATAAAGTCTCCAATTGTGTACCTCTGTGAATGTCCATCTACATACACTCTAATGCATGAATTGAAAATATTCATGCACATACATAAATAATAAAAAGTCCAAGTGTAAATATCCAAACCCTAGAATGTGTCCTGATGGGTAAAACAGGACAATATACAAAATCCAGTGGTCCACGGCTGCTCTCAATTGGAATAACCAATTCCAATAAGGGATCTATAAGAACAAAAAGAAGACAGAGAGCGCACGCTCCATATTGTATTATTGTACATTTAATATAAGGAAAGGGATGGAGGAGGGATTAAAAACACTCACAAAGTAGATGTAAAAAACAAGCAATTTGTGATAAAAATCCACACCGAGGCAGGCACCGTCTCGTATCACATTAGCAGTCCAACAGGAATACTCCGAACGATTCACCCGATAGCGTTCATCCTCTGAATGATCAATGGAAGCCCTCCACACAATGTAGTATTGGAGTAGGCCTCAATGAAGCATCATACACGCTCTGGCCGTAAAGCGTTCATGCAACGTGATTTTCTTTGTCAATCGAAAGATCTGAGCAATACATTTTTGTTGAAAGGTTATGATCCTGGTCTTGTTGATGACTCTTTCAGCAAGGTGAGGGCTTCTGATAGATCTACATTACTTAAGAAATGCTCCATTAATAAACATACAGGTTATAATACTCCTAGGATTGGATCAGCTAACACTGATGGGGTTTCAAGGTTTATTACTACTTTCAACCAACCCTATAGATCCATTCAGGGTATTCTTAATAGCCATTGGAGCATCTTAAAGTGTGATCCACATTTAGGCAACATACTTCCAGAGAAAATACCAATTGTTTATAGGAAGGCAAAAAACATCAAGAATACTTTAGCTCCGAGCAAATTGAGACCTACTGCTGCAGCTGCCAATGCCACACCTCTGGGCCAAATGGGTAACCACAGATGTGGTAGGGGCCGTTGCATCACGTGCAAACACCTAGCTATTAAATCGGAGTTTGTCTCCCTTCAGAAGAGTGGACAATATGATGTTAGGGGCAGTATTAACTGCCTGAGCACATTTGTTGTCTATCTCTTGCAATGTAGTGGCGGCCTTCAATATGTTGGCCGCACCACTCGATCCCTTAGTACTCGGTTCCTGGAGCATAGGAGGAATGTGATCAATGGTGTCACTACCATAGTCTACCTAGACATTTTACTTGTATACATCATAAGGATCCTGGTTCTTTAACCATTATGGGCATTGAGCACATTCCTCCTTCTGCTCTAGGAGGGGATCGTTTTAAATCTTTGTGTCGAAGGGAGAAATTCTGGATCCACCGGTTTGGGACACTTACCCCCGGTGGTCTAAATGAATGTTTGGATACCAGTACTCTGGTATGAGCTTTTAGGTTTGGTTCTGGTTCTATGCCCTCTGGGTTACTTCCTGCTACTCATAAACATCCGCTATCCCCTCTATTTTCCGTCTCCTTTCACCATTTTCTACCCTTTTCCATACCCCTTCTTTCCCTTCCCCTCCCCTTCCTCCCCCTCCCCCCCCCTTTCTTCCCCTTTCCCCTCCCCCCGCCCCCTCCCGCCACACCCCCTCTTCCCTTTTCAATCCTCACCCCCCTCCCATCAATATTATCCCCCGTCCTGTCCAGTTAATAGAATACCATCCACAACTAATTTCTGTGTGCACATGCATGTTGTATGTATGTATGAATTTGCACATGCATACTTATGTCTGTGTGTATATGTACATATATGTACAGTATATGCGCACAGAAAATAGACAATTGTGGTTGATATCACTAGGTTTTATGTTAATTACTAATTATTAATATATGCTATTTACAGGTTTATTTATACACATGTATGCATGTAGATATTTGAAGTATTTATTTTATTTTAGCCCCTTTGTTTATAAATGAATACTATTGAACACTATTTTTACTTTTGTATTATGTTTTTATAGCAGCATAGCCTTTCTTTACTATTGGTTGTTATTATTGTACTATGTATAATGTTATTATTGGAATGCTAGGGTGTTTCGTTTATTTTTCCCTCTGTAGAGCTTGAATATAAACATCTTTCAAAGGTAATTGTGCTCTTTGAGGGGCTTGACCATTTTAAATTGATGTACCAATCAACTGAGACACTCTAGTATATATGTATAGCTGTCACTGTTCATTATCATTCCCTTTGATAAAGTTGCATTATTGTGACGAAACGCGTCAGGGACGTACATTACGACATTACGTCATCACGTCGCATGCACGCTTTACGGCCGGAGCGTGTATGATGCTTCATTGAGGCCTATTCCTATACCACATTGTGGAGGACTTCCATTGATCATTCAGAGGATGAACGCTATCGGGTGAATCGTTCGGAGTATTCCTGTTGGACTGCTAATGTGATACGAGACGGTGCCTGCCTCGGTGGGGATTTTTATCACAAATTGCTTGTTTTTTACATCTACTTTGTGAGTGTTTTTAATCCCTCCTCCATACCTTTCCTTATATTAAATGTACAATAATACACTATGGGGCGTGCGCTCTCTGTCTTCTTTTTGTTCATATATATATTTGTATATATATATATAATCAAAAAATATATAGATGATACCGTTCTGTGGCTAACAAAATGTTTTATTTGTGCGAGCCAGGGAACTACAACCCATCTTCCAGGAAGATACAAGACTGCAACAGGTCTTCCCTGAAGCACCTTTATTATCATACAGAAAACCTCATAATCTCAAGAATATTATGGTGAGGAGTAAAGTATTCAGCAGTACAACTGAATGCGGGACGAAACCATGCCAGGACCCAAGATGCAAAACCTGAGCAATGCTCTACACAGCGGACACAATACAAATACCACACAGGAATCGGGAATACAAAATCAGAGGAAGGTTCACCTGTTCCTCTAGCAATGTCTTGTACCTCATCATGTGCATGAAATGCCCAGGGGGCTGCTACTACATAGGTGAGACGGGGTAGGGGCTAAACAAGAGAATTAACCTGCATCGCCACTGCATCACACGCGGAACAAGAGAGAGTCCTGTCGGCGAACATTTCTCTGACTCTGGCCATAAGATGAACCTCGAAAGCTCGCACAAATAAAAGCATTTTGTTAACCACAGAACGGTATGATCTATTTATTTTTTGATTATTGAAGCTCGGCTAACACGGTACTGATACCTCTACATGTGTATATATATATATATATATATATATATATATATATATATATATATATATACAGTGTTCGACAAACCTATACATTTGCTAGCTCCGGGCGAGTGGATTTAACCCCCGGGCGAGTAAATATTGGCCCAAGCAGCACACGTTTGATACTAGGTGGCGAGTAGATTTTTTTGTGTGGCGAGTAGATTTTTTGGTGATTTGTCAACCACTGTACATATATATATATATATATATATATAAAAATATGGGTTCTGGTGTCAGAGCTGCTGGAATTGTTTGGAGGTTAGTGGTCCCTCCTTCCATGCTTTAAGGTCACCCCTCCCCACTTTTTAAGTAGCAGGTCTATTAAGGTAATTATCCCTCCACTGCAGAGGTAAATGAGAATTTTCACATACTGGTCATGCCGTGAAGTTGCTGCAGGCTTATAACGCTTTGGCCAAAGGGTTTAACTAAATGACCCTTATTCATGAGAATACTAACATTGAAGTATTGTCACATTGCATTTTGTCACATTGGATGTAGCATTGGGTATCTTTGTCTTTTGTTGTATACATTTGGCCATGCTCAGTAGCACTCCTTTTCACACAAATATATATATATATATATACAGTGGTCGACAAATCACCCAAAAATCTACTCGCCGAACAAAAAATCTACTCGCAAACTAGCCCCGCCCCTAGCCCCGCCCCCAGCCCCACCCCTAGTCCCACCCCCAGACCCGCTTTTTAAAAAAATAAATGATTAAATTCCTAGTAAGAACAACATTTGTTTTTGACATTAGTTTTTTTATTGTGTCACATTATACTACAATTAATCCTTGTTACGTGTGTGTGTGTGTGTGTGTGTGTGTGTATGTGTGTGTGTGTGTGTGTGTGTGTGTGTGTGTGTATGTGTGTGTGTCTGTGTGTGTCTGTGTGTGTGTGTGTGTGTGTGTGTGTGTGTGTGTGTGTGTGTGTGTGTGTGTGTGTGTGTGTGTGTGTGTGTGTGTGTGTGTGTGTGTGTGTGTGTGTCTGTGTGTCTGTGTGTGTGTAAATGTCGAATTTAGAAAAAATAGCCAGATGTGAATGACTAGTTTCCTGAACCCCATAACTAGTGCCTGGACGCCCCAGTGTCACAATATCTAAAGCAGCAATCCCGCCTGGGATCTTACCTGATCTGCAGTCCCTCAATGTCCAGGTACCCTCATTCCCGCAATGTTATACATTGGAGGGGAGGTGTTCCTTACCTGTCTTCTGGTTTAGGGGGGATTCCGATGTCTTCCATGTGAAGCTTGAGAGTTAGATCTGGAAGAAAGCTGTATAGGTTATTTTGGTGTAGGTATAGGGCAGTTAATATATATAGGGTAAATAAGAGATCCAGAGTGTGAGAGAGAGAGAGTGTGGGTGAGGGAGAGAGAGACAGAAAGAGAGAGTGGGTGAGAGAGAGACAGAAAGAGTGAGAGTGGGGGGTGAGAGAGAGACAAAGTGTCAGAGAGTCAGAGAGTCAGAAAGTCAGAGAGACAGAGAGACATAGAGACAGAGACAGGCACACACAGAGAGCGGCACACACACACACACACACACACACACACACACACACAAAGAGAGACACACAGATATAGAGAGAGAGAGAAGCACAGAGAGAGAGAAACACACACAGAGAGAGACACAGAGAAAGAGAGACAGAGAAAGAGAGACACAGAAAGAGAGAGAATGAGAGAGACACACAGAGAGAGAGAGAACACACACACAGGGAGAGGGCGACAGAGAGAGGGAGAGGTCAACAGAGAGAGGGAGAGGGCAATAGAGAGAGGGTGAGGGTGACAGGGAGAGGGTGAGGGCGACAGGGAGAGGGTGAGGGCAACAGGGAGAGGGTGAGGGCGACAGGGAAAGGGTGAGGGTGACAGGGAGAGGGTGACAGAGGGAGAGGGTGACACAGGGAGAGAATGACACAGGGAGAGAGAGACACAGAGAAAGAGAGAGAATGAGAGAGACACAGAGAGAGAGAGAGAACACACACAGAGAGAATGAGAGACAAAGACAGAGAGAGAGTGACAGAGAGAGTGTGACAGAGAGAGGGCGACAGAGAGAGGGAGAGGGCGACAGAGAGAGGGAGAGGGCGACAGAGAGAGGGCGACAGGGAAAGGGTGAGGGCGACAGGGAAAGGGTGAGGGTGACAGGGAAAGGGTGAGGGCGACAGAGAAAGGGTGAGGGCGACAATAAAAGGGTGAGGGTGACAGGGAAAGGGTGAGGGCGACAGGGTGAGGGCGAGACTGACAGGGAAAGGGTGAGACCGACAGGGAAAGGGTGAGGCCGACAGGGAAAGGGTGAGAGCGACAGGGAAAGGGTGAGGGCGACAGGGAAAGGGTGAGGGCGACAGGGAAAGGGTGAGGGAGACAGGGAAAGGGTGAGGGAGACAGGGAAAGTGTGAGGGCGACAGGGAAAGGGTGAGGGCGACAGGGAGAGGGTGAGGGCAACAGGGAGAGGGTGAGGGTTACAGGGAGAGGGTGAGGGCGACAGAGAAAGGGTGAGAGCGACACAGGGAGAGGGTGACACAGGGAGAGGGTGACACAGGGAGAGGGTGACAGGGAGAGGGTGAGGTTGACACAGGGAGAGGGTGAGTGTGACAGGGAGAGGGTGACACAGGGAGAGGGTGACACAGGGAGAGGGTGACACAGGGAGAGGTTAACACAGAGACAGGGTTGACACAGGGAGAGGGTGATGCAGGGAGAGGGTGAGGTTGACACAGAGAGAGGGTGACAGGGAGAGGGTGACAGGGAGAAGGTGACTGGGAGAGGGTGACAGGGAGAGGGTGAGACACTCACATACACACTCACAGACACACACACTCACTCACAGACATACACACACACTCACAGACACACACACGCACACTCACAGACACACACACACACACACTCACAGATACACACGCACACACACACACACACACTCACAGACACTCACAGACACTCACAGACACACACACACACACAGACACACACAGACACACACACTCAGACACTCACACTCACAGACACTCATACTCACAGACACTCACAGACACTCACAGACTCTCACAATCACAGACACTCACAGACACACCCACTCACTCACAGATGCACACACTCACTCACAGACACACACACTCACTCACAGACACACACTCACTCACAGACACACACTCACTCACACTCACACACACACACAGTCACTCAGTCAGTCACACACACACAACCAGTCACTCAGTCAGTCACACACAGTCACTGTCTCACACTGTAACACACACACACTCATCCACTGTCACTCTCACACTATCACTTACCCACACACTCACCCGCAAGGCAGAGGGTCGCACATGGCAGCAGTGGGGCCTCCGCACGGCAGTAGGCCCTCCACAAAGCAGGAGGGCCTCTGCAAGGCAGGAGTGCTTGCACATGGCATAGGGGGCCTCCGCACAGCAGCAGGGCCCTCCGCACGGCAGGAGGGCCTCTGCAAGGCAGGGGGGGACGCTCCCCCTCCAGAGGCGGACACTGCCGCAGCAACCCCCTAGAGGCAGACGCCGGGGCAGCACCCCTCCCCCCCTGACGCGGATGCCGCCACAGCGCTGCAGCAACCCCAAGCGGACGCCGCACCCCCTTCAGAGGCAAACATCGCTGCTGCCTACCTCCCACCCTGGGCAACAAGCCGGGACCCCCCTCAGCCTACCTCCCGCCCCGGGCAGCAGGAGAGAGAGGAGATCAGGGGCAGGAGCGGGAGAGATCAGGGGCAGGGGAGGAGATCAGGGGGGGGAGGAGATCATGGGCAGGGGGGAGGAGATCAGGGGAAGGGGCTAGCCCAGAGCTGCCTGCCGGCCCTCTTCCCCACGTCAACCCAATCAGGGAGGGGGATTATTATTTTTATTTTTATTTTTTTAAATTGGCGCGAGCAGGGGAATTCATAGAGCCGCAGCACGGCTCGCCAGCGGCCTAAATCCACTCGCCACGGGCGTGTGGTTACGCCTATTTGTCGAACACTGTAATATATATATATATATATACATACAGAAAAGAGAGTAGTTCTATCAGTGTGTACGTGTTAGAATGTTCTAAAATAGTGCAATGACTAATTTGTGTTATGAAAAAGTGTGAAAATAAAAATAAATAAATATACTGTAATGGTGATGTATATATAACAAAAATAAGTTATATATAAAAAAAGGTTAATTAACACACAAATATATATGGTAGCTATGAATTAAAAGGAAATTCCTTGCTAGACCTTACAATTCATGAAGAAGAGGTCAATATAATTTTAGATCTTAATTCAGGTCTAACTACAACAGATCATGAAAGCATATTAAAGTATAAACCATCTCCATTTGTCCCTAAATCGATATACTTTCCCTATCAATCAAAGGGAAACTTTATCGAAACGTTCTACACAGCAGTTCTTAGGGACTTGGAACAGTTGTGCCTGAGTAATGAGGAATTGAAACATACAGTAAAAATTTGACCAAAGAAGAAAATCAAGCATTGTTAAATATAAAAAATAACAACGATTTAATTGTTCGTCAAGCAGACAAAGGTGGGGCAATTATCCTACAGGACCATGCAGACTACTTATGTGAAGCTTATCGCCTTCTGCATGATGCCACATCCTATGAGATTCTGACTTGGGACCCATCTGAGAGTTATCAGTTGGAATTTCGGAATCTCCTCCAGGATGCTTTCACAGAAGGGATTATTTCTAAATTAGAGCACAAGTTTTTATATATTAAACACCCAAGAACACCTATATTTTACCATATTCCAAAATTGCACAAAGACACCTTAAATCCACCAGGGAGGCCTATAATATCGGGGGTTGGTTCGATGGCATCTAATGTGTCCCAGTATGTGGATTATTACTTACAACCTTATGTCACCAATTTACGTTCACACATACGGGACACGTTGCATGTCATCGATTTCACCTCCGGTATTATATGGAAGGATACCTTTCACTGGGTAACATGCGATGTATCTTCACTGTACACATGTATAGATCACACAAAAGGTATCCAGGCTATTAATCCCTATATAGAATTAGATTTAAACTTGCACTCTTCACAAAGGTTGTTTCTTTTAGCATGTATTAAATTCATTTAAAATCACAATTACTTTTTATTTGAAAACACATATTATTTACAAATCTGTGGATCGGCTATGGGGACCAGATTTGCTCCCAGTTATGCTAACCTCTACATGGGACTGTGGGAGAGTATCCATGTGTGGGGGGATGCTAGACTGGGGGCGGGTCTGGTTTTCTATGGTCGTGTCATAGATGATATTCTAATTATTTGGGGTGGTGAGAGGGAAATCCTGGAGAGATTCTGACATCCTTTAGTGATAACCAGATGGGTCTGAAATGTACCTACAATATACATCCAGAAACTATAGTTTTTCTGGATCTGGAGCTATTTGTGGGTATTGAACATAAAATCCAGACAAAAACACACTTTAAATCTGTAGCAACAAATAGTTATTTACAATATGGTAGCGATCATTATAAAAAATGGTTGGACAATGTACCCAAAAGTCAATTTCACAGGATTAGGCGCAACTGCTCAATGGACACTGATTTTCTAATTAAAGGTAAAGATCTATCAGGAAAATTTCAGGAAAAAGGCTATGATATGACTATTGTTAATAAAGCATTTTTAGATGCTAGTCTTTTGAATCGCGATACATTGTTGGAAAAATCTAAAGCAAAATCAAAAATATTATGTAAAACTGGAAGCGAGGATAAAAGTAGAGGATCTACACCAAAATTTATTACGCAATACAACCAATCTGCAAAACAAATCAAAAAAGTTCTGAATTGTCACTGGAACATTTTGTGTAGTGATCCTAAAATTGGTCATCTGTTGCCAAAATATGCTCCTGTGATTTTTAGAAAAGCAAGGAGTATCAAAACGTTGATAGATCCAAGTAAATTAAAAACATCAAAAACAAATAAATCAAACATTTCCAGTTCAACCAGAGAAATGGGAAACTTTGGATGTGGGAGAGGCAGATGTCTTACTTGTAGACATTTGATAAAAACAAATAAATTTACATCATATTCAAATGGCACCTCACATGAAATAACAGATTATATTAGCTGTCTCAGTGAGTATGTTATATATCTGATATCATGTGAGTGCGGCTTACAATATGTAGGCCGCACATCAAGGGCTCTAAGTACATGATTCTTAGAGCACCGAAGAAATGTTATTCATGGATGCCAGACACATAGCCTCTCCTGCCACTATTGTACTAAACATCAAAAAGATTCAAAATCCCTACGGGTTATGGGCATTGAGTACATTCCCCACTCATATATGGGAGGAGACCATTTTAAAAGATTATGTATGAGGGAGACATATTGGATGTATATTTTGGATACCACCTACCCTAAGGGACACAATGACCATATTGACATAAGTACCATAGTGTGACCACCCTATTTAGGGTGATCCTTCGGAGGTCTGGGTTCAATGCTTTTTTGCATTCCCTCCGAACTATGGTCATGTGTCAGGTCTTTAATGACATTACATCATATATATATATATGGAATACATCACTACACATATTGAAATATTGTTCTAATTATGGGACTATATATATATATATAATTGGTGATATTGGTGGTTGATCTATATGTTGTTATCACCTATCTTGCGGATGTATCTGTTTTTGATTCACGAATGGTCTTTTTTTTTATTTTTTAGAAATATTTTTCCTTTATTGGTGTGTTTTGATGCATTGACAAATATAACAGTCAGAGAGACACATTACAAGCATATAACAGGGAGGCAGTTGGTGACACATAATAAACCTTTTTCCCATTTACAGTGGTGAAAAGAGAGGGGATGACGAAGGGCGGGTAGATAGTTGGGAACGACATGGGGAGAGAGCGGGGGGAGGGGTGGGGGAGGGAGGTTGTGGCAGGGGGGGGCGCCTTAGATCTCGGGAGTAAGGGATATAGTGTTGCAGAAGGGCTTGTACCAGTGTCGGGGTTCCCGACCCCGGCCAAGGCTCCCAGGTTCTACAGAATTGTGGCATTTTTTGCCTCGACATGCCTGTCAGCCTCTCCATGTTCATGACCCCGTCTATCCTTGTAATTACTGTTCTCCTGGAGGGGGCCTTAACTTGCTTCCAGGCCGCAGCGATGTAGCATCTGGCGGCCGTGAGGATCGCAGATGTAAGTCTAGCTATGGGGGCAGGGAGGTCATCAATTGGTTTCCCCAGCACGTAGGTCAGGGGGTCCAAGGGAACCTCCAAGTCCAAAGTCTCAATCAGGAGGCTCTGGATCCAGGTCCAGAATCTCTGGATCTCCGGGCACGTCCACCAAATGTGGGACATGTCACCCCTTTGACCACATCCCCTCCAGCACTCGTCGGAGGTGCCTGGATAGATCTGGCTCAGTCTGCTCGGGGTCAGGTACCATTGGAATAAAATTTTGTAGATATTTTCTTTTGTGACAGAGCAAATTGATATTTTGGTAGCAGCCTCCCAGACATCCTCCCAGTCCTCCAGGTCTATGGTGGTATTCAGGTCTTCGCTCCACTTTTGCATATACAGGGTATGAGTGGTTGGGGGGGGGGGGGGGTTGGGCTGCCTCCAATGTTTTGTATATCTCAGAGATTAAGCCCCTCTTGTACTCGCCTTTGAGACATAGGGTCTTGAATCTGGAGCGCGTTGGGAATTTTAGACTAGGGGATTGGGCTCTCAGAAAGTGTCTAATCTGCAGGTATTGGAATATGGGGAGGTCAGGGGACGATAATCTATCTCTAAGTTCTCGGAGGGGCATGACCTCATCGCTTTCCAGCAGATCCGCAATCACTCTGATATTTAGGCCTTGAAATTGGCCGAAATGGGTTCGGGAGCAACCGGGTGGGAAGTCCGGGTTCCCGAAGATGGGGGTGAGTTGTGAGGGGGTTGAAGCTAGGCCAAGTTTCCCTTTAGTTTTTATCCATGTCGACCACGTGCATCTCATTGCCCCCAGGTCGAATATCAAGGGCTTTCTACTTTTATGGGTCTGGGACCACAGTAGGACCGAGAAGGGGGTGGGGGACGCTTGATGCGTCTCTATTTTTAACCAGCAATTAGAGGTCGAGGGTTGTTCCATACCACCGCCTGCCTCAGCTGGGCCGCCTGGTAATAC
Source organism: Ascaphus truei (assembly GCF_040206685.1). Lineage (NCBI taxonomy): Eukaryota > Metazoa > Chordata > Amphibia > Anura > Ascaphidae > Ascaphus > Ascaphus truei. The sequence continues at coordinate 236,708,044 of NC_134484.1, read as the reverse complement.
CTGACTACATCAGGTGCCTCCAGGCCCCCCCTCGTCCTCGACGCCAGAAGCACCGATCTTGGGACCCTAGGTCTTCGTTGCCGCCAAATAAAGCGCAGAATATGGGCTTGAAGATTCCTCAATTCTGCTAGTGGGACAGGGACAGGGAGGGTCTGAAAGTAATAGTAATAGTCGGGGGAGGATATTCATTTTGGTGGACACTATTCTTCCAAACCACGAGATCTGGAGGGCATGCCAGGCCTCAAGGTCTCTCTTGATCTGGCGGAAGAGAGGGGGATAGTTGGCGTGGTACAATGAGCTGTACGAGCTCGCTATTTTTATCCCCAGATATTTGATGTGGAAGTTATACCACTTGTATTTAAAGTTATTTTGTAGGAGTTTCCATATGGGGTCTGGGAGGGAGATGTTGAGGGCCTCAGATTTGTCTGTGTTTATTTTGTAATCAGATAAGCGACCAAAATGGTCTAACAGTTTCTCTAGGTTGGGGAGGGAGGTGTGCGGTTCAGACAAGGTTAGTATAACATCATCCGCAAACAGGGAGATTTTGTATTCCCTGTCTGCGATTAGAATGCCCTTTATGCTGGGTTCAGCTCTGATCCGCGCAGCTAGTGGCTCAATAGACAGGGCGAATAGGAGGGGGGATAGGGGGCAACCTTGCCTGGTACCGTTTTTGATCTTTATTGGGTTGGAGAGCCCACCTGGTAGTTTTAAAAGGGCAGTGGGGTTGGTATAGAGGGCTCGCACCCCTTCGAGGAATGGGCCCGAGAAACCAAACTGGAGCATAGTTTGGTCAAGAAAGGACCATTTGATTCGGTCGAAGGCCTTCTCGGCGTGGAGGCTGAGGATCAGGGCCTGGGCTTGTTTGAGGTGCACGTGGTCTATAATATTAATAATTTTGTGGGTGTTGTCAGAGGCCTGTCTTCCTGACACAAAGCCCACCTGGTCTATATGAATCAATCTGGGGAGAATAGGGTTCAGTCTGTTTGCAAGGATCTTACTGAAAAGCTTGAGGTCAGTGTTTAGTAGGGATATCGGGCGGCAGCTGCCGCATTGAAGCGGGTCCCTACCCTCCTTATGTATGATGGCCAGGTTGGCTGCTGATATAGTGCTTGGGATCGGTTCTCCTTGTAGGAAAGAGTTAAACATTCCTAAGAGGTGAGGGGAGAGGGATGCTGCGAGTTTCTTGTAATAAGCGTTGGAGAACCCGTCTAGCCCGGGCGTCTTAGCTATTTTAAGTGAAGAGATGGCTTTTTCCAGCTCTTCTTGAGTTATCTTCTGGTTCAGGAACTCAAGTTCTTCTTGTGAAAGGGACGGGAGGTTACATTGGGTTAAGTACTCTGAGGTCGCCTTGGCGTTATCATGTATTTGGTTGGGGGGGTGGAGGTTGTAGAGGTCCGTATAGAACTCCGCGAATTCTTGCGCGATGTCTTTTTCATTGTATGAAATCTGGACGTTTTTGGTCCTGATTTTCGTAATCTGAGCCTTAGTTTTAATGCCTCTTAATTTTGAGGCCAGGAGCTTGTCCGCTTTATTGCCCCTATCGTAGAAACTCTGGTTGGTCCATTTCAGCGCTCTCTCTACCTCGTCAAGCTGCAGTACTTTTAATTCCGATCTTGCCTTATCAAGGGTTCTAAGCACTTTTTTCGAGGAGCATTGTTTGTGTTGACGCTCTAGGACTAAGATTTTTTTCAGTGACTTCTTTTTGGGCTTTTTGTTTCAATTTCTTCTTATAGGAGGCTAAAGAGATGAGTTCTCCTCTGATAGTGGCTTTGTGTGTGGGAGGGGGGGAGGGGGAGGTGGGGAGGGAGGGGAGGTTGAGGGAGGGGAGGGGGGAGGGAGGGGACGACGACACCTCTGAGGCGCTGGGGGGGAGGGCTTGTAAATCCGTACAGTGCTTTTTACATTATTCTTAAATCCTGAGCAGACAGTTTTACATAAATATAGGGGATGAGGGGGGGGGATGAGGAGGGGGAGGGGGGAGAGGAGGGGGGGTGGAGGGAGGTTGGAGGCGTGGACGGAGGGGGGTGGAGGGAGGGAGGGGGGTGGAGGGAGGGGGGGAGAGGGGGGAGGGGGTGGTGGAGGGAGGGGGGGGAGGGGGGAGGGAGGGGGGGATGAGGGAGGGGGGAGGGATGTGGAGGGAGCGGAGGTGGAGGGAGGGGGGAGGGGGGGATGAGGGAGGGGGGAGGGGTGTGGAGGGAGGGGGGAGGGGGGGCGGTGGAGGGAGGGGGGAGGGGGGGAGGGGGGGGAGAAGGGGAGGGTACCATGGGGTATACTTTGGGGCTCGTAGGGGTAACACAGATATAAACATTGTCTAAACAATGCACCTAGGTGCTGGGGTATGGGGGTGGGGGTACATTTATAGGTGGGAAGCCTGCAAATCCGTACAGTACAAATACATTTTTACTAAATCCTGAGCCGGTAGTGTTGCATACACTGGCGACACACTTTATTCGAGCACGGCTAGTCCCGCGAATTCGGGTATACTCGGGTGTATTCAGGTTTCTGATATTTTTCAGCCAGAGTGCATTGCGTTATTTTCCGGCAGGAATTTAAGCTTTTTATTCCGGCTGGTTACAATACTGCAATGCCGTCAAAATACACATGGTGGCGCTTGCGAGCTATTCTCTGTGAAGCCGTCCCCTATAATGAATTGTAATGCAGTATACTGTACAGTATATATATATATACAGTACTGTATAACAACAACCCCTGTAAGCCCTAACATACAGTACTGTACAGTACTGTACTGTATATGCACATACATAAATGATACTACTGTATGGGCGGCGGGGGCGAGATGTGTTTGCAGCAGAGAGAGATCCGCTGCTCTCTCTCTGCGCAAACATCCACACATTAAAAATTATTTGAAATACATTTTTATTGATAGTAGATGTGCAGGGGGTCTCCGGAGCTGAACCGCGTTGGTTTTAGGTCTGGGGACCCCGTGCCCCCCGAGATACAGGCCCATTTAGGGGGTGCCGGTATCCAGCTCTGCGTTAAAAGCCCCGATCACGTGACCGCGGCCTGTAAACCAAGCAGAGCAGAGGGATACCGGCACCCCCTAAAGGGGCCTGTATCTCGGGGGGCACGGGGTCCCCAGACCTGAAACCTGTGCGCTTCTGCTCTGGAGACCCTCTGCACATGTACAGTATCAATAAAACACATACAATATACAGTATAAATAAACACTCGTTCTTTACCTTAGCGTCTATGCGCTATGGTAAAGAAGCATTATTTTAATAATATTGTAAAGTGAGCAGGGGGTTCCCTGAGCCAGAAATTAATGATTAATGCTCAGGGAACCCCCCCCCCCTGCTCCTGATCAATATTATTAAAAATACGGAAAATGCTGCGTCATTACATAGCGGATAGCCGCTAAGGCAATGAAGGGGTTAACCCACCGTGCCCGCTTTATTGTGTGTAGTGGGGATGGGTGAGGGGGGTATTTGGCCCTTGGTGTGAGTTTAGGACTTGCGGGAGGGGGGGGGGGGTTGCGGGTGCACTTAACCCCTTCACGATCGTAGCAGTTAATACCGCTACGGTCATGAAGGGGTTAAGCCCTCCCGCTACCCCACCCCCCCCCCCGCAAGCCCTCCCCAACCATCGTTGGGGCGAATACCCCATTCACCCACCCTCCCGCTACCCACAATAAAAAAATACACACACACAGCAGCCGCCAAAAAATAAATAAATAAATGACAATAAATACATTTGAAATACATTTTTATTGATAGTGTAGATGTGCAGGGGGTCTCCGGAGCTGAACCGCGTTGGTTTTAGGTCTGGGGACCCCGTGCCCCCCGAGATACCGGCCCCTTTAGGGGGTGCCGGTAGCCCTCTGCTTGGTTTAAAGGTCCGATCACGTGATCGCGGCCTGTAAACCAAGCAGAGCAGAGGGATACCGGCACCCCCTAAAGGGGCCTGTATCTCGGGGGGCACGGGGTCCCCAGACCTGAAACCTGTGCGCTTCTGCTCTGGAGACCCTCTGCACATGTACACTATCAATAAAAATGTATTTCAAATGTATTTATTGTCATTTATTTATTTATTTATTTATATTTATTTATTCATTGTGCTGCTGCTGCAAGTCGTAAACTCACACCAAGGGCCAAACACCCCCCTCACCCCCAATAAAAAAAATTCACGCACAGCAGCCCCACAATTAATAAATAAATCTAAATAAATAAATAAAATCTATGTAAAACCCCCTCCCCTATTCTCGCTTTTAAAACGCCCTGCCTTCTCTCTAATCTATGTAAAAAACCCTCCCCCTATCCCCCTATTGTGTGTGCGTTAAGCTTCCCTGCAAGCTATGTAAAAAAACCTCCCCCTATTGTGTGTGTGTTTAAATCTGTCTGGCCTGTGTTTCTGAGTGCTGAGTGCTCTGCGTTTAAAGGTCCCGATCACGTGATCGCGGCCTGTAAACCAAGCAGAGCAGAGGGATACCGGCACCCCCTAAAGGGGCCTGTATCTCGGGGGGCACGGGGTCCCCAGACCTGAAACCTGTGCGCTTCAGCTCCGGAGACCCCCTGCACATGTACACTATCAATAAAAATGTATTTCAAATGTATTTATTGTCATTTATTTATTTATTTTTTGGCGGCTGCTGTGTGTGTGTATTTTTTTATTGTGGGTAGCGGGAGGGTGGGTGAATGGGGTATTCGCCCCAACGATGGTTGGGGAGGGCTTGCGGGGGGGGGGGGTGGGGTAGCGGGAGGGCTTAACCCCTTCATGACCGTAGCGGTATTAACTGCTACGATCGTGAAGGGGTTAAGTGCACCCGCAACCCCCCCCCCCTCCCGCAAGTCCTAAACTCACACCAAGGGCCAAATACCCCCCTCACCCATCCCCACTACACACAATAAAGCGGGCACGGTGGGTTAACCCCTTCATTGCCTTAGCGGCTATCCGCTATGGTAATGACGCAGCATTTTCCGTATTTTTAATAATATTGATCAGGAGCAGGGGGGGGGGGGTTCCCTGAGCATTAATCATTAATTTCTGGCTCAGGGAACCCCCTGCTCACTTTACAATATTATTAAAATAATGCTTCTTTACCATAGCGCATAGACGCTAAGGTAAAGAACGAGTGTTTATTTATACTGTATATTGTATGTGTTTTATTGATACTGTACATGTGCAGAGGGTCTCCAGAGCAGAAGCGCACAGGTTTCAGGTCTGGGGACCCCGTGCCCCCCGAGATACAGGCCCCTTTAGGGGGTGCCGGTATCCCTCTGCTCTGCTTGGTTTACAGGCCGCGATCACGTGATCGGACCTTTAAACCAAGCAGAGGGCTACCGGCACCCCCTAAAGGGGCCTGTATCTCGGGGGGCACGGGGTCCCCAGACCTAAAACCAACGCGGTTCAGCTCCGGAGACCCCCTGCACATCTACACTATCAATAAAAATGTATTTCAAATGTATTTATTGTCATTTATTTATTTATTTTTTGGCGGCTGCTCTGTGTGTGTATTTTTTTATTGTGGGTAGCGGGAGGGTGGGTGAATGGGGTATTCGCCCCAACGATGGTTGGGGAGGGCTTGCGGGGGGGGGGGGTGGGGTAGCGGGAGGGCTTAACCCCTTCATGACCGTAGCGGTATTAACTGCTACGATCGTGAAGGGGTTAAGTGCACCCGCAACCCCCCCCCCCCTCCCGCAAGTCCTAAACTCACACCAAGGGCCAAATACCCCCCTCACCCATCCCCACTACACACAATAAAGCGGGCACGGTGGGTTAACCCCTTCATTGCCTTAGCGGCTATCCGCTATGGTAATGACGCAGCATTTTCCGTATTTTTAATAATATTGATCAGGAGCAGGGGGGGGGGGGGGGGGTTCCCTGAGCATTAATTTCTGGCTCAGGGAACCCCCTGCTCACTGTACAATATTATTAAATCTCTCTCTGCTGCAAACACATCTCGCCCCCAGTATGTGCAGTAATTTACTGAACATGTACTGTAGAATAAATGCATAGTTTTATTTATTCGGGTTTATTACACAGTATACTGTATGGCCGGAAAACATCAGCATACAGTACAATATAATCCATCGAAATCCCCCCATTAGCCGTTTTCTTTTCTGAGGAAAAACAAAATGAAAAGTTTTAATGTACAGTAATGGTCAGCCCCCTAAAGAAGTTCCCAGCCAGCCCCACCAAAATAATACGGCAAAAATACAGTACTCACCATACTGTACAGTATTACTAAATTTCCCATTCAGCTTGCGCTGGCGCCGGCCCACTTCCAGTCCAGCTTTCATCATTTTGCAGAGGGACTAGCCCACCTGTAGTCAGCGGGAAATCGCTTAGGTACATGCAAGCTTCATCAAAACTGGCTGCGAAATCCATCTCAGAGTTGTCACCGACGGCGGGACCATGATGATAAGCTGGTGCTGCTGCTGGTTCTGGTTCTGGTTCTGGCGCATTGCTTGGCAGGGACTGTCGCTTCTTATTTCGTTTTAACACGACCCTTCGCCTTTTGCCGCCTCCATTATCATAGATACGGGAAAAACCCTGTGACACACACCAATACCCTCCAACAAATTGGGGCTCAATACGGTGAAAACAGGGGTCACTACATAACCTTTTCCTTATTGCATGCTTCCACAAATGAGGAGTTGGCGAAAATCTGTAAAAGTCATAATTTTCGATAAAATACTGATAAATTTGAACAACTGTTGCCATCTTATCCTCTGTTGCATTTATAGCGGCCCATATCAAATAAGCATAACTTCTGTCAGGTTTTTGGAACACGGGCTCCACTTGAACACTCATGTCTCTGTAGAATAGTGTAAGTGAAAATGATCTTTGTCTTTATTTAATACATTACTGTATGTAAAGCCTAAATTGATACATTTTTTGCAACTCTTCCTTCAGTCTCAAGGACAAGTTACACAATAGCATACTGTACTGGGATAAAGTAACTTTTTTTTGGAAACGAAACAACTTGCAAAGGCCACACATTACTTAAGTCATGAGTTTATGCCATCTGGTGGACAATCGAAACATCGCAGCATAGTAAATCATTCTCATTATCATTTAACAGATCAGGCCCCCGTCAGCCAGGCATGAACCGTGGCTGGGAAGGCAAACGCAACGAAGCATGCAAGAGGTGAGCAGCGGCGGATTCCAGGTTTCTGCCAGGTACAAACCAGGCATTTGCTCGAATAAAGTGTGTCGGTGCAGTATTTATAGGGGGGGGTGGAGGGGGGGAGGGGGGGGGAGGGGGAGGGGGGGAGGAGAGAGGGGAGGGAGGGGGGAGGAGGGGGGGATGGGGGGGAGGGTGGTGAAGGGGAGGAGGGCGCCGGGGAGCACACTATTTACCAACTTATTCAGGCATTGTGCTTAACTCTTGCCTAAACAGTGTTGGTTCAGACGCTGCGACAGAGCAGTAGTAGAACGATAACATGGGCCCGTAGGTGGGCTTGTTATTATAGTGCAAGGCATATATACTCCGGGTCCTGAGCTTGGAGCCTTATAGTGGCGAGACAAGCCAAAGACATATGGGGCCCATTTCTGTCACAACCTTTGGGGGGGGGGGTAGAGCCGACCTGATCGCAAAGGGATCTGGAGCGGGGTAGGGTTCCTGTAAACATAGCGATACAGAGCGGTTGGAGCAGTTATGCATAGTTCAGTCCGTAGTTGGAGGAGACAAGTCCCATTGGGGGATAGTGGAGGCCACTAATGTCTGCTGAGGGCCCGCCGAACATGGCCCTAGCTCGGCTGGTGGGGGGGGGCAACTCTTCGGGGGCAGGGGGGTGCTAGAAAGTTGGGGGGGTGTTTGCACTTGGGGTAGAGAGAGGGGGGGCATGGACCCCTCTCGGTGTGGGCTGGGAGGGATTTGGGCCTATCACGGGGGGGGGGGAGGTGGGGGAGCCGGGAGGGGAGCCAGGGTTCATGCATACGACCTGTCCTCCGCGGTTCGGAGGGGAAGGGGATGTCGGGTGTCTGTCTCTGGAAAGGCACATCTCGGTCAAGTTCAGGGCTTGTTGCGGCTAGAGCCGGATCTCCCAAGGCTACGATTCGGGCGCAGATCAGAGCACTCGGAACCCGGGGGTAGACGTCCTCTGCTGGGTAAGTGGAATGGCGCGGGGTTGATGCTTTCCTCGGCAGACTCCTGGGCTTCGATGGATGCAGTGATGATTCCCTTGCGTCGGGAGGAACGGAGAGGTAAGAGGGTAGGTTTCCTGGGTTGGGAGGAGAGTGGTGGGGAGGGGAGGGGGGGGCAGGGAGGGGGTAGGAGGAAGGGGGGGGAGTGGGGGGGAAGATGGAGGGGGGAAGGGGGGGAAGAAGGGGGGGGGAAGCTGGAGGGGTGAGGGGCCGGGGAAGGAGAGGTGGGGGAGCCCGTAACCTAGTGAATTGGGGCCTACAGGGCCTCCGTGGGGCGAAAAGGGTTCGCGGCGGCCATCTTTAATAAGATTTTATGTCCGCCAGCGTTTGGCTCCGGGGAAGGGTGCTGAGATAGCTGGATTTCGGGCGTCGTCTCTGTCCGTGGAAAGACTGTGGTGAGAATTTGGCTTGCGGTGGTGCGCGGCCGGGGGGCCCTCTTCGGTGAGCGGGTTGTCTGGAGGGGACAAAGACCTTGAGGTGAGGTGAGGTGTGGTGTGGGGTGGGGGGGTTTACTGTGGTAAAGGTTTCTTCTGGGTCTGCTAGTCGAATGGCTGAGTTGAGTGCGTAGGATCAGGGGAGCTTGCCTGGCGTGCTCGAGGGAGATTTATTGTCGTTGTTGGGGCACGGCTTGTGTAGGGTGCCGGGGAGGGCGCCCTGAGTCCTCTTCAGTTCCAGGAGATAGCAGGACCATCGGGGTTCAGCGGAGTCTTTGGCTATCCAGCCTCTCCGATGCACAGGGGGTGTCCTGAAGGTCTGATTCAGCCGCCGCTCCAGGGGGGGGGCGGTTGTTCTTCTGTGGAGGGGGGATCCCCAGTGCTTTAAGGAAGTCTCTTGCATCTTCAGGGGCAGACACCGTGTAGTGGCATCCATTTCGGAGCACCACGAGCTTAAAGGGGAATCCCCAGCGATACGTAACCCTCTGGTCTCGTAAGTAGGAGGTAAGTGGTCTCAGTGCGTTCCTCTTATTCACTGTTAGGCGAGAAAGGTCGTTAAAAAGCTGGATGGCCACTCCATCCATCATCACGGTGCGCAGATCTCTGGCGGCCGCCATGATCTGCTCCTTTGCTGAGTAGGCATGCATTCTGAGCACCACGTCTCTATGCCGGTTGGGGTCCGATGGTTTTGGGCCCAGGGCTCGGTGTGCCCGGTCCGTGTGTAGATCGTTCTCGGATAGGTCAGGCACCAATTGTAAGTGCCAATGGGTCTGTCGTGCGCATCAGTGTAGTTGACCAGGTCTAGATGCTTCAGACACTGGAGCCACACGAGGGAGTTATGCCAGGCCACAGAAATAACCGGTGCAGGGAGAGGGGTATGATACTTCACCTGCTGTCCTCCGGTTTGGGGCCCACTCTCCTCGTTGGCTCCTGCGTGCCGCCGTCAAGAGGTATCTGGAAAGTGGAAGGAAAACGGCGCTACTGCGCATGTCCGGAAAAAAGCTCCCAGGGTAATCTTCACACAACTTTATTGAACACACACAGGGCTACACCAGCATCTCCCCCTCAGGGAGGGGGAGATGCTGGTGTAGCCCTGTGTGTGTTCAATAAAGTTGTGTGAAGATTACCGTGGGAGCTTTTTTCCGGACATGCGCAGTAGCGCCGTTTTCCTTCCACTTTCCAGGCACCAATTGTAGAAAGAGTCTGAGGAGGTAGGGTTGCAGTTCTTCATGGGAGATGGCTTCGGGGATATTTCTGAGGCAAATGTTCTGCCTCCTCTCCCTGTTCTCGAGGTCCTCGAGGGCATTTTGCAAGTTGCGGATCGCACCCCCACATCTTGAGACCTCCTCGTGGGTCTCGGCCTGTGAATTGGATACTCCTTCCATTTTTGCCTCCAGGTCCTCAGTTCTTTCTGTAAGAGCTCCCACCTCAGCTCGGATGGTCTGGAGGGCCTTCTCTGTATCCTCCTGTACTCCCCTCCTCATTTTGGCTATGAGTGAATCGAAAAATTCTTTATTTAGAACAGGGGGGTCCGTCTCGGGTTGGCCGTGCCTGTCGCTGTGCACCGCGTGCTCTGGCTCCTCCTCGGCGCCATCTTGTCCTTCAGGGCTGATATCTGCCTGGCGCTTGGTCGGAGCGAAGAACTGTGTGACTGGGTTTGGGTACCGTTTTTGAGCCTTCCCCGTCATCTCCCTGATGTTAGCGGCCGGGGTGTGTACCAAATTCGGGAAGTTTGGGATGGGGGAAAGTGCCTATTCTGATAGCTTTTATGCGAGGGTGCCGGGAGCTCTCTTCCTAGCTAACCATCTGCGGTGACGTCACCGGAAGTCTACTTTATTAGACTATTCTAATTTAAATTCATTGTAATATTCATACATTGTATAAATTATATATATTAATAAATAATTACTTCTCATACACAACATATATTTTGCACTACACATACATTTTACACTAAATAAAGGTTTCACAGCATCACAGTTTATTGCTCAGCTCTACAGTGGCGACCAACTTTATTCTTACTTGGCTAGCTCAGCGAATTTCGGAATATCCCGGTGATGTGCGGTTTTGTATCGTTTTCGCCCGGGATGTATTGCGTTATTTTCGCGGCTGTGATTTAAGCATTTTATTCCCGCTTGCTGCAATACTGCAATGCCGTGTAAAAACGCATATGGGCGTTTGCGAGCTGTTGTCTTTGAAGCCGAGAAATTCATGAATTGTAATGCAGTATATACTGTATATATACAGTATATACTGTATAACAACAACCCTATAACCCCTAACATACACATACAGTACTGTATATGCACATCAATGATACTATAGGCCATCCCCTGGCGAGATGTGTTTGCAGCAGAGAGAGAACCGCTACTCTCTCTGCGCAAACATCGGCACATTAAAAATTATTTTAAATAAATTTTTATTCATAGTGTAGATGTGCAAGGGGTCTCCGGAGCTGAACCGCGTTGGTTTCAGGTCCGGGGACCCCCTGCTTCCCGAGATACAGGCCCCTTTATGAGGTGCCGGTATCCCTCTGTATTTAAGGTCCCGATCACGTGACCGCGGCATGTAAACAAAGCAGAGGAATACCGGCACCCCCTAAAGGGGCCTGTATCTCGGGAAGCAGGGGGTCCCCGGACCTAAAACCAAAACGTTTCTGCTCCGGAGACCCTCTGCACATGTACAGTATGAATAAAACACATATATAAATAAACACTCGTTCCTTTCCTTAGCGGCTATGTGCTATGGTAACGAAGCAGCATTTCTGTATTTTTAATAATATTATACAGTGAGCAGGGAGTTCCCTGAGCCAGAAATTAATGCTCAGGGGACCCCCTGCTCCTGCACAATATTATTAAAAATACAGAAATGCTGCTTCATTACCATAGCTGATAGCCGCTAAGGCAATAAAGGGGTTAAACCACCGTGCCCGCTTTATTGTGGGTAGCAGGGGTGGGTGAAGGGGGTATTTGGCCCTTGGTGTGAGTTTAGGACTTGCGGGGGGTTGCGGGTGCACTTAACCCCTTCACGACCATAGCAGTTAATACCGCTATGGTCATGAAGGAGTTCACCCCTCCTGCTACCCCCCCGCAAGCCCTAAACAACCACCATTGGGGCTAAAACCCCCTTCACCCACCCCCGCTACCCACGATAAAAAAAACTCACACACAGCAGCCGCCCAAAAAATAAATAAATCTAAATAAATAAATAAATAAATGAATATAAATAAATACATTTAAAATACATTTTTATTCATAGTGTAGATGTGCAGGGGGTCTCTGGAGCTGAACCGCGTTGGTTTCAGGTCCGGGGACCCCCTGCTCCCCGAGATACAGCCCCCTTTATGAGGTGCCGGTATCCCTCTGCATTTAAAGGTCCTGATCACGTGACCGTGGCCTGTAAACCAAGCAGAGGGATACCGGCACCCCCTAAAGGGGCCTGTATCTCGTGGAGCAGGGGGTCCCCGGACCTGAAACCAAAACGTTTCTGCTCCGGAGACCCTCATCACATCTACAGTATGAATAAAACACACACACATCAATAAAGAATCGTTCTTTACCTTTGCGGCTATGTGCTATGGTAATGAAGCAGCATTTCTGTATTTTTAATAATATTGTACAGTGAGCAGGGGGTTCCCTGAGCCAGAAATTAATTCTCAGGGGACCCCCTGCTCCTGCACAATATTATTAAAAATACAGAAATGCTGCTTCATTACCATAGCTGATAGCCGCTAAGGCAATGAAGGGTTAAGCCAGAATAAACAATAAATACATTAAATACATATTTTTAATGTGTGTGTTAAACCTACCTGCCTTGACTGTAATCTGTGTAAGACCCCCTCCCCCTATTGTGTGTGTTAAACTTCCCTGCCTTGACTAATCTATGTAAAAACCCCTCCCCTTATTGTGTGTGTTAAACTTCCCTGCCTTGACTGTAATCTATGTAAAAAACCCTCCCCCTATTGTGTCTGCTAAGCTTCCCGGCTTTGACTAATCTGTGTAAGCCCCCCTCCCCCTATTGTGTCGGTTAAATCTCCCTGCCTGTGTTTCTGTGAGTGCAGTGTACTGTATGTAAATGTGGGGAGGGGGAGGGGGATCCCATGTAAATAACAACACCCACACCCACTACCCACTACCCACCTGCACATGGCCCCTCCGCTACCGCAAAACAGAGACAAAAATTAAAACATACAAAGTAATGTCCCCTAACCCCGTAATCACCATAGCGGTTATTAACCGCTACAGTCATTAAGGGGTTAACCCACCCTCACCCACCACTCGGGATGCCTACATACCCTCCCACACTAACCCCCCCCCCCATGAGGCCTAACCACCCTCACCCAGTACCCACAATGCAGGCCTACCCACATACCGTTGGGGAAACACCCCCCCCCCCAGGATGTGACGTACTACAGCCAATCAGAGTAGGGATGGAGTTCCCACGCTCTGATTGGCTCTAGTACCATGTGACAAGCTTTCAATGACGTCACATCCTTTCTCCCCCCAAGCCTCTGTCACATGGTATACTAGAGCCAATCAGAGTAGGGATGGAGTTCCCACGCTCTGATTGGCTACCATACCATGTGAGGGCGGCCATGTGTCTTTTCATGACGTCATCTTAAAGGCAATTGAAGCAAAGCCATTCTGATTGGCTGTGCTTTCATTGCCTTTAAGTGACGTCATAATTTTAATTTTTATCGGCCAAAACACATGGTTTTCACGGCCCAATCAGGGCCGTGGGAACCATATGACGAAAATGTGACGTTATAGGCCTTTAAAAGCCTATGTCGTCTCATTTTGAAGCCAGACGCCGCGGAGGAAGGACCTCCGGAGAAGAAAGAAGACCAGGGCGTGGCCGAAGATGGAAAGAAGACCCCGCCCGGAAGAAGATAGAAGAAAGAAGAATACAGATGAAGATGGATTATAAATAGAAGACCCGTGGATTGATTTGGATTTTTAGTTTAATGTTTATTTTTTTGTATGGTTTATTATTTTATGTGTTCCTGTTCGTGGATTGGTTCGTGAGTAAGCTGCGCAACGGGAGTCGGTGGGGGCAAGTAATGCTAAGTGAACTAAAGAAATGTATTTTATTTAACTTGTTAATTTTTTTAAAAGCTTTTTTAACATGTGTTTTTTTTTTAGTGGTATATCATTTCTTGCCACTGTATGTATGTATATATGTCTAGAGAGATATATACATACAGGGTAAGAAATTATGTTGTTTTAAAAGCTTGATTTGATGTGTTTTAAATTAATTTGTCTATGCTGCTATGCTTTATTGTGAGTTTAAAGTATTTTAAAATTAGATAGATGTAATTGTTGATATTGTATTGTGTGTTTGAGGGAGGTCAGGGCTAGCCTTGGTTTTAAAGTTTGTATTCTGGTTGATACTTATATTTTTTCACATGCTGAATTGTTCTGCTCGAGGCGTGAATTAGTTAATTGTTTCATTGTTCGGGATGGACTGTCAATTGTTTAGGGATGTAAATAATGATTGCTAATTGATTTTTGTTTACTTGATTGGTTAAAATAGTTGACTTGTTTGGAGTACAGTATTTGTATTTAGCTTGCAATGATATTGTTAACATTCATTTGCAGAATGTATATGGTGCATAGATTTTATGCATCATTTATACAATGTAAATGCAATGTATTGATTGGAATGTGAGGTGTTTCATTGGTATTTGATGATTTAGATTGTAAGATCAGTTAGGATTATTAAAGGAAATTCATTGTAATGTAGTGTGTCTGTATGGAGAAGTGTTATTTGTAGGATCTTATGGTTTTGATAACCCTTCTACATTTATTTGTACATTGGTTCATCATGTGTGTGTATATACTGTATATACTGTATGTATATATATATATATATATATATATATATATATATATATATATATATATATATATATATATATATGTATGTATATGTATATGTATATGTATATATATATATATATATATATATAAATATATATATATATATATATATATATATAAATATATATATATATATATATATATATATATATCTCTGTATATATATATATATATATATATATATATATATATATATATATATATATATATATATATATATATATATACTGAGTTAAGTTATGGTGAGTAAAAAAAGTGACAAAAACCCTCCACAGGAAAGCAAATATGCAAATATAACTGTATGCTCATCTGCATGTCTTAGGCAGGTCTGCAACCCCGTCTTTCCCCATTATCACCCAGCATACAGCACTTCCACTGCAGCAAGGGATTCTGGGAAATGACATGCAAATGAGCACACAATGTCACTTTTTGCCTCAATAACCATTTTTAACATGGTTCCCTATAGGCTTAAGCTTGCTGCATGATCACAGCTTTGAGCACAGCCAGGGTTAAGGTGCATACCCAGAAAACCACCCACAGACAGCCGTTTCGACCTTGATGGGTCTCATCAGTGTGGGGTTGATTTTACTGGGAATGCAAGAGAGGCTATGGGATAGGCTAAACCATAATGCTGAGTTAAGTTATGGTGAGTAAAAAAAGTGACAAAAACCCTCCACAGGAAAGCAAATATGCAAATATAACTGTATGCTCATCTGCATGTCTTAGGCAGTGGAAGTGCTGTATGCTGGGTGATAATGGGGAAAGGCGGGGTTGCAGACCCTGCAGACCCTGGAGTGGGAGTCTTGCTGAGGGGGGCCCCTACCTTTCCTATCTACAACATGGAGTATTGACTTTATTATTTGTGACAATCACCTGCTGAGTGGTAACGTATCTTTGCAACCTGTTACCTTTTATTCCTGTGTACCCTTATCATGTAATTACTGCACCAAATTATATGGCAAATACTCTTTACATGTGGTCACAAGGTCTCAGTATAGGTAGATTGTCACGCAGGTGTGCTTAGATATAGCCACCTACACCCTGTATGTGTCTTGATTTTTTATCTTTACTTGACTCTTGCCTCCATGCCTCATATGCTTAGGTAGTGCTGAGCCCCCCTCTCCTTTTAATTTTCATCCCCTGTTTTAAATCACTTGAATAAAAACCATTTTTGTTACACCTTCATTTATGTCCGTGTGCTATTTAAAGGTTGCTTTTCCCTTGTTGTTTGCATATTTCTATTTACCTTTAGCACCACTGTTCAGTCTTACAAAAATTGACTTATCAACAGTGTTTAGGACAAAGTTCATGTAAAGTGTTGAGCGATATCTTTGTGTGTTCCAACCTATATACTGTTTTTTGCTCTCTCTTAATTGCAAAAATTCTTATATCAGCTCCACTTTTTAACTCACATTTTTTCTTTGTCCCTTCATCTCACTATATATTGAGCTAGCATGAATTTTAGCGCTCAAGATGAAAATAGAATTGCAAATGCTATAGCAGCATTCTCTGTTTCACATTCTCAACCAATTGAGACAGAAACTACAAATCCTAATTCAGGGGTGAAAGAGACTGACAGTCTTAACACATTTAAATATCTCTCACAGAAAAGGTTACGCAGTTGGTGGAATCAAACAGCACTAGACAACTATCTTACTAGAAAAATTATCCCTAGAGGCCTGAGAATAAAGCTGTTTCCAGCCTTTGAGTTCTCAGATAGTACTCTTAAAGAACGTTGGGAATTATCTCTCACTGCCTGCTCTCTGGAGCTTATTGCAATTCTCATAGAACATGATAAACAGAATCTAACGGAATTAACAGATAAAATTGAACTAGCCAAAAAAGATCTTATTGGCATAACACCATCAATAATTGAAAAGGTGGAAACTGACCTAATCAAATTTGAGGAAGGTCTCATTGAATATAAAAAAAAGAAATTCGATAGGGACATACTGTAACTGACTTTGATAGAAAACAGGTATACAGGTGGAATAGAGGCAAGAAGTCTAGAAAGACAAGACCACAGGCCCAAGACGCCTCTCTGTCATCTGATGCTTTTACAACAGATGTAGACTCATCTGATGTTGATGCACCACATGCCTCAACATCCGCCTCCCTTCCATCAAATTCTACACTTACCTCCTCTATTTTAGACATGGGCAAACGCTCGAGAAAAGGAAGAGGAAGACAAGGAGGGGAAGGAAGACAGCTAAGGGACAGAGAGACCTTCGGCTACAAACCGCAATACCAGCAGCGACGGGCGTGGTAGGAGAGGAATTGACTATCATTAATCTCTCTAAATTTACCCTTTCAGAAGCCCAAATCAGAGTTTTAAAGAAGGGCTTAACTTTCTCGCCGACCAGTTATATGGATAAATTCGAAGCCATTAAGGATCTGAATCTTTTCTGCCGTAAATTACTGCTTCATAAACATTTTTTGAAACCCCGAGATCTAGAGTTGGATGTCCATCCCACTGCAGCGTGGGACATTGCAGATATAGAGACACTCAATAACATGGATGCACTTCTGGATGAACAAGAGTTGATTACAACCTCTACCAAAGAGATACTATTACGGACAAGACCAACGTCAACGTTCTGTCCACCCATCCAGAGCTGCTCAGCTGTTGAAGTCTTCGCTGCAGCAGTAACCGAAGAAATCTTGAAACTACCGTTATCCCGGGGAACTCAGAATTTGGGTAAGGATGAGTGGCTCTCCATCAGGGAACTACAGCAGATCTCCTCCGTAGTCATTAAGCGATCTGACAAAGGGGGCAATGTAGTGATATGGCCACAGAGTATGTATGAAAGGGAGGCATACAGACAGCTACAAGACGTAGCATGTTACTCTGAGCTAGCCTGTGACCCAACACTTAGATTCAGATCTGATTTAGAACGCATTTTACATACTGCATTAGACAACAAGATTATATCCAAAATTAACTATGATGGCCTATTACCTAAATTCCCTGTAATTCCGACATTTTATCTCCTACCCAAAGTCCATAAGAATGCCTCCCGCCCACCGGGACGACCTATAGTCTCTGGCATAGGGGGCTTATGCGAACCTGCCTGCCGCTTCCTAGATTCTTTTCTGTGCCTCGCAGTAGTTAATTTGCCATCATACCTCCGCGACACAATGGAGGTGTTGTCCAGGGTCGACTGCATCACGGTCGATAGGGATACTATCCTTGCGACCTGTGATGTAGAGTCCCTGTACACTTGTATCCCCCATCGGGAAGGTCTCCTGGCAACCAGATTTTATCTGTCTATGCAAGACATCCCAGGTGACCTTCTCGAGTTCCTCATGGAACTTCTAGAATTCATTCTCACACATAATTATTTTATTTTTAAAACCAAATTCTATTTACAAATTAGAGGCACAGCTATGGGAGCGGCATGCGCACCCTCCTATGCCAACCTATTTTTGGGATGGTGGGAGAGGGAGGCAGTCTTTTCCGACCTTCACCGTCACTACAGTGACTTGGCCCTGTTGTGGCTCAGATACATTGATGATATCCTGGTTGTCTGGAAAGGCACCAGTGATGCATTTGCAGATTTCATCGGTGTACTGAACCACAACAGGTTTAACATCAAACTCACACACTTGAGCAGTCCCACCTCTGTGGTATTCCTGGATATTTTGATTAGCATCAGTGGAACAGGCACGATAGAAACAGACATCCATCGCAAAGATACCGCAACAAACTCTATTCTTCACGCGTCTAGTTTCCATCTACAGCATCAAGTCTCGGGAATTCCACGCAGCGAATTTCTGAGACTTAAGAGGAACTGTTCCACTGCTGCTACATTCAAAACCAGAGCCAAGGAATTCAAAACTAAATTCCAAAATCGAGGATATTCTATATCCCAAATTAAAAAAGGGTATAATAACTGTTGCAAAGTCACCCGTGAGAGCCTCCTGCAAGTTAGACCCAAGTACAAAGGTAGGAAACAAATCAGGTTTATTAGCACCTACAACCGCCAATGGTCAGATCTCAGGGGTATACTCCAGAAACATTGGGGTACCCTAATGACAGACCCTGAACTCAGGAACACACTTGGCGATCGGGCTAGCCTTACAAGTAGGCGCTCTCCAAATTTAGGAGACAAATTAACACGAAGCCATTATGTGCCTCAAACTAATCCTACTTTCCTGTCCCAACAACGCAAACCGGGCTTCTACAAATGCGGTATGTGTTCTGCATGCAAATACATGCAACAAACATCTATATTCACAAACTCAAACAACACACATACATACAAGGTCTTATCTTTTATCAATTGTAAAAGCAAGGGAGTCATATACCATCTTGAATGTCCCTGCGGCCTTGTTTACGTCGGCATGACAACACGCGAATTTCGCTTTCGCGTGTTGGAACACGTCCGCAATATTAAAAACGCGCAAAAGGACGTAGACGCATGTAAAAAGATTAGCTCGGTTGCACGTCACTTTCTGCGCTGTCATGGGTCCGACTGTACGGCCCTTTCTGCATTCGCCTTCGACAGGGTCTCTCTTGGTGCCCGTGGCGGCGACCTTGAGAGGGCTCTGTTGAGGAGGGAGTGCAGGTGGATTGTGCAGCTGGGCACCATGATACCACGTGGTCTTAACGATTACCTTGGCTTTGCCATGTTTTTGTAAATATTGCCCCTCTGGTTTGAATTGTTCTTTTGCCTTTTGATCTGTTTGTCCTCTAATGCATGGTTTTCCTCTTTATCCTCCCACATACTTACAATCTGTGAACCAGCACTCCCTGTCCCACACCGAAGACCAGCGACAGAGATATGGAGTACACCTACCCATAAAGAGGAAACACTAATGATGAAGATCTATCTACAGCTATTATAACTATGGCATCATGACTAATCACAACCTACTAGGAATATCCACTGAAATTGTTATATCAGTTATGATCCGCTGATCCACCTTGTCATCTACTTTCGATCTGGACACTATCTGTTTACCCTGCAATTCAGACAAGTGATACCACGTCGCTCCCTCCATATTAAGGAGCATCTATGAATAACGTTCAATTACTACAACCTATAATCTGCCTACTCATTAGGCTGAAGATAAGGATATTTCAAAACGGATTTTAATCTTTGCAATTAATTTGCTCCCTGTCAGCTCTTCTCAGAGAGAAGCCTTCATCCAGGACTATTGTTGTTTTATCACGCATAAGATATATGGCTGGAAGTATCTTTGAACAACTTTAGGTTCGCTCTGACTTTGCTATATATATTGAAACTCTGCAATTTGGTTGACTTTGGTAGTTTAATGGCTGGAATCTATTTGCACTTCTATATAATGACTACAGATATTTTTCTCTGCTATTACTTTGTTAATAATGTCTCTTCTGGTTTACCTGCACCCCTGCCATGGCATACCAATGGATTTAGATTGGATGCACTGACATCGGCACTAATGCAGACTGCATATACAATTTGAACAACAACAAAAAAAAAAAAAAACTTTAAGATCAACTTGAAATATTTCCACTTGTTATTATCTATGCAATAATGATTTTGCTGGTCTTCCAGAATCTCTTAAATTATGTTTAAGTGAGCTTAAAATAGATGTGGCGGTATGGGTGCCAATGCATACTGCATGCACATACTACCCTTATATTCGGATTTTACAGCCTCATTCAGACATCCTACTATTATATATATGACTTGCAGTCCCTTGATTTAAATGTCAGGTCTGTAATTTGTGGTCTTTTTTTATGTTTCCTGACTTCTACCTAAAAGAATCATTTGTATATACAGTTGCTATGACAATCTGACGTCACGACGTACATAACGCGCTGACGTCACTCGAAATAGCCTCCGCAGTAGCTACTGACTATAGGACATGAGAATTAGCTGTTTTACTTTCAAAAAAACTTTGTGCACACAGCGGCTGTCTCAAGTTTTGATATTTAATTCCCTTGTGGATCGCGCTTGATATCGCGCACATGCGCGATGACGTCACGTGCGTCACGCAGCTGATTAGCATACATTAATTCAAAGACGACCACATGTTATATATTGGCCTATCAGACGCTTGTAGTCTTAACCAGCAGCCTCAATGACACTGCCTTTCTGACAGATACTTCCCTATCTCTCATGTGATGATGCTTGGTGCATCATCAACCCACTTACATAAGGGTTGACCTTAGAGAGCTCACATGATCAGTGCAGTCCAATGAGATGTGCAATCACAGTAATACAGGCTCTAGGATGCTGTAACACTTGTAAACACTCTCTGCTCATACAGCTGCTTGCAATCTATTAAATTTTGGCGCGATTTTTGCAATTATGACTTCCCTTATAAATGCTAGCTCTTTGCTCCCCTCACCACTCCCAGAAGAAGACAGTTTCTAGTCGAAACGCGTTAAAAGGAGTGGGAGTCTTGCTGAGGGGGGACCCTACCTTTCCTATCTACAACATGGAGTATTGACTTTATTATTTGTGACAATCACCTGCTGAGTGGTAACGTATCTTTGCAACCTGTTACCTTTTATTCCTGTGTACCCTTATCATGTAATTACTGCACCAAATTATATGGCAAATACTCTTTACATGTGGTCACAAGGTCTCAGTATAGGTAGATTGTCACACAGGTGTGCTTAGATATAGCCACCTACACCCTGTATGTGTCTTGATTTTTTATCTTTACTTGACTCTTGCCTCCATGCCTCATATGCTTAGGTAGTGCTGAGCCCCCCATCTCCTTTTAATTTTCATCCCCTGTTTTAAATCACTTGAATAAAAACCATTTTTGTTACACCTTCATTTATGTCCGTGTGCTATTTAAAGGTTGCTTTTCCCTTGTTGTTTGCATATTTCTATTTACCTTTAGCACCACTGTTCAGTCTTACAAAAATTGACTTATCAACAGTGTTTAGGACAAAGTTCATGTAAAGTGTTGAGCGATATCTTTGTGTGTTCCAACATATATATATATATATATATATATACTGTATATATAGTTGCATGATGAAGCAACTGCACAAATTCATGGGTGAAGGGTGGGTATCGGGCCAGTGTGGCTTAACCCCTTAATTACCTTTGCGGTTATTATCCGATAAGGTGTTTAAGGGGTTAATTGATATCTGAATGTAATTGCAATGTATTGGCTTTGTTTTGGCAATGTATTTTGTGGACAAGACAAGAATGTTGCTGGAGACTGAGACTTCTTCTTGATGAGGTCAGAAGCACTTTATTATTTATTTGAATATGCTAGTTAATGTTTTTAATAATGGGCAATGAATCTATTATCCATATCTGAATAATAGTTATTTTGCACATTATTGTACTGTAGGTGTTGGGGGGGGCGGGTGTATGTATTGAATGTATAGGCCAGGTTTCCTTTTTTTACATTCAGGGTTTGTTCCGTGGTTCCGCGTGAGACCTCTGGAGACCACCTGTGGTTTCCTCGGGTATCTCATGGGTACCAGGCTGGTGGTTCCACGGGTGACACATGCGGGGATGAAGCGGTGGCCTCACATCTGTGGGGGCACTGCGGACCCGTAGTCTGCGGGGATGAAGCTGTGTGGTCCCACTTCTGTGGGGGCACCGCCGACCCGTAGGTGCGGGGATGAAGATGTGTGGTCCCACTTCTGTGGGGGCACCGTGGACCCGTAGTGAGCACCCGTGAGTTCCCCAGACCCCCGTGGGAACCACCCGAGGCCCCGCAGACACCTGTGGGTCTGACCCGGGGCTCCCAGACATCCTTGGGCCTACCGTGGGGACCCAATTGTGGCCCACGGTGACTCAAGGAGACCACCTGGGGGCCATGGTGCTGGCGGGACCCACCAGCAGGCCTCCAGAACCTGTTTGAAAAGGGCTGCTGGTACCCTGTAGGTCTGTCCAGGTGCCCTGCCAGCCTACCGTGGACTCGCGTGGGGCTGCATTATGAACCCTGTTTGTTAAAGGATAAATCTTGTATTTATGGGGGGGCACAGGGTGTAGGTAATGTATTTAATAAATATATTGATGTTTATTGTGGGTCACTATTGTTTTTATTGTGGGTACTGGGGGTGTGGGGCGGTTCCCCAATGGTATGTGGGTAGGCCTCCCTTGTGGGTAGTGGGTGAGGGGGGTTAGGCCTCACGGAATGAGGGGTTAGTGTGGGAGGGTATGTAGTCATCCCAAGTGGTGGGTGAGGGTGGGTTAACCCCTTAATGACTTCCGCTATGGTGATTAAGTGGTTAGGGGACATTACTTTGGATTTTTTAATTTTTGTGTCTGTTTTGCAGAAGCGGAGGGGCCATGGCCAGGATGGGGGGGGGTAACGGTATGTGGGTAGTGGGTGAGGGTGGTTAGACCTCACAGTATGCACATCGTGTCCCCCCCTCCCCTCCCCACATTTACATAAACTGCACTCACAGCAACACAGGCAGGGAGATTTAACAGACACAATAGTGGGAGGGGGCTTTATACAGATTACACTCAAGGCAGGGAGATTTATCAGAAACATTAGGGGGGAGGGGGCTTTACACAGATCACAGTCAAGGAGGTGGGGTTATAACACACTCCCCCTCCCCACATTTACATAAACTGCACTCACAGCAACACAGGCAGGGAGATTTAACAGACAATAGGGGGAGGGGGCTTTATACAGATTACACTCAAGGCAGGGAGATTTAACAGAAACATTAGGGGGGAGGGCGCTTTAAACAGATTACACTCAAGGCAGGGAGATTTAACAGAAACATTAGGGGGGAGGGGGCTTTACACAGATTACACTCAAGGCAGGGAGATACAGGGATGTACTGTATTGTATGTTGTTTATTGCAATGCTTTAATGTGTGTACAGTATAATGTTTTTTACAATTAGATAGATGTAATCCTTGGTATTGTAAGGGTTAGCCTTGGTTTTAAATTTTGTTTTCTGGTTGGTACTTATATATTGATTTTTGTTTACTTGATTGGTTAAAATAGTTGACTTGTTTGGAGTACTGTATTTGTATTTAGCTTGCAATGATATTGTTCACATTCATTTGCAGAATGTATATGGTGTATAGATTTTATGCATCATAAATACAATGTAAATGCAATGTATTGATTGGAATGTGAGTTTTTTCATTGGCATTTGATGATTTAGTTTGTAAGATCAGTTATGTTTATTAAAGGAAATTCATTGTAATGTAGTATGTCTGTATGGAGAAGTGTTATTTGTAGTACAGTATGGTTTTGATAACCCTTCTACATTTATTTGTATATTAGTTCATCATGTGTGTGTATATACTGTATATATATATATATATATCGAACACACAAAAAAGACAAAGACAATCCCCTTAATAGCACTCTAAATTACACCAACAGAAAATAAAAAGGAAAGATATAGCTCAAAAGAATCAAATGCTTTGCCGGGACTGAAAATGAACAAGTTTTTATTTGTAAATACAGCAAGACACACTAACTTAAAAACATAGACATACTGAAGACAGCCAAAATAATATCTGTGAAAAGTGACTATATATCAAGGAATACTGTGTACCAGACAAAAAACTAAAGTGTATCTAAATAATAATAAATATGTATCTATATATATACTATTTAATGATACCAAAAAAGTTTAATAAGACAAAAATTAAAGAAAATACATATATATATATATATTACCCACTGATATAAATGCCTGACTCCAAGATGTAAAATACAAATCACAGCATTGGAATAAATATATAATCAAAAAGCAACCATGGGAAAAGAAAAATAAGGGGAGGGAGACATACAGGGGAGATAAAAAATAAATCTCACACCCCGAACAGTATTACCCAAAAAAAGGGGGATTTAAACACTGACTACAGATGCAGCAAAAAATATTTACACATAATAACTATGATAAACATATGAGCAAACAGAAGCAAAACATATAAAGCACACAATAGTGTGAATCACTGCAAGGACAAATGATGCCAGGACAGCGGGGAGAGATAATACTCAGCTGTAGCTCAGTAGCAGGAGGCATCAGTCCATGATAAAGACGTCGGCAGTGTTGCATCGGTAGCTCAGAATAGAATAGGGAAATCCATTTTGATGCATTAGTTCAGTGATATAGTCACAACAGAAAAAAATAACATAGAGGCTGTCTTCAGTTAACACTCAACGCGTTTCACCCGTCGGTGGGCTTCTTCCCGGAATTGTGGGTAACGTGGTTGGGTGAAGGGGGTATTTGGCCCTTGGTGTGAGTTTAGGACTTGCGGGGGGGGGTTGCGGGTGCACTTAACCCCTTCACGACCGTAGCAGTTAATACCGCTACGGTCGTGAAGGGGTTAAGTGCACCCGCTACCCCCCCCCGCAAGCCCTAAACAACCACCGTTGGGGCTAATACCCGCTTCACCCACCCCCACTACCCACAATAAAAAAAATTCACACACAGCAGCAGCACAATTAATAAATAAATCTAAATAAATAAATAAATACATGAATAGAAATAAATACATTTAAATACATTTTTATTCATAGTGGAGATGTGCAGGGGGTCTCCGGAGCTGAACCGCTTTGGTTTTAGGTCTGGGGACACCCTGCTTCCCGAGATACAGGCCCCTTTAACCAATCATTTTCTCTCCAGAGGTTATGACCCAAAGATCTTAGATTAAGCTTATAAAAATGCTCTCAATAAAAACAGAGATGAATTGCTATATCTCAGTCGAGAGAAGATGAAGGAAAGAGCTGGTCACACACAAGTTAAATTAAATCGAGACCCTCTGTTTTTCATAACCCAATTCAGTAATCAGGCTCATGTCATCAAACATATTGTTCTCAAGCATTGGAACATTCTCTCTATAGACAGTTCCTTTAGGGATCTAACTTCTATGAACCCCAGATTTGTCTTTAAAAATCACCAACTCTGGGGAACATCGTTTCACCAAGCATGGTAAAAAAAGATCAACATACAGCAATTAGAGAATTTTGTCCATTGCTTAAGGGATGTTTCCCCTGTGGACGCTGCAAAATCTGTAAATATGTAAATAAACAAGGGGTTTTGACAATACGGAGGGCACAATGTCTTTCAATGTTACATCTTTTATTAATTGTAATACTGAATTTATCATCTACATGATTACATGTGGATGCAATAAAAGAAAGAGCAAAGTACAAGAGTAATGCTGCACACCATAAACTGCTTAATAATACTTGCTGTTACCGGTGCTCCTGATCCAGGGGAGTCCCTGTCAGTAAAAAACTCCAAAGTCTGCAAAAAAAATTGAAGGTTCAGGGCACTACGGATTTCCAAAGAATGTATTATCTCAAACATACACAACGTTTCAACCAACAAAAAGTGGTCTTTCTCAAGTGAAGATCTTCACTTTTTTTTTGAGATAATAAATTCTTTGGAAATCCGTAGTGCACTGAACATTCAATTTTTTTTTTTTGATGCAATAAAAGATACATTGGTCTTACAACAAGGAGATTTAAGATTAGAATTTTGGAACATCTTAGACTCATCCTGAAGAAAGATCTGAGTCATCCTATTTCACAGTATTTTAATGAATGTTAAAATGGTTCAGTTCATAATTTTACTTACATGGCCATTGAACATGTCAAATCACACATCAGGGGAGGTGATAGATCCAATATGCTTTAGAAACGAGAAGCATATTGGATCTTCTCACTCAATACTTTGATACCAAATGGACTTAATTCTCAATGGGATCTAAAATATTTCCTATAAACTATTCCCTTTGATAATGGATTTAACCATTTCCTTTCCTCTTTATGTGACATCATTTGACTGTTCTTTAATCTCACAATTATCAATACATCTTTTGTTTCTGTAATTGATTCATCTGTTCTAATCATGCTATTTGGCATCAAATTTATGTACTGTTGTCATATATAGTCATTTGTGTAAATTACCATATGTATGTTCTACATGTCCAATATTGCACATATTAAGTTACATCACTGTGCAATTGGACATGCAGATTCATCATTATGTATTTAGATGTTGATGTTTTCCTCACTAATACTATGTATGCTCTGACTATATCATGCTTTCTATGTACATCATTTCATTAATATTACTCAGGTGCTTATTATACATCTATTGCCCATATATTTAGTCATCTCATCACTAATATTAAGACAGTTATGTTTTATTGTCATTCAATTTACCTATGTGGTCAAATATTTATATTCCATAGATACTTTACCTTATACCTTTAAATCCAAGTAACTCTTTACAATTTTGAGATTACTTGTTGTATTATTTTGTCTGGGTCAATGTCCAGAATATACTATTTGGATTTCGGACTCATTCATTACATATAAATATACTTGTCTGCTATACTGTACATATTATATAGACGTATCCATTATATGACATGGAAGTACTTAGATATCAGACCACATTGAGTTAAATTCCTGACTCAGTAACATAACTATTGCACACTATTCGAATGTATGATTGTACTTTATTCCAATCAGCTGCCTTTTACCAAAGGAGGGGCTATATCAACTAGTGTCATTTCCCTCCATGTATGCTCCTTGAGAAAGCGCCGCAGCGGCGTGAAACGCGTGGGAGGAGAACCCCCCTTTTTTGTTTTGTGTTTTCGTTATGTCTTTTACGCTTTTTATGTAGCCTTTAATAAATATTTTTAACCGTCCCCCACCCGGTGAGTTGTGAGTGCTTCCGGCAATTCAGGCTGTCCGTCAATCCACTTCCTCGTTCTTAGTTCTCTCACCTGATTGGACACGGACCCGCAGCAGCAGTGCAGCGATGGAGGCTGGCAGATCACATCGCAGATGATTCCTGAAGACAGCGCTGGATATCTAGCACCTTGTGCACCACGTTGGGGCCATACAGATATACGGAAACAGACTGTGACATGGAGTAGGAATCAAGAGGTATTTCATTATATATTTCTCTTGCATCGTTTTTCCTACCAACAGTTTACACGGAGCTTCTTAACTCCTTCCATACCAGGTCCTCTATCTTCTTTACGGATCAACTATTGTGTTACCTAACTGCCAACACCATATCATACCTGCACCCAATACTGCTGATATTATGCCACATTTTCAATAACATTATTTCATCATCATGTCCCCTCTTTGTCCACAGCCTCTCCAGCAGAGATCAGATGCCAGAGGGTATATTTGATTTAATCTCACAGGAGTAAGATACCAGTGAAATAACATTTTGTATATATTCTCCTTCGTTGTGGTACATATGGAAGTTCCTGAGGCTTCTTCCCAAATTTCTTCCCAGTCCTCTCTCTCTATGTTTATATTCAGGTCTGCTGCCCATTTGAGCATGTAGTCATGGTTTGGAGGGTCCGCTGATTTCTCTAGTTCAGCATGAATTTCTGAAATTAGACCTTTTTGGTGAGTATTGACTTTGCACAAGTGCTCAAACTTGGTGAGAGGGGGGAATACTGGTTTTGGGGATATTTTTTGGATGAAGTGTCGGATTTGAAGATATTTAAATGTGTCCAATTCTGTAATTTCATATTTAGCCTGTAAATCTTGGTAGCTCAGGAGCTTCCCCAAACTTAAGAGATCCGCAATCGTCCCGATTCCCTTTAACTTTAATTGATCGAACAGTCTGGATCCACAACCCGGAGGGAATTTTGGTTTGTTAAATATAGGCGTAAGTTGTGAGCTGGGTGAAAAAAGCCCAAATCTGGTCTTACATTTCGACCAGACCTCCCAAGTGTGTCTCGTCGCTTTTAGTTTTAGTTTATGCAATTGTATATCTCATCTATCTAGATTCCAGAGGCATGCTTGTAGAGAAGGCATTCTGGCATAATGTGACTTTATTTCAATCCAGCAACAATGGGCTGGGTCTGTGTTCCACATTACTGCTTGTTTTAATTGGGCAGCTAGGTAGTATTTATGTATATCTGGGACAACCATACACCCCCTTGCTCTTGCTGCCAACAGTACCGATCTAGCTACTCTGGGTCTCTTGCCCTGCCAAATAAAGTTAAACAGCCTGTTTTGAATATTTTTCAATTCAGCGCCAGGAACATGGACCGGAAGTGTTTGGAAAAAGTATAATAATCTAGGGAATATATTCATCTAAAATTAAATCATTATTCTGATCCATGAAATCTGGTAACCTTCCCATTTATCCAGATCTTTTTTTATTTTCTCCAATAGAGCTGGATAGTTATCATGGTATAGAGCTCGATAGTTCCTTGATACATTTACTCCCAAATATTTAATGCATGAAGAGCACCATCTATACAGCCGAGGCCCCTTTTATTCTCCAACATCACCGCATTTTTCCGGGATTTTTTTTCAAATGCCACGCACTTCACCGCACTTCACCACGTTCATGCCGCATTCTGACCGCATTCATACCGCATTCATGTTGCATTCACAGCCGCGGTTGATGCGCGGTTGATGTGTTTATTGATAATGGTTCGGATTTAATTGGTTGCAATTCTTCGCGTATCCGCCAGATGGCAGATATTCATGAATTGTAATGCGCATGCGCTTCAGTAATGTGTCGACTTGCAGGTGTTTTGTTTAAAAACATACCACAGTGGTCTATTGTAAATTGGCCTTGGGACTGAAGGAAGAGGTTACAATAATGTATCAATTTAGGCTTTTCATATTAAAGAAAGACAAGCACCAGTTTCTGGTCTTGTTATTGTCCAGAGAGTCCCGCCATGAGTGCACAAGTGCATCCCATGTTCCAAAAACCAGACAGAACGTACGCTTATTTAATATTGGCCGCGATTAATGCAACAAATGATAAGATGGCAACAGTTGTTCAAATTTATCAGTATTTTATCGAAAACTATGACTTTTACAAATTTTCGCCAGATCCTCATGTGTGGAAGCATGCAATAAGGAAAAAGTTATGTAGCGATCCATGTTTTTTTCGTATTGATCCCGATTTTATTGGAGGGTATTGGTGTGTATCACCGGGTTTTTCCTGTATCTATGATCATGCAGACGGCAAAAGGCGAAAGGTCGTGTTAAAACCAAGTAAGAAACGTCAGTCGCTGGCAAGCAATGCGCCAGCATCAGCACCAGCTTCCAATAACGGTCCAACCGTCAGTGACGACCCTTGCTGTCTGTCCACGCACGGATACCTGCAGCCTGAGCCGGATTTAACGTACAGTTTTGAGCAAGCTTGCATGTACCTAAGCGATTTCCAGCCTCATCAGCTGACTACAGGTGTTGTAGTCCCGCTGTCACCTGTCAACGACGTGTATGATCAAGAATACGGGACTGGCAGTGGCCCGGCACCAGCTGATTGGGAAATTCTATGGTGAGTAATGTTGCCGTATTTTATTCTGTTTTTTTATTTTGAAAATATCAATATCAGTGCGATTCAAAAGTCAAGCGATTCTCCTGTAAGCAATACCATTGACTGAGCGGCTTCTACAGTAGATACTGCACAATTGGTGAAAAGCTAGGCGCATGCGCATTGGAACCTTCTTGAAACGCATATGCGTGTCATCACATCGATGGTAGGCGCATGTGCATGTGAACAGGAGACGCCCCCGAGAAAATTATTGGTGGGGCTGACTGTGGGAACTTCTTTAGGGGACTGACCATTACAGTAAAGCTTGTACTTTTGTTTTTCCTCAGAAAAGAAAACATTGTCATCTCATGCGGAAAACGGCAAATGGAGGGATTTGGATGGATAATATCGCTTTGTGTAAGAAAGCCTGCACATTGCTGAATCGGTTTAAAAAAAAACATACCGGAGTCTACAGTTTAGTGGCCGTTGTTATTGATTAGGATAGAATACCTGAAACAGTATGCTGATGTTTTCAGACCGTACTGTATACAATACATTTTTATATATACTGTATAATAAACCCAAGAAAATAAAAAGTAAGCATTTATTCTACATGTATTCCATTACATACTGTATGTGTATATGTGATGTACAGTACTGAGCATGCCTACAGTATACAGTATAGTATGCCTGGACTGTACTGTGCATTCTAGAAACACTGTATTTTGTTACAGTATAAAAGGAGACAATGGAACAATTTTAAACCAATCATCATTTGGTTTTATTGGTGGAGTAAGTACAAAAACATTCATTTACAAATACTGTGCAATGTAAAAACATTTTAAGTGTACAGCAATTCAAAACATCAACAAGTGTATGGTTTTCTGCTAGTTAAAACATTTATGTACAGAAAGTCAAAACATTTACAGTCAGTCAGTATGGTTTACAGTCACATGGTGTTATTAAAAAAAATTCTTTATTCATGAAATTTAAAAAACTCCTTTATTAAAGTACAGAAAGTCAAAACATTTACAGTAGGATGGTGTACAGAACAGTCAGTCAGGCCTGCACAACTCCAGTCCTCGAGGACCGCAAACAGGCCCGGTTTTCAGGATAACCTTGAAAACCAGGCCTGTATGCGGCCCTCGGGGACTGGAATTGTGCAGGTCCTGTGTGTACAGTAAGTAAAAACATTTCTTTATTAATACAAGTTAAAACATGCAACATCTCCTTACTTAAAGTACAGAAAGTCTAAACATTTACAAAAACATTTACAAAAAATAAACAACAGTTGAACAGTCACGCAAATGCGATACCCACCAGATTGTCCTTCCAGGGCCGATGCCTTGTATGGCGCAAAATGCCATTAATGGAGTCTCGAACGCTTTTCATTAAAGGATCTGTAATTGAAAAATAGCGCCGCATTTCCTCCTTTTGGTCACTCACTCTTGAACTTCGCAAGCAAGTAGTGGTGAATTTACAGGCGCATGCGCAGTAATCATCAACTAGCTCCCAACAAAAGAGGCTTACACGCAGGCGCAGTGAGGTGATGCTCGGCTAGGGACGGATTAAAAACACAATGGCAAGCTTCAGAAACTGAATGACTCTGTAGAGGTGTGTGTCAATAAGAGTTTCAAATCCTTGAGCGAGCCTTGTGTGTGTGCGTGGGGGAGGGGGGCACAAGGTACAGCTGCAGGAAGGATTAGCTGCACTGCAGTTCAAAGAAATGACATAATTTCAAAAGGCAGGTCATCCTAATAATTTAATCCCTACACCCCCAAATACAGTACATAAAAAGCACACAAATCAATCATGTGCAGTAAAACGCACAGGGTCGCAGTCAAAAGCCACAGCACATATTGAATATCGTAATATCAAGTTGGTGTAGACAGGTTTGTGGAGAAAACTAAAATAAAAAATGAGGAATTTTTTTTTTTTTTTTGGTCACTCACTCTTGAACTTCGCAAGCAAGCAGTGGTGAATTTACAGGCGCATGCGCAGTAATCATCAGCTATCAAGCAGGAATGTGATTGAAACCAGAAAGACACACATTCAAAGGAATGGTATGGGTGAGGTGTACTGCACTGTGGATAAGATAAGAAGTTGAAATACTGCAGTGCAGTAAATTAGCCTATGTGTGCTGGGGCGAGCGAGGGGAGAGCGCTGTATATGCTGAAATGTGATACTGTTACAGTACTGGACCTGCATATGCGTTTCAACAATTTTCAATTGAGACATACAGTACAGCACTGCAAATGCATGTATAAATATGCAAATTTACAATTACTGTGCGCGCACACGCAGACTGTGTACTGACGTAGGTTGAACTGCTAAAGTATTAGACTTTGAAGACAACACTTCGCTAACGCCCCCTGAGTTTTTAGACGGTATTGCAGTATTGCACACAGCAATAATAAAATGCTAATACATTACGAGCGCTAAAATACCTCAATACACTCCGGACAAAAAAAAAACATACTGCATCTGCCTGCGGTTATCAGAATTGCGCCGCTACGGTCGCACGAGGCTAAAGGCAGCCGCCACTGTAGCTTAAATTCAATTTGAGCAGTTTCACTTCTAGGTTTAGGGCTTCGGATTTTTTGTTATTTATTTTGTAGCCTGATATTTTGCCAAATACCATCAGTTCCCTTTGATGGTTAGGAAGGGAAGTTTGGGGTTTGGTCAAAGTTAAAATGATATCGTCAGCGAATAAGGAGATTTTGTAATTTATTTTTCCAATTGTGATACCCTGTATATTCGTGTTGTTTCGTATTTTAGTCGCTAGTAGTTAAATAGTGAGAGCGAAGAGAAGGGGTGACAGGGGACAACCCTGTCTTGTGCCATTTTTAATTTGGAACCTTTCAGAGTTTCCGCCCGGGAGTCTGACCATAGCGGATGGATTTTGATAGAGCGCACAAACTCCTTCAAGAAATGAGTCTTTAAAGCCAAATTTCTTCAAGGTGTTATCCAAAAATAGCCAGTCAATTCTATCGAATGCCTTCTCTGCATCCAGGCTCAGCAGCATTGCTTTCGAACCGGTCTGGTGGACATGGTCAATTATATTAATTATTTTACGGGTATTGTCCGAGGCCTGGTGGCCTGAGACAAACCCGACCTGGCCAATATGGATTAATCTGGGTAGAATGGGATTCAGTCTGTTCGCCAATATCTTACTATACAGTGTGAGGTCATTGTTCAATAGGGAAATTGGCCTATATCTTCCGCATTGTGTGGGATCTTTTCCTTCTTTGTGTATAATAGCTAAATTAGCTGATGACATTGATGATGGGATTGGATTCCCCTCCATGAATGAGTTGAATAAATTTAGTAAGTGGGTGGACAGTATTGGTAGGAATTTCTTATTGTAGACATTTGTAAAGCCATCGGGGGCCGGGTTTTTATGGAGATTTTTGATGCTTTCACTGCCGCCGTCAGTTCTTCCAGTGATATTTTAGCATTTAGCAAGGCATTTTCCTTCTATGTCAGGGAGGGTAGGCAACAATCATCTAAGTAGTCTATAATTGCCTCTGATTTAGCAGACCCTGAGTTAACAAATCGGGTTCTCAGGTTGTATAGTTTAGTATAAAATTTTGTTGAATCTGCTTTAATTCGTTTCTAGCAGCTGTCAGTGATTTATAGATTTTCCTGGAAGGGTTCGATTTATGCTGCTGCTGCTCTGGTTTCATAATTTTGTCTGTAAGCTCTTTGAGTAACTTCGCTTTAACTTTCTTCCTGTGGGATGCAATCGAGATAAAGTTACCTCTAATTGCCGCCTTATGGGCTTCCCACAGGATCCAAGATTCAGTCTAAAATAATCCTTAAGGGCTTTTTTGATCTCCTTCTCTACTTCAGAGTGGTTTAGTAGAGAGTCATTTAATTTCCAGCTGAACGCAATTGATTTAACAAATGGGATAGTTAGGTTCAGAGTGATAGGTGCGTGGTCTGACCATGTAATTGGGCCGATATCAGAAGTGGTGACCGCCTCCAGAACATTCTTGGTTGCGAGAAAATAGTCTGTACGAGAATAGGTCTGGTGAGGGGCCGAGTATAAGGTAAAATCCCTTGGCCCTGATGCTGTGCTCTCCAAGTGTCCACTAAAGAAAAGTTCTTTATAATATCTTTAGATTTTTTCCCCAGTCTTTGGGATTGGGTAGAGTGCGGGCGGCCTGGGACGAATGATTTGTCTTCGGTAGGGTTGACCATGTTTAGGTCCCCACCTATTATTATTGATGACAGATAATCAGGATCTACTTCCTCTAATACTTTTTTTAGGACGTCTGTCTGATTCTCATTTGGGTCATAAAGGTTCATCAGAGTGATTGCCGATCCGGAAAGTGAGCCATATACCACAAAGAATCTACCCTCTGGATCCGTTTTTATTTTTATTAGATTGAATGGAGTTCCCTGACGAATCAGAATAGCATCTCCTCTTCTTTTACTACTAAATGATGAGTAAAAACTCATAGGGAATGCGTTTTGGAATGTTTTAGGTGGGCTTGGGATGTGAAATGCGTCTCCTGGAAAAATATAATATCTCCATCGGATTTTTTCATTTCTTCGAGGGCAAGTCTCCTTTTTATATTATTTTGTAATCCTTTAACATTTAAAGATAGGAAAACAAAAGGGGTACAAAAATGTTTGTACTCCAAAAGAAAATTTACTTATGTGCACACTATCTGAGTTAAAATGTAACTTTTAATACAACATCCTTAAAACATATATTACCGTAACAATTAATGTAATTAACCATAAAAATAGATTAAGTGATATGCACACATGCAACAGAGTTAGCCTCACATATAGATAAATTCCAGTATATTGTACCTGACGAAGCTCCATAGTAGAGGGAAACGCGCGTTGGACGCGTTATCATGTCATCAGCCCCTGTTATGGGGTTGTTTTAACACAGTGTGCTAATACCAGTACTTTCACTAGCATAGCCATATATCTAAAAATAGTGTAGCTGGCAGGAATGGTTCTACTGATACTATTGTAACAATCTATGGACACATTGTAGCCATATCCCTGCTGCTGTATCTGGCCAACTTTTTACTGTGCTAGTGATTGCAAGTGTTGGGCATTTTGACTCACCTTGGATGGTTGCACTTTGTCTAGCCTCCCAGGTTCCAGTTGTATATTTTTATACTGGAATTTATCTATATGTGAGGCTAACTCTGTTGCATGTGTGCATATCATTTAATCTATTTTTATGGTTAATTACATTAATTGTTACGGTAATATATGTTTTAAGGATGTTGTATTAAAAGTTACATTTTAACTCACATAGTGTGCACATAAGTGGATTTTCTTTTGGAGTACAACTATTTTTGTACCCCTTTTGTTTTCCTGATTCACTTCAATTCACAGCTGCACCTATTGTTTTTGATAATTATCGATTATATATATCATTTATTTACATTACAATTTGTATGATTTAGTTGATCACTCCATATCCCCCCTCTTTTTTACATTTAAAGATACTAGCTTAATTGCCGCTTGTTTAGCCATGAGTTCTATTTTTCCTATAGAGTTTTAAGACCTCTCCCTTCCCACTAGGGATGGACTAGTTTAGACTTCTGAAGGGCTCAGGCCCTTTGGTAAGAGGATCGATGGGATCCTTTCTTTGCCTAATCTTGAACTCGGCTGACCAGGGTGGGAGGGATTGGGAGAGGGGGGGAGGGAAGGGGAGAGGTGGACCTGCTGGGGCAGTATCAGCAGGGTTGGTTGAAAGAAGAAAATAGACCTTATCAAGGTCTCAAGAGATCAAGACCGGCCTAACTAGGGCCGGCTTTTAGGGCTTAAGACCCTTGGGGGGTGGGTCCGGTGACAGCAGCCGGCAGGTACGGGCGAGGTGGAGACCCTCTGACTGTCCAGGTTCCCGTCTTTTTCATATGAATCCGACTGAGTTGTAAGGGTATTGTGGGGTATAGTGTGTAGGGTAGGAGATGGGGAGAAGGGGGTAGGATGGGGCTTAAGGTGCCAGTTGTATAGTTTTTGTTTGACCAGATACCATTGGTCCATAGCACATCAACATGCTATGGGTATTCCTGCTCTCAGAGGTTGAGGGACAGTGATCCGATGGGGGGGTGGGGTGGGAGGGGTTGAGGGGGATGGATTGAGAGAGGGGGATGGGAAGGGTGGTGGGAAGGGGTGTGGGGGGAGGAGGGGGTGGGGGTGGAGTATGTGGGAGGGGAGTAATGAGGTGGGGGGTCGGTAATCCAATCAGTACCATACATTTAAGTCTCTTCAATTACTCTAGTTTCTGCACTTAGATTAGGTGAATCACATATTTGTAAGGGTGGTGCACATTATACCTTATGAACCTGTTCTAAACACATTTAAAAGCGCGGGCGGAGAGGAGCGGAGAGGAAGGAAGAGGGGGAGGGTGGGGGGAGGTATACAGCATACTATTGTTCTATCTGTTTTGTATATCATACAATCAGTGTACTTGGTCTCTACTCAGGGCCCCTCAAGTGGGGTCAGTTTCCCGTTTGAAATAATATAAGTGTCAAGAGTTGTACCTTGAGGCTGAGGAGGGAAGGGGGAAGGGAGAGAATGGGGAGTGGTGGGAGGGGGGGAGAGGTGGGAGGGGGGAGGGGGCGGGGGGAGAATAGGGGGGGAAGGGGGAAGGAAGGGGAGGGGCTGTGTTGCAGTTTCATTACCATGCATTGAAACCTCTGCTGAGGTTCTGCTTAACACCTTTATATTGGGTAATTCACATTTGTGGATTAGCTAGGTTTTGTCTTCCAAACATAGTTTAAACACATTTGAGTCGTAATAGACTTGAAGGGGCACGCCGCACGCTCGCGCATGCAGCCGGGGAGCGCTCACGGTACCCTTACAGAGGGCGCGCGCACCAGATCATCTTACCAGCCCTCACGCACTGCTGGCTCCACCCCCAGTGGCTGCAAGCTATTACCTTGCAACACACCCCTGTCTCCTTCCCTGCTTACCTGGACCAATCCCTGCAATCACACAGACAGGCCTCCGCTCCACCCCTTGCTGCCATTGGTCCTCTTTCCCTTATAACCCCTGTCTGCCCTCTCCTTCCTTGCTCTGCATAGCTTCTCTGTGACTCCTGTGTGCAGTGTCTATGCCTAGCTCTGTTATCTGTTACAGCTCTTGTTCCTGTCCCTGCCCCTGTTTGGATACCTTTGGATTGATCTCGGCTTTGTTTGACTACGTGTCCCTCGCAACCCCCTGGACTCTGCTTTGGACCTCACTATGCTGCTTTCTCCTGCCCCTGACCCACGGATCTTGGATCTGGATCTCCGTACCTCTGGCACCCTGAACTCAGCAAGTATCACGTTAACCCTTTCTCTACCAGGCCCGGGAACGCAACTTACCACACTCCGGGCACGCCCTCACAGCTGTGGGTGCATGTTATACCCTTACCCACCTCAGTACTGGGGACTGGCCAGGTCTGCGGGCATACAGGCGTTACATCTTTGAGGTGGCCAGGGAGAACCATTTCAGGGATAACGTGGATTCTGATGTTCTGCCAGCGGTCCCGGTTCTCCTGGTCCTCTAATCCGTCTTTTAGGGAGTTAACTTCAGCACCCAGCCGGGTGATCTCCTCATCTGCTTTGGTCTGGTGTTTGAGGGCCTCCTCCAGCCTGTTCTCCAGTGCCGTGGTTCTCTCAGTAAGGCCTAGTATGTCTTGTTTTATCTCAGCTACCGCATCACTCAGATCAGCCTGTAGGGATAGGTAGAGTTTGCCGTGCAGCTCTTCCAAGTAAGACTTGGTAATCCCCTCGTCCGAGGTTAGGTATTCTTTGGCCCTATCTTGGTCCGTTGTCGTCGACTTTGCTCCGCGTGCGCTGGGCGGGGAGACACCATCTTGTTTCTTTGCTCCCGCATCAGAGCTCTGCTTCGAGGGGTAAAAAAACTTTGTAACCCCCTGTCCGGGTTGGTTTTTCATTTTATTTGATATGCCTGGGTATTCAGGAGTTCGGGCAAAGTAATTTGGAGTCGAAAATATCAGGGAAAAACTGCTAATAATTTGGTTTACTCGTGAGGGTCTCTGGAGCTCTCCTCTTACCCTTCCATACCGGATGATGTCACTGGCACGGCCCTCCTTTAATAAATATTTTTAACCGTCCCCCACCCGGTGAGTTGTGAATGCTTCCGGCAATTCTGGCTGTCCGCCAATCCACTTCCTCGTTCTCAATCATGAGACAGACCTGGTGCCCTCCAACCATACTTCTGCCATTGCTAGAGGTCAGGGAAGAGCTGAGACTGCTGCTGTTGCCAATGGCCTGTAGTGAAGGTCCATGGACCATCCTTCAGTGGTAGCTGACAGTTGCTGCATCGGGCAGAACCCTGCCTTGTTACTGTGCTGTACAGTGAGTAGATTAAACCGTTACTGTTGTTATACCTCATGCCTGGTGTGTGACCTTACTGGTGGAGAGGTAATCGTTCTACCATGGAAAATAACCTTCAGTTCCCTGGAGCCTACAGCAGATGGAGGCGCTACACTGCTAAAGAGATATGTAGGGTATGAACCCCAGAAACCTAGTCCTGTGTCCCCACTGCTGCCGGAGGATGACTCAGCCCTCCTGTTACCAGCAGGTATATGCACCATACACCGTAGTAATGGCCAATTCTCCCACCAGGTGGGGGAAACAACGTTACATGAGTTTGATTGTGCTCACATGCATGATTATAACCATAATCCTGTGTGGCTGAACTGCCCCTCACTTTTTGTAATAGCCTCCATATAACATGAACATCAACATTAGATTCAAAATGACCACCTGATGCTGGAGCTCTGGACACAGCGGGCGATTTATTTGGAGTTTTTGGCCTCTTTGAATTTTTGTCGTGTCTACTTCATGACTCTTTCAGCTCTATCTGTCAGCCAGGTTTAGTTACCCTCTAGTTTGGGTTATTTCTTCTAATGTGCTCGATTTGTTATGCTCTTTATGTTTTTTCTCTAGCCTGCACAGTTTTGATGACAGCTCAGTTATTTTCTTTATTCTGGCCTTTTTTTCTCTGGCTAGCCACATCAGTCAGGAACATTCTGATTACTGCTTTATGGGCCTCCCAGATAGTTGTAATGGGGATCTTGGGGGTTAAATTAGTCTTGAAGTAGGCTTCCAGTTCATTCCTGTCCCCAGCCCCTATCAGATAAGGGGATTTGTGAATTCTGAGGCTCCATTGATTATGACAGCTCAGTTATTTCCATCAAATAAGTGCAATATTATTATTAGCGCACTTTCCCCCACCCTATGGGAGATATGGCAGCTACTGTGTGTGTGGTGCATTACCTGTGGCTCACAGGATGCCTGAACCTCCACTGCTGGGAGCCTGGGGTGTACCTGATCCGACTGGTGACAGCGCCTCCACCTGCAAAGGATCCTAACTTGGTGGGATGAGCCCCTAACAGGAAAAATAAATAATAATAAATAAATAAAAATAATAATAATACACACACTCAAGCATATACTAACAACCTTTACAGGACACACTATAACAGTACCCTGTACCACACAGTATAATAGACCCCAACCTGATACCACCAATGAGTGTTCCCAAAAGTACAGTACATTGTGTCCGGGTACCAATACCCTGATGTCCCTTTCCCAATGTCAAAGCCCACCCAAACGTAGGAGATAGCGCTATCCCGTGAAGTGTTGGTGCCCTTAGTGGGGTACCTGCCCGGGAGCTCCAGCAGCTGAGTGATACACATTTACGAAGAGGATCTGTCTAGTCCAATGTTGTCATCCGCGACGTGGATAATATCACCAGAGTCTCGTGCAACGGAGGTGGTCTAGTTCCAGACCACAGGCCGCAATCACCGTGCGGCGTCTTCACTGTGTCCCTGACACTAGACAGTAAAGTGGGAAAGTGTCCCTGTTTAAGGGGCCTTCCCTGAAGTAACCACAAGCTATTGTGAGTCGGGGCCTAAGGGGGAATGTACTAGTCCTAGTTTCAGAGCCACAGGCTCTGAGACACTACCTACTTGGTCCAGCTCCCTCTCCTGACTGGCGTGGTGCAGACGCGCCAAATGTATCTATTCCCTGCTGCAGGGAATCTCAGTGCCCTTTTGGCTCTTGCGTGACATGTGCTCCTTGCCCCTATGCACCGTGGGGGCTGTAATTCTCCTCAGAGCCCTTTCCCCAATGGCTGCCGCAAACGGAGGTCTTCTGCGCATTCGCACCATCTCGCGCATGCACGGACAACAAAATGGCGACTCCCTGCGAAGGGAGCCACTGCAAGTCTCCGGCTACCTGGTCGCCTCTTCCCCGGCCGCCGCACGCAACTTTGCACCTCTACTGCCTAACTGCCTACTCCCCCTCTGACCACAGCCTCCCATCCGCATTGAGGTATATCCTACGGTTGGGGGCGGGGGGGGAAAACAACCAGGGGGACCCTGGTTATATATATATATTTATATATGTGTTTGAGCACTACATAATAATAATAATGTATGATTATCTATGATCTATGTAAATGAAACCATACATTTTTGCATATAAGTGTGATGATGTAACAACGCAATATTATTTACCCCTTTCCCCCAATGTTAAAAACAAAAAGTGCAATATAAACTGACATTTAAAAAAATATATATTTTAAAAAAATGAGTTACAGTACCAAATAATTATTTCGGCAGCACAACTGGCAAAGTATTACATACAATTTTTACACAAAGCACAGCCGTAACATTCCATATTTATATACCTATGGGCTCATAGTGTGCTGTGTGCTCATAATGGCCTAAACTGATTTGCTAGCTAACCTCCCCTAGAAAATGTGATAACACAGGCATAAGATTATTGCAATAATATTCTATAAATCATGCATTAGCAGCAGGTTACTTATTCAATTTTACTGCCAGGAAGTGAGTGACGGAGATTCTACAGTATCTTTCTCTACAGGTATTTGCTCCCTGGATGATATATTAAATGTAATTGCTTAGTAATACCCTCTGCATAATACATTAAATAACTGATGGTTTGATGGGTTGAGATGGATGCATGCATCTTGGTAAATGTGATGAGGCCTGCATACTGTAGCACGTGTAATAGAGAGACAGGTAAAAAAGGAAGGTCAGTTTCGCATTGCAGATACTGTACACTGTACATCAAAGTTTCTTTGCTATAGTCATTCAATTAGCACTTTCTTTGCATGAATGTAGTATCACATTGATGAATACAATTCTACTTCTCTGCAATGCT
This sequence comes from Ascaphus truei, assembly GCF_040206685.1. Taxonomy (NCBI): domain Eukaryota; kingdom Metazoa; phylum Chordata; class Amphibia; order Anura; family Ascaphidae; genus Ascaphus; species Ascaphus truei. The sequence goes on along the minus strand of NC_134484.1, from coordinate 236,667,241 downwards.
AAACAAAACACACAGGTGATGTGATTTACAGTATTAGAAAAGGAACCGATCTGTGTCTGAGCAGATTATAATGCATGACCTAATTTACTAAGCGGCAGTACTAACACCATCGTTCCTGGAAAGTGTTTTCCGGAACACCAGCTGTAAGTGGACTTAAAGCAGCATTTACACCATATAATGAAAATAAACTAACTGATATTTAGGTTTCATCATATAAATGAGTTTTTAATTACAGGTGCAAATGCCGGTTCTCGACCGTTTGCCACGCGTGTTCGGAGTGGCATCCTAATCCGTGCTTATCCGTGCCGTGAAAATATTTTAATTTTCACATAATTTAGCTGTAATTTGACCGTAATTTGAAAGACAGCAGAAATTACATTTAGCGTTGTGGGCAATACCTGCCAGAATTGCAAGCCGGCAATCGCAAATTATTGTGTTTTAACAATCTAATTGCAATGCAACTTCTCACTTATTCCTGTTCCTGTACGCATGATCCGATATCCCACAGATGTTTAGTACTGTATGTACTTCATGTATTTAATTGAAATCTAAAGAGTAAAAACGTGAACACACCAAAAAGTTTTTTTTTAGAGAATTAAATGTTTTATTTGCAAACAATAATATAGTAAAAATGAATCATACAAAAATACAAAATCTCTTCTTCCAAATTTACAATGTTCTATTATTTTTCATCGAACTGACTGACTCTTGGACATCTTGGCCTGTAAAGAAAGAGACAATATTCAATATTAATAATCGCACATCCAGTAGTAGTGTGCTGCCGATGCGTCTCAGTGTGGAGCCTTGTTGAAATGCATACAGTATGCATGTCACAGTATTTCTGCGCATCCGTGTCACTATAGAACCTGGTTGAAATGCATATGCGTGTCATAGCATTTCTGCACATGCGTGTCCCTATGGAACCTGCATGAAATTTTGCATCATAGCATTTATTTTATGTTTTTATAGGTTGCCCATTCACTGCCAATGTGGTTATCTGTGCCCCCATGGGTGGCATAGGTTTCCACAGTGACACTCAATGGGTTTATTGCCTACTGTGTATTGTAATTGTAATGCACATTTATTTTGTTGCATATTTATATTTTTTCAATACAAATGGGCAAAAGTGCTATTAGCCATATTTGTACAGTATTGCTGATGATGGTGGTAGAGGGAATGCAGGTACTGTAGTTGTCCTGGGGAGGATGGCCTTCATCCTGGCAAGGTTAAGTAGAACTTTTATTTTCTAGATTTATATATATATATATAAACAAATTATTTATATATATTTAAATGACATTAGGACATTAGTACTTTATGTATAGTACATATATATATAGTAAGTGTATTTCATTTAAATGTAAAGAGTAAAAAACATAAAACAACATAAAGTATTTTTAAAGTGTAGCCCTGTTTACCCCAGAACACAGGAAGCTACCAGTGCTGCTATATACCTGTCGGCTCCAGGAGTCTAAGCCTCTGCCCCGGAGAGCCCGGGGTGTGTACTTACTCTGGTGCAGCGCTTCCACCTGTGAGGCATCCCAGCAGAGCTGAAGCAGCCCCTCACAGGACACAATAATAAACCCACACACAGTATAAAAATAACAGAACCTTCACTGTAAGAGTGCATGGCATATGTATGAAAAAGGATGACTCTTCCTTATGGTAAAGATATATTTGCACAACTGCCCCATGCTTCGCAGGGCTTACTCCCCAGAAGTCTTATCCAACAACGTGTCCCACACCGTGTCCACAATAATATGGAGTCCCATGGTCACTATACCCACAGTGTCCCCAAAGAACCCACCCTTATAGGCATGATCAGTGCCTGTGTTTGTACTGGTTTGTTGGTGCACTTGTTGACTTTACCTGCCAGGCACGGCAGCACCCGGTCCGATGAGACTTCACAAAGGGTCCGCCGATCCACTCTCCTACACCGACGTCGTCAGGGTGATCCCACCCAGGTAGTGTCTCTTTGGTGAGGCCTGGTCCCAGACCTCTCCTCAAAGGATTCAGCAGCTGCTGTGTCCCTAACAATATTCAGATTCTAAAGGGATCCGTTCCCTATGATAGGGCCTGTCAGAAGGCGCATGCACCCGATCCTCTTACCTGACCTCCTGTGCTGCTGGCTCCTCCCCTCATTGGCTGCAGGCTATTACCAGATATCACTCCCCTGTCTCCCTTCCTGTTTACCTGGACCTATCACTGCAACCACTCAGCCAAGCCTCCGCTCCACCCCTTGCTACCATTGGTCCTCTGCCCTTTATAACCCCAGTCTGCCCTCTCCGTCGTCGCTCAGCATAGCTTCTCTGTGGCTCCTATGTGCAGTGACTTGTACTTAGCTCTCTGTTTCAGCTCCTTGCTCCTGTCCCTGCCTGTTTGGATTTCCTTGGATTGATCTCGGCTTGGCTTGACTACGTGTACCTCTCTACCTCTGGACTCTGCTTTGGATTTCACTACGCTGCTTTCTCCTGCCCCTGACCCTTGGCTCTTGGACATTAACCTGTCGACTTCTGGCACCCCAAACTCAGCAAGTATATCGTTAACCCTTTTCTCACCAGGCCCGGCAACGCAACATAACACACTCCAGGCATGCCCTCACTTCTGTGGGTGCGTGTTATACACTTACCCACCTCAGTACTGGGGACTGGTCTGGTCAGCGGGCATACAGGCGTTACACTGTCGTACCTCTGCTCTTACCGGAGTTGTCATCATCTCCAACACAAGGGTATATAATAGAGACAGAGGGGGTGGGGGGCCTTCCCCTGGTGTGAATGGTGCTGGCAGCGTGCAGGTCAATTCCAGTGATGGAGAGGGCGCACAGGGTGTATGCGGTTGGTTCTGCATCAGTGCATGATGGACTAGAAGAACTGTGAACGGCTCGTTCAGCATCGATGGGTGATGTAGAAGAGCGGGGATAGCTGGTTTGGCATCGATGGGTGATGGACGAGAAGAGTGGGGGATGGCTGGTTCAGCATCGATGGGTGATGGGTAAGAAGAACAGTGGAAGGCTGGTTCGGTATTCATGGGTGCAGTGCGAGATGAACAGGGGACGGCAGGTTCGGCATCTATGGGTGCAGTGTGAGAAGAACGGGGGACAACAGGTTCGGCATCAATAGGTGATGGGCGAGAAGAATGGGGGATGGCAGGTTCAGCATCGATGGGTGATGGATGAGAAGAACGGTGGACGGCTGGTTCAGCATCGATGGATCATGGGCGAGAAGAACAGGGGATGGCTGGTTCAGCATAGATGGGTGATGGGCGAGAAGAACAGGGGACCGCAGGTTCGGCTTCAATGGGTGATGGGTGAGAAGAATGGGGGATGGCAGGTTCAGCATCGATGGGTGCAGTGCGAGAAGAACAGGGGACAGCAAGTGTGTCATCTATGGGTACGGTGCGAGAAGAAAAGGGGCGACAGGTTCAGCATCGATGGGTGATTGGCAAGAAGAATGGGTTCGGCATCTATGGGTGCAGTGCAAGAAGAACGGGGGACGACAGCTTCAGCATCGGTGGGTGATGGAAATAAGGGATCGGGGAACACCTCTTTCAAAGAGGGTTCCTCCCTTACCTCCCTCCACCGTTCTGGTCCCTGTGGCACACCGCCGTGGACAGCCCTCTCTCTCCTCTTCTGTCCTAGCTCCCCTTGCGGCAAACACGCACACGCAGGGGGCTTCCCGGATTTTCGCGGAGTGAGGCTCCGCCTCCTACTCGGACCATGACCTCTCCTCCTGCATGGTGCACACACATGACGCACGTGCACCGATCACAAGCCGCATGCCAAGAGGATCAGCTGATTTCCCTTCTTCCTGCATCTGGGGACCAATCCCTACCTTCATGGAGGTCGCGCCTCCGTCCCGCCCCGCAACCCTATTCATCCAGCCTTACTATTTAACTCCTGCTCTCACCTCCACACTTTGCTGAGCATAGTTCCTTGGTTACCCTTGCGTTCTCACTACTCTGCCTTGCGTTTTAATCTCTCGTTGCATTCTCTCCTGTGTACCGACCAAGCTTGACCTTAGGAGGCGCAAAATAAGCAATGAATAAAATATGTATTTATAAATGTAAAATAGAAAACAAATCAAAAAAGCAATATAGATATACCAATGAATATAAAAGTATTGATAAAAACAAAAACGGTGTCCCTGTTTTAGCATTTTTAGCATTAGCATCGCCACTATCCCACTACAGGTTTATTAATACGGTAATTTTGTATTTATAACATCACCACCCACTATCCCCATTTTAAATCATGATCCTGATCTTAATCAATACAGAGAACAGTCCCACCCTCCCTTTTAGATTATTTACTTCCTTCATGTGTTCCATTCTCAAACCCCAAATATCTGTTTTTCACAAATGTATATATTGAGCTTACCAGAGTGTATTGATCAAATTGATTTCAATTTACAACTGGCTTTATACATACTATGTACCCCTATTGTTCAATTAAATATCCAACCAATAAGAAATCACCATGAATAGATATTTTATTTAACAATTGTGATACATTGAATTTGCATTGTTTCTCAAAATTAAGCAACATGTGGTAAACAACATTCAAACCCTTTTTAATTGAAATAAACTAATTGGTTCATTTAAGAACATTAGCATATACATCTTTGTAAATATCTAGACATAAGAACTTGGATATGTCATGAGTATTTTATATTTGTAATTTTTTCCGTTATTATTTTTTCTATTATTGTTTATTTGGCAATGTTATATATAATTTTTTTTTTTTTTTTCAGTGACATGAACCAATCATTTACTGTGAGCCTATCCCAGGGTGATTTGCCAGAGTATTCTTTTATCTATTTATTGTGATTATTTTCACGTGATTATCATTTCTACAACTATCTAATGGGGTATATAATCACCCTGGAAAATCACTACCAGTATCCCTGATGAAGCCATTGCTATTGGCGAAACGTGTAGCAGGAGGAGCTTACAGTGGGTCAACTGAGGAAATCACCCCAGGGGACGTCCTCCCCAGCCCAGCAGCAGAGCATCGCGGTCAAAATAGGCAAGCTGAAACGCAACCCCCCCCCCCTCCACTCACCTGTCTACAAATCACTGGCTCATTTGGAAGAGACTGAAGTGGCTACATTATCACCATCGGTACACCGGCAGCAGTCACCAACTCAGCAGGCAAAGTTTTTGTTTTTTATCAATACTTTTATATTCATTGGTATATCTATGCAAGAGAGAGTAAAAACACCAAATAGTGCAATTTTGTCTACCTCAGCAAATTAGCTTCAATGCTGGAAGTTCTATAAAATTTGCACTCACGTGTTTAACGTGAAATCAGAGCGTTGTGATTTTTCAAAGTTACCAACTTATGTCTCCAGACAGGTACTCCAGATCCACATAGAGAGGGGGAAATTCCATATACAAAAAGAGGGGAAAAGCAAAATAGTATAGTACTGTTTTTAATGTTAAAAACACAAAGTATTCCACTTACATAAGTGCCTCTGTTTGAGAGCTAATCTTAGCCCCTGAGGAAGACTTTACAGTGGAAACACGTGTTGGGTGATATCAGTGACCACTAAAGGAGCCCTTGTTGATGACATCTGGAGTGGAGGACAACTTTAATCAGCCCAGTACCTGCTGTGACGGCCGTGGAGCGGATGCTGTGTGCTGTGAATATTTTGTCTGACCCTGTGACCCAGTGTGGTCTGAATGCTCTCAAACAAAGGCACTTATGTAAGTGGAATACTTTGTGTTTTTAACATTAAAAACATTACTATACTATTTTGCTTTTCCCCTCTTTTTGTATATGGAATTTCCCCCTCTCTATGTGGATCTGGAGTACCTGTCTGGAGACATAAGTTGGTAACTTTGAATAACCACAACGCTCTGATTTCACGTTAAACACGTGAGTGCAAATTTTATAGAACTTCCAGCATTGAAGCTAATTTGCTGAAGTAGACAATATTGCACTATTTGGTGTTTTTACTCTCTCTTACATGTCCTGATGTGATTTGCGCACCTGTTTCTCCTTTGTTTGCTGATTGAATTTGATTTGAATTCTACGTCAGGAGCTGCACTCATTAAGGATAGTATATCATCTGTGTTACCTTTGATTTGTTGTGATATTATTTGCGCTTGATTTTTCCTTGCACATTGGTATATCTATATTGCTTTTTTGATTTGTTTTCTATTTTACATTTATAAATTCATATTCATTGCTTATTTTGCGCCATCTTTCACACTTTTTTTTCTTTTTGAGGTATCTACACACTAAGGATTTGTTATCCTTAGATCAAAAAGGCAGCATCTATCTTCAGCTTTGAAAAAGGACATTTGTTCCCTCATATAAAAACTGAACTTGCAATTCATCTTTTATCATATTGCTGATACTTGACCCATCTATTTACTCCTATTGGTTCATGTCACATATTTTGTTTCGTATTAATTTACAATCGATTTTTTATTTTTTATATGATCATTTTAATTATTATTATTTTTTTCCCCATCAATTCAAGAGCTATTGTGAGCCATTTCATCTTTATGTTATTAGCAGTCCTTGAAAAACCCATTCCAGGTTCATGCTCACACACCTTTTCATTTCATTAAGGCTATTATATATACAGGCATACCCCACATTAACGTACGCAATGGGACCGGAGCATGTATGTAAAGTGAAAATGTACTTAAAGTGAAGCACTACCTTTTTCCCACTTACTGATGCATATACTGTACTGCAATCATCATATACGTGCATAACTGATGTAAATAACGCATTTGTAACAGGCTCTATAGTCTCCCCGCTTGCGCACACCTTCGGTACAGGTAGGGAGCCGGTATTGCTGTTCAGGACGTGCTGACTGGCGCATGCGTGAGCTGCCGTTTCCCTATTGAGCGAGATGTACTTACTCGCGAGTGTACTTAAAGTGAGTGTACTTAAACCGGGGTATGCCTGTATATATATATGCTATTATATCCCTCATTTCATATTACCCAGTTCATATATCTATTTTCTGCAAGACTTTGGAGTGAACACATCAGCACACCAGTTTTTTCCATTCGTATATCTTGACCTTAGGACCCTTCTCTGGAATTCGACCCCGGCTGACCTCCTGACCTTCCGCTGCTCTCCCACCCTCGACCTCGGCTATCAGACACAGACCATTCTCCTGGCTCCAACCCCGGACCTCGGCACTCAGACTCATACCTCTCTTCTGGCTCCGCTCCACGACCCGGCAAGTATTCTACTACCCACTTTCTCCAGTCCATACCCGGCATTACAGACTATCCAACTACCGGGCCTGGCCCCATTGCCGTGGGTGCGTGGTATCATACCTTCCCACCTCAGTACCGGGGTCCGTCCTTGTTTCTGGTGAGCGCAAGCATTACATTATGCCCAGCCCAACAAACATGGACCACGCTGAGGCATGGCAGTCTAGTCCCTTAGACCGACTCTACCAGTTAGAGGAGCTGACTCTGTAGCATATTTTCTGCTTGTGTGCGCTGCTCCAGGGAGACACGTTCTTCTTGCAGCACTCTCTCTGTATCCTGCAGTGCTGTCTGCACGTCTATTTTTCCCCGGGCCAACTGTTTCTTCTCCTCTCCTAATTCATGGAGTTTCTTATCTCCTTCACTGACTTGGGCATAGAGATTCTTGCACTCTTGGGTTACAGTTTCAAAAATGATATTTAACCCTTCGAAGATTTCTCTCAATGAACATAGTTTTGTGTTGAAGTGGCAACTCTTATCCTTAGAGGCTTCCAGCTCTGTAGTAAGCCTGTGAACCTCTTTCTGAGATGCTTCCAGTGCTGCGTCACCTTGAGCAATGAAAGTCTGGTACTGGGCAGAATCAGCGTATGCTTACTCCAGCTTACTTGACAAGATCACCCTGTCATTCTCCAACTGATATTTTTCTTTTTCCCAGTCACCCTCGGCTTTTTCCAGCGCTAATTGCATCCTTGACTTTTCTTCTATCAATAGTCTCTTCTCCTCTTCTGATTCATGGAGTCTTTTATCTCCTTCACTGGCTTGGACAGAGAAGTTCTTACTCATTTGGTTTATAGTTTCAAACCTACTATTTAACTCTTCGGAGGCGTCTCTCATAGAACGTATCTCTGTTTTCAAGTAGCATCTTTCCTCCCGAACGATTTCCATCTCGTTTTTGAAGTAGCAAATCTCCTCCTGGGAGACTTTAATCTCTGTATTAAGCCTGTCAATTTCCTTCATAGAGATTTCCAGGAATTCGTTACTTTTAGAAGCGAGGCGCTGATCCTCAGCAGCATCCGCATATGCCCTCTCCAGCTCACCTGACATGACATCCCGGTCACTCTCCAACTGGTGCTTTTCTTTTTCCTGGAGAACACACTTAGCAATTGCTGAGGATAGATAGCTCTGTAGTGCAGCCATGGCTTCTTGCACTTTATCTAAACGTCCATGAAGACAATCAAGCTCTTTTCGTGCAGATTGAAGTGTCTGAGTTAGGGTATCTTTTCCTTGATTAAATACTTCTTTCTTTTCATTATTCTTCCTTGCTTTGAGAAGTTCTGAAGAATCAGTGGTACTGTGTTCACATTAACTGCTCAAGACTGTTTTTTGAGTGGGAGCCATAATTTCAGACATGGGGAAACCACACTTCCCAAGAAACCAGTAAAGAGGAAATGTGTCTTTAAAGCAGAAGCATTAGAATGAACAACAGAAATATTAGACACAGAGAGACAAGATAGGAGAGCTGACCCTTTTGAGACCTTAGCATCAGTCACAAAGATATCATAAATGCAAGGAAAAAACATAAACAGAGAAACCTGCAGTTAAATCTGAAATTTTAGATATCAGGCATAGGGATATCAGACAGAACCCTGCAGTAAAATCTGAAACTTTTACACATCAGGCGTAGGGATATCATATAGACAGAGAAAAATCTGCAGTTAAATCTGAATCTTTAGAAATCAGGCATAGGGATATCACATGTTGCAGAGAAACAACCTTTAAGGGAACTTGCAGGTAAACCTGAAACCTTAGAACCAATCATAGGAAGAACTACAGATTGCAGGAAAAATCACAGCATGCAGTAACAAAAAAATGGAAGCATTCTTGTCTTTTGAAATGGGAACCCTGTGAACAGCAGTGGTCCAACCAGGGATGCAGAGACAAGCCTTGTCCAGGAAATGAAAAGTCAGAGTCTATAAAAGGTGACAACAGGTACTGCAAGTGTTAACCCAGGCACTGCACAAAAGAAAAAACCTCAAAGAAAGGTGCACTAGTGTCTGCAGCAACAGTTCTAGTCTCAGCAAAAATGTTTTTCTTTATGAACGCAATAATTCTTGCAGAACACTTAGCAGCAACAACAAAAAAAACTTCAAGATCCCAACTTGGATTTCCAAAAAAGAAACGAAAGTACTTATCTTCAACCATGCGGATGTGGTCTGCTGCAGCAGGCAGGAAAGAAGCAGGCAGAAGCAGAATCTGTTCCAGCGAGGTCCAGAAGTGGCCTTTTGCTTTATGTCACAAGAGACTCCTGTGGCGGGTAGGATCTCAGTGGCCGGAACAGCAGGAGTATAGTAGGGGTCACAATCAGAGGGTTCGAGGCAGATGGAAGACAGTGTAGTCAGGTAACAAGCAGAGGTCGGCAACGAGGAGCCTGGAACAGGACAGGGGAGCAGGGACAGGTCTGGGAGCAGGGGCTGAGAATGGGGAGCAGGGACTGAGACCAGGGAAAAAACAGGGACAAGCCAGATTACCAGCAAGGGCCTTTACTGCGAACAGAATCAAATACAGGTACAGGAACAGATCAGGATCAAAGACAGAGGCATGTGCATAGGAGTCTGACTTGAAGCAAAGGCAAGGGAGGAACAGGAAAGGGAGTTTTATATAGGCAGGCTGGGAGGTGGAGCACAGATGCAGAGGTGTCAGGTATTAGGGTCTGGAATGTTCCTTAGTTTAGCAGCAGCAATTCCGGTGGACAAGTATAGGTACTGCAGGCTAGAACAAGACATTGAGAGTGGCAACAGTCCCGGTGGTCAAGCATGGGTACAGCAGGCTAGAGAATATGACACACCCATTCTTTGGAAGGATACTCTGTGGAGCCTGGATATATCTCCTCTCTATGTCAATAATGATTGACCGCTTGTGAGTTTTTAATCTCTATTTTATTTGTAATCAATAAACAGTGTTACACTATATTTCCCTTCTCTTCCCTATTTTGAGGAATCATCAAGGGGTTCCCTCCCCTCTTTCCCCCCCCCCTCTATACCAGAGGACCAGTCCATTGATAGGATCAGTTGTTTGATGTAAGTGCGTTCCCCCCCTTTTTACAAAAGCTATAAGGTACTCCTGTGTATTGAATTACCCCTGATTGTGGTCCCCCATTTTTCTCTCTACGTTGCATGTGTCCTGGAATCACGAGTGGAACAACGCGCCGGAGGACCCCCCCCTTTTTTTACATCATCACCCTAGCCTGGACATCTCCCATTTGGGAACAGAGACCCGAGATCACGCATGACTATCCTTGCTTTCTCAGGGAATTCAAGCAGGTATTTGATACTCCCGGTCGCAAGATCACGGCGGCTTCTTCTCTCTTCACCTATTCCAGGGATCCCTATCTGTCGCCAAGTACGCCCTGGAATTCCGGACCGCTGTGGCTGGGACCACATGGAATAATGAGGACCTTTCCGCAGCCTTCTGGCAGGGACTTGCCGAACCTATCAAAGATCAGCTGGCAGCTCAAGAAAGACCCACCAGATTGGAAGACATCATCTCAGTTTGCATCCACGTCGGCCAGCGGCTCCAGGAGAGAAGAGTTGAACGCTCGCTGCCTCGTCTGCTCCTACCAGATCCACTAGTCACAGTCTTGTTCCTTTAATTTCCCAGCCTTTTGATGAACCCGAACCCATGAAACTGGGGAGTCACAGGTTATCTGCAATGGAGAAACAGCGCCGGTGGGACAGCGGCTTGTGCCACTACTGTGGTCATCCTGGTCATCAGCTGGCAAGCTGCCCCCTCCGGTCGTGAAACGCCAAAGCTCAATGAGGTGTAAGGGGGTCACATTGGGCACCATCTCTCCTTCCCCTTCTTCCCAGGAGAAATTCCCAATTCGGATTATGTTACCCATTCTTCTCAGCAGGGACAAATTCCAGATCACCACCTCCACATTCATTGACTCTGATTCCGGCGGCAATTTTATTGATCAGGACATTGCTATCAGGAATAAAATTCTGCTCCTGCCTAAAGCAGTGCCAGTCGGGATGGAGGCCATAGACCGACGCCCACTTCAACCGGCCTACATTACTTTGGAGACGTGCGTACTATTCCTCATCACTGAACACGTTCATCAGGAGTAGATCACCTTGGATATGATTCATACCCCATCAGTTGAGGTGATTCTGGGCCTTCCACAACGACACAACCCACAGTTAGACAGGACCAACAAGAGACCCATACAATGGAACTCCCTGTGCTTCAAATCCTGCCTTAGGCTGAGTCCCCGCTGGTGCTGAGCTCACTATGCGTTGGCGCTTGGCGCGCTTACCTACTTCAATGTGGATCAGCACAACCCCTCTCCCACTGTGCTCGTGTTCTTATGGGCGTACACACACGCTCTCCCAAGCATTGTGCTTGGGGAGACAAGGGAGAGATACTTTCGTGCTGAGAGCAGGGTCACATGACCCTGCTCTGACAAATGGGAAGTGAGAGGACGTGTTTTACTCTCCAGTCACACACACAACATAAACACTGAATTCAGCAGGAAGAAGTGGAAAGGAGGTGGGGGGGGCAAATGGACTGAGAGGGGGGGGAAAATGGACTGAGAGGGGGACAAATGGTATGAGAGGGGGGCAAACGGTATGAGAGGGGGGGCAAACGGACAGAGGGGGGCAAACGGACAGAGAGGGGGCAAACGGACAGAGAGGGGGGCAAACGGACAGAGGGGTGGCAAACAGACAGAGGGGGCAAATGAGGGGGGCAAACGGACAGAGGGGGGGCAAACAGACAAAGTGGGGGGGCAAATGGACAGAGGGGGGCAAACGGAGAGAGAGTGGGGCAAACGGACAGAGAGGGGGCAAATGGACAGAGAGGGGGGCAAACGGACAGAGGGGGGGCAAACAGACAGAGGGGGCAAACGGACAGAGGGGGGGCAAACGGACAGAGGGGGGTCAAACAGACAGAGGGGGGCAAACGAGGGGGGCAAATGGACAGAGGGGGGGCAAACGGACAGAGGGGGGGGGGAAATGGACAGAGGGGGGCAAACGGACAGAGGGGGGGCAAACAGACAGAGGGGGGGTAAACGGACAGAGGGGGGGTGTAATAGGGGAGTTATCCCTGTTCAGGTAATGTGCCTCTAATCCAGCAGTGTGGTGGTTAACTGCTGGTAATCAATTAACAAACACCACCTGCCTGATTAGATGGCTTAGAAAAGCCTGTCTTTTGAGATAGGAAGAGAGACTCCTTAGCTCACACCTGAGCTGAACTTGGAGACAAACAGTCTTGAGCCCTGCCAGAAGAAACAGCAGAGATGCTTTCAAGACACAGGGAAAACTTCTAAACCTGAATGCTGATACACCCTGAGGAAAAGAGAGCTGAACCAGGGACAGAGAAGATTTTCCCTCCAAACCACAAGGAACAGATAAGACTTTCATTTATGAGACTTCTTATATCTGCTTAATTTATGCTATATGTTTGGGGCTGAGAGACATGCTTATCTAAGGGAGTTGTGAACTCCATAGTATTTCACTAGAAATACTCCCAAGTGAATAGAAGCTTTGTTTACCCCTTGTTTGGATGGTTTCCTGATGTTAAGGAAACAGGCGCAATAAAAGGCTTATTTAATTTCACTATAATCAGTCTCCCTTGCATACCTCTGTGAGCGTCCGCCTACAGGGGGAAAATGGATGGGGGGGAAAACGGACAGGGGAGGGCAAACGGACAGGGGGGGCAAATGGACAGGGGGTGCAAATGGACATGGGGTGCAAATGGACAGGGGGGGCAAACGGATTGGGGCAAAGAGAGTGCTGCTGTGTGGTGGGGAGGGCAAACGGAGTGCTGCTGGGTGGTGGGGGGGCAAACGGAGTGCTGCTGTGTGGTGGGGGGGGCTAACCGAGTGCTGCTATGTGGTGGGTGGGGGCAAACGGTGGGCTGCTATGTGGTGGGAGGGCAAACAATGTGCTGCTGTGTGGTGGGGGGGGCAAACGGAGTGCTGCTGTGCTGTGGGGGGGCAAACAGAGTGCTGCTGTGTGGTGAGGGGCATCAAACGGAGTACTGCTGTGTGGTGAGGGGGGTAAAACGGAGTGCTGCTGTGTGGTGGGGGGGAAACAGAGTGCTGCTGTGTGGTGGTGGGGGGCAAACGGAGTGGTTTGGTGGGGGGAGAATGGAGAGAGAAAGAGAGAGGGGGGAGAAAGGAGAGAGAGAGGGGGAGAGAGAGAGAGGGGGAGAAGGGAGAGAGAAAGAGAGAGGGGGAGAAGGGAGAGAGAGGGGGGAGAAGGGAGAGAAAGAGAGGAGAAGGGTGAGAGAGAGGGGAGAGAAAGCAAGGGAGGAGAGAGAGTGGGGCCTGGAGAGAGAGCGTGATGGGGGGGGCATGGGAGAGAGAGTTCAGGGGGGCGGGGAGAGAGAGCGCATGGGGAATGGGGAGAGAGCACAGGGGGGTGGGACAGAGAGCGCAGGGTGGGAGAGAGAGAGAGTGCAGGGGGGGAGAGAGAGAGCAATGGGGGGAGAGAGAGAGCGAGCAATGGGGGAGAGAGAGAGCAATGGGGGGAGAGAGATGAGGGGAGGGAGGGAGAGAGAGATATATAGAGAGAGATATAGAGAGATATACTGTACAAAGAAACACAGACAGCCCTTATACAGCCAATGACACACCTCTCTCGTAATAGCTACGACCCCCCCCCCCTGCTCTAAAAATGTTAAAGGACAGCAATTGCTCATGCTTGGTGAGCTGGTGACATCACCGCTCTCCAAGCATGAGCGAGCTCAGTGGCAGCGGGTACGCAGCCTTACTCCTAAACAACAGATAGGCGGAGTAAGGGTTCCCAAAGAATACAAGGTTTCTCTTCCAGTAGTATACGCAGAGTTCGCTGATGTCTTCGAAAAGATACTGTAAGGAATCGGGGGCCACGTCCCTTGCGGCGTGACCCCTCCTGACCCACTACCAGTACTGCAGCGGCTGCTGCCCCTGCCCCCCGTCGCTAACCATGCCGCCGCCCAGTGCATACCTTGAACTCTGCCGTCGCCATCTTGGATTCTGGCACTGGTGTTACAGACCCTCAGCTGGGCTCTACTATTTCCTGGTCTCTCAGCCACTCACAAGCAGCTCCTCGACACGCCTCCGCCATGCCCCTCGTCCGGATTGGTCACTGTCGCTTTAAATATCCGGCTGTGACTTCACTTCCTTGCTCTGCATAGCTCCTTGCTTCCTGTGTAGCCTGGAAACTGTGTCGTGCTCCTGTTTGTCTTTTCTCCTACAGATTTGAACCGGCTTGTCTGACTTACCCCTCTGGCTCCCGACTTCAGCTAACCCATCACGATTCTTACCTCTCAGACCCTTGGACACGGAAACGGATTTAAACTACGGAACTCTCTATACTTCTGAACTCGGCAAGTACAACGACTATTCTAAATCTTAACCCAGGCCTGGCCACGCTACAACCACATCCCGGACCCGCTCCCTCTGCTGTCGGTGTGTATATTCAACATCCCACCTCAGTACAGGGGACTGGCCTGGTCTATGGGCTTCACAGCGTGACATTATGCAGAGCCCAACAAAAATGACTGAGGTGGGCCAACTAATCAGGGGACTTGCGCAATGCATTGATACTTTGGGAACTCAGATCACAAGCCTGGTACAACAGCTTTCCCAGCTTTCACTACAGCCTATTCCGGCCCCAGCCGCGCAGGGTGGCGACCGGCCATCAGAACTCAGGATTCCTACGCCTAAAGCATATGCGGGTGACCCTCTAGCCTGTCGTGGTTTTTTGAATCAATGTGAAATACAATTTGAGATTTCTCCCAGCCTGTTCCCCACCGGACGCACCAAGGTAGCCTATGTTTACTCTCTTTTAACAGGGGACACCTTGGCGTGGGCCTCTCCCATCTGGGAGTTGCGTGCGGAAACCACCCAGGATTACCAGCTCTTCCGCCACGAATTCCAGCAGGTATTTGATATTCCCGCCCGCAGTGATACTGCCGCTGCTTCTCTTGTTCAATTGTCTCAAGGTCGTAGGTCCGTAGCCAAATATGCATTGGAATTCCGGACTGTCGCGGCGGAGACGCATTGGAACCAAGAAGCCCTTATTGCTGTGTTTTGGCAAGTTTTGTCCGACTCTGTAAAGGATGAACTTGCAGTTCAGCCCAGGCCCCAGGAATTGGAGGAATTAATCGCACAATGCATACGAGTGGATCAGCGCCTTCAACAGCGCCGTCATGAACGCCAGCGTCCCAGAATTTTCTCTTCTGACCCTATTCTCCCCAGATCCTTCCCAGCTATTCGTCCTGTTCTAGACACTGTGGAACCCATGCAGATTGCCAGTCAAGAGTTCCGTAATACCGACAGGACTGCCGATAGAACTCCTGACCAGACTGCCGAAAGGGCTCGTCGCCGGAATGAGGGCCTTTGCTACTATTGTGGATCTCCTGAACATACGGTACGTTTTTGTCCTTTAAGGCCCAAAGAACAAACACGACCAATGGGGCAAGAGGGACTCATTTTGGCGTCAATATCTTCTCACCCTATCTCTGAAGAGGAACTCCTAAGAGAATTATGCTTCCAGTCTCGCTTGAGGGTCCGAATTTTCGCGTAACCACAGCCGCTTTTCTTGATTCAGGATCCGGTGGTAACTTTGTGGATCAAGATTTTGCTACTCTTAACAAGATTCCGCTCATCGCTAAGAAATCACCGATTGGCCTCGAGGCTATTGATGGTCGCCCTTTGCAACCTGCCTTCATCACGTTAGAGACTCTTCCTCTCACCCTTTCTGCCGGTACTCATACCGAAATCATATCCTTTGACGTAATGCACTCTCCTGCCGTTCCAGTTATCCTAGGATTACCCTGGCTACAGCAGCACAACCCACGCATTGATTGGAGTGATGGCAAGACAATTCAGTGGGAGCCAGAGTCAGACGCCTCACCATTACCGGTCATTTCTCCTACCACAGTCCTCGCGGGAGTGGAAACGCCCCCGGCTAAGGATTCCACTCTTCCTGAAGCATATGCGGATTTCATCGACGTGTTTAGCAAGACACAATCGGAGGTTCTACCTCCTCACAGACCTTATGATTGCCCCATTAATCTGGTTCCCGGCGCTGTTCTTCCAAAATGTAAGTCCTACCCCTTGTCTCTCCCTGAAACTGAAGCCATGGCAGCATACATCAAAGAAAACCTTGAAAAAGGATTCATCCGTAATTCTTCGTCCCCCGCTGGTGCCGGTTTCTTTTTTGTCAAAAAGAAAGATGGATCCCTGAGACCATGCATTGATTACCGAGGGCTCAATCTCATCACAGTCAAGAATCGATACCCCCTTCCGCTGATCTCCGAACTTTTTGATAGGCTTCAAGTGGCAAAAAAAAATTCCAAGCTAGACCTCCGAGGAGCTTACAATCTTGTTCGCATCTGAGAAGGCGATGAATGGAAGACTGCCTTCAATACCAGAAGCGGCCACTACGAGTATCTTGTAATGCCCTTCGGCTTATGCAATGCTCCTGCTGTTTTTCAGGATTTCATGAATGATGTCTTCCGTGATGTTCTCAATTCTTTCGTAATCGTCTATCTGGACGATATCCTAATTTTTTCTAAAAATCTTCAAGATCATGTCCAGCATACCAGGCTCGTTCTCGCTCGCCTTCGTGTCAATAATCTCTACGCTAAGCTCGAGAAATGTCTTTTTCATCAAACCTCTACTGCCTTCTTAGGCTATATAATTTCTGATAAAGGATTTTCAATGGACCCTGAAAAACTTAAGGCTGTTTTGGATTGGCCTCAGCCCAACTCTCTCAAAGCCATCCAGCGTTTTTTGGGCTTCTCCAATTACTATAGGAAATTCATCCGAAATTTTTCCACCACTGTGGCTCCCATTACGGCCCTTACCAAGAAAGGAGCTGACCCGTCTGTATGGCCTCCGCAGGCCGTCTCGTCCTTCGAAACCCTGAAACAAGCTTTCGTCTCGGCACCCATCCTGCGACATCCCGATGTTAGTCTTCCTTTTACTTTAGAAGTTGATGCGTCTGATTGTGGTGCAGGCGCCATCCTGTCCCAGAGATTCTTCCCTCAAGATAAGCTTCATCCATGCGGGTTTTTTTCAAAGAAGTTTTCGCCCGCTGAAAAGAACTATGATGTTGGCAATAGAGAGCTCTTGGCTATCAAGATGGCCTTACAGGAATGGCGACATCTCCTGGAAGGTTCCCGCGAACCTATTTCTATATTGACCGACCATAAAAACCTTCTGTATATCAAAAATGCACGTCGTCTGGGGTCTCGTCAAGCTCGCTGGGCACTATTTTTCTCAAGATTTAATTATACTCTGTCCTATATTCCTGGTTCTAAAAACACAAAAGCTGATACCTTGTCCCGACAATTTTCTCCGGAGGAAAGATCCGAAGAAACCCCTGAAACTATCGTACCCTCTAAGTTTATAATTTCCGCCAACTCATTTGACATTCTCGAAAAGATCGTTGAAGCTCAAACACAAATTCCGAGTGGTCTAGAGGTACCGGAGGGAACTCTTTATGCCGCACCCAGGTTTCATCAAAAGATCACAACCCTTTAAGGAACAGTTCCACGCAGGAATCCCCCTTTTTCATGAATTATGGCTTCCACCCGGTACGACTGCCCATTTCCTCTGTGCCGTCCGGGATTCCAGCGGCGGACGACCAAATTAAGGTCCTACAAGAATCACGGAGAAAGATTCAGAAGACACTGGAGGAGGAGATTCACAGATTGAAGGCACAAGCGGACCGTCAACACCGTGAGGTGCCTGATTACAAGCCAGGGGACAAGGTATGGCTTTCGTCTAAAACAGACAAAACTGTGGGATTTAAACTTCAGGTAAGAATAACTTTCAGAGATTACATTGCGGCTTCCTATTGGAGAATGCATGTTGGTGCCTATATGAAACACTCCAAATAGAAGGGGAACCTCGATATCTACACCGCAATGTACCGTATCTGGGGAACAGGAGGTCCCTGGAGATAAAATGATTTCACTGCTGCTAAAAGAAACATGTAAATAAAATTGTGTTGGCCGGATTGCTTCTTTAAGGAAAACAATTACAAAATACTGAAGATCTGTACTGACTTCAAAGCAACAGGGAGTACTAAATCTCTCTAAACATTCATCACCCAAGCATTTGAATCAAACAAAATGTGGCATCGTTAGATTTGCATTTCCTTTTTCTCAAGCCGGTGGCAGACTCATTATTGTTTTATCAATCGGGGATTTGTTTATGTACAATTTCTTTCCTTTTCTAATCAATAAAATGCCTTGCTTTTTGCAAGGGAACAGTAGTTATCATTTCTAAAACATCAATATGCAGCTTGTATATCTTTCAGAGTGATCCATATCTTCTCTTGTCAGCCTCTAGCCAGTGTAATAGTTTGGAAAGCTCATTTTACCAGGGTTTTTATGATTTCATACAAATTTTACTGTTTGGCAGTTTTCAATCTGCTATAAATTCTCTACATTTGCAGGGAACTAAGGTAAAATGCCTGTCTCTTTTGAAGAACATTCTAGTGACATTGTGCTTCGAGCCCATCATTAATCTATATTTTGTTGTTGTTGCAGAGAACAAAAATTGCAATAGTATTGAAAAAGCCATACTGCCAGCAAACTTGTTATTTTTTCGCTTGCAAAATGCTAACATTCTCAAACATTAGGTTAAGATTCATAGGAATTTGTTCACTAAAGTGTGATGGCGATTATCAAGTGTTAACAGACCAGTAGAAGTGACATAATAGTGAATGACTATTAACAACTGGTTAATAAAAAGTTATAGTCACATTTTAGCAAATAAGCCTTTTAGCATGAAACCGATTTTTATTGCGGATTTAATTCTGCAGCTGTTTACACTAGTCACACATGTTTAAGCTTCTCTGGATGTTGGTATTTCTTAGTGTGTCACACAACTACCATGAATCAGAGATACTGTTATATTTCTATATAGCCATGGTTTTGGCTACTAATCTGCCCTGCCTAACATGTAAATCCTGGTATCAATGCAGGCAGTGTTAGGCCCAATCCAGGTTTTCCCCAGCAGTGAGCAGTTCCCTTGAGTGAAAGGAGGGGTGGGACAAGGCCTGTGTTCTGCCCAATCCTGAGCTCAGGCCTTGGACCCTCCCCCAGGGTACTTAAGGGGCTGCACATGTAAATTTAGTTAGTTGCCTCTCCCCTGAGAGAGACTGTCCCACGGAAGAGTGTGCACAGGGCTCTGGCTACCTTCAGTCCTTTCCCTTAGCCAATGCATGCTGCTTTAAACACAGCTTTTAAACATAGCCTGGGATGAGATGCAAAGCCAATAAACCCACTTACAGACAGACTGTTTCGACCTTGTGGGTCTCATCAGTGTGAGGTTGGTTGTACTGGCTTTGCAACTTCAGACATGAGAAGGTCTTCACCACACAGTGTTTAAATTATGGTGGGTGAAAAGGTGACTAAAAACCTTCCACCGTATAGCATGTAAAAATATTACTTGTGAGCACATTCACATTTCTTAAGGGTTTAACCATGTAATGTGGTCTTGAGCCAAAAGGTGGCACTGTGTGCTCATTTGCATGTCATTTCCCAGAATCCCTTGCTGCAATGGAAGCGCTGTATGTTAGGTGATAATGGTGAAGGGCAGGGTTGCAGACCTGTGTAAGGCATGTGAAATATTTTTATATGCTATACAGTGGAGGTTATGTAGTCACCTTTTCACCCACCATAACTTAAATAATGTGTGGTGAAGACCTTCTCATGTCTCAAGTTGCAAAGCTAGTACAACCAACCTCACACTGACGAGACCCACAAGGTCAAAACAGTCTGTCTGTGAGTGGGTTTATTGGCTTTGCATCTCATCCCAGGCTATGTTTAAAAGCTGTGTTTAAAGCAGCATGCATTGGCTTAAGGTTTTAACCATGTAATGTGGTCTTGAGACACAAGGTTGCACTGTGTGCTCATTTGCATGTCATTTCCCAGAATCCCTTTCTGCAGTGGAAGCGCTGTATGCTAGGTGATAATGGTGAAAGGCAGGGTTGCAGACCTGTCAAAGACATGCAAATGAGCATACAGTAATATTTCCATTTGCTATCAATATATATATCTCATATATTTGCATCTCATCCCAGCCGCTTTCTAAAAGCTGTGTTTAAAACAGCATGCATTGGCTTGAGGATTTGCTTGTGTAATACGAGCTTGAGACAAAAGGTGGCACTGAGTGCTCATTTGCATGTCATTTCCCAGAATCCCTTGCTGCAGTGGAAGCGCTGTATGCTGGGCGATAATGGGGAAAGACAGGGTTGCAGACCTGTCTAAGACATGCAAATGAACATACAGTAATATTTACAGTTGCTATATATATATATATATATATTTATATGTATGTAACGGTTCTAGGCCCCCACCCAATCTCACATTGGCCCCTGTGGTCTACTGGCCCCCCATTACATGTCTGTGTATGTTGTGCTGCACCTGCTGGCTTACAGGACTCCTGAGTCTCCCGCTGGTTGGTATAGGGGAACATCACCATGACAGGCATCTGAGGTAGTGTCTCTGAGTCCTACTCACATTCGATGAAGCGCCTCCACCCCATCAGCATCTCTGCGGCCGCAGGGGGATGTATCTGATGGGGAACTCCTCTGTGGTACCTCCTTCTGCAGAATGACTCCACACTCACACAGAAGGGATGTAGTGCACAAGGGCATCTTTATTTGCATCTGATTAGGCAGACTGCCCCTCATCGCGGTCGTGCTCAGCTGCTCATCTTGTTGAGGTACCCCCTTCAGAAGGTTCCTCCTCTCTCAATAGAGTTGGCTCACCTCTCCCCCCTAAGGGAGATCACCATATGTGTCAGGTCCCTGAACACAGTGTGTAGTCAGCTAGCACTTGAGTCTGACAGCCTTGAACTGCTGCAGACACTCCTTGTTAACAGTAAGTTTCCACCTCAACAACTACTAACTTTTGGCAGTGCTGTGTCTTATATAGACTCAGAAAACAGACACACGTCTGTGTCACTAACAGTGGACACAGAGCATGTTGTCACCTCCCTTGTTACATATGACACCTCACCAGGGTGTGAGGGCAAACCTCCATGATTGTTGCTGGCAACTCTGCAAACCTACCAGGTTTACTGCCAGCATGAGAAGGAGATGTACACCATTTTTATACAAGGCTACAATCTCCCCCTGGTGAAACCCAACGACCCAGCTGGAATCTAAAGCAGAACAACATATTATAGAAATACATTATTTCACACCTTATTGTTTTGTCATAACATAATTGCACACAGTACATTCTGACCTGCAGACTGCACTGCTCCTAAGGAGAATCAACATTAATAATAGTGCCTAGGGTCTGGCTTCTGCACCTCCCTACCATTGGCATCTTTTTACAGTCACACTGTACGCTCTAGGTGGCCCATGTTCTGGCCTGTACTCCCTCCTATTCATGAAAATGTTGCGCCCAACACTCCACACTCTCATAAGATGGGAGATTCGCTCCTCAATTTTAAATCCTGCATAGCCACCTGATTTGCTCATAATGTATTCTTCCACAGTCTCACTCAACCATGCCTCCCTATTATCCTCAATCTCCTGCATTAACGGTTCAGGCACGTAGGGGTACTCTAGGCCACTGGATTTTTTGTACTTGGTTACAATGGCTCTTTCAGCCCTGCTGGTACGTATTAGTTTCTTGTTGCCTGCCCTGCCTGGCAGTACCCACGATAATGGCTCATCAGGATCGACTAGATCTCGAAATATAGATGACCCTCGGGGAGTAACTACCCGTTTGGATATCATGCCACCGTATTCGAAGCTCCTCTAAGCGCTCCTCCTCAGAAAACTCTCCTATCTCCCACCAGTAGTCCACTACTCCATCCCTCTTTAATATGAACTGAGTTCGGTCCATCCAGGCCTTATATCCCTCAAACATGGGTGCCCACCACCTGGTTTCCTTCTCCTGTACCCCCTCAGCTATGGCTACAGTAGGCTCACTCTCTTCTGGTTCTCCCCCTGAAGAAATTCTGGATGTCCCTGTGGACCCAGAATTGGATCCAAGGCGCTTAGGCCTACACCTTACATTAACAGTACGATTATCATTACTAGTGCTTGATGACATGTTGCGCAAAGACATTTCCCTCCCTGATCCCTCGTCAGAGGAGAAACAGTCCCCCAAGTCCAAATTCGAGCCAGTCCGTTCATCGGATGTGTCCTGTGACTCCCCAGAAAACCCTTGGCTCGACTGGGACCCAGATGAGGAGGTGACAGGGGCAGGGGTTTTAACTAGGGCCAGGGGCTGGGCATAGGGAAAGGCTCCGATGCGGGACTACGACCCGCAGCTTCTCGATACCGCAGCCGGTACCAGCAGGTTGGGGTTCAGGCTCACCCGTCTCCTGGTTCCCAGGCATCCGCATGGCCTGCCAGCTCTTGCTTTTGGCTGCTCCAGCCGATCGATTACAGCACAGTGGTCGGAAGGGCGCTGCCATCTTCCATCCGGTTCCGCAGTGTCCGCCGGAAGGGAGGTCATCGATCTCGCGGGACTCATCGCCGCCATCTTGAGTTGGGCTCCCCACCGGAACCTCTTCTTCCACAACGACGTCCACCGCTGGATGTGAAGGTTCAGCTTGGAGCTCCTCCAGGGCCTGGGCTAGGCCTTCCGTCTTCGCCGCCACCGACGCCTGTGGAGGGTAAGGGTGTATCTCACCGCTCTGTCGGCTGTCGATGGGGCCTCCTCCGCCTTCCGTGCTGGGAGTCACCACGGCCGTGGGACTCCTCCACTCCGGTTGCCTCCGCACAGGTGATCTCAGCACCTCAAGACTCCTCTCCGCTGCTTTGCAGGTAAGGCCTGGTTCTGTTACAGCGCCGCTGTAGTGGTCCGCCGGTAGGCGCATCACCACCGATGTCGGGCTTGCTTGTTCTTCGTCTGAAGATGCAGACTCCAACTCAGTTAGTGGCACTCCCGCAGGTGACCGACAGCGAGGTTCCAGGTTCTCACTGCGGTAGCAGGCCCCTGTCTCTTTAGGCTCTGTTGCGATCATTAACAGTGATCCCCATTATCCGGGATCAACTTGCTCTTCCTTGACTTTGGGCGAGGCTTCAGCCATCAGCTTGGCTGTCTCTGCTACCGCCTCCACGGTCTATCCCGGCACAAAGGGCTGCACGGCCCACAGATAGTGAATGCCACATTGAGGGCACCTTGCCGTGGTACTGCTATTCCACCCGGCAGTCGGCATTAGGACCAGTAGGTCAGACCAGAATCTGCACTGTTAAGCATCCATGTTGTCTGTTCATAACTAGTTAAGATTCTGTAGTCAGCCTTTTGCTGAAATATAATTCCTAATGCACTCAGTTTCTGCCAAATTACATTTCCTTTCTCCCTGCTCAGGATATTGCTAAGATACTTTTTGTATTGTCAGTTTCCTGCTCTTTTAGTCAAATATACAAAAGGCTAGTTCTCTGGAAGAGGCAAAATAGTAAAACTTAGTTGCTAGAGATTCAAGGTCTCTTTTGATAACAGACAATGAATAAGCTATGTATTCAGACATTGCTTGTATTGGGAGAAACATGTCCCAAAATCATGCCACTAATATGTCCTGCCCCTAAATCACGCCTCTAATCAAAGCTACGCCCAAGACACGCCTATGTTACGCCTCTAACCAATATCTTCTTTTTCTGGTATAAAAGTCATTACCCTATGAGTAATAAATTGAGACAAAGGATTGGAAACCTGGCTTGCGTTACGTTTCATTTCTTTCGTTTACCGGGCATGTAAATTCAACAAAAATCGGAGATTACAAGTGGCAATGCGTGAAAGCTTCCTGGAGAGTCTGCTGCAATATGGTGCAGAATGTGTATCCAGTCACAAGGCCTTCAGCTTTCTTGGCAGAGGAAAGGTTCCTCTCAGTTCTGAAGCCTAGCCAAGGAAGAGGTTTTTCCTTCAGTTTTGGTGTCTAGACGTGGGATTGGGTCTCACTGGGATAGGTACGAGATATACATTTTATCCGTATTATATTACCAGTGTCACCCGATCCAGTATGAGACCCTTAGCTTCCAGAAGTGGGGATTTCCACAGGTGGTAAGTACATATGAGATTTTTTTCTGTCTCACCACCACTGGGGATTCAAACCCTAAATTAGTAGATTTTTTTATTTCTGTTTTACCCCTTTTTGGGAATTCATTCCCTAAAGAAGTGGAATTTACTAAGGCGGCAAGTGAGTATACTGTATGTGATTTTTACATTGTTTCACTCCCCCTCTGGGAATTCAGTACCTAAATTATGCTGGTTCGAGTCCAGATAATGTCTGAATTGTGACTGTGGATTGGGTTAGAGTCCCTTGATAACATTTTTGGTTAGAATCCAGTAAATTTTGTGCACGACTGGACTGTTATCTCTGATCTAGGTGAACGACCATTGTATATTGTGTAAAGTATAAGAATTGTATTATTATTTATCTGCAATTATTTGTCATAATTAAGCTGTTTTTCTATAAGCTACTAATGGTTTATGCTGGTCCCAGAAATCAATCAATCAGGAAGAATAGCTCAGAATAATGGTGTCTGTTTTAATTGTGGTGGTTTTGGTCATTGGCAGAGAGTGTGAGTCAGAAGCAGGAAAGTGTTGCTTCACCCGTGGGGGCTCAGAGTGCAAGTCTCTAAAAAAAAAAAAAAAAAAAAACAACATGCTACCATATGTAAAAGAGTTTGTTTGTAACCCTGATGAATTTTTTCCTGAATGATTTCTTGGGGGAAAGATATTGTGGGTCATGCTGATTATTATATGTGTATAGGTCGCCATCCATGAATTTGCAGATAATTAAAAACAATATGAATATTAGTTGCTCATGATGAAATCTAAATTTTAAAACATTTTAAAAACGTGTACACCGAATATAGGAGAGAAATACCTCACAACAAAAAGGGAGTATACTCAGATCTGTCCCTGGTAATAGTTTGAAAGGTTTATTCGTCCTGGCCAGGTGGATACTTTTCAAACCGGACACATTTCTTTTCTTTTGCGGTATTTCTATCTTAATGAAAGGAGGGGCACTACCTCTCCCTTACAATTTAAAGAATGTGAAGCATTCACATTAAAATTAACTAGCTCTGTGCTTTAGCAGTTTATTTATGAGAACAAGGTAACGTAGAACCGTTTTCTCATCTGTTTATTTCTGTGAAGCTGGCTTTGTATGAGAGACGTTTTTGTGTTGTGTGTCCTGTATTGTGTGTAACCATTTAAAACCAGAGACAGAACATAAAACACAGACAGAGCTCAGTTTTTAGCACATCCAGTGAAACTCATACACGGTACAGTGCCTAAATATATATGTATAAATATCAAGTAAAATGGTCTTTTAGTTTAACATTTTTGGCCAAAATTGTTGTAAGCCCCTGAACCAACTGCACGGCAGACCACAATTGTGGTTATTTTAGGGGTTCAATAGGAGCTTGTTAGGTGTCCAGTATGTTTTACAATTGTGTGTAACCAGTAAGATAACACATTTCAATTTTATTTCTACAGGATTAAGATATGTTTGGGAATGTTTTTGTTTAAAAATGCTGGTAAAAGCTCACAAGCACTGTTTGAATTAATATATTGTATTATATATGTATATAACGCTATTAATGTGCATAGCGCTTCAAAGGAGGGTGTCTGTGATGGCAAATGCTGCAGAGATGTTGAGTAATATGAGCAGAGTGTAATGATATCTGTCTTTAGCAGCATGGAGGTCATCAGTTATTTTTGTGACAATTGTCTCCGTTAAATAAGCAGTATAGAAGCCATATAAGACAGGTAGGGTCAAGCTTGCTGTTTTTTTAGTCATGGTATAACTGTTGCATGTTTGAAGATATATATCTAGGTAGATCCAAAGAAAGGATCAAAAAGGTTCCCTCACAGTTGAGCACTCAATGTATGGAGTGCAGTAAACAGACTAACATTGATCTATCAGATAAATACTGTAGATAGGTCCATTCGGCCCATCATAACCAAATTGGCCAGGAAAAACAATAACATTTTATTCAAATATATATATTAAAAATACATAAATCACATTCAAACATTAAAATAACCCCGTAATGAAGTGGCAGGATCAGCAAAAATATATATTCTCTGTGTATTGATGCTAATATCAATTTATTGCTGTCAAAACGGGTCAAATTATACAGACTCTAGTGTCTCTCAATTGGTAGGTAAATATAAGCAGATGGTATCATATAACATGTCTCTGTAGCATTATAGGAAGCAGAGGTGTCAATCACATATGGAACACTGCACAGTAAAGCGAAGATATATTAAGTATCAATCTCAGCCTAGGTACATGTCATGTATCATGCTTCTATAGCAATACCGTACTCAAATAATGGTACACATATCTGATATTGTATTTTGATACAATGATAAGGTATAGTATCCCCACCATAGAGCCAGGTGACCGTTGTTGCAGCTGAGTTCTAGTCACTGAATATACTTCTATGGTCTATGCTATATATAGCCAGGTATAGCGTAGGTAGATTCTATTAATCGCCACGGAGTGTTTACACAAATGTTCAGATGTTAGTAGTATCACCGCTCCGTTTAGGTGTACATCCGCAACCTAATATTGAAGATATTTTGTTTAGTTTGAGAGGGCAGAGTTGAAACGGGATATCCTAAAATTTGTATTGAAGAAGTTTGCAGGAATATGAGATTTCTTTCAGAAGGCATTCAGGGGAATGAGTGGAAGAATGTTGCATGCTCTTGTAGGCATAGACTTGGTGTTTATAAGTAATTTGAAATATTCCCGTTATTTAATTTTTGAAAGGCCATACAAAATGCAGTTTTAGGACAGCGTGGAAAGCTTCATATTTAACATTAAACTAATGTTCCAATCCCCTGCGCGAGGGATTAATAAGACAGCGAAACCCGTTATCTGCTATCCGTACTTTGAGGTTTCTGGCGAAAAGCCTGGGACAACTGTCTGTTTGCCCAGAAAGAAAAAAAGAGCTTTGAAAATTATTATGTTTTTATTTAGAGTGTCTTTAAAAGTTAATGCTGGCCGTGTGCTCAGCACTTTGCAAAGAGTTCAAAATCATTTGTCTATTTTAAAAGGAAATCTCTTGTTCATGATTTCAGGATTTTTTTTCTCTTATATTTACAGGTTCCCTATTGTTAATTCCACAGTTGTTAAAAGACCTACTGCAGGCTTTTTCTTTAAACACAAGCAGTAAATATTTTTATAGTCGCTACACATACAAATCTATTTACCAGTTTAATTTTGCTATATATCAAGCAACCTGTTTTCATAACTATTTTTGTTCACATAATTATATAAGATAATATATGAACAAAGGAGGGGAGATACATAGGTTATTGAATGACTCTCTGAGATCCCTATAGAGGTTCCAGAACTTGATATGTTGTAAATAATACACAATGCACAGCAGGTTCAGAATTTATTTGAAGCAATGTTAACTCCAAGGGCTTTTGCAGTAATAAAGGTTGCTGCCATACTAACAGGGCTGACAGGCCCCTGGTAAAAAAACAATAATACCTTTGCAGATGTCACAGCAAAGCAGGTAGCAAGCCGTCCCTATGTTGAGGGATATATCATATTTGCCAAATTTCTAATTTTGTAACTATTTATTCATTTTTGAGTATGTCCTGGACATAGAGTTAAAGGACAGGGGATATATAATTGCAAGTGCAGTTGCATAAGTGAACAGGGTATACATTATATACAGGGCATTTCACATTTTTTTAGCAGAATAGTTACAGTGGAGTGTTTGAGGTGAAAGCCAGGAGTGACTGTGGGTGTGGGACAATAGCCATTAGTGCAGGCTGTTGGGATGCTTGATTTGTGGGTCGAATTTTAAGGTTAGTGAGTATTACATGACTAAAAGGTTGACACCATTTGCATCAGAGAAAATGGCAGATGGCAGTTAGGTATGAATGAGAATAAGTGTGTATTGGGAGAAGAGAGATTGATTTGTAGTTTGAGACAGTGTTTTTGTCCCCACTTTTGAAGATTGGGACAACTCTGGCAGTTTTCCAGGTCTTAGGGATATGGCCTGTAGACAGGATAGAGTTGATAATGGAAGCAATTGGTTTGGCACAGGCTGAGGTACCAAGTTTTAGGAACTTGGATTGTAGCACAGTCAAGTCCACATTGGTTGCTTAGTTTAAAATTTGAGGAGCGTTAATAGGGGATATCTCTGTTTATATGCGGATGCTAATAATAGTAGTAACCATATTAATACAATAATTTATTTCTACGTATAAATTCTCTCCCTATGAGACACTTATGGGATGAGTTACGACCATCAGTAGTTCAAAGTAACGAATTAAGGACCATGTTATTGGTAATAAAACAATTAATAAGTATTGCATGCAACTAATGTATATTTTTGAGTCTTTCAAGCCACAGGTTAAAGCTGAAAGTGCACCTACGCGAGACGGGTTAATGGTCAAGCATTTTCTACGCAAGCACGCTCTTCATCCCAGATGAAAAGGCCATTTAAATACTACTCATCACCAGAATTGCAGTAGAAAAAAAATTCTTATCATCATGGATACACATCACGCACGTCAAAATAGTGCCAGCCAAGGCACAAACAGCTAATAATGACAAAGACATAGCGCCTGCAAATTAGTGTTTTGATGGACACAATACTCTCTGACCACTAATCATCAAGGGAGAAAGGTCATAGGCAAAAAAAGTCCAGGCCTCAACACACGAACTTTGAACTTTTTATTTTTACAGGTTTTTATTATTTTTCAGTTACAATGTATGCTCCATTATGTTTGTGTAAGTGGCGTCCCATAAGGATGACAAAATAGTATAAGGTATTATTTGTTTAGCTCTGTTTATTTTGTTTGGATTTATAGGTTAATAGAATCTCCCTGCAGAATGATATCCCGGTGGTAGAATGCTTTATCAGTCAAACACATGGTTATGTTAATTGCTCACAGGTAGAGTTGGAAATAGAAGAGAGACACCCAATACACAAGTGCTAAAAAGTACTCTATGGGAAGAATAAGTTTCGGGGAATTTATTCCCAAATGTAGGAGTTGGGTTACTGTATGACAGGTTTACAGTGATATCCTCAATCATACAACTACAGACATTTACTCACTTAACCAAGAATAGGTTTAGTTTAAATTAATGGCTCTGCTGAATAGAATAGCTCTAGACTATATTTTAGCCTCAAAGGGAGGGGCATGTATGCGCCCTAGTTAAACCGCAATGTTGTGTATTTATCCAGGATTCAGGGACCATTTGGGACTTGGTGGTTGGATTGATTTGCTTTGAGCGAAGCTAGCGAATGTTTTTGTATGTGTGTGTTTGTCCTACTCATTGCTCTCTATGTGTTAAGTACAGCAAAACTCCGATCCAGAAGTGCGTTGCAACCCCCACCGATGCTATGCCTCTTTGCGGTGATGATGTCACCAGTCCCCCAGAAGAAGAGACAAAAGAAGAAATCAACTGGGCTGATATAATAGCCGGAAAAGAAAGGAATGAAGTTATGCACAACTTGGACATCTTGGACCAGCAGGACTATGAAATGGTTAACTATTCTGTTCTTTAAATAGACTGTCTCTTAAAGATATGGGGGGACTGAGAAGACTGGATATGAGGGAGGTGGGAGGTCACAAAGGGCCATGAGTCAACCACAAGTCATCCATTTTGACCATAGCAGCCATCTTGGTCTGTTTTGCCATTCTGAGTAAATGCAGTATGAAAGATGTGTGCAAGAAGAATGTTTGTGCAGTCGCTCTTAGAAGAAATTAGCCCCCACCAATTCTCACACATAGCTGACCCTTAAATTATGTGACATATTGAGATGTAAGCCATTTTCTAATCTACAGAAATATTTAATGTTAGATATATATGTCTCTATTGGTCACTACAAGGCCATAGTCATAGAGATGAGTACCAAGTAAGGGTATTTGTTCTTTTAGAGAACAAAAAGTAGGGAATTGTTAGGACCAGTAGCTCAGGCCAGAATCTGCACTTGTGTTAAGCATCCATGTTGTCTTTTCATAACTAGTTAAGATTCTGTAGTCAGCCTTTTGCTGAAATATAATTCCTAATGCACTCAGTTTCTGCCAAATTAAATTTCCTTTCTCACTGCTCAGGATATTGCTAAGATACTTTTTGTATTGTCAGTTTCCTGCTCTTTT
This sequence comes from Ascaphus truei, assembly GCF_040206685.1. Lineage (NCBI taxonomy): Eukaryota > Metazoa > Chordata > Amphibia > Anura > Ascaphidae > Ascaphus > Ascaphus truei. Next base: position 236,636,947 of record NC_134484.1, on the reverse strand, counting down.
AGTCAAATATACAAAAGGCTGGTTCTCTGAAAGAGGCAAAATAGTAAAACTTAGTTGCTAGAGATTCAAGGTCTCTTTTGATAACAGACAATGAATAAGCTATGTATTCAGACATTGCTTGTATTGGGAGAAACACGTCCCAAAATCATGCCACTAATATGTCCTGCCCCTAAATCACACCTTTAATCAAAGCTACGCCCAAGACACGCCTATGTTATGCCTATGTCACGCCTCTAACCAATATCTTCTTTTTCTGGTATAAAAGTCATTACTCTATGACAGGGCTGCACAACACGCAGCCCGCGGGCTGCATGCGGCCCGCCTGGCCTCTCTGTGCGGCCCTCAATGAGATAAAAAAAAAAAAAAAACTTTGAAAAAAAAAATACTTTGAAAAAAAACTTTGAAAAAAACAAAATGGTGGCGATTCCCCGCGGTCCTGGCGCGCATCCGCAGGCCCGCTCCCACTCCTTGCTCCCTCCCACCACCCCCACCCCTCGCTCGCAACGTGGGACGGAGGGGGAAGTCACAGCCAGCTGAGCTCTTCTGCGGCCGCTCCCCCCCCTTATCTGAACTTGGATATGTGCAGGGGGGTGAGGTGAGGTGAGGTGCATTGAGGTGAGGTGCAGGGGGGTGAGGTGCAGGGGGGTGATGTGAGGTGCAGGGGGTGAGGTGCAGGGGTGATTGGAGGTGCAGGGGGGTGATTGGAGTTGCAGGGGGGTGAGGTGGAGGGGATGTGATGTGCAGGAGGGGGGGGTGATGTACAGGAGGGGTGATGTGAGGTGCAGGGGGTGAGGTGCAGGGGTGATTGGAGGTGCAGGGGTGATTGGATGTGCAGGGGGGTGATTGGAGGTGCAGGAGTTGATTGGAGGTGCAGGGGGTGATTGGAGGTGCAGGGGGGTGATTGGAGGTGCAGGGGGTGATTGGAGGTGCAGGGGGGTGAGGTGCAGGGGATGTGATGTGCAGGAGGGGGGGTGATGTGCAGGAGGGGTGATGTGAGGTGCAGGGGGTGAGGTGCAGCGGTGATTGGAGGTGCAGGGGGAGAGAGTGATGTGAGGTGCAAGGGGAGAGAGTGATGTGAGGTGCAGGGGGGGAGAGTGATGTGAGGTGCAGGGGGAGAGAGTGATGTGAGGTGCAAAGGGAGAGAGTGATGTGAGGTGCAAGGGGAGAGAGTGATGTGAGGTGCAAGGGGAGAGAGTGATGTGAGGTGCAGGGGGAGAGAGTGATGTGAGGTGCAGGGGGAGAGAGTGGTGTGAGGTGCAGGGGGGGAGAGTGGTGTTAGGTGCAGGGGGGGAGAGTGGTGTGAGGTGCAGAGGGGGAGAGTGGTGTGAGGTGCAGGGGGGGAGAGTGGTGTGAGGTGCAGGGGGGGAGAGTGGTTTGAGGTGCAGGGGGGAGAGTGGTGTGTGGTGCAGGGGGGAGAGTGGTGTGTGGTGCAGGGGGGAGAGTGGTGTGAGGTGCAGGGGGGGAGAGTGGTGTGAGGTGCAGGGGGGAGAGTGGTGTGAGGTGCAGGGGGGGAGAGTGGTGTGAGGTGCAGGGGGGAGAGTGGTGTGAGGTGCAGGGGGGGAGAGTGGTGTGAGGTGCAGGGGGGGAGAGTGGTGTGAGGTACAGGGGGGGAGAGTTGTGTGAGGTGCAGGGGGGAGAGTGGTGTGAGGTGCAGGGGGGGAAGGTGGTGTGAGGTGCAGGTGGGGGAGAGTGGTGTGAGGTGCAGGGGGGGAGAGTGGTGTGAGGTGCAGGGGGGGAGAGTGGTGTAAGGGGCAGGGGGATGAAAGTGGTGTGAGGAGCAGGGGGGAGAGTGGTGTGAGGTGCAAGGGGGGAGAGTGGTGTGAGGTGCAGGGGGGGAGAGTGGTGTGAGGTGCAGGGGGGAGAGTGGTGTGAGGTGCAGGGGGAGAGTGGTGTGAGGTGCAGGGGGAGAGAGTGGTGTGAGGTGCAGGGGGGAGAGTTGTGTGAGGTGCAGGGGGGGAGAGTGGTGTGAGGTGCAGGGGGGGAGAGTGGTGTGAGGTGCAGGGGGGGAGAGTGGTGTGAGGTGCAGGGGGGGAGAAGGATGTGAGGTGCAGGGGGGTGGGATGTGTGTGGTGTGCAGGGGGGTATTGTGTGTTTGATGTGGAGAGGGAGTATTATGTGTGTGGGTGAGGGGGAGATGGGGGTCTGAGAGATAGATGGGGAGTATCGCAAAGGTTGATAGTGAGGGGTTCTGGGGGAGATATGAGGATGATGATGATGATGATGATGATGATGATGATGATGATGATGATGATGATTTTACCCGTGCGGCCCAATTTTTTTTTCCTTGGAGCAGTTCGGCCCTTCTCGCTTTACGAGTTGTGCAGGCCTGCTCTATGAGTAATAAATTGAGACAAAGGATTTGAAACCTGGCTTGCGTTACGTTTCATTTCTTTAATTTACCGGGCCTGTAAGTTCAACAAAAATCGGAGATAGCAAGTGGCAATGTGTGAAAGCTTCCTGGAGAGTCTACTGCAATAAGGTGCAGAATGTGTATCCAGTCACAAGGCCTTCAGATTTCTTGGCAGAGGAAAGGTTCCTCTCAGTTCTGAAGCCTAGCCAAGGAAGAGGTTTTTCCTTCAAACAGCGATCCCCATTCTCCAGGATCAGCTTGCTCTTCCTTGACTTTGGGCGAGGCTTCAGCCGTCAGCTTGGCTGTCTCCGCTCCCGCCTCCATGGTCTGTCCCGGCACAAAGGGTTGCACGGCCCACAGATAGTGAATGCCACATTGAGGGCACCTTGCCGTGGTACTGGCTATTCCACCCGGCAGTCGGCACTGCATGCACAGGCATCGTATAGTCTCCGTGTCACCCGCCTTGATCACCAGGAAGCCTCCTGGCAACGAGTAGGGATGTGCTGAGATGTCCATCTCTTTTTCGCTTGCAGCGCTGGTTACAGGGGACACTTTGCACAGTGATCTTGACTGTTCACCAGCTCCTCGCAACTGAAGGGCAGGGGTCGTTCCTTTAACTCCTCCCTCAGCTAGCTCCGCTCTCATTTGGCAAAGTTAGAGACCCCTCCCCCTGGTGGGTATTAGGGGAGAGTCCCACAGATTCACTGAGTGACCCAGCACTGGCTCTGGGCCTGTCACAGTCCAGGAGGGCGCGGCCACAGCTTTCGCGCCATACCCCCCAGCAGGGTGGGGTTCTCGTTTTGGCGCCAATCTCGGCCAACTTTCTGCAACCTTAGCATTTGCACAATTCTCTGCACACGGCCCACGCGGTCTCCCAGGGATACGGGAACCGCCATCTTGGTTTGCACGGCCATTCACTATATCAATTGAGGTAGATTTTTGTCTCGGGATCACCGCCTGGCAATCAGGTTCTCCATCTACACCGCACATAACCACAATGTCCTCAACACTGTCCTCCAGGGTAGCACCCAGGGATCCTTGGCAGGACAAAAACGGCACGGCCACAGCCTTGGCGCCACTCCACAACAGACTTGCAAAAGTTCCTTCTGCAGCTCTCTCTTCTGTGGTAAACACACCACGTGCGCTCTCTCCGTCGGCCACTGGCTGCCATCTTTGATTCTCCGCACCGCGCGGAACTTCACTTCTTGCGGTCGCCATTTTTACTTTATAATTTCTATTATCACACATGGTGCTCCTCTCTGCGGGGCAGCTGCCATTTTGGTGCAACAAAGAATGCCACGATGCACCACCTACATGTATCTAATGTACGTTTTACTCATGTTGCACTACCTCAGGCTAAGCTCACTCTCTCTGTGTATGCTGTGTCCACCTTCCTCCAGTCTGCGCTCTGTGGTAAGTGTCCCGGTTACTGGCTAGAGTACTCTGGCTTCTCCCATGCAGTACTAGGGCGTCTACCTACTGTTGGCTACCTCTAGTGCAAGTCCTCTCTAGAATTCCAGACCCACATTAACCAGGCTATTCTCATGAGCATGGCATCCCACAACTAGCTGCCTGAAGGTGACTAGGACAGCTATAGCCCTGTCTCCAGACCCAATTTACTCCTCTCAGGATCCTAGGTTGTGCTTTGCGAGCTGACAATTCCATCACACTCCTGACTACCCCTAGGATCTGTCCCCATACACAGCACTGACGGTTCAGCATACACTCTACCTGTTTCCTAGTGTGCCTAGCAAAAGCCTGTCCTGTTGATACAGATCTCAGCAGCGCCTCCGAAAATGTAACGGTTCTAGGCCCCCATCCAATCTCACATTGGCGCCTGTGGTCTACTGGCCCCCCATTACATGTCTGTGTATGTTGTGGTGCACCTGCTGACTTACAGGACTCCTGAGTCTCCCGCTGGTTGGTATAGGGGAACATCACCATGACAGTCGTCTGAGGTAGTGTCTCTGAGTCCTACTCACATTCGATGCAGCGCCTCCACCCCATTAGTATCTCTGCGGCCGCAGGGGGATGTATCTGATGGGGAACTCCTCTGTGGTACCTCCTTCTGCAGAATGACTCCACACTCACACAGAAGGGATGTAGTGAACAAGGGCATCTTTATTTGCATCTGATTAGGCAGACTGTCCCTCATCGCGGTCGTGCTCAGCCGCTCATCTTGTTGAGGTACCCCCTTCAGAAGGTTCCTCCTCTCTCAATAGAGTTGGCTCACCTCTCCCCTAAGGGAGATCACCATCTGTGTCAGGTCCCTGAACACAGTGTGTAGTCAGCTAGCACTTGAATCTGACAGCCTTGAACTGATGCAGACACTCCTTGTTAACACTAGGTTTCCACCTAGACTCAACAACTACTAACTTTTGGCAGTGCTGTGTCTTATATAGACTCAGAAAACAGACATACGTCTGTGTCACTAACAGTGGACACAGAGCATATTGTCACTTCCCTTGTTACATATGACACCTCACAAGGGTGTGAGGGCAAACTTCCATGATTGTTGCTGGCAACCCTGCATACTTAACAGGTTTACTGCCAGCATGAGAAAGAGATTGTTAGGACCAATATGTCAGGCCAGAGTCTGCAGTCATGTTAAGCTTCCATTTTGTCTGGTCATAACTAGTTAAGATTCTGTAGTCAGCCTTTTGCTGAAATATAATTCCTGAATGCACTCAGTTTCTCTGCTAAATTGCATTTCATTCTCCCTGGCCAGGATATTACTAGATACTTTTGTGTGGTCAATTTCCTGGTGTTTTAGTAGAATATAATAGAATGGTTCTCTGCAAGAAGCAAGGTAGTGAAAAAGTTGCTAAGACTCAAGGTCTCTTTTGATAACAGACAATGAATAAGCTATGTATTTAGACAATTGCTTGTATTGAAAAAAGACACGTCTCAAAAGTCACGCCACTAATATGTCCTGCCCCTAAATCACGCCTCTAATCAAAGCTACGCCCAAGACACACCTAGTATACGCCCAGGACACGCCTATGATACGCCTCTAACCAATATCTTTTTTTATTCTGTATAAAAACCATTACCCTATGAGTAATAAATTGAGACAAAGGATTTGAAACCTTGCGTGTGTTACGTTTCATTTTGTTCGTCTCCCAGGCCTGATAAGGTTCATCAAAGATCGAAGATAACAGTTGCAGGGCGTGAAAGCTTCCTGGGAAGTCTGCTGTAAACGGGTGCAGATGGTGTAGTATCCAGTCACAAGGCTTCAGTGTACCTGGCAGAGGAAAGGTTCCTCTCGGTTCTGGAGCGTGGGTGAAGGAATAACGGATTTTCCTTTCAGTTTTGGCGTCTAGAAGTGGGAAATTCACAGAGGTTGTGAGTATATATGTAAATTTTTATATATGATGCTTCACCCCCTCTGGGAATTTAATAGACCTAAATTGTGACTGAAGAATTGGGATAGGCCCTTTTAAACAGAATTTTTGGTAAGAGTCCAGTAAATTCTGTGCACGACTGGACTGTTATCTCTGATCTAGCTGAACTACCATTGTATATTGTGTAAGTATAAATATTGCAATTATTTGTCATAATTAAGCTGTTTTTCTTTAAGCCACTAATGGGTGCTTGCATGAGTAAGAATGACTCTGGACGGAAGCCTAGGAATGTACAAATTTTTAAATGCGAGTGTAAATCTGGTCGGATTCCTGAGGAATTTGTTGCTCAGACAGCTAGTATTATTGTGACCCGTGTTGTCGAATATGCAGAAGGTTGTTCTCGGCATGAAAATAAGGCAATGTATTTACAAGGCAGAGGGCAGAATAGACGGAGATCTTATGCTGGTCCCAGAAATCAATCAGGGAGAATAGCTCAGAATAATGGTATCTGTTTTAACTGTGGTAATACTGGTCATTGGCAGAGAGAGTGCCCATATCAGAAGCAGGGAAGTGCTGCTTTGCCGGAGGGGGCTCAGAGTGAAAGTCTCTGTAAAAAAAAAAAAAAACACTGCTACCGAGTTTGTTTGTAACCTTGATGAATTTTTTCCTGAATGATTTCTTGTGTGAAAGTCATGCTGATTATCATCTGTACAAAAAATATGAATATTAGTTGCTCATGATGAAATCTAAATTTTAAAAGGTTTTAAAAAGGTGTACACCGAATATAGAGAGAAATACCTCACAACAAAAGGGGAGTATATTCAGCTCTGTCCCTGGTTATAGTTTGAAAGGTTTATTCGTCCTGGCCAGGCGGATACTTTTTAAACCGGACACATTTCTTTTCCTGTGTGGTATTTCTGTCTTAATAAAAGGAGGGGCACAGCCTCTCTCTTACAGTTTAAAGAATGCGAAGCATTCACATTAAAATTAACTAGCTGTGCTTAAGCAGTTTAATCATGAGAACAAGGTAATGTAGAACTGTCTTCTTTTCCGTAAAGCAGTAAGATAACACATTTCAATTTTATTTCTACAGGATTAAGATGTTTTTGTTTAAAATGCTGGTAAGAGCTCATAAGCACTGTTTGAATTAATATATTGCATTATATATGTATATAACGCCATTAATGTACATAGCGCTTCAAAAGGAGGGTGTCCATGGTGTGAGCGGAGTGTGATAATATCTGCCTTTAGCAGCATGGAGGTCAGTTATTTTAGCGAGAATTGTCTCCGTTAAATAAGCAGTGTAGAAGCCATACAAGACAGGTAGGGTCAAGCTTGCTGTTTATTTAGTCATGGTATAACTGTTGCATGTTTGAAGATATTTTGTTTAGCTTAAAAGAGGGCATAGTTAAAACGGGATAGCAATTGTATTGATGGAAGTTTGCAGGAATATGAGATTTCTTGCAGAAGGCATTCAGGTGAATGAGTGAAAGAATGTTGCATGCTCCTGTAGGCATAGACTTGGTGTTTATAAGTAATTTGAAATATTCCCGTTATTTAATTTTTGAAAGACCATACAAAATGCAGTTTTAGGACAGCGTGGAAAGCTTCATATTTAACATTAAACTAACGTTAGAATCCCCTGCGTGAGGATTAATCCAGCAGTTAATATGAATTAGACAGCGAAACCCGTTATCTGTACTGTGAAATTTCTGGCTGTTTTCCCAGAAAAAAAAAAAAAAAAGGCGCTTTGAAAATTATTATTTTTTTTCTTTTTAAAGTCAGAGGGCCTCATGCAGAGAGCATAGAATTTTAAAAATGGCGAATTTCATAAAAAGTAGCTTTTTTGGAGAGTTTTATTCTCCATATGCAGAAAAGTGCGAATTCTGCTATGTTTAACATGGATGCGTGTGGCGAGTTTAAATTGGCGAGATGCGCGCTTCAGAAACGTGTAAAAACAAATTCGCGCCTTTTTTTTCCCCTTTACTATAGGCGGCGAGCGCCATCTTGCCATATTTTCGTGGCGCGGCAAAAATGCGAGAATCGCGCCTTTTTTTGGCGCGAACAGCCGCTACTTGCCGTTCGCACCTCTCTGCATTCGGAGAGTTTTAAAAATGGCGCGATGGAGGTTCTCGCCAGCCGCGAGGCGAGTTTTAAACATAGAAATAAAAAAATGGCGCGTTTTTCGCAACTCGCCATTTTATGCCGTTTTCTGAGGGAAATTGAACAAAAAATGGCGAGTTTTGAAATAACGATGCTCTCTGCATGAGGCCCTATGTTTAAAACTCGCCTCGCGGCTGGCGAGAACCTCCATCGCGCCATTTTTAAAACTCTCCGAATGCAGAGAGGTGCGAACGGCAAGTAGCGGCTGTTCGCGCCAAAAAAAGGCGCGATTCTCGCATTTTTGCCGCGCCACGAAAATATGGCAAGATGGCGCTCGCCGCCTATAGTAAAGGGGAAAAAAAAGGCGCGAATTTGTTTTTACACGTTTCTGAAGCGCGCATCTCGCCAATTTAAACTCGCCACACGCATCCATGTTAAACATAGCAGAATTCGCACTTTTCTGCATATGGAGAATAAAACTCTCCAAAAAAGCTACTTTTTATGAAATTCGCCATTTTTAAAATTCTATGCTCTCTGCATGAGGCCCATAGAAATAAAAAAATGGCGCGTTTTTCGCAACTCGCCATTTTATGCCGTTTTCTGTGGGAAATTGAACAAAAAATGGCGAGTTTTGAAATAACGATGCTCTCTGCATGAGGCCCAGAGTGTCTTTTAAAGTGAATGCTGGCCATGTGCTCAGCACTTTGCAAAGAGTTCAACATTATTTGTCTATTTTAAAAGGAAATCTTTTGTTCAGGATTTCAGGATTTTTTCTTATATTGTAAATGCCACAGTTGTTAAAAGACCTACTGCAGGCTTTTTTTCTTTTAACACAAGCAGTAAATATTTTTATAGTCACAACACATACAAATCTATTTACCAGTTTATTTTGCTATATATCAAAGCAACCTGTTTTCATAACAATTTTTGTATTTTTGTATTTTTGTTCACATAGATAGATAATATATGAACAAAAGAGGGGAGATACATACATAGGTTATTGAATGTCTTTCTGAAATCCCTATAGAGGGTCAAGAAATTGATATGTTGTAAATGATACACAATGCACAGCAGGTTCAGAATTTATTATAGCAATGTTAACTCCAAGAGTTGACAGGCCCCTGGTAAATAATAATAATACCTTTGCAGATGTCACAGCAAAGCAGGTAGCAAGCCGTCCCTATGTTGAGGGATATATAATATGTGCCAAATTTATAATTTTATAACCATTTATTTGTTTTTGGGTATGTCCTGGAAATAGAATTAAAGGACAGGGGATATATAATTGCATAAGTGTACAGGGTATATATATTATATACAAGGCATTTCACATTTTTTTTAGCAGAATAGTTACAGTGGAGTGCTTGAAGTGAAAGCCAGGAGTGACTGTAGGTGTGGGACAATAGCCATGAGTGCAGGCTGTTGGGATGCTTGACTTGTGGGGCGAGTTTTAAGGTTAGTTAGTATTAAATGACTAAAAGGTTGACACCATTTGCATCAGAAAAAATGGCAGATGGCAGTTAGGTATGAATGAGAGTAAGTGTGTATTGGGAGAAGAGAGATTGATTTGTAGTTTGAGACAGTGTTTTTGTCCCCATTTTTGAAGATTGGGACAACTCTAGCAGTTTTTCAGGTCTTAGGGATATGGCCTGCAGACAGGATAGAATTGATTATGGAAGCAATTGGTTTGGCAAAGGCTGAGGTACCAAGTTTTAGGAACTTGGATTGTAGCAAAGTCAAGTCCATATTGGTTGCTTAGTTTAAAATTTGAGGAGCGTTAATAGGGAATATCTCTGTTTAATATTGTGGATGCTAATAATAGTAGTAACAATATTAATACAAGAATTTCTAGGTATATATTCTCTCCCTATGAGACACTTATGGGATGAGTTATGACCATCAGTAGTTCAAAGTAACTAATTAAGGACCATGTTATTGGTAATAAAACAATTAATAAGTATTGCATGCAACTAATATATATTTTTGAGTCTTTCAAGGCACAGGTTAAAGCTGAAAGTGCACCTACGCAAGACGGGTTAATGGTCAAGCATTTTCTACGCAAGCACGCTCTTCATCCCAGATGAAAAGGCCATTTAAATGCTACTCATCACCAGCATTGCAGTAAAAATTTCTTATCATCATGGATACACATCACGCACGTCAAAATAGTGCCAGTCTAAGCACAAACAGCTAATAAAGACAAAGACATAGCACCTGCAAATAAGTGTTTTGATGGACACAATACTCTCTGACCACTAATCAAGGGAGAAAGGTTATAGGCAAAAATGTCCAGGCCTCAACACACGAACTTTGAACTTTTTATTTTTACAGGTTTTTATTATTTTTCAGTTACAATGTATGCTCCATTATGTTTGTGTAAGTGGCGTCCCATAAGGATGACAAAATAGTATAAGGTATTATTTGTTTAACTTTGTTTATTTTGTTTGGATTTCTAGGTTAATAGAATCTCCCTGCAGAATGATATCTCGGTGGGAGAATGCTTTATCAGTCAAACACACGGTTATGTTAATTGCTCACAGGTAGAGTAAGAAACAGAAGAAATGAACCCAATACACAAGTGCTAAAAAGTAGTCTATGGGAAGAATAAGTTTCAAGGAATTTATTCCCAAATGTAGGAGTTGGGTTACTGTATGACAGGTTTACAGGGATATCCTAAATCATACAGCCACAGACATTTACTCACTTAACCAAGGATAGGTTTAGTTTAAATTAATGGCCCCGCAGAATAAAAATAGCTCTAGACTATATTTTAGCCTCAAAAGGAGGGGCATGTATGCGCCCTAGTTAAAGCACAATGTTATGTATTTTATCCAGGATTTAGGGACCATGGGGACTTGGTGGTTGGATTGATTTGCTTTGAGCGAAGCTAGCGAATGTTTTTGTATGTGTGTGTTTGTCCTACTCATTGCTCTCTATGTATTAAGTACAGCAAAACTCTGATCCAGAAGTGCGTTGCAACCCCCACCGACGCTATGCCTCTCTGCGGTGATGATGTCGCCAGTCCCCCAGAAGAAGAGACCAAAGAAGAAATCAACTTGGCTGATATAATGGCCGGAAAAGAAAGGAATGAAGTTATTCACAACTTGGACATCTTGGTCCATCAGGACTATGAAATGGTTAACTGTTTTGTTCCTTAAATAGACTGTCTCTTAAGGATATGGGGGGACTGAGAAGACTGGATATGAGGAAGGTGGGAGGTCACAAAGGGAAGTGAGTCAACCACAAGGAAAGGATCACGTCAGCCATTGTGACCATAGCAGCCATCTTGGTCCGTTTTGCCATTCTGAGTAAATGCAGTATGAAAGATGTGTGCAAGAAGAATGTTTGTGCAGTCGCTCTTAGCAGAAATTAGCCCCCACCAATTCTCACAAATAGCTGACCCTTAGATTATGTGACATATTGAGATGTAAGCCATTTTCTAATCTATAGAAATATTTAATGATATATATATATATATATATATATTGGTTGTGTGGCATGTGGGCCACTAAGATTGTACCCTGCAATCACACTGCCCTTTGTTATCTGGGTTTCATTCTTCCCACTTTCTATGTATCTGACACGTTACCCCAAGGAAGGCTGAGAAATCGAAAAGATCTGACCAGGACCATTAGTCCAGCCCGCATTGCAGCTGGGGTTTTTATACCTAGTTTAGGTGTTCTGGATCTCTATTCTAAATTAAGTGAGCTGATGGTAAATATTGATGATGCTCTTAATCAGACAAGTGATGCTATCATCCGTTTGACTAATGAACAAGAGCAGATCCGGACAGTATTATTACAGAATAGAATGGCTCTTGATTATCTGCTAGCCTCACAAGAAGGTGTTTGTAAACTTGTAGGACAGAAGTGCTGTGCCTATATTGAAGACGAGTCTGGCGCTATTCATAAAGATATGGATAAGTTACAGGAAATTCAGGCAAGGATGCGTAAAGAATCCTCAAGCCTTAGCTTAAATTGGATGTCAGGACTCACTAGTTGGATCGGAGAATTGGGTATGAAAATTCTCTATGGTTTTATTGTAGTGATTAGTATAATCGCAGCAATTTTTGTTATTTTTCACTGTGCTAAGTGTGCAATGCTTTCATTTGTCTCAAGGAAACCTTCAGTTTCATCTCACGCCATGTATGCAACTAATAATTCATATGTGGCCATGAACAGAGTCTATGATACTATTGGTCCCCATAAGGCCATAGTCATAGAGAAGTGTACCTAGTAAGGGTATTTGTTCTTTTAGAGAACAAAAAGGAGGGAATTGTTAGGACCAATATGTCAGGCCAGAGTCTGCAGTCATGTTAAGCTTCCATTTTGTCTGGTCATAACTAGTTAAGATTCTGTAGTCAGCCTTTTGCTGAAATATAATTCCTGAATGCACTCAGTTTCTCTGCTAAATTGCATTTCATTCTCCCTGGCCAGGATATTACTAGATACTTTTGTGTGGTCAATTTCCTGGTGTTTTAGTAGAATATAATAGAATGGTTCTCTGCAAGAAGCAAGGTAGTGAAAAAGTTGCTAAGACTCAAGGTCTCTTTTGATAACAGACAATGAATAAGCTATGTATTTAGACAATTGCTTGTATTGAAAAAAGACACGTCTCAAAAGTCACGCCACTAATATGTCCTGCCCCTAAATCACGCCTCTAATCAAAGCTACGCCCAAGACACACCTAGTATATGCCCAGGACAAGCCTATGATACGCCTCTAACCAATATCTTTTTTTATTCTGTATAAAAACCATTACCCTATGAGTAATAAATTGAGACAAAGGATTTGAAACCTGGCGTGCGTTACGTTTCATTTTGTTCGTCTCCCAGGCCTGATAAGGTTCATCAAAGATCGAAGATAACAGTTGCAGGGCGTGAAAGCTTCCTGGGAAGTCTGCTGCAAACGGGTGCAGATGGTGTAGTATCCAGTCACAAGGCTTCAGTGTACCTGGCAGAGGAAAGGTTCCTCTCGGTTCTGGAGCGTGGGTGAAGGAATAACGGATTTTCCTTTCAGAGATGTACACCATTTTTACACATGGCTACATATATATATATATATATATATATATATATATATATATATATATATATATATATATATATATACACACACACAGTGGTCGACAAATCACCAAAAAATCTACTCGCCGAACAAAAAAATCTACTCGCCACCTAGTACCAAACGTGTGCTGCTTGGGCCAATAGGAGCTCGCCACGATGTTAAATCCACTCGCCCGGGGCGTGCAAATGTATAGGTTTGTCGAACACTGTATATATATATATTTACAACAACAACCAAGCATATGGTAAAATATTGTGCTAGAGGTGGTAGAAGAAGCAATGTGCCTGTATACAGAATTAAATGGCAGTTACCATCGGATCGGGGTGCGATACCCTGCATCGTGGCTTTTATATGTACACCCTGCAACTCCCCTCTAACTTCTCCTATAGCTCCAAATAGCCACCCCTGAGATCCCCTATGTAGAATTAAACAGGCACAAAATAACATGATACAGTGATGCTTGAAAACACCTGTTCAAAATGCCAAACAGCATCCATTTTACAGCAAAAGCAAGCTTGAAACAGCTCCCTTTTAGAAAGTCACTGAACTGTGAAAGTGTTCCTGCGAGCACCGTGGCCAATTAAAACTCCTTACACATTTAAGTGAATCTGCCCATGGTTGAGGTAGATATCCTGATGTAGTTTACCAGCACTATTAATGTTCACAAATACTCAAAGGTAAGTTAAGACTGGGAATTAAAGTACAAGATAATGTGTTAACCCAATTTTATTTTAGACTTTCAATCAAATATCTTAAACAATGGCGGAGTTGTAGCAAAATAAAATCTATATACAATGCATTGTTATGGCACATAAAGAATCTCATTTGCATACATTCTGTTCCACTCGTATGGCTTTGGATAAAAGACAGTTTCTGTGCCCTACTTTGTTTTTATTTCTTGCACACAATGTGCCATCCCTTGCTTGTTTTGGTTGCCTGCCCAGTCATTTTAGTTGCATGAATAACGTTCCATGAATTATAGCAGGCTACTTTTGCTGACCCCCTTTATTTTATGCTGGGGGTTTCGAATCAAAATAAGGTCACGGTACACTGTCAGTTACACTCTGTCTGTGTAATACGGCAGACATAACCTTATAGGGGTCCATGTTCAAATGGATTTCAAGTAAAAGGTGAAACTGTGTTGCTTATTTCCCAGAATCCCTAGCTGCAGTGGAAGCACTGTATGCTTGGTGATAATGGTTGAAAGGCAGGGTTGCAGACCTGTCCCAGACATGTGAATGTGCTCACAAGTGATATTTGTATTTACTCTTTAGTCTACAGTAAGCTCCTCTCAAATTTAAAGCAGCAATCCTATTCAAGATATTTTTCCACTAAAAATAAATAAATAAATAAAGAGTCCAAACTGAGAGATCCTCTGGTGCTGAATGGAGGTGATTTTAGCTCAGGTGAACCTTCTGGTTGCCAAGATATTTACAGTTTTAGTGACCAGCGTTTCAGATCCCATTGCTAAATCTTGCAGATCCCACGAGACAAAAGGAAGCGACATCGGGGGATGACATTGTGCGTTCCTATTGGACAATACTGACCGCCATCTTTGAATTCAAAGCAAGAACAATGGCAACTAAAACTGTAAAACTGAAACCATGGGGGTCCTGAGAGCGGAAAACAGTGAGTCTCAGCTCTGGAGTACCCCCGGGTTTGAATTCTTAAAAAATAATCAAGACTGAAAAAGGGCGAAATTGCTTAAGATTAATTTATTGTGGGCAATAAGAATTTCTTTATGTGAAAAACACAAGCAAGAACACAGAAGCAGTTTAAACAAAATGAAATATGAGAAGGGAAGCACACGTTTCCAAAATCTCATCTCCTTTTTGCAGTGTTCATTAATAAAATCTAAATTACCTAGCTGGGTCTGTATTAATGGTCGGAAATCATAATACAATGTTAACTTCTTGTAGCACATTGCGTGCAAATTTAAACTATGTCACATTGTGGAAGAATGATCTTGCAGATGCGGGTAATAATTTTTCTGTAATATATTGTATTGGAAATTGAAAGCCATTAAGTGAGGTGGATATTTAATTTCCCGAGTCACCGTGTTGTCTACGTTTGCTTCATTATTTCTTGCATGCATGTGATTTACTTTGTCTGCTTCGAAAACAAATGTTTTGTGGTAACAATAGGCTCTCCAACTAATTTTCCAAAGGGCTGGATTAGAAAATTATTTCAGGTAGAAGGGCCAGAAGTATACTACAGCACATAATTTGTTATGTATCTAAAGATATTTAATTTTGTATACCATCTGCACCATCTTTTTATTTGATCGTTTAGCTATATAGTGAATTTTAGTGTGAAACAAAATGTACCTACCTTCTTGAGGAACTGCAGGGACAGGCAGTCAAAGGAATAATCCAAGACCCTTCAGGGGCCGGACATGGTTCACAAGAGTTGTACGATAAATGTAGCACTTGGTCAATCCATAGTCAGTGGTCCCTGCAAAGTAAACTGACTGCCAAGATGTTACCCTCTCTATACAAAGCAATGGGGGGGAGTTAGGGAAATGATTGACTGGGTGCATTGGATAAAGGGCCATCTTTACTAAGCAGTCTTCTGCTGTAAGACACCTTCTGACATTGGAAGACACCTCACTGCCCATTCCAGCGCCAGAGGGTATCTTATGGCAGGGGATTGCTTAAGAAATATGAACAAAATGTCTTAGCAATGAATATCAGGAAGGATATAAAGATCCCCATGTTGAAAAACATGTGCACCTTGCTTACAAACAACAGCTGCAGATGTGTCAATAATAAATACCAAAACAAAAATGATATATTTTTATATGTTTTGATAAATCAAGTGCTGTTTTTGTTCCAATGATTAAAGAAAAGGCATTAATGAAACTTGACACAGACACTATAGAACACCATATTGTTAGACTTGGAGTTACTACAATTGGCAAACAGTTTACATAGCACATTACAACATCCTCCTCCCAACATCTGCCTGAAGTCCCTTTAGCATACCATGAAGCCATCTTCCCCTTACTCAGGGAGATTTAACCTCTATCCATTTGAATTTTACTTAAGGAGGCAGTTCAACATTTTGGGGTTCAAAGCATTTTTTAAACAACTTAGGGGCCTATGCAGAGAGCAGCGCTATTTCGAAATTCGCCATTTTTTGGAGAAAATCGCGCAGAAAGCAGCAGAAAATGGCGAGTTCCGAAAAACGCGCCAATTTTTCTTTTCTATTTGTAAAACTCGCCTCGCGGCTGGCGAGAACCTCAATCTCGCCAGTTTTAAAAATATCCGTATGCAGAGAGGCGCGAACGGCATCTAGCGGCTGTTCGCGCCAATAAAATGGCGCGATTGTCTCCGTTTTGCCTCGCAAAAAAAAACTGCCGCTCGCGGCCATTGCAAAGGAAAAAAAAAAGGCGCGAATTTGTTTTAACACATTTCTGAAGCGCGCATCTCGCCAATTTAAACTCGCCACACGCATCCATGTTAAACATAGCAGAATTCGCACTTTTCTGCATATGGAGATTAAAACTCTCCAAAAAAGCTACTTTTTAATAAATTCGCCAATTTTAAAATTCGCTGCTCTCTGCATAGGCCCCTTAGTGTAATTGGCTTCCTAACAAAGACTGAATCCCCCTTTAACCCTTGTATGCCAGAGGCTTCTGCACCTCACGGACCCTCCAGCACTTCCTCATCATGTGACCAGGCTTTGGAGCGATCACCTGATCCATTCTGCCAGACCGGGCGTGGAGGGGCAGGGGACGGCCTTCCCTTCAATGTAATACTCCATCAGCCCTCCTGTCACATACAGACCCTAAACAACGAGCAAAAGGCAATGACGAGCAGCATACGTCATAAGGCCTCCTGGGGTGGCACTTTTACTGATGTATGCTGTACGTCATTAGAGCACTAAAGGGGTTAAAGTAGCTTCCTAATTTACTTGTATCTTATGAAATATTAATATGTACCCTTCTGTGGTGGAAACACTGAATTCAGGCATATCAGCTATTTATCTTTATCTTTTTGAATGATGGTGGCACCATAATCACTTTGCAAACAAAAGACAGAACAAAGATAACAATTTACCTTTGAAGACTGACAAACATGCATTAAACATGTCCCTGTCCTTCGTTCACCCCTAGGCATCTTCAAGAGTAAGGGGAACACCACTTCACAGCATATTAGGTAGGGGCAGTAGAGAGGTTATTACAGCTCTGTTTCAGGCTAAGGAGTTTACAGCTTATAAATGCCACCATTGCTGATTTAAAATATAGTATGATCAGTAGGTGTCCTGCAAATGTTTTTTCATTTATGTTCCATAGCTCTACACATGAAAAAAACCATCAAACAACACGTTGTTGTGTAACAAAATACCACCACTTCTAACAATATATACTTTAATATCAAGTTGATCTTTAAAAAAAAAAAAGATCCAATAATATATATATTTTTTGTTGGGAATAAAATGTTTATGTGGTTTGCTGGACCAAGAAAATAAGATACAGGATATTGAAAGAGACTGGGATATCTCAAGTCAGAAGGGAAAGCGTAGGCGTGATCAGATTACTATATTAAAAACACAGCTCCTGATAAGAAAGAAAAAAGAAGGAATACGTTAAAACAGATTGTTGAAGCAGCAGATAACAAGAAGGAATACAGAACACACTATCACAAAGGATCACACATGCAATACCTGAAACAAAATGAGAAATGCAGCTTGTAAAGTAGGAGTTTTATTGCTAAGTGTTTCTAAGTGTGGATTTAGATGCGGAGCCAACATTGCAATATGCCCTGAAATAATAAGATGTAGGAGAAAGATAGTGAACACAGGGCACAGTAGCACAGACACCTCTATTACTGTGGTTATGTAACAATGAACATGAGCTCCACGAGTCTTCGGTCAAGGTTCTGAAAAAAATCTAATTTAACCCCTTTACTGACAGATGCCTGCAACAAGTTGCAAAGCATATTCCATAAAGCAGAAATTTTTGGGTTTTTTTGATCACTTTATTAATTTTACTTTTTTCTTCTCTAGCTTGCTATACTGGGGGAACTTTCAGAACACGACTGACATGCAGTACCTCTGGGAGACCCCTAGTTTCACCATAATTTGCACCCATTCTTCAGGATCATTAACATCATCCTGGGAGTATGGTATTGCCTGCAGCAATATCATAACTGGTAAAGCAACCGTCTGGACTTACGAAGGGATACAGATGAGTAGCTTGCAATCTCATTGAGGTAAAAACTGAATGTGGGGGAAATTATGCACCAGGAAGCCCTTGAAATTGAGTACAGTTTTATTTTATTTTTTACTTTTGTTGGCATGATTTCCCCTTTAAGACACTGGGCCTCATGCAGTAAGCGCCGAAAAAGTGCTCTCGGCAGGGGATCAATATCAGCATGATTTTGGCGATTTGCCCTCGCAGTATTCAGGAAGGGCCGAATCCCTAGCAAATCACTGCGAAAGCAAAATGCAGAGTAGCCGGTGGCGAGACAGTCTGTCTCCCGATAACCTGGCGATACGCTGTCCCCTGCCGAGATGTGTCTGCAGCAGAGAGAGATCCGCCACTCTCTTGCGCAAACATCGGCAAGAATAAAAATATATCAAAACAATTTTTACTCATAGTGTAGATGTGCAGGGGGTCTCCGGAGCTGCATTGGTTTCAGGTCCGGGGGACCCCTGCTCCCCGAGATACAGGCCCCGTTATGAGGTGCCGGTATTCCTTTGCATTTAAATATCCCGATCACGTGGCCACGGAATGTAAACAAAGCAGAGGGATACTGGCACCCCATAAAGTGGCCTGCATCTCGGGAAGCATGGGGTCCCCGGACCTAAAACCAAAGCGGTTCAGCTCCGGAGACCCTCTGCACATCTACACTATGAGTAAAACACACATATAAATAAACAATCATTCCTTACCTTTGCGGCTATCTGCTATGGTAATGAAGCAGCATTAATGTATTTTTAATAATAGTGTACGGGAGCAGGGGGTCCCTGAGCTGAACCACATTGATTTGTGGATCAGGGACCCCCTGCTTCCTGAGTTACAGGCCCCGGTATGAGTCATCGGGTGCCTGTGTCGCCGCCATCTTTATAGAGCCCACGTCGCGTCTTGGACGCTACAAAGATGGTAGCGACATTGGCCTCCGATGCCCCATATCGGGGCCTGTAACTCGGGAAGCAGGGGGTCCCTGAGCCACAAATCAATGCGGTTCAGCTCAGAGAACCCCCTGCTCCCGCACATTATTAAAATACATTAATGCTGCTTCATTACCATAGCGGATAGTCGCTAAGGCAATGAAGGGTTTAAGGCATAATAGCATGTTTATTGGGGACAATTGTCCCCAATAAACATTGCAATAAACAACATACACCCCCTGTGCCCCCAACAACCCATATACCCCCATTACATATATTACATTTTTGGGATGCACAGCAATGATACTAGAGGCCGGCGGTGGCCCTCGGGTGTTCCCCGCTGGCCTGCAGTACCAATTCTGTGCCCCCCCCCAAAAATCCAACAACACAAATACTTTACAATAAATACACCCCCCCTAACACATACAGTGCAGTAATGTGCAAAATTACTATTATCCACAAATGGATAATAGTGAATGTGCCCATTTTAAATACATAAAGAACAATAAATACATTAAATACATATTGCACTAACCGATGTCCGGCTGCCACGATGAAGGCCATCCTCATCTTCATAACCGTCCATGCCCCCTCCGATGCTGCAAAACATAAACAAGAATAAAAACAGCCAATGTAATGTCCCCTAACCCCTTAATCACCATAGCGGTTACTAACCGCTACAGTCATTAAGGGGTTAACCCACCCTCACCCACCACTCGGGAGGCCTAAATACCCTCCCCCACTACCCCCCCACCCCATGAGGCCTAACCACCCTCACACACCACCCAGCCGGGAGGCCTACCCACATACCCTTGGGACCAATACCCCCTTCCCCCACCCCCAGTACCCACAATAAAAACAATACACAGCCCCACAAAAAACATCATTATATTTATTACATAAATAACCCACCCCCTGTGCCCCCACCCATTAATACATGATTTATTATTTCACATACAGGGATAATACCCCAGGCCCACGGGAGTCCCCGGTGGGCCTGACGGGTCACCTCACAGACCTACAGAAGCCCAACACCTTGTTTCAAACAGGGTCTGGAGGGCTGCGGGTGGTCCCCGCCAGTCGCCATGGTCACCAGGTGGTCTCCGCGGGTCACCGTGGGCCACAATGGGGTCCCCACGAGTAGGCCCGCGGCTGTCTGGTGGGCCCCGGTTCAGACCCACAGGTGTCTAAGGGGCCTCGGGTGCTTCACACGGGGGTCTGGGGGCCCTCAGGTGGTCCCTACGGGTCCGTGGTGCCCCCACAGATGTGGGGCCACCGGTTCTTCCCCACAGGTGTCCCCCGTGAACCCGGCAGCCGTTTACCCGTGAGAAGTCCGAGGAGACCTCAGATGGTATCCATAGGTCTCCCGCAGACCTGAGGTAACAACCCTGTATGTAAAAATAAATAAACATGTCCTATACATTAAATACATCAAGCCCCCCCCCTCAACACATACAGTACAATAATGTGCAAAATAACTATTATCCAGATAGTGATAATAGATTATTTGCCCACTATTAAACACATTAAGTAGCATAATAAAAGAAATCAAGTTCTACTGACCTGATCAATATGAAGCCCCCTCGACAGCAAAATCTGTGTCCTCTGTTGCCAATAAAATACATAGCCAATAAAATACATAGCCAATACATCGCTATTACATTCCGATATCAATTAATCCCTTAATCACCTTATCGGATAATAACCGCAAAGGTAATTAAGGGGTTAACCCACCCTTCACCCATTCATTTGTACAGTGGCTTCATCATGCAACTAGATATATATATCTATATATATATATACAGTGTTCGACAATCCTATACATTTACACGCCCGGGGCGTGTGGATTTAACCTCCGGGCGAGTAAATATTGGCCCAAGCAGCACACGTGTTTGTTTTTTAACATTTCCCCTGCTCGCGCTGAAATTTCCCCTGCTCTTGCTGAAATTTCCCCTGCTCGCGCTGCCTGAAACAAAAATACCCCGCCACCCCACCCAATCACCCCGTCACCCCACCCAATCACCACGTCACCCCACCCCGTCACCCCGTCACCCCACCCAGTCACCCCGCCACCCCACCCAATCACCGCGCCACCCCACCCAATCACCCCGCCACCCCACGCAATCACCCCGCCACCCCACCCAATCACCCCGTCACCCCACCTAGTCACCCCATCACCCCACCCGTCACCCCACCCAGTCACCCCGTCACCCCACCCAATCACCCCACCCAGTCACCCCGTCACCCCACCCAGTCCCCCTGTCACCCCACCCAGTCCCCCCGTCACCCCACCCAGTCCCCCCATCACCCCATCACCCCACCCAGTCACCCCATCACCCCACCCAGTCACCCCATCACACCCAGTCACCCCACCTCAGTCAGTCACCCCACCACAGTCAGTCACCCCACCACAGTCAGTCACCACACCCAAGTCAGTCACCTCACCCCAGTCAGTCACCCCACCCCAGTCAGTCACCCCCCCCAAGTCAGTCAGTCACCCCTGCCGTCAGTCAGTCACCCCCGCCGTCAGTCAGTCACCCAGTCACCCCTGCCCCAGTCAGTCACCCAGCCAGTCCGTCACCCCCGCCCCAGTCAGTCAGCCCATCAGTAACCCCCGCCCCAGTCAGTCACCCCCGCCCCAGTCAGTCATCCCCGCCCCAGTCAGTCACGCCTGCCCCAGTCAGTCACGCCCGCCCCAGTCAGTCACCCAGCCAGTCAGTCACCCACCCTCTCTCTCTCTGTGTATCACCCACCCTCTGTGTGTGTCATCCACCGTTTCTCCCCTCTGTCTCTCCCCCGTCTGTCCCTCCACTCTCTCTCCCCCCCACACTCTCTCTGCCCCCACACTCTCTCTCCCCCCCCAACACTCTCTCTCTCCCCCCACACTCTCTCCCCCACACGCTCTCTCTCTCCCCCCCCCCACACACTCTCTCTCTCTCTCTCCCTCCCCACACTCTCTCTCTCCCCCCCACACTCTCTCTCTCCCCCCACACTCTCTCTCTCTCCCCCCCACACTCTCTCTCTCTCCCCCCCCACTCTCTCTCTCTCTCCCCCCCACACACTCTCTCTCTCCCCCCCACTCTCTCTCTCCCCCCCCACCCCACACTCTCTCTCCCCCCCCTCTCTCTCTCTCCACCCCCCCTCTCTCTCTCTCTCCCCCACTCTCTCTCTCTCCCCCCTACTCTCTCTCTCTCTCTCCCCCACTCTCTCCCCCACTCTCTCTCTCTCCCCCCTACTCTCTCTCTCTCTCTCCCCCACTCTCTCCCCCACTCTCTCCCCCCCACTCTCTCACACTCTCCATCTCTCTCACACTCTCCCCCACACTCTCTCTCTCCCCCCCACACTCTCTCTCCCCCACTCTCTCCCCCCCTCTCTCTCTCTCTCCCCCATGCTCTCTCTCTCTCCCCCACGCTCTCTCTCTCTCTCCCCACACTCTCTATCTCCCCCACACTCTCTCTCTCTCTCCCCTCTCTCTCTCTCTCTCCCCCCCCCCTCTCTCTCTCTCTCTCTCTCTCTCTCTCTGTCACCCACACTCTCTCACACTCTGGATCTGGATCTCTTATTTACCCTATATATCTTAACTGCCCTATACTACACCGAAATAACATATACTGCTTTCTTCCAGATCTGACTCAAGCTTCACACGGAAGACATCGGAAACCCCCCCCCCCCCCCCACTCTCTCTCTCTCTCCCCCACGCTCTCTCTCTCTCCCCCACACTCTCTCTCTCTCCCCCACACTCTCTCTCTGTCACCCACACTCTCTCACACTCTGGATCTGGATCTCTTATTTACCCTATATATCTTAACTGCCCTATACTACACCGAAATAACCTATACTGCTTTCTTCCAGATCTGACTCAAGCTTCACACGGAAGACATCGGAACCCCCCCCCCCACTCTCTCTCTCCCCCCCACTCTCTCTCTCTCTCCCCCCCCCACTCTCTCACACTCTCCCTCTCTCGACCACGCTATCTTCCGCCTGCCTCCGACCTCTGCTTGTGACCTCGACCACGCTATCTGCCGCTTGCCTCCGACTTCTGCTTGTGACCAAGACCATGCTCCTTGCTGTTCCTGCCACTGGGATCCACTCCAGCCACTGCTCAACCCTTGACATCGACGAAAACACCAGATTGCGGCTGATTCTGCCTGGAGGCTTTGGCTTAAAGCTGCTTGAGGGAAATCTTGTTACACCGGTGCTGTCCGCAGACCAGTTCCGTCCCTTATACTGAGGTGGGGACATAAAGGAACACGCACCCGCAGCAAAAGGAGCATGTCCGGAGTGTGGTGTTTTTAGGCGTTGCCAGGCCAGGTGGTGTTAGTGTCAGGAATCAGCGTTCTCCACGCTCCCCACACAGAGCACCCCCTTCCCGCAAGGAGTCCATGGATACACAAAACAAACCTGCCTTACCGGCCTCCACGGCTCCTCGCCCCTGCCGCCATTGCGGGATCACTCCCCTCAGCGATTCCTCTGCTCAGCGTCGGGCACGCCCACGCCGTCCTGCACGCACACCTGCACGCACACCTGAACCATCCACTGGCTCGGTTCACACGCGTAAACGAGTTATGGAGCACGCTCAGTCTGCACACTCTTCTTCCCGTCCCCCGGACCTCAGGCTCCACCCCCACACACTGCACGGGCTTACTCAGGTTACCAACAAGACTCACCTGGCCTGTTATGCCTGCACCAATCTGCAGTGTCTCCCTGTAGCTCTTCCTGTCCCGCCTCCGTTCCTAATTGGACCTTCCTGCTTTATCTAGCTCCTCTCTGCTCTCAGTCTTTGCTCGACATAGTCTCTGTATGGAAGTACTTCTGGATTCTCTCAGTGTTTTCACAGGTTTTGACGCGGCTTGTACAACTACCCCCTCTGGCTCTCGATCTCGGCACTCCTTGGACAACGCTCACTCTGGTAACCCCTTGAACACGGCTTGGACAATGACATATCTCCACTCTCCACTCCCTGACTTCGGTGAGTCATCCTTCACTCTATCTCTACAATCGGTACGGCAAGTATTGTCTACCTTACTACACCTGGCCTGGCAACGCTTCATACCACGCTCCGGACACGCTCCCTTTGCTGCGGGTGCATGTATTACCACTTCCCCCTTCAGCTCAGGGGACGGGTCTGGTCTGCGGGCAGCACCGGCGTAACAGTTAGCTAGCAATACTTGCCGGTACCGGTTAAAGAGGTTCCGTAGTCGTTGCCGTTGCCAAGGTCGGGGACTGGAGAGTTCTGGAAGGTCGGAGTCCAAGCAGGGTAAGAGAGACAGGAGTTGACGTCCGCCAAGCCGAGTTGAGTCCTGTGTAGATAGAGAGAGAAAGTGCCAGAGTAGATCTCCGCAGTGGAGACTATGTCGAGCAATGAATGAATGGCAGGACAGGCTATAAAGAGCGGCTGACCACTAGGAAGAGGGGGCAGGCCTGGAGGAGTACATGGAGCTGTCCTGGATAGGCTGCCTAAAGAAGAATACAGGTGAGCAGTCTTTGAGCCTGATTGAACTTTGTGTGTGTGTTGGGGGCGGAGCCTCACTGCAGGAGCAGTGAATAAATGAAAAAGATCTGGCGCGCGCTCTGTAACAGAGGAGCAGCAGCCATCAAAGCTCGAGTCGCTTGCGGCTCAGCAAGCGCCCGACGGGAACGAGGAGGTAGTCCCCCAACCACCGAGACTGGAGGGAGCTAACGCAGGGGGCTCCCCGCAGTAGTGGCCGGAACATGAGGTGAGGGGAGGCCACGCCGCGGCCGCCGCAACCCCTGGATCCTCACAAATCTATTGCAAGAAGCCGCTACCCAGGCCGTCTGCTGTATGAAAGTACTGTGTGTGAGAGGTGTAATCTCCCTGTGATGGTGTATGAGAACCTATACTTCAGCCTAGGTCATTGGAAGGCAAAAGATAAGTAACCCATCTACTACAGAAGAGTGTGGAATTCCCCAACACCATCCTCGCAAAGGTCTGCACTGTTTGACAGAGAAATAGACAACAACCAGCAATTCCAGCAGTCCTTCATGGCAGAATACCATCTGGATATAGCATATCACCATTCAAAGGCTGCAGAAGACTCTGGACACTGCTATCCAGGTGTCCCCACCATCACAGGTGAGGCCTGCTCCCTTATACAGTCACCTGAGAAGTCAGGGAGTAATGGCCTGGCTTTAATGGGTGTGCCTACCTCTGCTCACAATTGGCAGTCAGATGGGACTGACACTTATTGCACCCAAAGGACTCTTGAGATTTGGCAGGACTGGTTAGCTCCAGGTGGTTAGCTCCAGGAGTCCTTAAGAGATGGGAAGATTATCAAGGTCAAACTCAAGACAAAGATTTTCATCAGACCCAGCACAGGAACAGTTCTACTCATGTCTCATGAGTATTAGAGACTAAAACATTATAGTCAAAGTTGACATTTACTTTATTTATACTATAATGTTATGTTGTTAAACGTTTTGTAAAAATAGTGATATCTTACAGGTACCAGTGTCCTGTAGTCCCAGTTAATTTTTTGTGTCATTGTGACATCTATTTATCGATTTTAGTAATAGTCTAAAATATATTACTACATCTGCTCCTAGCACAATTCTGGGTAATCTAGTTACTGCTGCTTAGGTGTAGAACACAGCAGTTTTATGAGTTGTGAGCTCAGAGGTCAGGGGTTACCTGTGTATCCTCCATTACTGGAGCTGCAACATGTGAGTTTATTTTGCATCTGATCATCTATGTTCATGTTTTGTCCAGGAAAGCATTGTCTTTTCACCCTACTGTACAGTACTTTGATTATTGCATATCAAGATTGCATCTATTGTTAATCTATGCTGTAATAAATGTTTTGGAATATAGAACAACGCCTTTTTTTAAAGCAAGAAGTTGAAGAGGAGTTTAGCCATCTGTATAGTCCAGTCGCACAGTGCTTTCTACATGTGAGGAGGACAGAATAATTACAGTTTTATTACATTTTCAGGATGTCAAGTTACTTTTTTTTAACCTTTTTTATGAATTTGTAAAAATGTGTGGTTTGGTGAAGTTTCATTTTTAGTTTCTTCATTTAAACACCTTGTAGAAACAAAATTTAGAAAAGATAAAAAAAGGAAGCTAACATTTTCTGGGGCCCTCATTCTATTAAATACTTCAAAATAATCTTCTACGTCAGCAACATTTTTAGTTACATTTGTTTGACCTATATCAACTTTTAGTTACTTGTACAGTACACATCATATGAAAAAAATAAATCGTTTTCCTTACCTTTTTTAAAGTGTATTCTTCCATATTCCTGCAGGCCCCTGCACAACTTGCTTGGGCCTTGAAAAGAAGTCCCTCTGGATTTTTGCAGTCTGAGATAGAACATCATGTTAAATGCAACTTCAATTCCAGTCTGATGCTGTCACTGCCCTTGCTTGGGAAGGAGAGACAATTAACAGTGAAGATGAGAAAAGCAGTTCATCTGAATCCTTCAACTTTGACGTCATGATCAATGATAATGGAAGAACAGAGCAATGTGATAGCTTTACAAAACGTTCCCACTGTGTACAGCAGCAGTTTGATAGTGTCCCACACTATTGTGCAACAGATTGGCCTTGCTCTCTGGCACCTACTATATATGCAGTGAAGCTGCTTGCCTGTGCTGGAGAAGATTTTGGTCTCATTCATTTGAATGGAGCTGATCTCTTCTCTAGCACTTGGAACTGACATCATGGCATATTGTATGGACACCCTTGTGAGACAGCACGAGACACAGTCAAAATTAGAGTTCCATAACTAGAAAACGTAGGGGTTTGTTTCATGACAGGATTGGAGGACATGTGAAAAAGTTCAGAGAAAGGTCACAAGATCCTCATTTCCTCAGTTGATTGAAGACATCTCAACTGCTTAGCACCCTATACAAATCATGGGTGTAAATAGGAACATCGACTTACAAGTCAAATAATGATCACCTGATATAAGCTGTTCATATCTTTAACTACCACTTAGATTGTAAGTTCTTTCGGGCAGGTTCTCACTTTGCCTTATGTTGTAATTTACCTGTTGCACTTATACCCATTGTTTGTACTTTATTTACCTTGCATTGTAATTTTGTAAAGCATTACGTACACTGTTAGCTCTATATAAATACATATATGAACTTGCAAATAGCTTGCAATATCACTAGCATGCATAGAGACTGCAAATAGTATCTATATATATGCAGCCCTGTTTAACCCCCCCCCCCCTCTGTGGAAACATGTTGTTGCTACTACTGATGACATGGTGCGTGCATACCTGCGAGGGTACAGGGGAGCTGAGAGTCCGCGATGTGGTGGGGACCAGGACAGACTTGCGGTGATCCTTACGTTCTCTTCAGGGTGGTACAGCACCTCCAGACATAGTAGGCTACAGCGAAGCTGCAGGCAGTCCCTACCATGACAGTTGTTATTGCTCCAATACTCCTGGCTAATAGACCGCAACTCAGCCAGGAGTATATAAATGAGGTCTTTATTATAGCAGCTACTGCATGATGGTATAACAGTGTTGCCTTTTGTGGAGAAGGGTTTCAGGCCCTTGGATTCAGAAGGGTCTGGCACAGGGTCTGCACCAGAATTGGCTGCACACAGATTCCTGTGTCAACTCCACTCCCATCACTCATGAAGTCAGTGTGGGGGGTAAACCCCATAGGAGAGCCTGTCACTGCCTGTATCTACTGGGACTTACGTGACAGGTGGACCAGCCACGGATATATATATATATATATATATATATATAATATATATATATATATATATATATATATATATATATATATATATATATATATATATTAGTGCAGAATAAATGAGTTCTTCAGTATTAGGTGATACCTTTTTTATTGGACTAACAATTTATGTCATAGGACAAGCTTTCCAGAGTTCTCCTCTCTTCCTCAGGTCAGCAATACTGGTTTACAATGGAATCTATGGCTAAAACAATGTAGAAAGAAAAAATGAACAAAATGAACATGCAAGACATGCAAATGAACATACAGTAATATTTACAGTTGCTTTATGCTTTACTGTGGAGGGTTTTTGTCACTTTTTTTACCCACCATAACCTTAATAATTGTGGTATATATATATATATATATATATATATATATATATATATATATATATATATCAAGTTACATGATTAAATCATTTGTTAGATGCAAGCTTTGTTTTTTTCATGCACTGTGCAGGTTGCTGGCAGTGAGTGTAATAAGGATCTCTAATGATGTACAGAGATATGCAAAATGCCACTTTGCTACTAACAAAGGAAAAAATACCAAACAAATTCACTTTACAGTTATAATAAAATAATACAAAATGATCAGAAAAATATACTGCATATCGCATTGGATTTTTTTAATTGCAAATATTTCTATGAATATTACGCTCATACAACAAAAGGCACTGCTAAGAATGCATTTTTACCATTTAATTGAAGTTCAATTTTCTCTATGATAAACAACTACAGAAGTTGGTTGAAAAATAAAAAATACAGCACATTTGTAAAACAATAAGTGTTTTGATGAAGAAATTGGTGCACCCTTAATGAATACCTTTAATTCAGACATCCCAGTTCTCTATTTCCCAGGATGCAGTCACTTGAAAGGCAAAACCGTTTAACCCCAACATGATTGATAACTGATGACCTGGAGGAGCCCCATGGCTTGATTGCATGAAGAAACCTAGCCCTGTGTTTGCTCACCTAGCACAAGCAGCAGTGAGGAATTTGAGAAGAATGGGAAAGTTGCAGGGAAGGAGGAATGTGTCTGATGCTTTGCACTTGCGGGGTGGGAGGGAAGTGGGAGGTGAAACAGGAGGAGTTAGATGAGGGAAAGGAGGTGTCCTGGGCTGGAACTGAACACTGGAGTGGTGCTTCTCTGCAGCGTGGGTCTGCGATTGTGATGTCTCTTCTTGTGTAGTTTGGTGTCTGTTGTTTGGAGGTGTGCTTTCGTGTTTTGAGGACCAGTAAGAGCTGGACAGAAACACAAGAGGTTGATCTGCAGAAGAGAGAGCCTCACACTTTGAGTGTGATCAGCCAGCAGCAGATCTGCTAATCGAAGTGGAGCTGCAGGCACTGGCTGTCGTTCAGAGCCTGGGACTGATCTACAAGCCATATCAAGCCATGGCCACCTCTCCATGCAGCAGCAGCGGGGTCTCTTCTTCATCCTCCTCTGGCTTCAGCATGGATACCGGGCTGGAAATCAAAACTAGATCCGTGGAGCAGACCCTCGTCCCTCTGGTGTCTCAGGTAAAGCGCTGAAACCCAATGTATGGAAGACTCCGAGATCTAGGCAGATCCTCCTTTCCAGTGCAGTGACTTGATCTGCTAACTCCTGCACTAGCAGCTCACACTCTGTGTACGCTGACAAGTGAATAGCAGCAGTACTGTATATTAATCACATTGGTTAGATAACTTTGCATGGCGAGGTATCAACATATCTTCATAAAAATCCACATTAATGTAGTAATCTATATAGCTGGAAGCATTTCTGCAGTTACCCTTACATTGGAGTTACTACTCCTGTTAGCTGCTGTCAGTTCATTGACTACGGAACACTTAGAAGCTTTTGTTCTTTGTATGTAGTTGTGTGGGGGGTCTCTGCAGTTTTTGCGATGGTGTTGGAGTAGAATGACAGTGAGGGTACAGTTAAGGGAGATGCCAAAGGTAGGCAGCATTGGCATCACATATAAATTACAATAAGAGTATTGAGCTCCTGTAGTGTGGCTGAGTTTGTTTTGAAACATGGGTATAGTGGAATGATTTCACAATGATGCTATGGGTATTGCAGTACTCTGGTACTGGTTCAGTGATTTTTCTATCTAGATTGATCTAATGTCCTCTCCAAGCAAGTAGATCCAGGCAGTGTTGGTTAAAAATTATTTTCTTTTCTATATACAGTATTTATTCGTCAGGCACATTAGTGTACGCTTCTGCCTTTCACTTTTTCCCATTGTGTATTGTAGTGCAGTATAATAATTGTAGACCCCTCCAGATATAAAGGGGTTGCATTTCAAACATATAGATATTGGCCCAAAACGTTATGCCTTATGTGTAAATTTAAAGTGATACAGTATGTTCATGGAGTTTCAAGGGACTGGTGTTGCATGTCTTGTGCTTTCAGAAACCACACATTCCACTTGCCTTATTTTCCCTGCATGCCACAGACATGTAAAACCACCCACAAAGGTATCATTTATCTCTGTGCCTGTCTTGTGTATTGGACATTATTGTCTAAAATGGAAAATTGTAGGTGCAGCCTGTGTGTTTATGTAAATCGTAATGCAATCATTGTGGTTAAAACACTTTATCTGAGGTACTTCTTGCGTACATTTAATTTATACATAGGGTAAGAATGACAAAATAATTACTACATTCGTTCATTCATTATGACGTATTGTATAGAACTCACAGCTCTGAACATCCTGTGCTTACAGGGAGCATTACAAAAGCAACCAACTAAGGACCAAACCAATGAAGCCACTGATATCAATGGACATATTATATAAGCAACTGAACGTTGCACTGTTCCATCCTGACCTGTGATAAACAAGTCTGACTCCATAACAACGACCACACTCCTGATTTTATTGGAGGCCAGGGGAGGGGACCTGTGAATAGAAAATATGTTTACACTCTGACTTTAAGTGTGTTATGGAGACTTTTCCTGTCTCTAGTCTTTACAGATTTCTACATCTGGACCCTTTCTGTACTGGAAAGGCATTGACGAGCAATGTATATATAAACCATTATTGAAGGATGCAATGCGGTGCATCCCTGTGGCAGTAGAGGGTTAGGAAGCAATAAAACACATTGGAAGCTTTGTAAAGCAAGTGTCTGACTCCCAAGCTATTGTTTCCTGTCTGTGCTTCATGAAATTGTTCCAATTTTCTAGGTGTCTGTGTGATGTTTCTGTAATTTTAACATATTTCCTGTTACTAAGGTTCAGAAACATCTGACCCTGTATTTAATTTTTTGTTGCATACTGTGCAAAGTTAACCCCAAGCATTTTCTGCTTGATTATTTTTTATATTTTGTGTGCAGAGGGAAAAATATGTGGGGGCTTTTTAACAAACTTTGACCAGCTGGTAATGGGTAGAATAAAGAAAAAATACTGTCTTCTTTGTAACTGTAGTTCATGGTAAAATAACGTATCATTCATTCAAAATCTATAATAAATGTTTTGTTACTGAACTTGTTGGCATTTTAAAACACGTTTTAATGGCCTTTGAAAAATGACATTCATATGACATAATTGATTTATTTATAAAAATGTTTTACCAGGAAGTAATACATTGGGAGTTACCTCTCCTATGTCTTGGGCATAGAGTTGTCTGCAGAAAAGCTCTAAAGCACACTATAAAACCTTGGGTTGTGTACAAGAATTTTGCTCTGTTTTAGCACATTGGAATTTAACTACATTTCCTGCTAACAAAACAGACTTTTACACTTCTGTTGCAAAGCGACAAGATCGAAAATGTACATCTTTGTCATTTTTACTTCTTCATAGTCATTGAAGTATACCATAAACTTGTTGATAAAAAAAATAATGGCTTCAGTAAATGATTGTGCACTGGAAAAGCATACTTTTAAAACGTATCGACTTGTACAGCCAAGAGGGCTTGTGCATCAACGTAATTGTGTTATTAATTTGATGTTGATGCATTCTTTCCCGGCATCGCTTAATATCAATGTATCAGGATGCTATGCATCTGTTATGCACTGTGTGGACCAGCTGGCGATATGGAGACAGTCAGTAAAAGTGGTTAGACAGGAGTCGTGAAATGGACATGTTATATGCAATGTATCAATTTGTGTTTCTGATCCCTTCCCAATTTTCTGTGTAAATACATCCCCACCAGGAGTGAGATGGCGTATACCTTCCTAGCTAATGACCTGTGATAAACACGTTTCTTAACTTTTTGATGTAGCTGCAAACAGAAAATTAAAAGGGAAAAAAATGCTGAGCGTCCACACAAATTTCGCATTAAAGAGACAACCCAAGCGGCACTTTAAAAAAATATATATTTTTTTTATTGTTTTAATATGCGCAGCCTTTGATTACCTTTTATTGAAAAGTAATTACCTAAGCTGCCGATCGATTTTAGTTCTCCCATAATCGATCAGCAAAGATCCTGCTTCCCAGGGCTCACGAAATGGCTTTCAGTTTCAATCAATCCTTCAGTCAGTGAAACTCAGCAGCTACAATGTATTCTTAAATTACTAAGGTAACATTATCTATTGTTACAGTTTGCAGCTCAAACTGCAGGGAATATTGCCAACAAATGATCACAAACAGGAAATTGTTGCAAATATCTTAAACTGCTGGGGAAGTGTTAAACCTGCTATACTAATCAAGGATGCTCAGTATATTAAAATGCATAAAAAAAGGACGTGGAGTTGAATGCATTTATTTTTAAATATAAATGTTTTCTAATACTTCAGAACTAATTTATTTATATTAAAAAAAAACACATGTAGGGTATTGCATGTACTGCTCCTTTTTAATACTCCAAAGAACGTCACTTCAGCTGCATGCCTTTGGCAATAGATTTAAGCACATGTATGTTGGTATTATATTGTTTCTGTGTCACCATAACAGATCTACTTTAAGAAAACCATTGATATAGCCGTGTACTGTGTACATTTTTAAGACTTTTAAGCAGAGATTCTACTATGCACCTGAATAAAATGTCAAACCTACTTACACAATTTAATAACAATCTGTTGTAACTTTTTTTTTTTTCGTCCTGTGCTTAATAATCAATCTAGAAAAGGTTTAGTTTAAAATTCCTTTTACATTAAAACATCACTTTACTACCCGTCTGTGGCATTCTCACATTGTATTGTAACAAGTGTTTGAGAATAGTGGACGCAGAATACAAATATCATTGCAACAGGTCTGTACTTTGAGACACAATTATCAGCATTATTATTATTTATCATTAGATTGTATTTATTTCTATGATGACAACATATTCCACATATGGTACAACAGACCAATGTGCAGTATTGGCAAGTTAACATGTACTTCTAGCATTGGTAATGATCGTATTACTTTTAAGAGATTGCAGTTTACAATGTCTCTGATGTGGCCAGTGAGAGAAACATTAGTTGTACACGTTTTGAAAGCTGTGTATACTCTATTAACATCCATGAAGAACTCTCATGTTGTTCCATTAAAGGTATTGCACAATGCACTAAATCTACAATTCTCCAGGACCAATACAGCTACCAGTACAAAGAAGCTGAAAAAGTTTACCCTGAGGCATTGCCTGCTGCTGGATTAGTTTATGATTGAAAAAAAAATGTTTTGGTGCCAAATCATTTGAAAGCGGAATTGACTTTTAAAACTATCAAAACGGTGTATTGATCAATAATTATAAACACTTCGGATGACAAGACAGGTTTTATCCTGGGTTAAATCCTTCTGCGTAATCAATCTTTTCCTCCTTTTTTGAGGCGCAGTATAGAGTTTCAGACGTAACCAAATTATACTTCGGCCCCAACCAGAGGAAGTTGGCAGGCTGGAGTTTGTTGCATGCTCTTTACATCTGGCTCTGTGTCAAGATTGTATTATGTTGCTATGTGTCGGGTGATTGGAGAGTGGTTATATTTTTTGCCCTCGTGCATTAACTCCTTAGCTGCCACACTGTTTGCAACGCGTTGCTTTGAAGGGTCCTCTGACTGTAAACATGTTAAGAATAACCACTGCATCAGACTTCACTTGGAAATGCTTGCCTTCAAACATGATGTATCTCTTTAAAAGGAGATTGCATTATTGGTGAAGGGTGTCGGGTTATTCAGAAGTAAAATATGGCTGACACACAATACTACTGTATATCTTCAGCTTTAAACATGGTACGGTATTTTAGCCAGCGCCACCGCTCTAAATCCCATAGTAAATATGTTTTATGAACCTTGTTTCTGAAGGCTTTCGACGAGGAAATTTCTGCAGTAACTGTGATATGTGCACATTTGAGTTATTGGGCTTATAAATAAACATCAGGATGTATTTCTGTAGCAGTCCGAGTTGCTGCTGACATGTACATAGTTGGTAAATAATACGCATCCTGCAGTTTTATGCACAGGCTGTGGATATTTTACCACATTGGTGCTAAAGGTGCATATATTACACTAGAGCAGTGTTTCCCAACTCCAGTCCTGGTTCTGATTGAGCCACCTGTGCTGGAGCATGGATATCCATAAGACCTGACATGTTGGGGTTCCCTGAGGACTGGAGTTGGGAAACACTGCACTAGAGTATTGTGCGCATCTCCAAATGTGTTTATAGGTGCAGGCCACACTAAATCCTTTAAAAACCATCACAGTAAAAAAATGTGGGAAAGCAGCCTTTAACATTGTTGAACAATTTTTTTAAATGGAGCAGTAGAACTAGGTGATAGATACCTTTTTTGGAAATAAACACAGAACATGGTCAATATTTTAACATTATTTGTAAAAGTTTATCCTGAAATTATATTAGAATATAATCTGCTAAATTCCTGGTTGGTTTTCTCTCTCTTCTTCTTCTTTTTTTTTTTAAATGTATCCCGTCCCTGAGGACCATGCATACTGTATTACTATATATTCAGGAGCAGTCAGTTGTCCCATCTCCTGCTAAAGCTATCAAAATTGACCTCTCCCTCACTTTTGCCACCTGCCCAGTTCACCCCCCCCCCTTACCTCACCATTTTTGTTATTGTTCCTTTTTACAATAAAAACACAAAAGAAAGAAGGACTCTGTATGCATCTATGGGGAGTGAGTTAACTGCCTGCCTCTAGCACTTGCCACAGTGTGCTTGAGTCAGAACATTGGATAACCGTATCGGCTTCTTCGTTCCTGGGTTTTGAAGACGACGGAAAAGTTTCAAACTTGGGGGGGGGGGATGTTTTACTATTTATACTTGTCTAATAAATGTATCCGTAAACTACATATAAAAGGGCCAAAATATATAGAAGTATACGTGCACTCAAAAATGAAAGATACTTGTGGGTGCTGAAACGCAATAGTGAAATTCCATAAAAAATTAAGCAAAAAGAGTAGCATTCCAAAACGGTCAAGTGGTTAATATTTATGCATCCAACATTTTGGACCTTGAGAAAGCTCTGCTGTCCTGGACCGAAACGTTTTTCGTTCAACTACATATAACCAATGAAACCGTTACTATGAGATCCCTTTAACCAGTACTAGACCTTAGAGCAGCAGTCCAAGCTGCGTTTTAATTTAATTTTTTATTTATTTTTAAAAATATAATTTTTCCCCCCCTTTCAATATGTGCATCAATACAATCCACACAATAAGTAATTAGCTAAGTTTGCTGATTGATCCGTTTTCCTGTGACTGGTCGGCAAAGATTCGGTTCGGGGGTTCACTAAATGGCTGTCAGAAGAGGACCAAAGATGCAAAGTTTTGTGGGAAAGATCATGTGACCAGGCAGTCACTAGATAAAATTGGTGCACTGCTAGAGAGCGGGCAGGGCTCAAAAAGGGGTGTGCAAGAGCCTGTTTCAGAAGATAAAGAGGATGTGAATTTGTAAATGGTTGCTATAGAAATAAAAAATGCTTGTTACATTATAATGCATTGAAAATGTCATTCAGATTTTTTTTTTTTTTAAATGCTACAAGAATTTTCTCAGTACAACCCCCCCTCCCCCCCCCCCCATATGTAGGATATTGGTTGGTCTGGAGCTTTAATCAGAAGTCACTAACCCAATTATTTCCAATGTATTATTCCATCTTCATAGAGTGTAAAAGAAGGTATATTGAGTGCTACAACCCAGAAAAGTTAAAAATCACGATAGATGTGTTTCTCATCCAAATACTCAGAAACACCAAGACCACGTTCTGGGAATAGCCAGTAAAATGTACATGGACACATCTACAGTAGCTCATTTTGTGAATGTGTGATTGGTTAATTATCCCAAACCAAAGT
The DNA here is from genome assembly GCF_040206685.1 of Ascaphus truei. NCBI lineage: Eukaryota > Metazoa > Chordata > Amphibia > Anura > Ascaphidae > Ascaphus > Ascaphus truei. The sequence continues at coordinate 236,601,048 of NC_134484.1, read as the reverse complement.
TTCCACTGTGAGATGGTTTAGAAACACTGCTGTAGATCAACGGTGCGTAAACGGGGGGGTGCAAGACTGGTCAAAAAGGAATTCTCCTACGGGGGGGTGCAAGACTGCCGACAGGATGGGGGGGCGCGGGGTTTACAGAGGCCCCGCGCACTTCCCGAAAGCACTTAAACTAAGTGCCGAGGGAGCTGCAGGGCCTCTGTAAACCTTTACTTACCGTGGCTCCGGCGGCTTCTTTCCTGCATCAAAATGACGCCGCGAGGTCATGTGACGTCACGTTGCTATGGCAACGTGACGTCATGACGCCGGAGCGCAGGTAAGGTTCTAGTAATGTCGTGTCCAGAAAAGTTTTCTAGTCCTGTGATGGGTGCCCGCCATGTATTCACTTTAGGCGGCTGCTGTCCTACCTACTGTATCCCATTAGGCTGGCTGCCAGTAGGAGAATTCCTTTTTGACCTGGTCTGAACGCTTCCCTTTGTCCGTACCACAGGATGACACTTGTCCAGTCTCTCCCACCTCTGTTAATATGGATCAGACTTACTTGGATAGGGTGCCTTCTTATGGGCAGCTCCGCGAGTAAAGGTAGTTACTGATAAAAATGGCAGAGTTTGAAGGAGGGGAGCCTGTTCAGCTGCCTATCACTTTATTTCCCTGTGCCTCAGACACAAAAAGCATAGATTGTAAGCTCATGTGGGCAGGGACTGTATGTAAACATGTTGCGTACAATGCTGCTTACCACACACTATATTCTAATTGTAAAGCGCTTTGACTCCCATTGGGAGAAAAGCACTATATGAGGATAAAAGTAGTTCTATTCAGCACTTACTCTGCTACTTTAAAATAATGCGGACTAGAAGGTGCTATTAGTTTACATATTTTACCACCAGAGGGGCCAGCCATGCGTTTCTATGGCAATGTTCCAGTCTCTGGCAATACAGGGGTTCATATTACACAAGAAATATATCCATCCAAATTATTCTTGTATAAATTATTTTATCCCAAACCATGAGATTTAAATATAGACCTATAGAAACTCAAACGCCAGGTCATATTTTTAGGAATAGTGGTCCAAACGGAGTGTAGAGCTATGTGTAATTTCAGTGTTTTAATATGTATTTTTTTTTTTTTTTGCATTACGTTGGTTATTCTTAAACTCTGGAGAGTTCCTGTGAGGACAAAGTGGAAATAAAAAAATAGACAGGTCAAACCAAGCAGGTTGTTTTTTTTTTTTTAATTATTTTCCAGTGCAGCAATCGAACTGCATTTTTCTCAATACAATAGTAGTTTTCAATTTATGACAAATCATTTAATGATGTATAATCAGTTTCAGATTTCCCATTACGCCAATTAGGCTCGGGCCTAAGATGGCAAAAATGTCCGCCCCAATTTGCATTTGTCGCGCTCTCTGGCCTATCGGACCTAATGGGAAAGGGACTTATTTACCTGTGCCGGCCTGCTTCGTTCTGCCACCCTGCTTCTCCTTCAAAATCGAGTCAAATAACTGTGCAAAAGTCACAACCGACGTCACGAGGTGTTTCGTTACCGTGGCAACCGTGACATCAAATGTTGTCATGACGTTGCGTTACCATTGTAAAGCATCGTCACGTCCGCGGCGTCATTTGATGCTGGACTCTGAAGGAGAAGCAGGGCGGCAGGCACAGGCGGCAGACACAAGTGCCTATGGGCGGCAGATTTGTAAATCCACCGCTGTGCATAATGGATAAAGGAAAAATTGAGCTTTACACTGAATAAGATGCCTTGGCTACTGGATATTTTTCCCACACTCCTGGAGTGGCTTGGATATTAAAAAAAACATTTTCCAATAAGCTGGTAATGGGGTGGTGGTGTTGGGGGGGCGGGGGGTTAGGGGGATTGGAGAAGCCATGTATATATTTAACCAGACCAAAAGCTTAAATACAGCATATTTCCACATATACAGAATGTGAGCTAAAGCAAATACACTGTAGTCGCGTATTTGAAAACCTATTGTATGTGTTTTTTTTTTATTTTATATACTATTAAGTATAAACGCTTTATTTTTTAATTTTTTGCGCGCCCCAGAAAGTTGGGGTAATTTATTTAATTTTTCTAATAACATAAGGCACATATGCTTAAACGTGAGGTTGAGTTGCAAACCAGCGTACTTACCAAAAAAAAAAAAAAAAAAATCCTGGCAGGGCTATTTTATTAAATTCGCTTGGTAGAATTATTGAAATCATCCGTGAAGCTGGAAGATTAGTATTTATTTACTTTCTCCTGTAGAACATGAATTTGGCCCGTGTCAGACACAGGTCATTCATCCTGTTTGTTTAGTTGAAAGTATATAAATGTCATACACTGAGTATTTAGCTGAACCCACTCTTGTTATGGCTCATTTGTGTTATTCTTCACAGACATGCGGTAATCAGACAGCATTTTATCTGTGCAATAGCAGGTTTCAATGTTGTGTTGGATATCATTGAATGAGAAGTACCCAAAAAATAAGTGCTCCGGATGGGATGACGACAAGTTCTATTTTTCTGAAGACAGCTGTATCATTTACATCATTACTTCAACCAGAAATGCAAAGGGGCCAGATTAAAAAAAAAAAAATACCCTTTTTAACAGAGGGGCTACAAGCCTATTCTAATGTAATTTTTACATGCATTTAAAAAAACTTATCATAATATTTCAAAATTTTTCAGGCATTTGTAACAGCTGTTTCTGGCATAATATACACCAATCTGGCAGATCTTAAAGGTTATTAATTAAACCTTACACCTTCTTTTCACCCCTCCCTGTAATGCCTTGCTTGCTCTTGTCCCCTCTTCCCCACCGTAGGCTTGTTTTATAGTTGGCGCGTATGCGAACGCTCGTGCACGTGACGCACGTTTTGTGTACAGGTCCGTGCTGTGAGCGACAGGCTATGACGCACACAGGTGTGTATATATATATGTGTGTGTGTGTGTGTGTGTAGATTGTTTGAAAGTTAGTAATTTATTATATAATATTTTAAAAATTAAAAAAACAGACATGTTGTGAGAAATAATTTATTAACATGTGCAACTTTGATAAATATACATACACACATACACACATACATACATTGCAGCCTCACTCTGAGTGGCGCGAAAAGATTATTTTCTGAGTCTTCCCCCCGATCGCCCGGCTCCACACTTACTGCCGTGCGCGTGGCCCTAGTATAGAACGGCTGGCTAACCACAGCCAATTAAAAGTGCCATGCTCACTATATTACGGGCCTTACTCTCCCATCCTTCATGTCCTTTTCTCTTTGCAATTTCTCCCCCACCCCTTTTTGGATTCCCTGCCTTACTCTCTGCTCCTCTCTATGGACACTACCTTCTGCATGCCCTCCTCTCCTTGCTGTCTCTGTTTCCTCCTCCTACTGTACTCATCTTGCCATCTCTCCGCCCCTCTCTTTGCACTCCCTCCTGCCGCATGTGCACACTGCTCTCCTTTCCCTCCTCATCATCATCCATCTGTCTCCTCCTCTCATTGCTATCTCTGTCTCTCCTCCCCTTCTTACTGTTGTTGCTTGGCAACCCTATAACAGCTGAACCTTTTGTATGGAAACATAGCTGCAATGTGTGTATGTACTGTATATACACATATACACACACACACACACACACATACACACACACACACGTGAGAAAATGTTTGTGATCCAGAATGATAATTACATAGTTTTTCCATGATAACCATCTTGAATCAAAACCAGTCTTTTCTTAAATATCCAATAGGGTTTATATTAACCAATTACATGTCTTTTGTAACAAAATGATATATGAATTAGACAGAGTAAGTAAGTGAGCACTGTGCACATGGGGAGGAGAACCTCATCCTAACCGTCAAGCATGATGGGTTGGGGCTGCTTCAAGACCTGGATGGCTTGCCATCATTGACACAACCATGAATTCTGCATTGTATCAGAAGGTTCTAGAGAAGAATGTCAGGCCTTCTGCCTGTAAGCTGAAGCAAAAGTGGGTCATGCAGCAAGACATAAAAGCAAATCTACAAACGAATGGCTGCAGAAGAAATTCTGAATTTTAGAATGGCCTTGTCAAAGTCCGGACCTTAACTCCATCAAAATGTTGTGGCAGGACCTGAAGCAAGCAGTCCATGCAAAGAAGCCCCCAAATGTCACTGCGTTGAAGCAAGAATGGGTCAAAATTCCTCAAGACCGATGTGAGAGACTTACCAGCAGTTACAGGAAATGCTTAGTTGAAGTCATTGCTGCTCAAGAGGGCGCTACCAGGTACTGAATCTAAAGGTTCACATACCTTTTCACACATGGATTATGAATGTTTAATCATTTGTGGATAAATGTTGAAAAAGGATCATGGTTTTTGTGTTATTTGTTTGAGCAGGTTATCTTCTATCTATTATTAGGTATGCAGCACATAGGAATTTCACAGACACACTCCCTGCCTGAGGCACAGGGAGATAGTGACTTGCCCATGATCACAAGGAGCTGACACCAGGAATTGAACAGAGTTCCCTTGGTTCAAACTTGGTGTCATTGTATGCAGAGTCTGCGTATTTACTTACTCCACCTTCTCCCTATTTTATACTAGTTGCTTGGCCAGCTGAGAGACCAATAGCCACACAGAAGCCTTAAATGACATGCTTGTGTAATGATGTAGAGCAGGGGTGCGCAAAGTTTTTGACCTACGTCTCACCCTGCCTCGCAGCCCAGCATTCGTACCCCCCCTCTCCTATGACCCGGTGTCAATTGACGCCGTGGTTCATGTGACATCACGTCACGTGCTCCCGCAGCGTCAGTTGACACATGGCGCCGCGTCGCCGAAGACCCGGCTGGCAGCATGTAAGTGATGTTACAGAGGCCTCACGCCTCCCCCAGCATTGAATTTAAATGCCTTTGGGAAGGGCGCGGGGCCTCTGTAACTGCCGCGGCCCCCCAGTTTGCGCTCCCCTGATGTAGAGCATCAGAGTGACAGAGTATGTTTGTTTTGTTTAATGTTGTATGTTCAAAGGCAGTCCTAGTTAGATTCCAGAGATTCTTAAAGCAGCAATCCCCTCTCACTAACCCACCTCCCACCCCACCCATTCTATTTTCAGTTCTGCGGACCCAAGATACGTACAGATGTAGTTAAACATAATGTTTCCGCAGGTTTTTTTGTTGTTTGCTGCAGTTCGGAGGAGAGCAAGTTTGGCTAAATCTGTACCTGTGAAGTTACCAGAATTACTTATTGTTTTTTAAATGAGATTTAAATAGCCAGGAAAAACAACGAGTTTGGGGGATTGCTGCTTTTGAAGGAGCAATTAATGAGCTTTTTTTTAGTTATTATTTTTTTTAAGATGGTTTTAAGCAGGGGATCCCCTTTAATTTCAGCTCCGGGCATCACCTGCTTCCAAGATACCAGCACCCCCTTCGCAGGCAAGTATCTCAGCAACGTTTTTGAAGCTCCCGCGTCACGAGGGCCAATAGGAACCGAACCTGATGTCACAGCTTCCTATTGGCCCAAAGAGCTTTGAAACTCCACCAGTACGTGATCCCTGCTACCCGAAAAGAGCGGCTACCGGCACCCCGTATGTAGGAAAGTATCTCCAGAAGCAGGGTGTCCCTGGAGCTGAAATGAATGGAGTTCAGCTCCTGAGACCCCCTGCTTCAATCCTACGTTAAAAATCGCAACCAAAAATTCCCTGCTAGGATTGCCTCTTTAAGTGAAGGTTTTGCATGTCTTTATTCTGCTAAGACATTTTTTTAAATGTATTGCTGAGTAAAAAGTTGCAAAGCTTGATGTTACCAGTTTGTCTCATTTTGTAAAACATTGTGTGCAGCCAGAAAAAACTCTGTAATATCTATCAAAGACAAAGGCTTGGTGCACATTAAAAGTTAATGCTAAAGGCACAATTTGTTTGCATAACATCAGTACCACCTTGGAGCAAAGTGAAATAACTGGATAGATCGATCTAATTAGGTCACATTTAAGTATTGGGTCCTTTGTAAAAAAAGAAAAAAAGAAACAGTGTTTAAAAATCCAATTTAAATTTAATGTTTCCATGGTAACCAAATACAAATCTCTTTGTCACGAGTGTGGGGGCTTCTATCTTGGGGTAACTTGTCAATGGTCCTCTTTCCATGCTGTAAGTAATTATGTCATTTTTAGCCAAACGGCTTTTCTTGCAGGACCTGGTGAAAATAAAAAAGCATTCATTTTGTTGAAGTGCAGCATAACTTGTTGGTGCTGGATAAATAAATACATGTATATTTTGCAGGACCTAACTGTATTCAAATATTTATACAAAGACAACTACTTTAAAGCAGCATTCGCCCCCCTCTTCCTCCCCCCCCCCTTATTTTCAACATTCGCACCAAAACTGGTAATCGTTCGGTGCCCCTGTTGTAAATCTATCAAATTCCTAATTGTGTGCCTAAGGCGGTGCGTATAGTGCCCCCCTGACGTCGCCGCTAGCAAAAGTTATTTCGCTTTGCGGCGCGGGCTTCCGGGCATTTGATTGGTTCAGGCGCTGTCACATGAGGCGACAGCCCTTGAAAAATCAAATATTCCCGGATTCCAAAGTCCGCGACGTCGCTCCGTCGCATTGCCGCCGTCGCGCTTACTGTAAGCGCTCGCGGCGGCGGCAATGTATTTGTTTTTGGACGGCGTCGCGGGCACTA